>NC_058084.1:350747541-351347541 GCF_014858855.1 Bufo gargarizans | reverse complement strand
AATACCCCTTTAAGACACTCCTGGTATCCATCTAGTTTCTATATAACAATAGATGCTGATGAGCATGTGGCCTAACCAACTTTTACTGGGCAACTACATCCTGTACATCATAATGTTTTTCATTCTCAGAGTTCAAAGTTCAGTATATAAAGGTCATGATTTTGTTGAATTCTTGTATTATTCATGAAATAGCAAGTCTGGAGCACCTTATAATAATTGTGCTACTTCTCTGCTAATCTTCCTGGAAATATGGGAATAACAGAGGAACAGCGTAATGCAGATTCAAAGAAAAGATGTTCCAGCAGTGTTGTTCTATGGGAAATACTTGTATGTACCAAAACAGACACATTCATTTACTTTAGTAAATGAAAGTTCTCAGAGGAATTTATCATGAAGGTATTATTGGAAGTCAATTTTTCCTTGAGTCTACGTTGGCATACTTTGCACCGAATTTATCAAATGTTGCATGTTATTTGTTAACTTTGGGGCATCTCTACACCTAACACTTTCGTCTAGAAATGCAACTCCAGTTTTTTTTTTTTTTTTTTTTTTTTTTTTTTTTTATACTTTATTTTCCAATTTTCAATAAGAAGACAAAGTAACATTACATGTACATAGATGGCCATCCAGAATCCATACCACATAATGTACAACTTAGTTGTCTGCTCATAAACAGATATGGATTCTTATTCTATCAATTATCAAACATTCCTCTTTAGGAGGGGGCAACTCTCCACCAAAAGTCACACCCTCCCTCCTCAAAAAGTCACATTGGTATATCTGGTATATCTATACCTCGTCCATTTCCCACCGCTTATCAAGTCTGCAGTGATTGATATGAAAAGTCCCAACATTTTTGTGCAAGTAACCTCAAAAAGTCACAAAACCCCTATATTGTGACTTTGAATCCAGAATTCCTGGAGTGCAAGGTATGAAAAATTCCCCTCAGTTGAGGAGATTTATCAGGACTGGTATTCCCTACTCCAGTCTTGATCCTTTGTGCGCTCCAGTGAGTTGGGCTTAATATACTAAACGGCAGGTGCCTCTTAATAAATTAGGCACATCACTAGCCCTCTATGCACCAGAAACTCAAACCTACTCCACCTAGGGGCTGGCATAGACTTGAGCTATAATTTGCGCCAGTTTCTGGCATAAATTATAGTAAATCCAGTGAGCCATGGGAAACTCCACCCTCCTGTTGAGCCCAGGCCCTTTTTGACACATTAGAAAAGTAATTAGAAGCTCCAAAATAATAAATACAACTAAAGCATCAGAATTTTAATCTTGATAGTAGAGATTTTTATTTGACATACAAGTGTGACGTTTCGGCACGCAGGACTTCATCACTGAGGCATAGTGTCTGAGGAAGTAGAAAGGAAAGACGCAGTGCAAAAGTAGTATGTGAAGTCACATGTATGCAGGAAAAGACTCTCTTCCTGTATACATGTGACTTAACATACTACTTTTGCACTGCGTCTTTCCTTTCTGCTTCATCACTGCGGCATAGTGTCTGAGGAAGGCCTGTGTACCGAAACGTCACACTTGTATGTCAAATAAAAATCTCTACTATCAAGATTAAAATCCTGATGCTGTAGTTGTATTTATGATTCTAAACGGGGTTTGAACCTTACTTACAGCACACTCTACAGAGTGCGACAAAGATTTATTAGAAGCTCAAAAAGTCACAAAGTATGGCTGAAACATGGCATGTGCCATAATTTGAAAATTTTTACTCCCACTTTTGGGGCATAAAAGCCCAATAAATTTCTCACCTTGTGTCTTCTGTCATGTTATTAACTATTCTGTTTTGCCATTTCTTCATATACGTTTCATCCCTGTTTGAGTTCCAGAACTGACTTTTAGCAATACCTGCTGCTATTGTCCCTCTAGGTGTTGGCATTGAGAGCTTCTAGAATCTGGTATATAGGCTGCTTTTTAATGGCGTGCTGTACAATTGTAATTTTTAACCTGTGTCACCTAACCAATCTTACCGTTAACACAATTTATTTTCTTCACTGTTATCTTTAGGAAATGGCTAAAATTTTAAACCATCCCCGGGTGTATGCGTTTCTTCACATCCCAGTGCAGTCTGCTTCAGACAGCGTCCTTATGGACATGAAGAGAGAATACTGCGTAGCAGACTTCAAAAGAGTGGTGGATTTCTTGAAAGCGAGGTATGTTTACTTGTGCGCTGAGTGAGATTAGCAGCGCTTTCTTCCACGACATCTGAAAGGTAACTTATTCCTATCACTGCAGAAAAATGAAGGCAAAATCTTCAAGGTTCTTAAATTCCTTGGAACAAAGCATTCATGTGTCTTTTCACGTTCTTCTGAATGACTTTCATCCCTGGGAGTTGTCCCTTTTAATGCTCGGAAGATTTTATTTTCTCTTGCTTGGGCAGAGGGTTCTAGATATGAGCAGGTGTAGGCTGTGAGCTTGCCCTCCATAGCGATTTAGCGCTGAAAAAATAAAATGACAGTGTGGTGCCTGCTTTTGTGATGACACATGGCACAGCACTTTCCCCAGAATTGTGACAACTAGAGTAAGGTTTCTTTCACATTCATCAGTATTTATAAGCTAAAACCGGGAGTGGGTCCAAAACACTTAAGAGGCACAAATCTTTCCATTATACTCTATTTCTATAGGGTCCACTTTCAGATAATGAACTAAATAGTAGACCATGTGAAAGTGGCAACTTGGTTGGATTAGTAATTTGAATAGACAAGTACATAAAGACTTAGGACACATGACCTGAACCTTTTGGAAGATGTTATTCTTGCATGGTAAGTCTTGAAAACTTTGTATGTGCTGTTCAGACTAAAATTCCCCATACACATTAGCATATTGTTGGCCAATTGCAGGTTTGGCCAACAATCTAATGTGTGTGGCAGCTCATGACAGATGGTCCAGGGAGAGAAGGATCATTTGGGCTGATTTTTTTAGATTTTTTGGTCCTTTTGTTCTCCCAAATCTCACTTTTCATTGACAACACACATGCTCTGCCGAACTGAACAAGTATATGTGTAATGCAGCCGGTGTAGACTTGGGGCTGAGGGCACTGTTAAGGTGGTTTCCGGTTATTAATCTTTTCACCCCTGCACAGTAATCTGGACTTGTTGCAGGGAACACCAGGCCGCTACCTCCAGGAGTAGTCTTCATTCTGAGACTGCTGACATAGGCCGGTTTAGAGGCATTGTGGTGTGGCACCAAGGGTAGAGGCTACATGGCCAGGGGGCGAAGCGGAGTCAGGACAGGCATAGTTTGCGCAATATGGTAATCAGACAATAGGTCATGGCAGGGCAGCACAGGTATTCTGGTAGCCATGCTTGCCAGGAGAGAGGAGATGCTGGCAGACATACAGTACAGACCAAAAGTTTGGACACGCCTTCTCATTCAAAGAGTTTTCTTTATTTTCATGACTATGAAAATTGTAGATTCACAAGGAAGGCATCAAAACTATGAATTAACACATGTGGAATTATATACATAACAAAAAAGTGTGAAACAACTGAAAATATGTCATATTCTAGTTTCTTCAAAATAGCCACCTTTTGCTTTGATTACTGCTTTGCACACTCTTGGCATTCTCTTGATGAGCTTCAAGAGATAGTCACCTGAAATGGTCTTCCAACAGTGACTACCTGAAATGGTTTTTACTTCACAGGTGTGCCCTGTCAGGTTTAATAAGTGGTATTTCTTGCCTTTTAAATGGGGTTGGGACCATCAGTTGCGTTGTGGAGAAGTCAGGTGGATACACAGCTGATAGTCCTACTGAATAGACTGTTAGAATTTGTATTATGGCAAGAAAAAAGCAGCTAAGTAAAGAAAAACGAATGGCCATCATTACTTTAAGAAATGAAGGTCAGTCAGTCCGAAAAATTGGGAAAACTTTGAAAGTGTCCCCAAGTGCAGTCACAAAAACCATCAAGCGCTACAAAGAAGCTGGCTCACATGCGGACCACCCCAGGAAAGGAAGACCAAGAGTCACCTCTGCTGCGGAGGATAAGTTCATCCGAGTCACCAGCCTCAGAAATCGCAGGTTAACAACAGCTCAGATTAGAGACCAGGTCAATGCCACACAGAGTTCTAGCAGCAGACACATCTCTAGAACTGTTAAGAGAAGACTGTGTGAATCAGGCCTTCATGGTAAAATATCTGCTAGGAAACCACTGCTAAGGACAGGCAACAAGCAGAAGAGACTTGTTTGGGCTAAAGAACACAAGGAATGGACATTAGACCAGTGGAAATCTGTGCTTTGGTCTGATAAGTCCAAATTTGAGATCTTTTGTTCCAACCACCGTATCTTTGTGCGACACAGAAAAGGTGAACGGATGGACTCTACATGCCTGGTTCCCACCGTGAAGCATGGAGGAGAAGGTGTGATGGTGTGGTGGTGCTTTGCTGGTGACACTGCTGGGGATTTATTCAAAATTGAAGGCATACTGAACCAGCATGGCTACCACAGCATCTTGCAGCGGCATGCTATTCCATCCGGTTTGCATTTAGTTGGACCATCATTTATTTTTCAACAGGACAATGACCCCTAACACACCTCCAGGCTGTGTAAGGGCTATTTGACCATGAAGGAGAGTGATGGGGTGCTATGCCAGATGACCTGGCCTCCACAGTCACCGGACCTGAACTCAATCAAGATGGTTTGGGGTGAGCTGGACCGCAGAGTGAAGGCAAAAGGGCCAACAAGTGCTAAGCATCTCTGGGAACTCCTTCAAGACTGTTGGATGACCATTTCAGGTGACTACCTCTTGAAGTTCATCAAGAGAATGCCAAGAGTGTGCAAAGCAGTAATCACAGCAAAAGGTGGCTACTTTGAAGAATCTAGAATATGACATATTTTCTGTTTCACACTTTTTTGTTATGTATATAATTCCACATGTGTTAATTCATAGTTTTGATGCCTTCAGTGTGAATCTACAATTTTCATAGTCATGAAAATAAAGAAAACGCTTTGAATGAGAAGGTATGTCCAAACTTTTAGTCTGTACTGTATGTGTATGGAGAAATTGAGAGAGAGTTTTCAGATGTATCACTCAGGTGACAGCTGTTGAATGTATATGGCCAATTTAAGGTAATTTAGCTGCACGCTAAACTTGAACTCCTACTGTTTCTAGTGAACCAAAGTTAAATCATTATAGAGGTCTATTCTGGTGCAAGTTTGGATCAGTGGGAGGGCCGAATGTTGCAACCATGATATAGACATGGCAGCTGTATCATTGTCGTATGAAACCAACCTAACTTTTCATTAATTAGCATTCGATAACTAGAGGAGTCTTCACCAGGATCCAAGATTGACTTGTATGGCATCTAAAATATGGCATGGTAGATAGCCATGAATTGTTTCCCATAGGGGACTAGCAAGAAGCCCAGCATTTTATAACATTGGTCCATATAGACTAGGGATGTCCAACCTGTGTCCCTCCAGCTGTTGCAAAACTACAACTCCCAGTGTTTCCTGGACAGCCTACAGCTATTGGGGCATGCTGGGAGTTGTAATTTTGCAACAGCTGGAGGGCCGCAGGTTGCGCATCCCTGATGTAGACTTTCGGTAAATCAATGGGTTGTATATACAGAGGTCTCCTGCCATCCACCCTTTCAAAAGTAACAGCCCATCATGAGATATGACTTTTCACAATTAGAATTCCGACGTACAACTTACTTTGTTCTGAATCCATGAAAATATTTAGCAGTACACATCGACTGTGTTATGTCAACGGCTTCTAGTATGCTTTATTGTCTCGTGTCTAATAAGTGTAATGGCAGGGCAAATATTAGATTTCAACTGACACCTCATCGCTCAAAGGCATAAGGTGGGGTTCTTCTACGTTATTAGAAGCGTCACCCCTGGTGAATTATTGCTCTGCTCCTCCTCACTTATCAGCCATTATACAAATTATCCCCTCTCTTTACCACTGCACATACTCTGTCAATGTACCTGCTTCTCATCTATCTCGCCGCCTGTCTGCTTACTTATCCATGTGTTTACTTCTCGTGGTGCCAGGCTGTGAGCTAATCGTTATAAAGATATCCAATCTGTAAATATCTGCTTTGTACAGCGAAAAAACCCTATGATGTAAGATGCTTGTGGACACTGATGAATTATGCAGCTGAACACATCAGGCTAATATTATCTGTGGGAATTGAGACATGCACATAATTGGTAAACCGAGGCAACGTAAAGAGAGCGCCAGTCATAAAATAATTTTACATGGATGAAACCCCTATAGAATGCTTGAGATTAGAGGGCTTGTTAGCAATAGAATGGCAATGTATAAATCCTTTCATTAGGTCACAGGATGCATAATTTAAATCCTCACTACCCTGGTGGACCTAAGCTGTCGCATGACTTTGCTTTTGCCAACCGTCTCTTGCATTGGAGAAATAATTACCATTTAACTTTCCAGGCAAAAAAAAGTATCTTTGAGAAAACAGCCACAAACCGCTCCGATGTAGAAAGCATATTAGAGCAGTGAGTAGAGGGAGCACAAAACAGTGTACATTCAGAGCAAGTGGACAGTATTTGTGAGAAGTGTTAGCTTTAGAGGAGTTGTCTGGCTTTAGATATTGATGACAGGTCATTAATATCCCATCCACATACGAGCACTGGCACCCAGCTCCTATTCACTTGCAGTGTGCCAGTGCGGACACTATACATTGGTTGGAGCCTTCTGCTTCTGGCTCCATCCACTATTTAGTTTCCAGCACCGATGGCTGCTGACAACACCCGAGGAGAGGTCATCAATATGTTTAGCCTGGACAACCCCTTTTATATATTATGTACTGAAATGGGTATGATGTAGGATCTGTCTAAAGCAGGGATGTCCAACCTGCGGCCCTCCAGCTGCTGCAAAACTACAATTCCCAGCATGCCTGCACAGCCGACTGCTATTAGGGCATGCTGGGAGTTGTAGTTTTGCAACAGCTGGAGGGCCGCAGTTTGAGCATCACTGGTATAAAGGGAACAGTATCCCTCATGTTTATGGGCTGTGTCTGGTGTTGCAGCTTAGTATTCAGGTTTCCTCCCACACTCCAAAGACATACTGTTAGGGAACTTAGCTTGTGAGCCCCATTGGCGACAGCAAGTGATGATAATGTCAGTACAGCGCTGCAGAATATAGTAGCGCTATATAAGAGAGTAAAATAATAAGGGTGGCTGGTAGCTATCTCTCACGGCCCCCCATACACATAAATGTGCATGGCTCACCTGAACATATACAATTGCAAGAAAAAGTATGTGAACCCTTTGGAATGATATGGATTTCTGCACAAATCGGTCATAAAATGTGATCTGATCTTCATCTAAGTCACAACAATAGACAATCACAGTCTGCTTAAACTAATAACACACACAGAATTAAATGTTACCATGTTTTTATTGAACACACCATGTAAATATTTACAGTGCAGGTGGAAAAAGTATGTGAACCCTTGGATGTAATAACTGGTTGAACCTCCTTTGGCAGCAATAACTTCAACCAAACGTTTCCTGTAGTTGCAGATTAGACGTGCACAACGGTCAGGAGTAATTCTTGACCATTCCTCTTTACAAAACTCTTCCAGTTCAGCAATATTTTTGGGATGTCTGGTGTGAATCGCTTTCTTGAGGTCATGCAACAGAATCTCAATCGGGTTGAGGTCAGGACTCGGACTGGGCTACTCCAGAAGGCGTATTTTCTTCTGTTTAAGGGCTCATGCACACGAAAGTATTGCTTTTTCAGTGTTTTGCGGTCCGTTTTTTGTTTCTGTTGTGTTTCAGTTTCCTTTCCGTTTTTCCGTTCTAATTTTCCGTATGCCATATACAGTAATTACATAGAAAAAATTGGGCTGGGCATAACATTTTCAATAGATTGTTCAGCAAAAACGGAACGGATACGGAAGACCTACGGATGCATTTCCGTATGTGTTCAGTTTTTTTTTTTTTTTTTTTTTTTTGCGGACCCATTGACTTGAATGGAGCCAAGCACCGTGATTTGCGGACAAGAATAGGACATGTTCTATCTTTTCACGGCACGGAAATACTGAAACGAAATGCACACGGAGACACTATTTTTTGCTGAACCATTGAAATGAATGGTTCAGTATATGTTCTGCATACTGAACTCAAAAAACGTCCAGTATACTTAACGCAAAATACTGTTGTGTGCATAAGCCCTAAGCCCATTCTCTTGTTGATTTACTTCTATGCTTTGGGTTGTTGTCCTGTTGCAACACCCATCTTCTGTTGAGCTTCAGCTGGTGGACAGATGGCCTTAAGTTCTCCTGCAAAATGTCTTGATAAACTTGGGAATTCATTTTTCCTTCGATGATAGCAATCCGTCCAGGCCCTAAAGCAGCAAAGCAGCCCCAAACCACTATGCCCCCAGCACCATACTTCACAGTTGGGATAAGGTTTTGATGTTGGTGTGCTGTGCCTCTTTTTCTCCATACATAGGGCCAGATTTATCATGACTCTGACAGCTCACTCCACTTTCACATATGGCTAAAGTCAGTTTTAGCCAAGTCAGATTTATGATAAGCCTTTAAAACTGTAATAAATGTGGTTTGACGGTAGCAGTTTATCTGTCAACAAGTAGCTCAACAAAAGTTGCACATGTTTGCGAAAAAGTCGCACGTTTTTACGAAAAAGTCGCATGTTCTATTAAAAAGTTTCATAAGATAAGCTTGGTCCTCACTGGAGTGAAATTGCGCATTTTTTTGCGACTTTTTAAATAGTCCCAATAGTAAATCTGTCTAGAGATTCATTTACATAAAAAAAAAAAAAAAAAAGCTAACGATAAATCTGGCCCATAGTGTTGTGTGTTTCTTCCAAACAACTCAACTTTGGTTTCATCTGTCTACAGAATATTTTGCCAGTACTGCTGTGGAACATCCAGGTGCTCTTGTGCAAACTGTAAACGTGTAGCAATGTTTTTTTTTTATTTTTTTTTTACAGCAGTGGCTTCCTCTGTGGTATCCTCTCATGAAATCCATTCTTGTTTAGTGTTTTACCCATCGTAGATTTGCTAACAGGGATGTCAGCATATGCCAGAGACTTTTATAAGTCTTTAGCTGACACTCTAGGATTCTTCTTCACCTCATTGAGCAGTCTGCGCTGTGCTCTTGCAGTCATCTTTACAGGACGGCCACTCCTAGGGAGAGTAGCAGCAGTGCTGAACTTTCTCCATTTATAGACAATTTGTCTTACCGTGGACTGATGAACAGCAAGGCTTTTGGAGATACTTTTATAACCCCATACAGCTTTATGCAAGTCGACAATTCTTAATCGTAGGTCTTCTGAGAGCTATTTTGTGTGAGGCATCATTCACATCAGGCAATGCTTCTTGTGAAAAGCAAACCCAGAACTGGTGTGTGTTTTTTATAGGGCAGGGCAGCTGTAACCAACATCTCCAATCTCGTCTCATTGATTAACAAACATGTGGTATACTGGCACATGCGCGAGATTACGGTGCTCTGTGTGACGTCAGGGGAGCAAGGAGGAGATTCAGAGGATGTGGGGCGGTTATATAAAATCATTTTTTTTTTTTTACTGAATAAAAGCACTCCAGAGCTATGTGGAATGTATATTGTGGACGTGCTATTGGCAATCTAGCAGCGCATGTCCTCAGCTCTATAGGCTAAACCCAACTGACAAAATCCCTTTAAGGCCTCATATACTTTACCATATTGTCAGCCAAACCTACCAAGAACAGTGGATTCGGCCAACATTCTAATGTGTGTGGGAAGCTCCTGGCTCTCCCCCAACAGGGCCTTAAAGGGGTTGTCCAGGTTCAGCTCTAACCCCGGTCATATCCCAGTTTTCACCCAGGCAGGCCCTATGACATGAGCATCGGTGCATTTCTTGCGCCGATGCTTTCCTTTGCCCTGCACTGAGTGACGAAGTCACCAGCGCTAATGGGCGGGCTTTAACCCTAGCCTCCTTCTAGCAGTGCAAATATTATAAACAAACAGCCCTTGCCCTGCACGATTTATCGCGGGGCAAGGGAGAGTATTAGAAAATGAAATGTTCCAATGCTGATATCAGAGGGCCTGGGTGAAAACGGGGATAGCTCTGATCCCAGACAACTCTTTAAGCCTCTTACATGATGCACAGATTCTCTTTGATGTTCTGATTCCATGTGTCCATCACTGTCAACCTCAGATCCTGCAATAGGCACTACATAATGCATCCATTTTGCATAAAATGTTCCTTTAATTTTATTTTATAAAAGAGCAGCCTGCAAAATTTGCTCTGAAGGGGCAGAAAAAACTCCAGCTATCTCTAGCTTTACCTAAGGTGACTCAATGACTCCAGAGTAAGGCCTCATGCACACGACCATTGTTGTGGTCCGCATCCGAGCTGCATTTTTAGCGGCTCAGATGCGGACCCATTCACTTCAATGGGGCCGCAAAAGATGCGGACAGCACTCCGTGTGCTGTCCGCCTCCGCTGCTCCGTTCCGTGGCCCCGCGAAAAAAATATAGCATGTCCTATTCTTGTCCGTTTTGCGGAAAAGAATAGTCATTTCTACAATGGACGTTCCGTTCCGTAAATTGCGGAAGACACACGGGCGGCTTCCGTTTTTTGCCGATCCGCACTTTGCGGACTGCAAAAAACATAATGGTCTAAGGCCTAAGGCTACATGCACACGACCGTATGTGTTTTGTGGTTCGCAAATTGCGGATCCGCAAAAAAAAAGTATGGCATCCGTTTTTTTGTTTTTTTTTGCTGATCCATTGCAACAATGCCTAAACCGGACATGAATAGGATATGTTCTATTTTTTTTATGCTGGTCTACTGAATGGACCTACTGATGATCGCATTTTTTGCGGACCAATTGAAATGATTGGGTCCGCATCCTATCCGCAAAAGAACGGAACGGACACTGAAACCAACAACGTTCGTGTGCATGTAGCCTAAGAAATATACTGAGCAAATATGAGCTTAAAGGGAACCTGTCTCACTGAGGGCAGCATAAAATAGTGACAGAAATGCTGATTTCAGCGGTGTCACTCATGAGCTTAAAGTAAGTGGTTGCTGATAACCAGCATCATAATCATTGTAGCACAAGGCTTGAAAAGAGTCAAATCTAACCTGAGAAGAGTCATGGTTATTATAATCTCCTGCTCTCACCAATCTGCTGATAATTTGCAGTTCTCTTTTAGAAAGAAAGGAAGAAAACTAGGTAGAAGACTGTCAGTCATCAGCAAGTGGGCAGGAGAGCAGGAATTCATGAATAACCAGGACTCTTCTCAGGTGGTTGTGACTCTTTTCCAGGCCCAGTCTGCAATGATTGTGATGTTGGTTCTTGGCAACCACTTACTTTTAACTTTTAAATTGCAGACCGCTGAAATCAACTCGACTGCCATTAGTATGGGCAGCATAAAGTTGATGGCAGGTTCCCTTTAATGAAAGAGTAGCAAAGCGTAGTAATGATTTATAATGCTGTGTGTCTCTGCCCGACCTCCAATGTAATGATTTATACACACAATGCTGTCAGTACTAATCATTACAACGAGTCAGGTGAACCAATATGATCCACTCACATACCAAGTTGGCGCACGTTACATAAGTGTACTAACTATATGCTGCACCTTCTTGTACTTTCCTTTTTTTGAATCTACTATGTTCTTTGATAATGTTTTATGTACTTAGAAATCAAATTTAGTGTAGATGCAAGTCTCATTATGTTAAAACACCAAAAGAGAGAAAATAGGGCTCGCACTCAATAATATTATGAATATATAAATTTTATTAGTGTCTCCATATGAGACAAATCACAATAAAAACACATAGAAAACAATGGATGATGGAAAATGAGCACACAGAATGACATGGAGCACGACCAATATCTAAGATGGCAAATAAATACAAACAATGAGTATATAAATATAGCACTATGTGTGCATGTAAACCAAATAGAATATCAGAAATGCATGTAATCAGGCAGAGCTATACAGGCTAGGTAAAGATATCATATATAGTATAACCAAAATATACATATAAAGTGACAAGTGCAGATATGTCAGAATAAATATATAACCAAAGCTAGGTAATTCATTGTAAAGACATAGACCAACTACCTGTATAGTGCTCCAGCAACCCCGACGCACGTTTCACGCAAGGCTTCTTCAGGGGGGACACTTCCCCCTGAAGAAGCCTTGCGTGAAACGTGCGTCGGGGTTGCTGGAGCACTATACAGGTAGTTGGTCTATGTCTTTACAATGAATTACCTAGCTTTGGTTATATATTTATTCTGACATATCTGCACTTGTCACTTTATATGTATATTTTGGTTATACTATATATGATATCTTTACCTAGCCTGTATAGCTCTGCCTGATTACATGCATTTCTGATATTCTATTTGGTTTACATGCACACATAGTGCTATATTTATATACTCATTGTTTGTATTTATTTGCCATCTTAGATATTGGTCGTGCTCCATGTCATTCTGTGTGCTCATTTTCCATCATCCATTGTTTTCTATGTGTTTTTATTGTGATTTGTCTCATATGGAGACACTAATAAAATTTATATATTCATAATATTATTGAGTGCGAGCCCTATTTTCTCTCTTTTGGTGTTTTACCATACGTGCTGGCTCTGCACGGGTACTCACTCCTGTGAGTCATTTTGGTGTTTAAGTCTCATTATGTGTATAAATCAAAGATGGTGTTCCCCTATCTGCCAGTATGTAGGAACGTTTTATCACCAGTTAATGTGGAGATAGTCTGATGCTTTGTGGATGCTTTGCTCCCTCAGGACCTAGGCAGCATGCCATTTATTCTGTTCTGTAAAGAAAACTCTTAAACAGAATGTCTGATTACCTCTCCATGAGCAGAAGATGAATTGTAGATAGATTATGCAGCAATCATCAAAAAGTCTAAAAGCATAGATAGAATCAATTGCTGTTGAATTAAACCAAATTAAAGTTTCAAACTGGCTTAGTTAAATGTGTGACTGGAACTCAATAAAGATGATGTGACAGGTGTTTAACCCCTTAACCCATAGGGCCGTATATATACGGCATTATGCGTCTGCATGTGTATTGAGCGGGCCTCTGCAGTGGGCCCTCACCATACACGGCGGGTGCTGGCTGAATCATATCGGCAATTGCGCTGCCCCTGATATTTAACCCATCAGGTGCCACGATCAATGCTGATTGTGGCATCTTTGAGTGAAAGCAGAGGGATGCGGCTCCCTCTTCCTTCCAATTGGACCCCAGCAGTGAAATCGAGGGTCTCCGATCGGTTGCCATGGCAGCCTGGACGCTGCTGAAGCGATCCAGGCCTGTCATGGGTTTCTCCATACTGAGCTATGCAGGAGGCATATCTCAGAATGGAGAGTGTATAAATCTTATTCACCCTTATAGATCTCTATTTGGGTGAATAGGAGAGGGGATCAAAAGATCCAATGCACTAGGCCCCAAATAGTTATAAAAAAAAATGTAAAAAAACAAACAAAAATACACCAATATATTCAGTTTAAATCACCCCCCTTCCTAATTTTAAATAAAAAAAATATATAAACACTAAAACAAATTGGATGTGGTATCGCTGCATCCAAAAATGTCAAAACTATTAAAATATTTTTAAAAATTCCTGTGCGGTGAACGCCGTAACAGAAAAATAAAACATGAGATTTGCTATTTTTTTTTATTCATTTTGTTCCCCCAAAAAATTAAATTGCGGTGATCAAAAAGTCTTAAATACTACAAAAATTTTACCAATAAAAACTACAGTTTGTTACGTAAAAAACAAGCCCTCCTACAGCTCTGTAGACCAAAATATAAAAAAGTTATGGTTGTCTAATATGGTGATGCAAAGAAAATTTCGATTTATTTTTTCCAAAGGTCTTTTTTTTTTTTTTTTGTAGTAAAACAAAAACAATAAATATTAAGGTTTTGTATTGCCGCATTTGTATTTAGCCGCAGAATAAGGACTGCAGGTCATTTTTAGTACATTGTGAACCCTGTTATATCAAAACCTCAAAAACCTTGCCGGAATTCTGTTTTCTTTTCAGTTTTGCCACACAGAATTCTTTTTTTTCCCCATTTTCTAATACAAGACATGGTAAATTAAATTGTGGCATTAAAACTGCATCTTGTCCAACAAAAAATAAGCCCTCATATAACTACGTGAACGGAAAAATAAAAAAGTTCTGGCTATTGAAACATGAGGAAAAATGGAAATAGGCCCGATCTTTAAAGGGGTATTCCAGGAAAGTAGCATACGTTTTGAAAAAATTGGGGTACTTTTACACTAGCATTATTCTTTTCCGGCATAGGGTTCCGTCAAAAGGACTCTATGCGGGAAAAGAACTCTATGCCGGAAAATAACTGATCAGGCATATCGCAATGCATTCTAAATGGATAGAAATCCATTCAGTTTGCATCAGTATGCCTTCCGTTCAGTCACTGTCAGGCGTTTTGGCCGGACATAATACCGCAGCATGCTGCGGTATTGTCTGTCCAAAATGCCTGATCAGTCGCCTTAATTCCCATTGACTTGCATTAGTGCCGGATCCGGCATTGCAAAACAACTGAAGGACGGATCCGTCCTTCCGGTCTGCGCATGCGTGGACTGGGAAAACTGTGAAAAAGACTGCAAGACGGATCCGTCCATCCGCATGACAAGCGGAAAGACGGATCCGTTCCTGCAATGAATTTGTACAAATGCTTTCAGTTGTCACACTGATCGGCGGATCCGGCAGGCAGCTCCGACGACGGAACGGCCTGCCGGATCACACTAAAGCTAGTGTGAAAGTACCCTTGAGGCTGAAAGTTCTGACCCAACCGGAATCCATACCTATACATATAACCAGAGCTTTAATTTACCTTGCAATCCATTTGTCTAGCTTCTGTGTGAGCCTGCAACAAACTAAGAGTATCATGGCACCTGATCTTCTTTCACAAAACTAAAATTCCCACAATCCCTAGCTTTCCTGCTGTGAGTGTGGATGTTTGATTGGCTGCCTGATACAGTGCAGTCACACCCCCTCTACGCAGTAATCACCAGTATACGGACACTCTGACATCTAGCTAGAGAATTGATAACCACACACTGAGCATGCTTGACCTAACAAAGGCTCATAACTACAGGTCGATGCCATAGTAATTTGAGGATACAGTGGGTAGCAGAGGAAGAAAACTACTTTTTCAACTACTGAACGGTAAATATGTGAAATTTACTTTATATTAGGTAATTATTGATGATGAATTAGTCTAAAACATAAGTTATGTTTATGGTAACTGGAATACCCCTTTAAGGGGTTAAAAGGGCAATATGCCGGTGTGAATCCAGAAATCCTTGAATGTTAGGCTACCTTCAACAGCCTCCTGGAGTTCATCGATCCGGCACTGCCCGATGGGGATGGAATGGCTGCCAGCCCCATTAAGTATAATGGGGTCCGGTGGAGATCCGTATGCTGTTCCCAGGGCCGGTGCAACCATATAGGTGAACTAGGCGTTCGCCTAGGGCATCAGCCTGCTGGGGGCGCCCTGGTGGGCTTCCCCTGACTGGGGCTGCAGCCCTGGGCGAGTGGCTCTTGAGCGGCCCTCAGCGCCGTTACAGGGGGGCCAGGAGGTGGAGGGCCTTCTTAAATATGGCAGAGCAGGCATCTGTTTACCCTGATGGCAGGTGCCTGCTCTGCCAGTAAATTACCGGAGCAGCTCGCCACTCCTCCCTCGTGCGCCCTCTGTGATGCCGGAATATGATGTCACTCCGGCCCTGGCATACTAAACGGCGTGCTGGAGGACTGAGGAGCTGCACCACACTGAACCCCAGGGAGGTGAGTGTTTAAGTGTTTGAGTGAGTGTCTGCCTGTGTATTTATGTCAGTGAGTGTATTTGTCTGTCTTTCTGTCAGTAAATGTATGTGTGTCTGTCATTGAGTGTGTGTAGAGGTCAGTGATTGAGTGTATGTCAGTGAGTGTGGATGTCTGTCAGTTAGTGAGTATGTGTATGTTTCAGTGAGTTTCTGTGTGTGTGTGTGTGTGTTTCAGTGTGTAAGTGTATGTCTGTCAGTGAGTTTGTGTGTGTCTGTCGGTGAGTATGTCCGTCAGTGAGTTTCTGTGTACAGTCGTGACCAAAAGTTTTGAGAATTACATAAATATTGGAAATTGGAAAAGTTGCTGCTTAAGGTTTTTATAATATCAATTTGCATATACTCCAGAATGTTATGAAGAGTGATCAGATGAATTGCATAGTCCTTCTTTGCCATGAAAATTAACTTAATCCCCCAAAAAACTTTCCACTGCATTTCATTGCTGTCATTAACCGCTTGCCGCCACGCTAACGCCGAAAGGCGTCATCGCGGCGGCTCTCCCAGGTCACACTAACGCCAATAGGCGTCATCTCGCGAGACGCGAGATTTCCTGTGAAACGCGCGCACACAGGCGCTTGCGCTCACAGGAACGGAAGGTAAGCGAGTGGATCTCCAGCATGCCAGCGGCGATCGTTCGCTGGCAGGCTGGAGATCCGAATTTTTAACCCCTAACAGGTATATTAGACGCTGTTTTCATAACAGCGTCTAATATACCTCCTACCTGGTCCTCTGGTGGTCCCTTTTGTTAGGATCGACCACCAGAGGACTCAGGTAGGTCAGTACAGTCGCACCAAACACCACACTACACTACACCCCCCCCCCCCGTCACTTATTAACCCCTTATAAACCCTGATCACCCCATATAAACTCCCTGATCACCCCCCTGTCAATGATCACCGCCCTGTCATTGATCACCCCCCTGTCAGGCTCCGTTCAGACGTCCGTATGATTTTACGGATCCACGGATACATGGATCGGATCCGCAAAAAGCATACGGACGTCTGAATGGAGCCTTACAGGGGGGTGATCAATGACAGGCGGGTGATCACCCATATACACTCCCTGATCACCCCCTGTCATTGATCACCCCCCTGTCATTGATCACTCCCCTGTAAGGCTCCATTCAGACGTCCGCATGAATTTACGGATCCATGGATACATGGATCGGATCCACAGAACGCATGCGGATGTCTGAATGGAGCCTTACAGGGGGGTTATCAATGACAGGGGGTGATCAGGGTGATCACCCCCCTGTCACTGATCACCCCCCTGTAAGGCTCCATTCAGACATCCGCATGATTTTTTACGGATCCATGGATACATGTATCGGATCCACAGAACGCATGCGGACGTCTGAATGGAGCCTTACAGGGGGGTTATCAATGACGGGGTGATCAGGGTAATCAGGGTGATCACCCCCCTGTCACTGATCACCCCCCCTGTAAGGCTCCATTCAGACATCCGCATGATTTTTTACGGATCCATGGATACATGTATCGGATCCACAAAACGCATGCGGACGTCTGAATGGAGCCTTACAGGGGGTGATCAATGACAGGCGGGTGATCACCCATATACACTCCCTGATCACCCCCCTGTCATTGATCACCCCCCTGTAAGGCTCCATTCAGACGTCCGCATGCGTTTTGTGGATCCGATCCATGTATCCATGGATCCGTAAAAAATCATGCGGATGTCTGATGGAGCCTTACAGGGGGGGTGATCAGTGACAGGGGGGTGATCACCCTGATTACCCTGATCACCCCCTGTCATTGATAACCCCCCTGTAAGGCTCCATTCAGACGTCCGCATGCGTTCTGTGGATCCGATCCATGTATCCATGGATCCGTAAAAAATCATGCGGATGTCTGAATGGAGCCTTACAGGGGGGGTGATCAGTGACAGGGGGGTGATCACCCTGATCACCCCCTGTCATTGATAACCCCCCTGTAAGGCTCCATTCAGACATCCGCATGCGTTCTGTGGATCCGATACATGTATCCATGGATCCGTAAAAAATCATGCGGATGTCTGAATGGAGCCTTACAGGGGGGGTGATCAGTGACAGGGGGGTGATCACCCTGATTACCCTGATCACCCCCTGTCATTGATAACCCCCCTGTAAGGCTCCATTCAGACGTCCGCATGCGTTTTGTGGATCCGATCCATGTATCCATGGATCCGTAAAAAATCATGCGGATGTCTGAATGGAGCCTTACAGGGGGGGTGATCAGTGACAGGGGGGTGATTACCCTGATCACCCCCTGTCATTGATAACCCCCCTGTAAGGCTCCATTCAGACGTCCGCATGCGTTTTGTGGATCCGATACATGTATCCATGGATCCGTAAAAAATCATGCGGATGTCTGAATGGAGCCTTACAGGGGGGGTGATCAGTGACAGGGGGGTGATCACCCTGATTACCCTGATCACCCCGTCATTGATAACCCCCCTGTAAGGCTCCATTCAGACGTCCGCATGCGTTCTGTGGATCCGATACATGTATCCATGGATCCGTAAAAAATCATGCGGATGTCTGAATGGAGCCTTACAGGGGGGGTGATCAGTGACAGGGGGGTGATCACCCTGATTACCCTGATCACCCCCTGTCATTGATAACCCCCCTGTAAGGCTCCATTCAGACATCCGCATGCGTTCTGTGGATCCGATACATGTATCCATGGATCCGTAAAAAATCATGCGGATGTCTGAATGGAGCCTTACAGGGGGGGTGATCAGTGACAGGGGGGTGATCACCCTGATTACCCTGATCACCCCCTGTCATTGATAACCCCCCTGTAAGGCTCCATTCAGACGTCCGCATGCGTTTTGTGGATCCGATCCATGTATCCATGGATCCGTAAAAAATCATGCGGATGTCTGAATGGAGCCTTACAGGGGGGGTGATCAGTGACAGGGGGGTGATTACCCTGATCACCCCCTGTCATTGATAACCCCCCTGTAAGGCTCCATTCAGACGTCCGCATGCGTTTTGTGGATCCGATACATGTATCCATGGATCCGTAAAAAATCATGCGGATGTCTGAATGGAGCCTTACAGGGGGGGTGATCAGTGACAGGGGGGTGATCACCCTGATTACCCTGATCACCCCGTCATTGATAACCCCCCTGTAAGGCTCCATTCAGACGTCCGCATGCGTTCTGTGGATCCGATACATGTATCCATGGATCCGTAAAAAATCATGCGGATGGCTGATTGGAGCCTTACTGGGGGGGTGATCAGTGACAGGGGGGTGATTACCCTGATCACCCCCTGTCATTGATAACCCCCCTGTAAGGCTCCATTCAGACATCCGCATGCGTTCTGTGGATCCGATACATGTATCCATGGATCCGTAAAAAATCATGCGGATGTCTGAATGGAGCCTTACAGGGGGGGTGATCAATGACAGGGGGGTGATCAGGGAGTCTATATGGGTGATCACCCCCCTGTCATTGATCACCCCCCCTGTCATTGATCACCCCCCCCCGGTAAGGCTCCATTCAGACATTTTTTTGGCACAAGTTAGCGGAAATTTTTTGTTTTTTGTTTGTTTTTTCTTACTAAGTCTCATATTCTACTAACTTGTGTCAAAAAATAAAATCTCACATGGACGCACCATACCCCTCACGGAATCCAAATGCGTAAACATTTTTAGACATTTATATTCCAGACTTCTTCTCACGCTTTAGGGCCCCTAAAAAGCCAGGGCAGTATAAATACCCCACATGTGACCCCATTTCGGAAAGAAGACACCCCAAGGTATTCCGTGAGGGGCATATTGAGTCCATGAAAGATTGAAATTTTTGTCCTAAGTTAGCGGAAAGTGAGACTTTGTGAGAAAAAAAAAAAAAAAAAATCAATATCCGCTAACTTATGCAAAAAACCCTGCCCTAACTGAATTTTTGACACTTAACGAAAACGAATTCTGGACTCGAAAAGGTATTTCATTATTTTCACATATATACACAAAAGGGAATAGTAAATCAATACGGGAATTGATAAAACAAGCACCAATAACTGCACTAGAGCACTATAGATATTGTCAACTACAACATGCACTATCATACACTCTCAAAAAAACACCCTTGATAAAAGTTACTCCGGGGTTCTTATCCTTTTGTTATAACATAGTAGGGAATAAAGTTAAGATTTCACTAATATATAGGAGATTCATCGAGGAAATGAGCACTATCACTAAATTTAAAAGTGTGGATAAATGGAAGACAGATATTGGGGAATGTAACCCCTCACAATGGCAGGAAATATATCAAAATATAAAGAAGGCCTCTCTTTCACGACAACACCGATTGATACAATTCAAAATAATACATCGCTTATATGTTACTCCGAGCCTGTTGACTAAAATGTACACTAACAAGGGTCAAGAATTTAGCTGCCTTAAATGTTCTTGTGTAGCCGCAGGGCTTGTACATATGCTGTGGGACTGTCCAGCTATTAGGACTTTCTGGGGCTGCATATTTCAGACAATGGTGGCAAACAGCAGGAACAGTCCTCCCATGACTATTCAAGTAGCAGTTCTTGGATTGCTTCCTCCTGAGTATAAAAACAAAACCACTAAAAATGAACAGGTATACTGGTTAAAGGGGTTTCTTTTGGCCAAAGTGATAATCTTGAGACAGTGGGTGAAAGATAGACCCCCAACAATCAATGATTGGCAAAGTTTAATGACGCGAATAACACATTTTGAGGGCATGAAACGACGTGGATTAAACGACGCTACCGGAATGGGCCCATAGAGAAGGGAAATAGCCAGCCGTAATACCCCAGAGCAGAATTGATGGCTAGTAACTGGGGAGACCACTGATATATACCCCAACAAACCATTATATATTCCTAGATAAACTCTATCAACACAGCCCACGCCAGAATACGTGTGAAATTGTAAAGGCTCTAATGAAAATCCTTATGAGGGGGGCAGGAATACTCCGCCGCCCCTCGCGGCGGCCGCACCAAGCCGGGTGGAAACGGGTGGGGGGTGAGGGGGCGGGGCGGAGGGGGGTTGGGTTTATGTTTTTTTTTTTTTTTATTCTTGTGTGTTTTTTTTTTTGGGTTGTGGATCCCATGCCTATGTACTGGTATTAGAGCTGACTCCTCTGGTCACAGATTGTTTTGTTGTATGTGTCCGATATATGGCATGGAGACGATACACTGTCTAATGTGCGCTATTATAGTATATCTGATTGGAAATTTGCTTTTATATTGTCTGTAAAATAAAAATACAAATAAAAAAAAAAAAAAAAAAAAACTTATGCAAAAAAAAAAAAAATTCTAGGAACTCGCCATGCCCCTCATTGAATACCTTGGGGTGTCTTCTTTCCAAAGTGGGGTCACATGTGGGGTATTTATACTGTCCTGGCTTTTTAGGGGCCCGAAAGTGTGAGAAGAAGTCTGGGATCCAAATGTCTAAAAATGCCCTCCTAAAAGGAATTTGGGCCCCTTTGCGCATCTAGGCTGCAAAAAAGTGTCACACATGTGGTATCGCCGTACTCAGGAGAAGTTGGGGAATGTGTTTTGGGGTGTCATTTTACATATACCCATGCTGGGTGAGAAAAATATCTTGGTCAAATGCCAACTTTGTATAAAAAAATGGGAAAAGTTGTCTTTTGCCAAGATATTTCTCTCACCCAGCATGGGTATATGTAAAATGACACCCCAAAACACATTGCCCAACTTCTCCTGAGTACGGCGATACCAGATGTGTGACACTTTTTTGCAGCCAAGGTGGGCAAAGGGGCACATATTCCAAAGTGCACCTTTCAGATTTTGCAGGCCATTTTTTACACATTTTGATTGCAAGGTACTTCTTACACATTTGGGCCCCTAAATTGCCAGGGCAGTATAACTACGCCACAAGTGACCCCATTTTGGAAAGAAGACACCCCAAGGTATTCCGTGGGGGGCACGGCGAGTTCCTAGAATTTTTTATTTTTTGTCACAAGTTAGCGGAAAATGATGATTTTTCTTTTTTTTTCTTTTTTTCCTTACAAAGTCTCATATTCCACTAACTTGCGACAAAAAATAAAAAATTCTAGGAACTCGCCATGCCCCTCACGGAATACCTTGGGGTGTCTTCTTTCCAAAATGGGGTCACTTGTGGCATAGTTATACTGCCCTGGCAATTTAGGGGCCCAAATGTGTGAGAAGAACTTTGCAATCAAAATGTGTAAAAAATGCCCTGCAAAATCCGAAAGGTGCACTTTGGAATATGTGCCCCTTTGCCCACCTTGGCAGCAAAAAAGTGTGACACATCTGGTATCGCCGTACTCAGGAGAAGTTGGGGAATGTGTTTTGGGGTGTCATTTTACATATACCCATGCTGGGTGAGAAAAATATCTTGGTCAAATGCCAACTTTGTATAAAAAAATGGGAAAAGTTGTCTTTTGCCAAGATATTTCTCTCACCCAGCATGGGTATATGTAAAATGACACCCCAAAACACATTCCCCAACTTCTCCTGAGTACGGCGATACCAGATGTGTGACCCTTTTTTGATGCCAAGGTGGGCAAAGGGGCACATATTCCAAAGTGCACCTTTCGGATTTCACCGGTCATTTTTTTACAGATTTTGATTGCAAAGTACTTCTCACACATTTGGGCCCCTAAATTGCCAGGGCAGTATAACTACGCCACAAGTGACCCCATTTTGGAAAGAAGACACCCCAAGGTATTCCGTGAGGGGCACGGCGAGTTCCTAGAATTTTTTATTTTTTGTCGCAAGTTAGTGGAATATGAGACTTTGTAAGGAAAAAAGAGAAAAAAAAAAAAAATCATCATTTTCCGCTAACTTGTGACAAAAAATAAAAAATTCTAGGAACTCGCCATGCCCCTCACGGAATACCTTGGGGTGTCTTCTTTCCAAAATGGGGTCACTTGTGGCGTAGTTATACTGCCCTGGCAATTTAGGGGCCCAAATGTGTGAGAAGTACCTTGCAATCAAAATGTGTAAAAAATGGCCTGCAAAATCTGAAAGGTGCACTTTGGAATATGTGCCCCTTTGCCCACCTTGGCAGCAAAAAAGTGTGACACATCTGGTATCGCCGTACTCAGGAGAAGTTGGGGAATGTGTTTTGGGGTGTCATTTTACATATACCCATGCTGGGTGAGAGAAATATCTTGGCAAAAGACAACTTTTCCAATTTTTTTATACAAAGTTGGCATTTGACCAAGATATTTTTCTCACCCAGCATGGGTATATGTAAAATGACACCCCAAAACACATTCCCCAACTTCTCCTGAGTACGGCGATACCAGATGTGTCACACTTTTTTGCTGCCAAGGTGGGCAAAGGGGCACATATTCCAAAGTGCACCTTTTGGATTTCACCGGTCATTTTTTACACATTTTGATTGCAAAGTTCTTCTCACACATATGGGCCCCTAAATTGCCAGGGCAGTATAACTACCCCACAAGTGACCCCATTTTGGAAAGAAGACACCCCAAGGTATTCCGTGAGGGGCATGGCAAGTTTTTAGAATTTTTTATTTTTTGTCGCAAGTTAGTGGAATATGAGACTTTGTAAGAAAAAATAAAAAAAATAAAATCATCATCATTTTCCGCTAACTTGTGACAAAAAATAAAAAGTTCTATGAACTCACTATGCCCATCAGCGAATACCTTAGGGTGTCTACTTTCCGAAATGGGGTCATTTGTGGGGGTTTTCTACTGTTTGGGCATTGTAGAACCTCAGGAAACATGACAGGTGCTCAGAAAATCAGAGCTGTTTCAAAAAGCGGAAATTCACATTTTTATACCATAGTTTGTAAATGCTATAACTTTTACCCAAACCATTTTTTTTTGCCCAAACATTTTTTTTTTATCAAAGACATGTAGAACAATAAATTTGGCGAAAAATGTATATATGGATGTCGTTTTTTTTGCAAAATTTTACAGCTGAAAGTGAAAAATGTCATTTTTTTTGCAAAAAAAAATCGTTAAATTTCGATTAATAACAAAAAAAGTAAAAATGTCAGCGGCAATGAAATACCACCAAATGAAAGCTCTATTAGTGAGAAGAAAAGGAGGTAAAATTCATTTGGGTGGTAAGTTGCATGACCGAGCAATAAACCGCTAAAGTTGTGGAGTGCCGATTTGTAAAAAAGGGCCTGGTCACTAGGGGGGTATAAACCTGTGGTCCTTAAGTGGTTAAAGACCTGCTGAGATCATTTCAGTAATCGCCTTGTTAACTCAGGTGAGAATGTTGACGAGCACAAGGCTGGAGATCATCATGTCAGGCTGATTGGGTTAAAATGGCAGACTTAACCTGTTAAAAGGAGGGTGATGCTTGAAATCATTGTTCTTCTATTGTTAACCATGGTGACCTGCAAAGAAACGCGTGCAGCCATCATTGCGTTGCATAAAAATGGCTTCACAGGCAAGGATATTGTGGCTACTAAGATTGCACCTGAATCAACAATTTATAGGATCATCAAGAACTTCAAGGAAAGATGTTCAATTTTTGAACAGGGCGTCCAAGAAAGTCCAGCAAGCGCCGTGAGATCTCCTAAAGAGGATTCAGCTGCGGGATCGGAGTGCCACCAGTGCAGAGCTTGCTCAGGAATGGCAGCAGGCAGGTGTGAGCGCATCTGCACTCACAGTGAGGCAAAGACTTTTGGAAGATGGCCTGGTGTCGAGAAGGGCAGCAAAGAAGCCACTTCTCTCAAAAAAAAACATCAGGGACAGATTGATCTTCTGCAGAAAATATGGTGAATGGACTGCTGAGGACTGGGGCAAAGTCATATTCTCCGATGAAGCCTCTTTCCGATTGTTTGGGGCATCAGGAAAAAGGCTTGTCCGGAGAAGAAAAGGTGAGAGCTACCATCAGTCCTGTCATGCCAACAGTAAAGCATCCTGAGACCATTCATGTGTGGGGTTGCTTCTCATCCAAGGGAGTGGGCTCACTCAAAATTTTGCCCAAAAACACAGCCATGAATAAAGAATGGTACCAAAACACCCTCCAACAGCAACTTCTTCCAACAACAGTTTGGTTAAGAACAATAAATTTTCCAGCATAATGGAGCACCATGCCATAAGGCAAAAGTCATAACGAAGTGGCTCGGGGACCAAAACGTTGACATTTTGCGTCCATGGCCTGGAAACTCCCCAGATCTTAATCCCATTGAGAACTTGTGGTCAATCCTCAAGAGGCGGGTAGACAAACAAAAACCCACTAATTCTGACAAAGTCCAAGAAGTGATTATGAAAGAATGGGTTGCTATTAGTCAGGAATTGGCCCAGAAGTTGATTGAGAGCATGCCCAGTCAAATTGCAGAGGTCCTGAAAAAGAAGGGCCAACACTGCAAATACTGACTCTTTGCATAAATGTCATGTAATTGTTGATAAAAGCCTTTGAAACGTATGAAGTGTGTGTAATTATATTTCACTACATCACAGAAACAACTGAAACAAAAATCTAAAAGCAGTTTAGCAGCAAACTTTGTGAAAACTAATATTTGTGTCATTCTCAAAACTTTTGGCCACAACTGTACGTCTTCAGTGAGTGTGTGTGTCTGTCAGTGAGTGTGTGTGTCTGTCAGTGAGTGTGTGTGTCTGTCAGTGAGTGTGTGTGTCTGTCAGTGAGTGTGTGTGTCTGTCAGTGAGTGTGTGTGTCTGTCAGTGAGTGTGTGTGTCTGTCAGTGAGTGTGTGTGTCTGTCAGTGAGTGTGTGTGTCTGTCAGTGAGTGTGTGTGTCTGTCAGTGAGTGTGTGTGTCTGTCAGTGAGTGTGTGTGTCTGTCAGTGAGTGTGTGTGTCTGTCAGTGAGTGTGTGTGTCTGTCAGTGAGTGTGTGTGTCTGTCAGTGAGTGTGTGTGTCTGTCAGTGAGTGTGTGTGTCTGTCAGTGAGTGTGTGTGTGTCTGTCAGTGAGTGTGTGTGTGTCTGTCAGTGAGTGTGTGTGTGTCTGTCAGTGAGTGTGTGTGTGTCTGTCAGTGTGTGTGTGTCTGTCAGTGTGTGTGTGTCTGTCAGTGTGTGTGTGTCTGTCAGTGTGTGTGTGTCTGTCAGTGAGTGTGTGTGTGTGTGTGTGTCTGTCAGTGAGTGTGTGTGTGTGTGTCTGTCAGTGAGTGTGTGTGTGTGTCTGTCAGTGAGTGTGTGTGTGTGTCTGTCAGTGAGTGTGTGTGTGTGTCTGTCAGTGAGTGTGTGTGTGTCTGTCAGTGAGTGTGTGTGTGTGTGTCTGTCAGTGAGTGTGTGTGTGTGTGTCTGTCAGTGAGTGTGTGTGTGTGTGTCTGTCAGTGAGTGTGTGTGTGTGTGTCTGTCAGTGAGTGTGTGTGTGTGTGTCTGTCAGTGAGTGTGTGTGTGTGTGTCTGTCAGTGAGTGTGTGTGTGTGTGTCTGTCAGTGAGTGTGTGTGTGTGTGTCTGTCAGTGAGTGTGTGTGTGTGTGTCTGTCAGTGAGTGTGTGTGTGTGTGTCTGTCAGTGAGTGTGTGTGTGTGTGTCTGTCAGTGAGTGTGTGTGTGTGTGTCTGTCAGTGAGTGTGTGTGTGTGTGTCTGTCAGTGAGTGTGTGTGTGTGTGTCTGTCAGTGAGTGTGTGTGTGTGTGTCTGTCAGTGAGTGTGTGTTTGTCTGTCAGTGAGTGTGTGTTTGTCTGTCAGTGTGTGTGTGTGTGTGTGTCTGTCAGTGTGTGTGTGTGTCTGTCAGTGTGTGTGTCTGTCAGTGAGTGTGTGTGTGTGTGTCTGTCAGTGTGTGTGTGTCTGTCAGTGAGTGTGTGTGTGTGTGTCTGTCAGTGAGTGTGTGTGTGTGTGTCTGTCAGTGAGTGTGTGTTTGTCTGTCAGTGAGTGTGTGTGTGTCTGTCAGTGTGTGTGTGTGTGTCTGTCAGTGTGTGTGTGTGTGTGTCTGTCAGTGTGTGTGTCTGTCAGTGAGTGTGTGTGTGTCTGTCAGTGTGTGTGTGTGTGTGTCTGTCAGTGTGTGTGTCTGTCAGTGAGTGTGTGTGTGTCTGTCAGTGTGTGTGTGTGTGTCTGTCAGTGTGTGTGTGTCTGTCAGTGAGTGTGTGTGTGTGTGTCTGTCAGTGAGTGTGTGTGTCTGTCAGTGAGTGTCTGTCTGTCTCTGTCTGTGTGTCTCTGTCTGTGTGTCTCTGTCTGTGTGTCTCTGTCTGTGTCTCTGTCTGTCTGTGTCTCTGTCTGTCTGTGTCTGTGTCTCTGTCTGTCTGTGTCTCTGTCTGTCTGTGTCTCTGTCTGTCTGTGTCTCTGTCTGTCTGTCTGTGTCTCTGTCTGTCTGTCTGTGTCTCTGTCTGTCTGTCTGTCTGTGTCTCTGTCTGTCTGTCTGTCTGTGTCTCTGTCTGTCTGTCTGTCTGTGTCTCTGTCTGTCTGTCTGTGTCTCTGTCTGTCTGTCTGTGTCTCTGTCTGTCTGTCTGTCTGTGTCTGTCTCTGTCTGTCTGTGTCTCTGTCTGTCTGTGTCTCTGTCTGTCTGTGTCTCTGTCTGTCTGTGTCTCTGTCTGTCTGTCTGTGTCTCTGTCTGTCTGTCTGTGTCTCTGTCTGTCTGTCTGTGTCTCTGTCTGTCTGTCTGTGTCTCTGTCTGTCTGTGTCTGTCCTAGGTAATGGATCTTTACCTAGGGCGGCAAAAATCCTTGCCCCGGCCCTGGCCGTTCCATCAGACAAGCAGAGTCGGACGGACACAAACGGCTGCATAATGCAGTTGGTGTCCGGACGATTTTCCATTTGTCTGCCAGAGGAAAGTGGTGGAGTTTCACACCGGAGGTATTGGTTAACCAATTCTGCCAGATCAACTTCTGCTGGTGGTCACCAACTTGTGGCTTTCTAACAGTTGCTAAATTAGTAACTCCCAGAATACCCCGACAGCCTGCAGCTGTCAGACCACAGTGGCAGTTAGTTTTGCGACAGCTGGAGACCACTAATGTAAGGGCTTGTTCACACGACTTGTCGTATTTTGCGGTCCGCTAATTGCGGATCCGCAAAAAACGGATGCCGCCAGTGTGCCTTCCGCAACTTGCGGAAAGGAACAGGAGGCCCACTATAGAAATGCCTATTCTTGTCCACAAAACTGACAAGAATAGGACACGAGTCATCATTTTTTGGGGGCAACGGGACAGAGCAACTGATGCGGACAGCACACAGAGTCCTATCTGCATCTTTTGCAGACCTGTTGATATGAATGGTTCTGTATACGGAACGCAAAATACATTTGTGTGAACGAACCCTAGTACAAAGCAAGCACCTGGTTTGGTATGAAAAGTACAACCTTTAATAAAGAGTAGGATAAGAAAAAATCAGCCAATGCCATTGAAAAATATGCAAATATCTCTTTAGAGTCCGCTCTCTTTCAGTTGGAGATGTAAAAGAAAACCGCCACTAAAAATCGATTTGCATACTTTATTAGTAGGAGCCAAACCCTAGATGAATCTGAAACTCGGGGAAATTAATCATGCATAAAATACACTTCCGCTTAAAAATGTACTCCCCCCCCCCCCCCCCCCCCCCCCCCTCACATCTCACACCCAGCACTACCTGTGAAGAAATCTATACTTGCCTGCTTCTTCCTACTGCCGTGTTCCAGCTTTGTGGCTCCCAGGCTGTCTCTACTTCCAGTCCCACCTGTTGATTTCGTGACCCCATACAGTAGATTTTTCCCCATAGTACCCACTTTACATCAGCTTTCTTAGTGCCATCATCACAGTAATTATGCACCCTTGGTGCCCCTTCACAGTAGATGGGCCCTCATTGTACCCCCACACGGTAGTTCATCACCGTACAACAGCATGGCTCCCTTCTTTCCCCTTTCACTGTAGACCTACCTCCTTGGTGTTAGCACACAGTAGAATGCCCCCTTTAGTGCTCAAACCAGTAGTGTGCCCCTAAGCAGTAGTTTTGCCCTCTTAGTAATCCCTTACAGTAGTACTGGCCCATTAGTGAGCCCCTGCGGGCTGTTGCACACCAGCGAGTGTGAGCATAATCCTCCATTCTGGACTTGCAGGAGTACACGGCATTATCATAATTTATAGTGCTATGTGCTTCTGCTTGATCTTACTTCTACAGGATTAGGCTACTTTCACACTTGCGGCAGGACGGATCAGACAGGCTGTTCACCATGTCGGATCCGTCCTGCGGCTATTTTGCCGTGCCGCCGGACCGCCGCTCCGTCCCCATTGACTATAATGGGGACAGGGGCGGAGCTCCGGCGCAGCACGGTAGTGCACGGCGAAAGGCCGCCGGACTAAAATTACTGCATGTCAGGCTTTTTAGTCCGGCGGCTTTCGCCGTGCTGCGTCGGAGCTCCGCCTCTGTCCCCATTATAGTCAATTGGGGCGGAGCGGCCGTCCGGCGGCACGGCGAAATAGCCGCAGGACGGATCAGACATGGTGAACAGCCTGTCGGATCCGTCATGCCGCAAGTATGAAAGTACCCTGGGGAAAGTACCATTTCACCGATGAATGGAGCCCATCATGCTCTCCCCAGCGCAGGCGTCATGTTATCATGCCTGCTCAGCAGGCGAGTACATAGGCAGAGATGTTCTGCGGTCTGTGCACTGCACAATTTGTGTGTACTACTACAGCGTGTATGCGCAACATGTACACTACTGCAGAACCCAAAATAAATGTTGCATGACCATTGACCAAGCATCTTCGCCCAGTCACATTAAGCTTCCCAGGTGTTATTTTTTTCAGTTTTCAAGACTAAGCATACTGGGAAGGATGTTCGATCACTGAGCAGGACCACCCACGTGACTCCTAAGCAGGGGTGCACCTAGCCTTTCTGCTGCCGGAGGCAAAAACTGAAACTCTGCTCCCCACCCCGTGCCAATTTCTTTACCTAACCCCTTTGCCACAATGAAAGTGCTCATTGCCCATGGCACTTCCGCTGCCCCCCTCTTGCCCCTATCTGGTGCTACCTGAGGCGATCGCCTCACCTGGCCTCATTGGTGGTGCACTCCTGCTCCTAAGCATAAAAAGAGCAGAGAGATTTAAAATGAATGAATAAATTACATTTATCCATAAAACGGTGTCATTCTGCTCAGCTTCTCCTGCTCTATAACAAGCTGCTTGCAGATTACACTGCATTTCATAGTGACGGGTCCTCATTAAGAATTTGCCATTACGAATACAGAAAAGTTCTATATACATAAAATGCATAAAGTGCACATTGAGTTTGCTTTGTTGATCATAAAACAGTTAAAAATTTTTTTTTCTTTGTTGCTTTTAACTCAAGGTAAAAACATTGGACATGCAGAGGTGTAGGAAATAATATGGTGAACAGCATTGGAATGAAACCTCAAGTGCTGGATTCCAGCTTTTATTGAATGTAGTTAGCACTAGATCATACAGTACTGGCTTATAGTCTTTAAATTGGTGGTCTGGCATTGAAGAAAGTCTCAACGTATGCCAAGGACAGAATTGCTACACTTTTTCATCACTGTTTTTATAATTCCTGCCTTGAACATAGACCTTTTACTGCACCGCCTAGAACATGTAGACATAATACAACAATTTATATAACATGTAATTGAATGCCCAGTTTTAGAAAGGCTTCTGCAATGTTTAGCCTTGGCAGTGTATGTGTATTTGTTCCGGCTCATTAGCAGAGGAGGATCTTTTTATTCTATTGAGCACTTTAGTATTTCACCTCTCATATTAGTAGTCTTTATAATGCAGTTGTTTGTTTAGGACATACTGTATACACTAAAGCTGAATAATGAAAAGGGGGGGGGCGAATTTCCATTGTGCGGAAGGTGGCACAACTGTAGAGTTTCGTATCTATAGAAAGCTCTAGTGCTGTTTACACTTATCTACTGGTAAAATTTCTTGCAAGTTACATTTTTGCCTAATTATGCAGCAAGGGTTAACTCAAAAATCATGTAATTAGTTTGGCGACTAAACATACTAGAGCGGTTCACTAAGCAAATAAATGTCGCTAAAATGTAACTTTTATCAGAAATGTATCAAAATAATTGGCAAAAAAAATCTCATAAAATATAGATTGTCCAATCCCACTTCACCGGGGTGCAGCCAGCCAATTATTATGCAGCAATACAGAAGCAGATGTATCACGGCATAACTTGCTGCTTGTGACATAGAAGATTGGGTGGCCATTCATACAGGAACTGTAATGGTGGTCATGTTGGTTGTCACTCATCTGTTGTGGAAACTGTATTAAAGGGCAAGATGAGCCTAATATTTGACTAGCAGGTGGCTGGGAAGCAGCGGAGCGGGCCACCACTGAGACCTGCTTCTCTGTCCAGAACGGGTCTCCCAAAGCGAAAGGAGAGCCCACCACTTTGAAGTCCCCTAGAACTGAATGAAGAGTGCACTGTTCAATCACTGGGATCTCTCCAGAGCATCCCCCATTGCACTTATAAGTGGGCATCTTTTATTTAGGCCTATCAGGAGAACAATAGAACAGTCATACTGTCGTCCTAAGTTCTACATCTACTATAATGCCAGCAGACATTTCCGGGGGCAAGCGTACACTAGTGGCAGCACCGATCCGACAGGCTGTTCATCCGCCAGAACAGCCTGCCGGAGTTCCTTGCCGCTAGTGTGAAACTAGCCTTAGCAGAGCTGAACTAGAATTAAGACCAGACCAATCCAAACAAGGAAACAAGCAAAGTACAAGACTCATAAGCAAACAATGGACTAGAAGCTATAAGAACAAAACTAATATGACAGGAAGGAAACTAGGCAAGGAGCAAGATAGGAGTATAAAAGGATTACTAGATTCAAACACACATGGCTTAAGGGCGATTATCTGGCACTGTAAATGTACCGCTGATTCCCCGATCAAAGAGCAATCCGATCCTTTGTGCATACACACAAATCATCGTTTGCTGGCAGCAGATCGTGCTGTGTAAACATGATCGTCCTTATGGAGAAGAGCAATGGCGTTAGTGATCGCTCCTCCCCATACTCTGGAAGTGATCGCTGCATGTAAATACAGTGGTCTCCTCCTCCAGGGAGCAGCGGATTGTGGGGAAGGAAAGCTTCCTTCCAGATAATCTGCTGCTCTGTTGTCCCATGTAAAGGTACATTTATATGTAACCAGCAACACACTGCAGAAGCTAGACATACAGTATTAAAAGGGTTTTTCTGAGATTTGGATAGGTCATCAGTATCTGAACTGTGGGTGTCTGACACCCATGACCCCTGCCGATCAGCTGTTTGAGACGGCATCGGCACCCGCAGCTTTGCCTAGATCATGTGGTATCACGTTCATCGGTCACATGGCCTAGGAGCAGCTAAGCCCCATTTAATTGAATCCAACGTACAATATACGACTCTGTGCTTGGTGAGCTGAGAGAAGGCCGCAGTGCTACTGTCAGGGCCATTACCTTCTCAAAGAGCTGATTGATAGGGTTCCTAGGTGTCTGACCCCCAATGATAAGATACTATTGATCTCTCCAGAGGATAGGTCATCAATTAAAAAATTTCGGGAAAACCTCTTTAATGAAAAGGCTAACCGATCAGGAACTTGTTCTCCAAACGATGCAAGCACCAGTGATCAGCTGACACACACTAATGGATCAGCTGTGAGACAGATGCATAGCAGGGGCCCCAAACAAACTAATAGACAGGAGAAGATGACGCAGCAGGAAAATCCTTACTGGTTGTAACTTGTAACAGTCGTGTATCTGGACCTTTCCTGGCATTTTCAGCTTCTCACGCCAGGCTCCAGGGTGTGGAGGGCAGTGAGGAGGTGAGCAGTGTCAGAACTCCAGCAGCGGGGGACTGGTGAGTATGAATATGGCATCTTTTTTTTTATTTTTAACCCCTTGTGAGCCATATCTTAAAATATTAATACTGCCAGAGAATCTATTTAAACTGTCAAAACAGCACTGTATAACATTCTAGAATTTATTACCTAAAATTAGTTGAGTAACTTTAACTACTTTCTCTTTTTTTGTTGTGTACCCTTACCATTTCACTTCATTCACAGCTTGGTCATTCCCCTGAGTGAACTTGATAGACATACTTAGGCAGATTTACTAATATTGTCTAATAGTGTAAACTTAGACCAGTCCGTTTTAAATTCTGTCAGATTTATCTCAGTGGCTGATGATTACATTAGACTGTCTAGTCTACCTTTACACAACTCCTTTCTGCTAAGGCTTGTTTCACATCGGTGTTAAAACAGTCGGCACAGCCTGCTGGATCCATGACTACTGAGCCCTGTCATACACTGCCGAGGTTCTGTCCGGTCCCTTTCACTATAATGGGGACCAGCGGAGATCCAGCCGCAACCTGGCAAATATATAGAGGAGCGTCCTGACAAATACTGCTTCACGCAGCAGTTTTCGTCTGGCCACTTTCAGCATATTTACCGGGTAGTGGCCGAATGTCCGCTGGTCCCCATTATGGTGAATGGGCCCGGACGGGATCTCTGTAGCACCCGGTATTCACAGATCCCGCAGGCCTAACATACCCCCCTCTTTGTCAGGAAAAAAATTGAAAGTGCCTAATACAATTGATACATGTGGTGCAATGTATGCAGATCTTTAGGCACAAATTGTGGCATAATTCTGGCACATTTTCAATAGTAAATATGCCCCATTATGACACCATATCATGTAACTTTGTAATTGATCTTTTTTTTACGGTACTTTTGCCGCATGATGTTAGAATTATATAGCACCATGCAAAGATTAAAGACCTATGTGGGTGCCTCCTTCTCTCTATATTTTATACAGTTGAAAAATATCCATTACAGCAAATCCTTTACTGTACACAAATTGTTGGCAGTCCGTCTGCTGGAAGAATTATTAGTTGCTGAAAATTGGGAGAATCACAGGTACCTCACATGGATCCAGAGATCTCTCAATTCATTTCTCCAATTCTCAGCTAGATTATCTTCAGGCTGGCAAGCTAGGGGCTTCGTCCTTTATGCACACGGCTTTAGTTTCGCTCTGCATCCAGTCTGCGTTTTCTGCTGATCTCTGATCACTTTTGCAGTTAATGCATACTGAATGGAAAAGGATCCACTCAGAATGCCTCAGTTTGCCTCCGTTCTGTCTCCATTCCGCTTTGGAGGCTGCACGCAGCGTTTTGGTGTCCGTCTGACGAAACTCAGCCTAATGGATCCGTCCTGACACACAATGTAAGTCAATGGGGACGGATCCATTTTCACTCACACAATATGGCACAAAAGAAAGCTGATCCGTTCCCTATTGACTTTCAGTGGTGTTCAAGACTGATCAGTTTTGGCTATGACAAAGATAATACAAACGGATGCTTTCTGAACCTATGCATGCGGTTGTATTATCTGAACGGATGCGTTTGGCGCGGATCCGTCATGGATCTGAACAAACACGAGTGTGAAAGGAGCCTTAGCAGGCGGGGATGTGTATTGATGGCCTAAACTCACAGCACCCCACCGATCAGCTATTTAAAGGGAACCTGTCACCTCCCAAAACCATTCCAAGCCGCCGGCAGCACCATGTAGCCAGCAGCGTGTTTCTGATGATGCCTTTCTTCCTGTCTTATCCCCTGCCCGATGCGCTTCTCCACACATGCCTGCTAACTTCAAGTCACGGTAACCACACCCTCTTTCCTGCCCCTTCGCTTTGACTGACAGCGCTTATGCAGAGAGTTCGGCAAAGCCAGCCGAACTGACGACTGTCAGTCAAGGAGCGTGGTTACCGTGACTTGAAGCAAAGAGGCCGCTGCTTCCTTGACTTCAAGCATGTGGAGAAGCGCGTCGGGCAGGGGACAAAACAAAGTTTTCAGTACTTTTGCTGCATCTGCCTTCAGGAAGAAAGGCATCATCAGAAACACTCTTCTGGCTACACGCAGGTACTGCTGGCGGCTTGGGATGGTTTAGGGAAGTGACAAGTTCCCTTTAAAAAGGCACCTTTTCTCACCGGCTCTCCGGTGCTGTGCAGCCTCTTAACTGCTTACCAAGCACAGCTCTGTACGTTGTTTAGCGGCTGTGCTTATTATTACAGCTCTGCCCCGTTCACTTAAATGGGACTGAGCTGCACCAAGGCCATGTGACCGATGTACAGTGACGGCACTGGCCTTGGAAGAGGCCGCAGCCTCTATGAACAGCTGATCGGCAGGGTGCCTGGAGTCAGACCCTTGCCAATCTGATATTGATTCACTATCCTGAGGCTGAGGATAGGTCATCAACTTCAAATTCCCAGATTACCCATTTAATGTATGCCAGCAGCTGGTGTAATTTATAGGTCAAATCTACACTAGATCACAGTGTAGATTTGACTTAGAGGTACCTAATTTATTAAGAGGCTTGCTGTATATAAAGCACAATGATAAGGTTACTCTACACACCATCTGAGCACCGGATCTTGAGTCAATGTTTTAATGCAGTGGGTCAGGCATGCAGTGTTCATGGAGGCCTGTGCTATGACCTGAGGGTCCCCCTCACCATGATCACCAACCAGGAGATCATGGCCTTTACTGGAAGGTCAAGGGACTCGAGGTTAACCTGGTGATGGGTAGTCTATATTTTTATTCCCCGTATCAGAAAATAATAATCAGGGCTACTACTAAGTTCCTGTGTGCCGCTGCCTCGTAGGCTTGTTGCCTGGCTATCTTTGGGTATTCTAAATACAGAGGAGTACAGGATACCATTTGTTTTTCATGTTTTATTTGTGTGAAGCAGTGAGCTGACACTTCCAAATGCAGTGAAATGCCAAACCGAGACATTTATAGCTAGTTGTGTGTGAAGAAAAAAAAAAAAGAAATGGGGTTAATTGTGATTATCCAAAGTAGCAGGTTGTGTTCCAGGCAGAAAACTCCTTAAAACAATGTCGCTGACTCCTGGTCCTCGGTAATAAGCTGCACATTTATCATGTATAAATAGCCTGAAGAAGCTGGAATGAAGTTCAGGATGATGTTTTCTACTGTGTAACCTCCTTACAAATGGCCCATTGTCCGTCCGTACATTAGCTTCAGTATGATGCAGTACCGACTTCTCTTCTAGAAGCATGTTTCTGACAGTAGCATGTTTAAACGCCTGCTCGAATGGCTTATCTGCTAATTCCTTCTGCGGTATCCAACTAATGCTTTTGTGAGATTGTAAAATGAGAATACATTATGTGCATTGGACGCATCCAATTCCTTGTTTCTCAAGTGCAGAAAAACAGATGTCTCTTCCCCTTGGGAGAAATTGTTGTGTTTTTGGCAGGAATTATGTGACACTAAAATGAAGGTTGAAGTAAGGCCACGGTGAACGTCAAATGCTATTAGATACTTTTATAATTTGCTGCATAGTTACTCTTGGATGCGCCCAACTGGCCAAAGTTCTTTTTTTTACTCTATTTAGGACCCGTTCACATCGCAGGGTTTTCGCATACTACACCAAAATTTGGCTGGTAGCTGCGCAGTGTCTACCGCCTGTAGTTTTCAATGGGAGGCAGAGCTGCAGCCGCACCAATAAATGGCATGTCCCTTTTTGGCGCAATGTGCATATCTGGTCGCAGTTTAGCTCCATCTAGTAGAGTTAAAGGGATTGTCTCACTTTAGAAAGTGGCATTTATCTGGTAGAGAGGGTTAATATAAGACACTTACTAATGTACTGTGATTGTCCATGTTGCCTCCTAAACTCATTTTTCCATCACATTGCCCACTTCTTATTTCCATGGTTACAACCACCCTTCAATCTAGCATTGGTGGCCGTGCTTGTACACCAGATATTGCTAGCATAGCCAAACTATATGCTATCATTACTTATCATCCCCTTTATTTTGAAGGTCAGATGGCCTCCAGAAAGATGAGCTAACAGGAAGCCATGTGGCATAGCATCTCCTAGAGGCATTTATACTTCATTCTAATAGTCAGTCAGTGTCATAGTGGTTAGAACCCCTTCGAGCAGCCAGCTGAGAAACGAGAAGTAACATGTAGCCATTGCTATAAGTTTTCGCATGCATTTCATTTTCAGACCACTATAGGGGTTGTCCCATCTTAGCTTTTCATGTCCGAGATGGGAGTAACCACAGTACGCGCTGGCCAGAGCAGGCAGAGTTATGGAAATGGCCAAGTGGCTGATGCTCCATAGCAGTGATTGGGAGCTACACAAACACCGTAGCGCAGAAAGCTATTCCGTTCAGATGTTCACTTAATTCTGGACAGCACTTGTGCTGATTATTCCCATCTGGGCCACGAAAAGCTGAGATAGAACAAACCCTATAGTGGCCTGAAAATGAAATGCAAGTCAAAATGTATAGCAATGGCTACATGTTACTTCTTGTTTCTCAGCTGGCTGCTTTATAAGCTTTGCTCCACTAGGGATTATTGGTAGTCGAAGGGGTTCTGACCACTATGACATTGACCGACTGTTAGAATGAAGTATCAATGGCTCTAGGAGAAGCCATGCCACAGACTTTTCCATCTGGATGCAATGTATGTTGGGAGCAGACAGCATCCAGGCTGAATCCTTACCCATTAATTTCAATGGGTTTGTGGCCATGAGCTTTGTACATCACTGATCATCTCTGCGTTCAGGAAAAATCACAGCATGGTCTATATTTGTTTTTCACACAGCCCATAGAATTTAATGGGGTTTGCTTGAAAAATTGAAGGCATCCGGAAGCAATGCAGTTTTCACTGATGCTTGCTAGGAGATGTTGAGTGTTATTCTTCAGTGTTTCTTCACTCATCAAAAACTGAAACGTGTAGAAAAAACTGGAACACTGAACGCAATCGTAGACAAATCTGATTAAACTGTCGTGCAAAATCATCAGTTTTTCCCTGAACAGATCCTGGCTCGCTTCATATTGTTCATGCAAAATAAACACAAAAGTGAGCGAAACAAAATCTAAGAAATGTATCTCTTAGATGATATCTAATAACAATTTTATTGGTTTTGTTTCAATGTTTTGCTCCATGAGTGTATACACCTACACATTGTATGGATCTTTTGATCACTGACACACACCTTGGTTAGGGGTCGCTGAACGCTCTCTAGTTAGATTTTTGCATCTTAAATCTGTAACGTGAGATGACTACACAAAGCGTATAACTGCGTGCATTACTTACGATTGTCTACGTAAGAGAAATGTTTGACATTTTAAGTTGCGTATCCACATTTATAGACGGTATCCACCTTGAAACTGACTTTAAGTGAATGTTTAGTTTGGACAGCCCTTATACAAGTAGAAACGACCAGATCCAGATATCATCCAGATATCATCCAGATGTAGAACCGTTGAATCGCTTCCATTGCCAAAAGCACACACAGCCTTGAAGAGTCTATAGCCCTTTTCCATCTGTTATAGGATTATGTGATGCTCACCAATGCTTTCTTTTTTTATAAGGTAATCACTCTTGGGATTTATTTAACTAATCTGGAAAGCACATCATTTGCACAGTGGTTATAACACTAGTGGAGAACTATACCAAGTACTCGGCTGCATCACCGTTTCCTTCTCTATGCCGTGTTTGCGGCCACAGTCCACATTGAACCTGGGCTTGTACAGATCAGTGATGGTGACTGATTAATTTAACACTCTTGATAGTAGTAGATTTCCAGCAGAAAAAAAATCATGGTCTAAATTACTGAGGGTGCATTTCTAACAAAAATTTTAAAAAAAAATCAGTGCTCGCCTCACAGATCCCCCTCCACACATGTACCAATGCTATTCTCTGCTTCCTGGTCTAGGTCACAAGTCCATACATTACCCTACTACAGAGCTCCATGTGCCGCCATATGGTACCCCTTTAAGGCACCACAGGAAAAGTACCTCCATAATTCCACATCCTGTGCATCATGGCACTTTTTTTTCCATATAGTCCACTTTTAAATATAATTTTTTGTTGGTTGTCTCAAAGGGTTTGCTCTGTTACTATCTTATAAACTGTCATTGTGTATGCTGTTTGCAGTTTCCACTATGGAATGTGCTGGTTCCAAAAGATACATATACTGTAATAAGGTATATGTGACACTGTAACTGTGTAGTGATACCTCAATACTTGCATGTCGTCTAGTCAACCGTGTTCTGAATAAAAAAAGGTGTAAAATTGTGGCTGTTATGCAGTCACTGGATTAACACAGGTGAACATTTGTTGGTGTAGGCATGCTGAATATTAGAAGGTGTAAGGGATGAAATTAAGTGCAAATGTAACACATCCTGAAACTTGTGAACCAAATTGGTCTGTATCTGATGACTTGCTGTTTGTTAGGAGCTAGAGCAGCTCTTCTCACTTTGCCTTACCTGACAGCCGCCGTACAGAATCTTGCCATAGTGAATTAGTTTAAACAGGACCTGTCACATTTCCTGACATGTCTGTTTCCCCATGCAATAACAGTTCTAGACCATCTTTACATATAACTCTATGTTGTGGTGTTCTATTGTTTCTGCTAGAAGTTTGAATGATCAGCATTTTGCAATTAACCATTTCCCTGCCAAAGACAAATCTCATGCATTTTGGCAGGGTGGCACTTTATAATCTGAGGATATATCTCGTACGTCCTTGCTGCTGATGCCTATACCTCAGACTGCGTAGCAGTTAGAAATATCAGCCAGAGCTTCTCTTGTGCTAAACGCAAGACAGCCCGATATACAGTCTTTTGCAGCTGCCCGGGAATGTGTGCAGCATCTCTTGTTGTACAGCTGACGATACAGTTCATAGAAATGGGTCCATGTATCTGCTGTTGTCAGTCCTAACCTGATTTTTAAAAGCAGTATCTTTGGTCATAATTAAAACTGAGATAGATATACCAAGTGAAAGCAGCCCTGCCCCCCTCAGCCTGATGTTAACCAGCATGGAGTAGAAAGGTTGGAGGCAGTGTGGAGTTGGTTGATGGGCTACAGGGAGAGAAGGAGAGAATTAGATCCTCATCTTCTTGTATACCTGTCCTTGACCCCAGGAGGAAGGGTAACATTGGACTTTGGTGCATGTTAACATTGAGAAACCATACTTGCAATCTGATTTTACCAAACACTTGTGCCGCACATGAGCATCAATAAAAATTATTTTTTTATGCTGTTCCTACCACAAGTTTTAGAATAAAATATGCAGACCGCTTCTCTAGTGGTAACTAGAAAAACTGCATAAAAAATGCAAGCAAGTTAATGCTGTATTGTAATGTGGTTTTGCCCGCACATGTGCTTCACAAGCCGTACAAGCCTCACAGCCGAAAACTGCACCACAAAACTTTTGTAAAACCACAGGCTGTTTTACAATATTTTTTTATACAGTTTTTACCGTGCGGTCAAAATATTCCTGTATAAATACACCCTGAGGCCTATTTCACATGAACAATGTTTCTGCCTGGATGTGGTCTGTTTTTACAATGGAGCACATCCAGACTCAGCACTGCTCCATTGATTTCAGTGTGCATACGCCCATGAGAATTGTTTTTCACTGACCACCTGTCCAGGAAAAATCACACCATGTCCTAACTTCCTCTGTTTTTCACACAAGACTGGTCCATTCAAGTCAGTGGGTCAGTGACGTTACCCAGATGCAGCTAATTTTTTCTCTGATTGTTTTCTGGAGATGCTGTGTGTTGGTCCTTTTGCACAGGGATGTATTTTGATCTGTGTGCCATTCGCATTTTGTGCGGCACACTGAATTTTTTGCAGATCCATGTGGCCATTCTGCAAATTATAGAACGTGTCCTATTCTGAGAACAGTCATTTCTGTTGTTGGGAGGGAGAAAAATGCAGACTGCTCATAAAAGGCTTATGTATTTTTCTTAAGAAAACTGTAGGCAGGTACAAGGGGTCTCAATTGATGGTAGGTATGTGTCACTGAGGTTCCTGGCCTGGATCTCACAGGCTCTTCACCGGAAGGCAGCACCGATGCCTAAGGAAGGCATCGTGCTGCCTTCCATGCCATCTGGTCCTCATTACAGCCACACGGGGACCCGATGGCACCTCCGATCACCGCCGCAACCACCCGTAAACCGCACGTCTGAATTGACCTGCGGTTTGCGGCGATACAGACCTTCCCGCACATTGTCCTAGGGTGCCTGCTCGGCGGTGATCAGAACTACACATGACGTTACGGTACGTCATGTGTCCTTAAGTACCAGGACATCATGATGTACCGGTATGTCATATGTCCCCAAGAGGTTAAACCCACATCAAAAACGTATGATATCTGCATGGGGAAGAAAATACAAAAACTGAACAGATTTGCAGAAAACACTAAGGCTAACTGTAAAAAAAACTTTACCCTACACTGAAAAAAGGCCGTGTGATGGCAGTTTTCAGAACAATGACAGGTTATGGGTATATACAGCCAGGTCCATAAATATTGGGACATAGACACAATTCTAAAAATTTTGCCTCTAATACGCAACCACATCGGATTTTAAATGAAACAAACAAGATGTGCTTTAACTGCAGACTGACAGCTTTAATTTTATGGTATTTACATCCAAATCAGGTGAACGGTGTAGGAATTACAACAGTTTGCATATGTGCCTTCCACTTGTTAAGGGACCAAAAGTAATGGGACAGAATAACAATCGTAAATCAAACTTTCACTTTTTAATACTTGGTTTCAAATCCTTTGCAGTCAAAGTCTGGAACGCATAGACATCACCAGACGCTGGGTTTCATCCCTGGTAATGCTCTGCTAGGCCTCTACTGCAACTGTCTTCAGTTCCTGCTTGTTCTTGGGGCATTTTCCCTTCAGTTTTGTCTTCAGCAAGTGAAATGCATGCTCAATCGCTTTCAGGTCAGGTGATTGACTTGCTTTTGCAGTATGCTTTAGGTCATTATCCATCTGCACTGTGAAGCGCTGTCTAATGAGTTCTGAAGCATTTGGCTGAATATGAGCAGATAAGATTGCCCGAAACACTTCAGAATTCATCCTGCTGCTTTTGTCAGCAGTCACATCATCAATAAATACAAGAGAACCAGTTCCATTGGCAGCCATACATGCCCACGCCATGACACTACCACCACCATGCTTCACTGATGAGGTGGTATGCTTAGGATCATTAACAGTTCCTTTCCTTCTCCATACTCTACTCTTACATACTCTGGTACAAGTTGATCTTGGTCTCATCTGTCCATAGGATTGTGTTCCAGAACTGTGAAGGCTTTTTTAGATATCATTTGGCAAACTCTAATCTAATTTTTGAGGCTCACCAATGGTTTACATCTTGTGGTGAACCCTCTGTATTCACTCTAGTGAAGTCTTCTCTTGATTGTTGACTTTGACGCACATACACCTACCTCCTGGAGAATGTTCTTGATCTGGCCAACTGTTGTGAAGGGTGTTTTGTTCGCCAGGGAAAAAATTCTTCAGTCATCCACCATAGTTGTTTTCCGTGGTCTTCTGTGTCTTTTGATTCTGAGCTCAACGGTGCATTCCTTCTTTTTAAGAATGTTCCAAATAGTTGTTTTGGCCACGCCTAATGTTTTTGCCATCTCTCTGATGGGTTTGTTTTGTTTTTTCAGCCTAATGATGGCTTACTTTACTGATGGTGACAGCTCTTTGGATCTCATCTTGAGAGTTGACAGCAACAGATTCCAAATGCAAATAGCATACTTGAAATGAACTCTGGACCTTTTATCTGCTCATTGTAATTGGGATAATGAGGGAATAACACACACCTGGCCATGGAACAGCAGAGAAGCCAATTGTCCCATTACTTTTGGCCCCTTAACAAGCTGACAGTCTGCAGTTAAAGCCTGACTGTACACACTTTTTTTTTTACATAGAATACTGGCCTTCAAAAAATAGGACATATTTTGTTTTGTTCTTTTTCATTGGCCAGCACCATTTTTAATGGCCATATTTTTCATAAAAAGCATCAGTGAAATAACTGAGAGTTTAACAGTTTATTATTATTATTTTTTTATGACTGTGTGAATATAGCCTTAGTAAAAAAAAAAAAAAAAAAAAAGTTTTTCACTGACAGAACTTGTTCCGTGTAGCTCTTGTGAAAGAGACCTTAGGTTTAAAGCTTAAAGGGAACCTGTCACCAGTTTTATGGTGTCCTAATTAAGGGCAACATAAATAAGTGACTGATTCTCTTAGCAAAATGCTGGGTCACTTTCTTTAATTGACCCAGTCAATCTGCTAACATCTTGTATTGAAAAGCTCCAGCTCATAATGATGAGTCATGAATATTTATGAGCTCCTGACTCTCCCCGCCCACCTGCTGCTGAATGACAGTTTGTTTCCATAGGAATCAGCAGCAGGTGGGCAGGGGAGTGGCTATAGCTCTGAATTATATATATGCTGGACTCAATGACATCACGCTGGACTCAAATCAGCTTATTAGCATGCGGTAACCATCTGTCACACCAGTAAGTGAATACATCTAAGGCACTTTTTAGTAGTTAATGATTGTATATAATTATAATCAAATATCCACATGACAGGTTCCGTTTAAGCAAGGGCAATGGGGACTTGTGACTTTGGTATGGGCAATGGGGACTTGTGACTTTGGTATGGAACTGTGCTGTGTCTATACCTTCACTTATAGCAGTGGTGTACAACCCAAGGCCACATGAGGCTCTCAAATCCTTTGTGTGGCACCCAACCATCTGGTAACCAACATGTCTGTGTCTTGTGGCTGCTCACATGCATCTTTCATGTATTTCTCCCTTTAGATGGGAGTCCCAGAAGTATAACTAGACATTTATGAAATATACTGCATGCTCAATATGTCATAAATACAATATTTTACTTAATAATACCCCTTTGTTTTATTTTCGGCTCTTGGAATTGGTTCAGGCTGACAATGTGGCCCCAAACCAGTAAAGGTTGTGCACTCCTGACATATAGTAAGTGTCAGTCGAGCAGATGCAAAGGCCTATTAAACCTTCTGTATAATACCTTATTAGTTGTAGTGATTGTTGGCGCTACTTTGTTGATTATGTTCGGTGTATGTACACTGCATTACAGTTGAGGCACTTGAATATAGTAAGGAAGTTTGCTAAGTGAGTTTGTATGAGAGATATTCATCTCTTAAAATAAATGATTTGCACTATATTTCATGTATCAAGCCATTTGTAAATTGTTTTCTTTTGTTTCATTAATGGCGTTATCATATTATTCCACTTATAAAAAGGGAAGTGCTCTGAATGCGTACATGGAAGTATACAAGTATGGAGGTCAGATATAATGCATTGGTGCTGCTGGAGTGACTGGAAGAGGTCTCCGTTACATTACTGGTTACTTATACAATGAATTCTACTAGCACACTTAGTATAGATGTGCTGTAGGATTCAAGGCTGTGTAATGTTGGCTTTTATGAGTTTAAACAATAGGCTGTGGCAGGAAGACTGCACAGTGGCAGGACATAGGCACCCACGTTGTTGAATTATATCATGAGGAAAGCTTGACTCACTCTGAGCCTTAACCCAGCAGCCACCATGACGGTCCAGCTGAGCAGTTAACCACATAAAGTAAACTTGCAGCTCATTTAGTTTGTTGTCTTAGCTCCTTGATGACAGACCTTAGACTGTGAAATAGTGTGATGTGGAGGAATGCAGTGCAGCAAGCATGTTACCCCTCCACTCCTTAATTCTTCTCATGCTTGTCACACACTGTGCAGACTAAGCAATGGAGAGCCAGTCAGACTCCAGGAAGGGGAGAGCTGCTCTGTGTTTTATCTCTTTTGCCTTTTTTCTTTTCTATTTTAGGACCCTGGCTATGCATACATATCTTTTTCTTTTCATTGAGCGCTTCTTGTTTCTATGATTACGACCACCCTGCAATCCAGAGGGAGTGACCGTGCTTGCATACTATAGGAAAAGGCATTGGGCCTCTCTGGTGGCAAGGACCACGAGAGTGAGCTTAGACCGGAGCTTTTCCCCACAGAGTGCAAGCATAACCACTGCTGCTGGATTGCAGAGTAGTTGTAACTAGGGATGAGCAAATCGATTTTGGATGATTTTTGATGTTCCATCCGAAGTCTATTCACTCATCCCTAGTCATAACCATAGAAACAAGCAGTATATAATGCGATGGAAACATGAATCAAGCCAGCAAAGGAGGCAATATGGACAATCACAATACATTAGTAAGTGGCTTGTATTCACTTTGTCTACATGATAAACACCATCACTAGTGCTGAAGTGGGACATTCCATTTAAATATTACTTTATTATAAGTATTTTCCCAAATACATTTCATTAGTTATATTAGCTTGTTTTATCTAAGGAGCAGTCATCAGAGGAAATAAAATGTCTTATCAGTACACACAAAACCTGTCCTAATCACACAGGAGGACAAGTTACTTCACTACTCTGAGGTAAAGAGCTGCCTCAGCCTCATCTCCTAATTGTCAGGGATTATGATCCTGAATACAGCTGATAAGATGTTCAGCTGAATCTCTGTAGGCATGGAGTTCATGAGGAGACATGAAGTACAGAGAGGAGGATGGGGATAATGAAGAGCATCTCTTGTATGCAGTCTCCATTACCACAGCCCCACATTACCACAGTCTGTCCTGTCCATCCTCTCTGTACTTCATGTCTCCTTATGGACTCCATTCCATTTATCTGAAAATCTTAACATCAGTATTAAGGATCATAATCCCTGACAAGTAGAGCAGATAGGGGGATGAGGCAGCTCTTTACTTCGGGGTTGTTTAGTAACTTGTCCTGTTGTGTGATTAGGACAGGTTTTGTGTGTACTAATAGGACAGCAGCCATTTTATTTCTCTTAATGATTGCTCCCTAGACAAAATGAGCCATTATAACTAGGGATCGACCGATTATCGGTTTTACCGATATTATCGGCCGATATTGAGGATTTTAACAGTTATCGGTATCGGCATTTATTTTGCTGATATTCCGATAACAAATCGGGAACACAGATCGCGCTGCTGACAGCGCTCTCCGTGTTCCCTCTGCAGCACAGGGGAGAAGGAAGCAGTGTCTCCCTCCCCCCTGTGCTGCTGCTGCCGCTGGGAGGACAGGGAGCAAGAGGAGGGGAGGAGCTATGGCCACTGCGCACCAATGAAGATAAGTCTCTCATTCATTCATATACAGGAGGCGGGAGCTGGCTGCAGAATCACATAGCCGGCTCCCGACCTCTATGAGCGGTAGCTGCGATCTACGGTAGTTAACCCCTCAGGTGCCGCGGATCGCAGCTACCGCTCATAGAGGTCGGGAGCCGGCTATGTGATTCTGCAGCCAGCTCCCGCCTCCTGTATATGAATGAATAAGATTTATTTTCATTGGTGGCGCAGTGTGCCTGCGGCCCCCACCCCCTCCCCAGTATTAACAACATTGGTGGCGCAGTGTGCCCGCGGCCCCCCACCACAGTATTAACAACATTGGTGGCGCAGTGCACCCGCGGCCCCCCACCCCAGTATTAACAACATTGGTGGCGCAGTCCCTAAGGGGGCTAAAAGTTAGTAAAAAAAAAAAAAACACCAAAATATTAATTATAAATGAAAAAGATTTACAAAAAAAATTAAAAAAATACACATTAACAATAAACATTCATTTTCAGCAGGATTTTTTATTTATTTTTTTAAACGAAAATTCACATAATATCGGTATAAATTATCGGCCTAGAAGTTCACAAATTATCGGTATCGGACCTAAAAAATCAATATCGGTCGATCCCTAATTATAACTAACGAAAGGTGTTTGAGAATATATAAAGAAATATTTAAAATGGTTGTCTCACTTCAGCAAATTAGCATTAATCATGTAGAGAAAGTTAATACAAGCCACTTACTAATGTATTGTTATCATCCATATCGCTTCCTTTGCTGGCTGAATTCACTTTTCCATCACATTATCCACGCTCATTTCCAGGGTTTATGACCATCCCGCAAGTAATTCCTTGTAATGCCGATGGTATGTGCCTGCCAGGTTCTCTGCTCTCCCGGTGGGCATAGCGGCCAGAGTATTCCCCTATCCCACTACTCTATGATGTCTTTGGCTGCAGGCTGTTCCCACCTACTTCCTGCTCTTGGGGCACGTGCTCTCCTCGGCTAAAGAGCCAGCTCGCGCACAGACTAATTTGCCCTCATCCACTGAAAGCGTTCCTTGAAGTATATAGGGTGCCTTCGGTTATGGAAAGGTGCCTGAGCTATAGGTCCCTTGCTTGTGTAGTCCTATGAAGGTTCACTATAGTATTGTTCAGACACCCTTCACAAAAACCTAGCAGCATCTCCCTCTGAAATGTGCAATTGCAGAGATGCAGCATCAGACAGGGCTGTTTGGTTGCAGAGGGAACTCTACAACATCTGAATGCAATCCACACAGCCTGACTTAGCTCACCCTTCCTTCTCCACTTGAACTTCCCATGCATGAACTTCCTAGGGCAGGATGAACAGATGCACATACATAAGTAAGTCCACCACAAACACATAGGTTCTTAATCAAGGCTATGATGAAGAACCTGTGTTTGAAACATGTAGGAAAGATATTTTGTGCTACATAGTAATGTTGTATTGCTTTTTTTGTTTGACACCAGTGATGGAATTATGCATCTATATACAACATGTGAAGCTTATAAATATATTTTAAAAAAATGGCCTCTTATTGCTTTGCAGCAAGGTAGATATATAAAAGTATTGTACTACTTACTCAATTTAAGAGCATAGAAGAGAGTCACTTATCCTTTTATTCCTCGGGAGTCATCACACGAAGGAGTCAACTTCTCGTATGTGTTGTTTTTCTCCACACCATAGGCATCTCCACAGGCCAATCACTTATCTCCAGCAGCTCAGATCATCCAAACGCTAAACGTATAAAGATGGAAGTGCAGCCGCCAATAGTGAAGCACCGCCACAGAGTTAAATCCACGCAGTGGTTTTATTGTACCTAGAAAGTAAAAGTAACATCAAGCATATGAAATATACTACTTGAAGGTCACCCAAATTTGAGTTTCACCATAGCATCTTTTGTTTTTCCTACCTTTTGAGTGGGATATTTTATATGCTTGATGTTACTGTTATTTTGTAAGTACAAAAAAAACATTTATACAACAGGCTGGGCACTCACTGTTATTTGGAACCAAACAAGTATTTATTACACAATAAACATAAAACAATGATGAATAATGATAAAACCCAGAAGGTGCATATGGGCCAGTAACATACAAAATCGATGAACAATTGATGGAAAACTCGATTAAATCGATGGTAATTGATATTGAATCGATAAAAAAATATATAAAAATGTATAAAAATATAAATCATCCTGAGCAAGACTCTAAAATCCAACTGTTCTCTTAATTTGAAGCCAAAGTCTCATGGCACGTGTGCGGCCTCCCGCTACACAGGCCCAATACTTGAGTTAATAGTATCCAAAGTCAATTGCGAACTGCTACGATCTTACAGGGATCTTATATTCGTATGCCGTATATATGCCAATCTTGAGACACTAGTACTATGATGATAACTTTTACACTTACGTGTCCACGATTACACCTTTCGTCTACACCACGCTAATTCGCATCACACGCTGACCTGCAAACGTGTATCTGTCGATTCACCTAGTGACTGATGATGTTCTCACGTGGGTGGGCAGGTGATTCAATCTCTGGGGGCTTACGGCTTGTAATTGGTGGTAACTCTGTATGGTTTCCTCAGTAAATGTTCACGTAGCGGTGTTTATAGAAAGAGAATAATAATTCTGATGACTATAGTTCAAAGTCCTGCTTGCTCGAAATCAGGGGGCAGTAGTGCCAAGCACGTTTCGGGACTATGTATCGTCCCTTCCTCATTGGTTGTTCGTCCCCACCCACCCATGTGAGAACATCATCAGTCACAGGTGAATCGACATCGATACACGTTTTCAGATCAGCGTGCAGGTAAACGTGTCGTCACTGGCACTAGCAGCACTAGTGCCTCGTCAAACAGCTGATTGTTGGGGTCCTGGATGTCAGACACCCACAAATCAAATATTGATGACTTATCCAGAGGGCAGGGGGAAAATAAACCAAGGTGAAAAGCACTCCTGAGAAAATAAGCTATGGGCACACGTCTCCTGGGAAAGTGGTAAGCTTCCCCATGCACAATAGTGTAATCCACATACAATGAAAAGGGAAGGATGGAGACAGCACGTCCAATGGTTGAAATTTATTCCAGATGCAACGTTTCGGCTATGAAGCCTAAACACTGGATCTGGAATAAATTCCAGCCATTGGACGTGCTGTCTCCATCCATCCTTCATTGTACGTGGATTATCCAGAGGATAGTTCATCAGTATTAAAGTTTCGGAAAACCCCTTTAACTCATTGTCTGTGCTTCTCTATTGGCGTCTTCTCTTGCATTTTTTCTTGTTTACAGTTTGGATGATTTTGCTGCTGGAGATAAGTGATTGGCCTGTGGAGAAAAACAACACATATGAGAAGTGGACTGCTTCTAGTGATGATGAAAGGATAAGTGACTCTCTTCTATGCTCTTAACTTGAATGAGCAGCGCAGTCCCTTTATAAATCTATTCTTACTTAGGAATTGACTTATTTCCCTCAGGTGTTGCATTTTTATTTGTAGCAACATACCCCATTGCTTTCTTATGTGGCAGTGCTGTGTATGCGTAGGTAAGCCATATTTTCCACCGATTTCCCAGCTGCTTTAGGTATTACCTGGGATCATATAACGCTAGGGTAATGACCTGATTTGCAAAGCAGATATCATGGACGTGAGTAATTTTAATGAACTTGCTGTGCAGAACTGTAGTAGAAGAAGTGTAAATTTGGAATCTACTCTTTAGAACGGCTTTTTATCATTATGTAAGCTAGTAGTGTCAAGATGGCAGCTAATCTTTCTACCTTTGACCTTCTGGAGCTGTCAAGTATCATCCTGATGGTTGATGTGTATTCAGGTTATCAGTTACGACTTAATTTAATGCAAAGTTGAATGCTATCTTTCATGCAAATGCTGTGTATTTGAATAGTAATATTGTAGGCAGATACAGTGCCTCCAATCAGCAAACACTCTGGGCACATAAAAGCCACCTGCTCGATTATCAGTTTGGGCACTGCCAAAGCCTCCCGAAGCCAGGTGGATTGCAGGCATGGTCAGAGGTCAGAGCTTCATTCAGAACAAGGAAAAAGAGCTAAAAGCTGACACGACTTTCCTCGGTACCGCTAATTTACATAATGAATTCTATTGAAGTCTTTTAATGAAATAAAACAACAATAAACCTGGATTATTCTAATGTAGCCGTTTTCTGTCCCCTTCATTCATAGACAAATAGATGTCTCATTTTTATGCAAGCAGATAAAGCAATATGTATTATAATGTGTTTTTATATTATTCCCCTGCCCCCTCAGCAGTGATAAAGATAATACTCCGCAGGTGAGCAAAGAAACCATTTACACCTTCCATGCTCCTACTACCAGGCTCTTGTGCAATTCCAGTTTATTAGCAATTTTGCAAAATTGTGACTTTGTGGCTTTATGCAAGGATTTCTGATCTGTTCTCATAAATGTTGAATGCTGCCAAATGATATTGATTAGATATTGATTATTTCTAGCCACAAAAGAAGCTCAACATACGACTTGTGAAGCATTCAGCCAGCCCTTGTCGTGCCTGAGATTTGGCTGTAAAGCAGCTTTAAAAACAATCTGACATTTATAGAGCAGGAGGAGCTGAGCAGACTGATATATATATATATATATTACACACACACACACACACACACACACACACACTGGGGTAAAGTAGAGCTGGCTTAGGTGCCCATAGCAACCAATTAGTTTTCACTTTTCATTTTCCAAAGGAGCTGTGAAAAATGAAAGGTAGAATCTGATTGCTATGGGCAACTAAACCAGTTCTACTTTACATCAGTTTGGTAAATATCCCCCATAGTATTGAGGAAAAAGGTTCAGTTAAACTTGATCTTGTGATCAGCGGTCGGACTTCCATCGATTAGACGCCTATTCCATTTCCTATATATAGGGGATTATTTCATATCTTGTCCTTTAAATCATATTATCAGCAAGTTAGAGTTAAAGTAGCACTCCCATGAATTTTTTTTATTCTCTAACCTGTTAGAAAGGTGCATAATGTAAATTGTAGCGAAGGTAATTTTCTTACTAGTGACTGTATTTTTGAGTTACTTTTGATCCTCAGCTGTGTCATGTGACCAGCACTCTGACTTTCCAAATAAGACTACTTTCACATCAGTTGGAGAGGCAAAGTGCTGGTCACATGACACCGTTGAGAATCAGAAGGGAGGGGGTAACTAAAAACTACAGTCACTGGTAAGAAGATTACATTCACTGCAGGTTACATCATGCACCTTTCTAACAGGTCAGAGAATAAACATTTTTGTGGGGGTGCTACTTTAACAATAACCTACTAGAAAGATTTGTAATTTTTTTTGCCCCATACATGTTTACCCGTAGAAAGATTAGATTTTTTTAGTCTACAGTCTAAATTTATTGGTCAGAATAGTCCTAATGTTCACATCCTGGCCAGCTGGGGACATACAATTGTGTGTGTATCATTATTTTAAAGAGGTTGTGCAAGAATGTGTTTATTTTTTTTATATTTTTTTTGCAAACCACTAAAACCCCACCCAACCTACCCCCACTTAGCTGGACCTGGAAAGGGAAGCTTTCTTAACTAGCATGAAAGAACTAGCTCCCCACTCCTTCTCCTCCCGGCCTATGATGCTCCACTGGGCTCCATCGCTTAAAAAATTCAGCTTGACACTGCCATAGCCAATCCCTGGCCAGGATGGTGACTAGTATCCCTTATGTCATGACTAGGAATGAGCGAATCGGCTTCGGATGAAACATCCGAAGTTGATTCGCTTAAAACATCTTTTCAATACTGTACCGAGCGAGCGCTCTGTGCAGTATTAGAATTTATTGACTCCTATGAGCTGAAGTTATTACTTTGCGAAGTCTCGTGAGACTTCGGGTAATGACTTCTTAAATTGATTTCTACTGTAAACAAACATTTCCCGAACTCTAGTTCGGTTCCAAGGTACCACTTTGAACCGAACCAGAGTTCAGGAAATGTTTTTTTTTACAGTAGAAATCAATTTAAGAAGTTATTACCCGAAGTCTCACGAGACTTCGCAGAGTAATAACTTTGGCTCATAGGAGTCAATGCATTCTAATACTGTACGGAGCGCTCGCTCTGTACAGTATTGAAATGATGTTTCATGCGAATCCACTTCGGATGTTTCATCCAAAGTCTATTCGCTCATTCCTAGTCAGTTAAGTAATCTTCGTTTTACAGGTCCGACCAAATGGGGTGCATTTGCCAAACCTCCCCCATTCATGAACAACCCCTTTTTTAAGATCTGATCCTCATAATCCTTCCCTCGCTGCATACAACTCAAAGATTCTTCAAGATCTCAATTTCTTACAGTAATACATGAGAATGAGCAGATATGTCGGTAAAAAATAATTCCGGTTCTAATCACTATTTTCTTTGTGAGTCTCTTTTGCCACTAACCAGTTAGAGGACTCAAAGGTAGTGCTTGATTCCAAGTACTTATCTGTAGGTTCAGAGATGTTTTATGCATTGATTGTGTAAATCTGCTGCTAAATCCTCTTGTGGGGCCTATTGTTTCTATTTTACTGGTCTTAAACCTTGTATGAATTGAAATTTGTCTGGAACCAAAAGCAGTTTCTGAGCTGAGATTAGCACTGCTTTGCTAGAGTGATACAGCTTGACAACTTCATGACAAATAGCAAAACATCTAGGATTATAATGATTAAATGAATCTTTAAAATGACATAAATCCTTTGAATGTTCACCAAAACAAGTCCATTTTGCCCAGGAATCGTAGCAAGTCTTGTACTTTATAGAACATACAGTGTAAGTGTTCATACAAAGGTTTTGGTATTAAACTGTTTAAGATATTTGTGCTGAATTAAAAGGCAGTAACAGTATAACTGTAAAATTCAGTTTGTCATGGAATGTATGCGCCTCATCTAGTCATCTTGCATTTACTGTTTGTAAGCCCATTAGTTTTCTCGATTTAAAACTAGGCAACATAACTGTTAGGCCAAACTACTGTACCAATCCCTTTTTCCTTAGATATACAGGTGCATCTCAATAAATTTTAAATATCATAATTTATTTTAGTAATTAAAAGTTAAACTCGTATATTCACATATATATATATATATATATATATATATATCATACAGAGTGATTTCTTTTATTTGTTTCTTTTTATGTACAAAATTTTGGTTTATAGCTAGGAATGAGCAAACTTGTGTTGTCAAGTTCGGGGTACAAGGTTCGAGTTATCTAAGAATTCCGCTATGGATTTCGCTACCACCGACCATAACTTATGGTCCAGAACGGAATTCTTAGATAACCCGAACCTTGTACGCGGACCTTGAAAACACAAGTTCGCTCAACACTGCTGACACCGCTCAAACACCGCTAATGAAAACCCACAAGTCAGTATCTCAGAAATCTTGTAAAAAAAAAAAGTTCAGTATTGTAGACTTATAGTGTCACGCTCCAATCGGCGACTCAACACAAAACACCTGTAAAGGTTTCCAAAGCCTTTAAATGGTCCCTCAGTTTGGTTCAGTAGGCTACACAATCAGGGGGAAGACTTTCTTCTGGACAACTGTCAAGTGACACCCTCCACAAGGAGGGGAAGCCACAAAAGGTCATTGCTAGGGATGAGCGAACCTGACTCTTCGGCTTTCGGGCAGTGGAGGAATTCTGTTATGGATCCATTATGCTAGATCTGTTAGGTTAGACTTCTATTATGATGGAATGCAAAACAGAATTCCTCTTAAAGGCTTCCGTTTTGCATTCTGTCATAGAATTCCAATATATTTCGTGCGAACGTAATCCAAAACAGAACTCCTTCATCGCCCGAACCTGAAAACTTGGAATTTGCTCATCCCTAGTCATTGCTAAAGAAGTTGGCTGTTCACAAGGTGCTGAATCCAAGCATATCAATGTAAGATTGAGTGGAAGGAAAAAGTGTGGTAGCAAAAGGTGCACAAGCAGCATCGCAGACTTGAAAGGACTGTCAAGAAAAGGCAATTCAAGAATTTCATGGAGATTCACAAGTAGTGGACTGCAGCTGGAGTCAGTGCTTCAAAAGCCACCACACGCAGACGTATCCAGGATATGGGCTTACAGTTGTCGCATTTCTTGTGTCAAGCCACTCTTGACCCAGAGGCAGAATGTCAGAAGCGTCTTACCAGGGCTAAGCAGAAAAAAGACTGGACTGTTGCTCAATGGTCCAAAATTTTCAGATGACTGTAAATTTTGCATTACATCAAGTTCCCAGAGTCTGGAGGAAGAGTGGAAATGCACACAATCCAAGTTGTATGAAGTCCAGTGTGAAGTTTCCACAGTAATAGTTTGGGGAGCCATGCCATATATAAAGTCAGCGCAGTCTTCTACCAGGAAATATTAGCGCACTTAATGCTTCCCTGTGCTGACAAGCTTTATGGAGATGCGGATTTTGTTTTCCAGCAGGACTTGGCACCTTTCAACACTGCTATAAGTACCAATACCTGGTTTAATAACTCGCTTTGATTGGCCAACAAACTCTCCTGACCTATACCCTATAGAGAATCTGTGGGGTATTGTGAAGAGAAAGATGAGACACCAGACCCAGTTGTTGCGATACCAAATTTTTTATTTGGTTTCGATACTATAAAAAAGTATTGCGATATTCGATACCACGCAAAAAAAATAAACCAAAAAAGCCACGTGCATTCCGCATTTTAAAAAATGACGAATCGCACAGTTTTGTTTTTTTTATGTTCCAGCGTTCACCGCATAGATTTTTTTAAAATATTTTAATAGTTTGGACTTTTCTGACGCGGCGATATGTGATGTTTATTTATTGTTTATCCATTTTATATGTGAAATTAGGAAAGGGGGTGATTCATACTTAATATTTTGGTGGGATTTATTCATCCCTTGTCCTATTCACCCTGATAAAGCTCTATCAGGGTGAATAGGACTTCACACTGTCCCTGCTGCCCTGTGCTCTGTGCACACAGCATCAGGGATGTTAACATGGCAGCCAGGGCTTCAGTAGCATCCTGGCTGCCATGGTAACCGATCAGAGCCCCAGGCTTGCACTGCTGGGGCTCCGATCAGAAGCTGCCACTGCACCACCAATGAGGGGGGAGGGAGAGGACCCTGTGGCCACTGCCACCAATGATTTTAATACTGGGCTGTGGGTGGAGGGGGCACTGTGCCACCGGTGACTTTAATGGGGTGGGGAGTTGGGGGGGGGGGGGGGCGCACTGCACCACCAATGATAATTACCCCTTAATACAGGAGTCGGGTATTGGCAGATCAGCGGCACCTGAGGGGTTAACTGCTGCTGATCGCAGCTCTCTGTCAGGGGCAGGGTGCCGGCAATGCGATTCTGCTGCCGGTACCCACCTCCTGTATTATGTGTTTAACCCCTTAGGGACACAGCCTTTTTACACCTTAGGACCAGGCCATTTTTTGCAAATCTGACCAGTGTCACTTTAAGTGCTCATAACTTTAAAACGCTTTGACTTATCCAGGCCGTTCTGAGATTGTTTTTTCGTCACATATTGTACTTCATGACACTGGTGAAATGAAGTCAAAAAAATATTTTTTTTTGCACCAAAAAATACCTAATTTAACAAATTTTTGGAAAAATTTGCAAATTTCAAAGTTTCAGTTTCTCTACTTCTGTAATACATAGTAATACCCCCAAAAATTGTGATGACTTTACATTCCACATATGTCTACTTTATGTTTGAATTGTTTTGGGAATGATATTTTATTTTTTGGGGATGTTATAAGGCTTAGAAGTTTAGAAGCAAATCTTGAAATTTTTCAGCAATTTACAAAAACGACATTTTTAGGGACCAGTTCAGGTCTGAAGTCACTTTGCGAGGCTTACATAATAGAAACCACCCAAAAATGACCCCATCTAAGAAACTACACCCCTCAAGGTATTCAAAACTGATTTTACATACGTTGTTAACCCTTTAGGTGTTGCACAAGAGTTATTGGCAAATGGGGATGAAATTTGAGAATTTCTTTTTTTTGTCAAATTTTTTATTTTAACCCATTTTTTCCACTAACAAAGCAAGGGTTAACAGCCAAACAAGACTGTATCTTTATTACCCTGACTCTGCCGTTTACAGAAACACCCAATATGTGGCCGTAAACTACTGTACGGCCACACAGCGGGGCATAGAGTGAAAGGTGCGCCGTTTGGTTTTTGGAGGGCTGATTTTTATGGACTGGTTTATTTACACCATGTCCCATTTGAAGACCCCTGATGCACCCCTAGAGTAGAAACTCCCTAAAAGTGACCCCATCTAAGAAACTACACCCCTCAAGGTATTCAAAACTGATTTTACATTCGTCGTTAACCCTTTAGGTGTTGCGCAAGAGTTATTGGCAAATGGGGATGAAATTGGAAAATTTCATTTTTTTGTCTAATTTTCCATTTTAACCCATTTTTTCCACTAACAAATCAAGGGTTAACAGCCAAACAAGACTGTATCTTTATTACCCTGACTCTGCCGTTTACAGAAACACCCAATATGTGGCCGTAAACTACTGTACGGCCACACAGCGGGGCATAGAGTGAAAGGTGCGCCGTTTGGTTTTTGGAGGGCTGATTTTTATGGACTGGTTTATTTACACCATGTCCCATTTGAAGACCCCTGATGCACCCCTAGAGTAGAAACTCCCTAAAAGTGACCCCATCTAAGAAACTACACCCCTCAAGGTATTCAAAACTGATTTTACATTCGTCGTTAACCCTTTAGGTGTTGCGCAAGAGTTATTGGCAAATGGGGATGAAATTGGAAAATTTCATTTTTTTGCCTTATTTTCCATTTTAACCCATGTTTTCTACTAACAAAGCAAGGGTTAACAGCCAAACAAGACTGTATCTTTATTACCCTGACTCTGCCGTTTACAGAAATACCCAATATGTGGCCGTACACTACTGTACGGCCACACAGCGGGGCGTAGAGTGAAAGGTGCGCCGTTTGGTTTTTGGAGGGCTGATTTTTATGGACTGGTTTATTTACACCATGTCCCATTTGAAGACCCCTGATGCACCCCTAGAGTAGAAACTCCCTAAAAGTGACCCCATCTAAGAAACTACACCCCTCAAGGTATTCAAAACTGATTTTACATTCGTCGTTAACCCTTTAGGTGTTGCGCAAGAGTTATTGGCAAATGGGGATGAAATTTGCAAATTTCATTTTTTTGTCTAATTTTCCATTTTAACCCATGTTTTCTACTAACAAAGCAAGGGTTAACAGCCAAACAAGACTGTATCTTTATTACCCTGACTCTGCCGTTTACAGAAATACCCAATATGTGGCCGTACACTACTGTACGGCCACACAGCGGGGCGTAGAGTGAAAGGTGCGCCGTTTGGTTTTTGGAGGGCTGATTTTTATGGACCGGTTTATTTACACCGTGTCCTGTTTCAACCCCCCTGATGCACCCCTGGAGTCGAAACTCCCTAAAAGTGACCCCATTTTGGAAACTACGGGATAAGGTGGCATTTTTTGGGGGAGTATTTTTAGGGTAAATATAATTTTTGGTTGCTCTATATTACATTTTTGTGAGGTAAGGTTACCAAAAATTGAAATTCTGATATTTCATCTCCATTTGCCATTAACTGTTGAGGAACACCTAAAGGGTTAATAAAGTTTGTATAATCATTTTTGAATACCTTGAGGGGTGTAGTTTCTTAGATGGGGTCAATTTTAGGGAGTTTTTACTCTAGGGGGGCATCAGGGGGGCTTCAAAAGGGATATGGTGTCAATAAAAAAGGCCATCAAAATCGGCCTTCCGGAAACCATGTCGGTCCTTTCCTTTTGCAGCCTCCCTTTTACGGATACAGCAGTTTACGACCACAAATGTGGCGTTTCTGTAAACTGCAGTATCAGGGTAATAAATTTTAACTTTTGTTTGGTTGTTAACCCTTGTTTTCTTACCGGAAAAAACGGACTGAAATGGAAAAGTGCCAAAAATAGCGGTTTTGGCACCGTTTTTTTGTTTTTTTTTTAACCGTGTTAATCTGGGTAGTTAGGTCATGGGATATTGTTATAGAGGAGATTCTTACGGACGCGGCAATATCTAATAAGTCTACTTTTTTTTACAATTATTTAGGTTTTTGACTATATTATCTTTTTTGATACAACTTTTTTTTTGGGGTATCTCTAAAGTCTAAGTGTAATTTTTTTAATTTTCTTTTAGCCAATTATCTTATGTGGGGGCTCATTTTTTGCGGGATGAGCGGACGGTTTTATTGGCACTATTTTGGGGGCTATATGACTTTTTGATCGCTTGCTATGAAACTTTTTGTTATGTAAGGTGACAAAAAAAAAATTTTTTGCACCTATTTTTTTTTTTTTTTTTTACTGTGTTAATCTGGGGGGTTGGGTCATGGGGTATTTTTATAGAGGAGATTCTTACGGACGTGGCGATACCTAATAAGTCAACTTTTTTTTTACAATAATTTAGGTTTTAGACTATATTATCCTTTTTGATACCCTAAAAAAAAATTTATCTCTAAAGTCTAAGGGTCATTTTCAAATTTTTTTTTTATCTGATTATCTTATGTGGGGGCTCATTTTTTGCGGGATGAGATGACGGTTGTATTGGCACTAATTTGGGGGCTATATGACTTTTTGATCGCTTGCTATTAAACTTTTTATTATGTAAGGTGACAAAAAAAAACTTTTTTTGCACCTTTTTTTTTTTCTGGACCGTGTTAATCTGGGGGGTTAGGTCATGGGGCATTTTTATAGAGGAGATTATTACAGACGCGGCAATACCTATGTCTACTTTTAATAAATTATTTTAGTTTTTTTGGGTGTCTCAAGTCTGAGAACCATTTTTTTTTTTTATCCCATGTCAGTCCTAAATTGGGATATAAATTTAGTACTCCATGGAAGTGTGATACTCCCTGAAGCAACCGTCAATGCAGAGGCCCGGATGATCGGGGCATGTGTCGCACTGAGTAGTCGTGTCCTTCCGTATCCCCCTCCTGCGACACACTCTGCACTTTTTTTGGGTTCGTCCCTTCTTTCCAGTATGGGGGACCACACCTGGAAAGTGTTGGCCAGGGACGATCCGGGCGCCTACAGTTCCCGAGGTACTCCGGCCTGCTCTTTCCCGGTCCGAAAAGATCAGGGCCTTGAGGACTGCCTCATAGAACTGGAGGAATGTCCCTGTGCTGCCAGCGCTTCGGGATAGTACAAAAGAGTTGTACATGGCAACCTGCACCAAGTAGACCGCAACTTTTTTGTACCATGCCCGGGTTTTGCGCATGGCGTTATATGGCTTGAGGACTTGATCTGAGAGATCAACTCCTCCCATATACCGATTGTAGGCGACGATACAATCGGGCTTGAGGACCGTTGCCGCGGTACCTCGCACAGGGACAGGGGTGATGCCGTTACCATGAATTGTGGACAGCATAAGGACATCCCTCTTGTCCTTATACCTGACCAGCAACAGGTTTCCAGTGGTAAGGGCACGGGTCTCACCCCTGGGGATGGGTACCTGGAGGGGGTGGGCAGGGAGGCCGCGTTGATTTTTCCGCACGGTCCCACAAGCGGACGTGGATCTGGCGGCAAGGGACTGGAACAAGGGGATACTGGTATAAAAGTTATCCACGTACAAGTGGTAACCCTTATCCAGCAGTGGGTACATAAGGTCCCACACGAGTTTCCCGGTAACACCCAGAGTGGGGGGACATTCTGGTGGTTGAATCCGGGAATCTCGCCCCTCGTACACACGAAATTTGTAAGTGTACCCTGAGGTACTCTCACAAATTTTGTATAGCTTCACGCCATACCTCGCCCGCTTGGAAGGCACATACTGGCGGAAAATGAGTCTCCCCTTGAACGCAATGAGAGACTCATCAACCACGACCTCCCTTCCAGGTACATAGGCCTCCATGAATTTGGCCCCAAAGTGATCGATGACCGGCCGTATCTTGTACAGACGGTCATGGGCAGGATCACCTCGGGGTGGACATGCTGCATTATCGGAATAATGCAGACATTTCCTGATGGCCTCAAACCGGGAGCGTGTCATAACCGTACTGTAAAGTGGGGTCTGATATAGGACGTCCCCACTCCAGTACAGCCTGGCACTGGGTTTCTTGACCAGGCCCATATGCAGCACGAGGCCCCAAAATGTCCTCATTTCGGCTGCACTGACCGGCGTCCAGCCACCGGGCCTGGCCAAAAAGGAGCCCGGGTGTTGAGCGACGAACTGTTGGGCGTACAGATTCGTCTGCTCCACCATCAGATTTACCAGTGAGTCACTGAAAAAATGACAAAAAAAGTCATATTCAGTGTAGCCCACTGTGGAAATCTGGATTCCTGATTGGCCTACAAAATCAGGAATCACGGGCTCGTATCGCTCTGGGCTACACCAGACAAGTTCACCGGCAGGGTGCTCCGGTGGATTTAACTGGTGGGCCGGGAAACCAGTACGAGCCCCAGAGCTGCTCGTACTAGTGTGGGCCACAGGGTCCCTAACATGGCGGTCCCCTTGCTCCGCCTGGCGGCGTCTCCGCCGCCTTGGGGGCTCATCATCATCGCTAGATGATGAGGAGGATGCGGATGACAACAGGAATGTGGGGTCATCCTCATCCTCACTGGGACTCTCGGACTCGGAGGCAAGCTGGGCGTATGCCTCCTCGGCCAAGAACGTCCGGCGGGCCATAGGGGAGTGTGTGTCTGCGTGTATATGTGCGTGTGTGTAACTCTTTATTTGGTGTGCGTGTGTGAGGGGGCACGGGTGTTCACGAACTCACCCTAAAACTAACAGAAAAAAATAAATAAAACTAACTAAAAAAAGGGCAAAAAAGTGAGGAAAAAAAATTCAAAACTGCTGATCAACCGTCCGAAGTTGATCAGCGGTGGGGTGTGCGATGCGCTTACAGTGGCCGGACGCTAAGTGCCGGTCACAGTCAGCGAACTCAAAAAAAAAAAAAAAAAAAAAAAAGCACCCCAAAAAAGGTGGGGGGGGGGGCAAGTGGCAGGGGGAGGGGGGCAAGTGGCAGCACCCCTGGGGGGTCTAGGGTCACACAGCTGTGCTGTGGACCCCAGACACCCTAACTAGGGTGATGCAATAAAAAGTAAAAAAAAACTAACTTTCCCTTTTTTTTCCCTGCCTATCCCAAACTTTCCCTAGCTGTCCCTATGTACCTGATGGGGTGCTGGGGCACAGATCGGGTCCTGGGGGCACAGATCAGGGGTGCTGGCAGCGATGGTGGACACAAGCAGGCAGCTCCTCTCTCCTCCGGCGCTGGAACACAAAAGGAGGAGGAGAGGGGCGCCTGCCTCTTTTGAATCTGCCGCCGCACCGCCCCCTGACCAATCAGAAAGCGATCCTGAGTGGTGATGTCACCATCACCACTCAGGATCGCTGGATGGTGATTGGTGGAGTGAAATCACACCACCATCACCATCCTGTTCCGGGTTATCGGGTCTTCAGAGACCCGAATAACCCGGAAACGCAGAAAACCGCAGGTCTGAATTGACCTGCGGTTTTTTGCGATCGCATACATGGGGGGGTCACCGGACCCCCCGACGCATTTGCCCCAAGTGCCTGCTCAATGATTTGAGCAGGCACGGGGTTCCGATCGCCGCCGGCCGCGCGGCGGTGATTGAAAATGCACAGGGCGTACATGTACGCCCTGTGTCCTTAAGTACCAGGGCACAAGGGCGTACCTGTACGCCCTGTGTCCTTAAGGGGTTAAAGTCTGGACCCATATAAAGTAGTCTTTAAGTATCAGGCTACACAGAGCAGCCCCCAGACATGTCCCAGCACTTACTATTATTCCTGGGCGCCGCTCCATTCGCCCGCAGTGCCCCATTACTGTCTCCTCTCCTGCTCCATATGCCAATTACTATCGGAGCAATGGGGAGGAGACATCAGCTTCTCTAGTGGGCATTCCTTCTCCCTGGCTGTAGCGCTGTCCAATCGCAGCGCAGGGAGAAGGAACGCCCACTAGAGAAGCTGATGTCTCCTCCCCATTGGTCCGATAGTAATTGGCATATGGAGCAGGAGAGGAGACAGTAATGGGACACTGCGGGCGAACGGAGCGGCGCCCAGGAATACTGGTAAGTGCTGGGACATCTCAGGGGCGCCGCACTGCGCCAGCCCCTCCGCCGCCCCTCTCTCCGTTCATTGGTGGCAGTGGGCAGCAGCACAGGGGGGAGGGAGAGACTGCTTCCTTCTCCCCTGTGCTGCTGAGGGAACATGAGCGCTCCGACAGCAGCGCGCTCATGTTCAGAGATACTAGACTGCGCAGCAGCGTAGCCCAGTATTGAAAAAATTGAAATCCCGGTATCGTATCGATACCAGGACAAAAGTATCGATTGGGTATCGAAATTTCGATACCCACAACAACCCTAGACCCAGCAATGGACACCATCACAGCAACATGGGCTTCCATAACATATCAGCATTGCCACAGGCTGATTACCTCCATGCCACGTAGATGTAGTAATTTATGCAATACGCGCCCCGACGTGTTAAATGCTTATACTGTACATCCTTTTCAGTAGGCCAACATTTCTCTATTAAATATTTTTTTTTTTTATTGGTCTTATAAAATCTAATTTCCTAACTTTTGGGTTTTCATTAGCTGTAAGTCATAATCATCACCATTAAGAGACATGTACGCTTGAAATTGATCACTCTGCATGCAATGAATCTATAGACTAGGAGTGTCACTTTTTGAACTGAATTAGGCCGAATGCACTCGGCCGTGTGCGGGCCGTGGAACCGCGGCCTGGATCCCTGCTGAGAGCAGGAGCGCACGGCGTCATTGGTTGTTATGACGCCGTGCGCTCCCTGCTGCCGCCGCAATACAGTAATACACTGGTATGATCTATACCAGTGTATTACTGTACTGTGGCGGCAGCAGGGAGCGCACGGCGTCATAGCAACCAATGACGCCGTGCGCTCCTGCTCTCAGCAGGGATCCAGGCCGCGGTTCCACGGCCCGCACACGGCCGTGTGCATTCGGCCTTACTGAAATATATTAACTTTCCAATGATATTCTAATTTGAGATGCACCTGTATTTGTATTGTACATACACAACGGATCAGCGAGTTTGTGCCCTGCCACAAGATGGTTATGTCAATTTGACCGGAGGTAACGGCCTCATAGATGCCTTGCATCAATGGATCTGTTTAAACCTGCAAGAGTGATAGTTGTCCCTTCACATTCTGATCAGTGTCGTAATATCAAGCAACGGGGCCCACTTTATAATTCAGAAAATGGGGGGTGGGGGGGGGGTGAATTAAATACTAACAGCATATCATCAAAGTATTAAATTAGTCCTCGTCACCAATGCAGTCTGAGTGAAATGGTAAGTATTAGACTTAGAAATCATATCGAACTATGTTCTTCTGTACAAGAATATAAAATAATTATGAAATTTGTAAAGAACGTGTGTAAGAAAATAAATACTACAGAAACCAAAATGATAAAAGTCAGTCTGGTTTGGTTATGCGGATGCCACATCAACCACGGGGGCTTTCTGTAACCACTTGTGGCTGTCAGGCTTGTTTTAAAGGGGTTTAAACACTGGAAAAATGCGTTGATGGTGGTTGTATAAAGATTTAACTGTCACAGAGGTCAACCACCTAAAATATAACTTTTAATAGAAAAATAGAAAATATTAAAAATTACCATGAATCCCTCACGTGGGGACAATAGAACAAGACAGACAAACAAACAAGCTTAAGTAGGCTAAATCAAGGACGGGGGGGGGGGGGGGAGGATGGTATGGCAGGGAAAAGGGCAGGCCAGAAGGGTCCCTAGTATAACCCTAGGGTATCCCTTACTAGTACTCAGCCCAGAGATGCACCCAGATGGTGGGAGCACTCTGTCCCCGTACCTACCCTATCTGTCCTTAAAACAACCCTAAAACACACACTAGACCCTTATGGATGCCTGGGCATCCATTAGGGTCTATTGTGTGTTTTAGGGTTGTTTTAAGGACAGATAGGGTAGGTACGGGGACAGAGTGCTCCCACCATCTGGGTGCATCTCTGGGCTGAGTACTAGTAAGGGATACCCTAGGGCAGTGATGGCTAACCTTGGCACTCCAGCTGTGGTGAAACTACGACTCCCAGCATGCTCCATTTATTTCTATAGAGTTCTGAAAGCAGCCAAGCAAGGGGGGCATCTTGGGAGTTGTAGTTTTACCACAGCTGGAGTGCCAAGGTTAGCCATCACTGCCCTAGGGTTATACTAGGAACCCTTCTGGCCTGCCCTTTTCCCTGCCATACCATCCTTCCCCCCCGTCCTTGATTTAGCCTACTTGTGCTTGTTTGTTTGTCTGTCTTGTTCTATTGTCCCCACGTGAGGGATTCATGGTAATTTTTTATATTTTCTATTAAAAGTTATATTTTAGGTGGTTGACCTCTGTGACAGTTGTTTTAAAGGGGATGTCAGAGTATTTAATTTCTACCAATTGCCAGTAGCCTGCCTCCTATACTAAAAGGGTGGTACTTACTCCCTGCCGCTCTGCTACTCCGTGCTGGCTCCTGTGTCTCCATCTTCCAGGGATTGTTTTCCTCTTCCCCCGAATGGACATGGTCACCTTATCCTCTTCAGCCAACTGCTGGCTCCATCGGTAATGGGTTCCCAAGAGACAGGAAGAAAACAAATAGTATATCGGGAGATGAAGATGCAGTACACAGTGCAGAGAACTGGTGGAGAGCAAGTAAATATGATCTTTTCAGTATGGGAGGTAGGCTCATGGCAACTTTTAGAAATGATGTATTCCCGGACATTGCTCCACTAACCCGTACTCACAGCATCATAATGTTTTTTGATGCTGTGAATTCCTTCTGTACTGCACTCATGGCATTGTAGTTGCAGTACAGAAGACCCACTTTCAGGCAGAAAATCGCAACATTATAAATCCTTATGATGCTGTGAGTTCGGGTCAAAGGAACAGTGTTTGTTCTGGGAAATGCAGCCATCACACTGAACGTATGTGAAAGTGGCCTAACAAAGAATTTGATGAAGGTATATATGAATAGGTTCTTAAAGGGAGTCTGTTTGGACCAGGATAAAAAAAGGCACTGCTCCTTTAAGTGTACTGGAAACACTGGAGTTCTATATGCATCAAGCTGCTTCATAACCCCTAGTAGTAGTCTCCTTGTTGGGGGCAGCAGCTGTCGGTTAGCAGAGGGTAAGATTTGTGAAGCAATTCAATGCAGAGAGCTGATATCACTTCACAGTGAAGCTTTGCCCCTCTGAGCACTTGCAGGAGGAGAACCTGGCAGAATGGCAGTTTCATATTCACATAGCTCATACTTGGGTATGTTTGTGCTGCTCACCCCAACCTCTATATAGAACTTTCTGCATTATTTTATTTTTTTATGGTCTCAACTATTGACAGACTCCTGATTTAATGCCACTATACCTGAGCACAATACCCTTTCTATATAAGTAGCTCTAAGCGCAGTCATGTTGAGATTTATTCCATTCACTTACCTCTTACTTAGGTCTTCCACATGTTGGACGCACGGTCATTTAGCACTTCATTTACAGCGTGGTAATGCAAAATCTCAAACCAATTCTTCTTTATGTATTTGACAAATCACGATGGTTTTCAAGACCGTATGGTTGATTTGACAAATACTGTACATCATTTTCATATATTGCACCTATGGTATAGCTTTTGCTAACATATGTCCGTTGACACGAGGAAGCAGGTATGAATAAATGGACTGCCAACAGCTTGTAATTATCCAACTGCTATCTGTCTTATGTCCCATCTGCTAACTTACTTTCCAGTTAAAACGCTACTGACTTGACCATGACGTCTTAGGACATTGCAGTCTCATTACATATTCTCTTGTTTTGTCACTTTCACTTGCATGTTCCTTGTTTTCATTTGTCTGAAATGCCAACAGCGTTTAGTTTCTAGCAGGCTCCTAAGAGGGAAGAAGACATGCTAATCGCACAGCCATTCATTTAAATATGCAGTTAAATCCTTTCACATGCAACTTCTGCAGGATCATCTGCTGGCTGAGTCTTGTGTGATATACTTGATGCTTTACGTGTTGTCTTTGGTGTAGGTACAAATCCTTAAAGAGATTATCTCATGATTAATGTAAAAATTAATATCAGAAATCTTTTAGTACATGACAATCTCTTTCTCACAAAGCTAGAACCTGCCCGATACCATGGATCCAGAGCTCCCCATTCAGTTCTTTTGTAGATTTATTTCAGGCTGGGCGCTCAGGGGACATCCCCCTTCTACTGCAGCTCAGGGGGCATGTGCAGTGGCCAGGTTTGGAGTGGCCACAACGCTACGCTGGGTCCCCTGGACAACGTTGAGGTGTCACCATGTGTTGCTTCTCTCTGGAAGGGATGGTAAGGCATGGTGCACCCTAATGGGAAATGCTTCTTTACTGGAGGAACTCGGGTACAAAACAATACAGGGCTGGCTTCTCCAATCTCCTCCCTGGCAGAAGAAGAGTTTGATGCTGAGGAAAGGCCTGAGCTAGCTGGCCCTCCTTCTCTTCAGAAGGCTGGTAATCCAGAGTCTGTGGCAGCGTGTCCCTGTCTCGGTGTCGTCTTCTGGTCACTCAGTAGTCTGGCAGAGTCTCCTCTTCCAAGCACTGTTCCCTAACTGCAAAACACTATGGGCTCTGACTGCTCTCCTTATATACAGTTTTTGCTAGACTAGAACCTTCTAGTGGTAGGGGTGAAGTGGAGAAACTCGGCACAAACAGATACATTGTTTCAGCTCCTGTCTGGTATAGACTTACATTAGAGCTTCAATGATACTCAATGGCAATGACACAGCAGGTTTTCCAGACGAAAACAAGTTTCCAGACATAAGAAACATAGCTAAAACCAGACATATAAAAGGTCAGGCTGTCTGCTTTTTGGTGGTAAATAAGTATGGGTTTTTCCCTCCAAAACATGGTCTCTTTAACCTTATGGCAGCTGTGTAAAATTACCAGCTACTCATTTAAAGCCCTAACAGTCTCTCAGTATGCATTAACCCCTTCCACAGAGCCATGTAAATACAGTGATAATGAACAAGATATATATCACAACATGCATATAAAATGTAGTTAGTTTTAAACCGTGCAAGTTAACCCTTTTAAGTGAAATAAAGTAAGAAGTTTTAACTTTGCATAGGTGAAATAGGCAAATGTCAAAGTACTCCCTGCTCCAGGGCACTACACATGTCCTCCAAGCTGCAGCTCTCCCTATCATACCTAAGGAGGTTTGTCCTTTCTGATGCAGCTCTCTTACTGTAACTGTTACAGTTTCAAACTGTACATATGGCTGGACACCGTTAAAGGATAGAACCGAGCTTGTCCCCCTCAGTTATGTTATTGAGGTGAACAGAGAAATGAGTAAAGACCAGACAGGTGGAGCTATACAGATAGATTTTATTGAATAAGTCGGTGGCTATACAACATTTTTAGTTACATGCAATTACAAAAGTAATCAGATCCAGAAGATAGTTTGAAATGTAGAATAGTTAAAGGAATTGGCCACTTTCTGGTTACGGTTGACCAGTGTGTTTATAAGATGATGATATGGCAATTATTAATATATTCTTTGTTGAAATTCTGCCCCATTTTCTATATTTCATAAGGTGTGTCATGTGACCACGCAACTCGGCTTCATGTAATGTCTCCTCCATTATGATACACTGCATCTGCCATCAGTACTTGTTCTGTTGGAAGTTTAGTGCAGATGTAGTGTATTTGAATGGAGGAGACATCACATAGAGGTGATTTGCCTGGTCACATGACCTTCCATCAGCAGCTATTTTATGGACAGGACTTCTGTGTGGAAAGCACAAAAGACATTGTAAACAAGGGGGCATACCTTATGAAATATAGAAAAGGGAGCAGAATTTGAACAAAGGTTATATTAGTAACTGCTATATAATAATCTCACAAAAAGATTGGTCAACAATCACCAGAAAGTGAACAACCCCTTTAAAAAAAAAAAATTATGTTTGGAGTCTGGATCAGAACTTATAGTCCTGAAAGTTTTTTTTTATATATATATATATGGGATTGTTGTAAGGTCTCCTGATATTTATGTAAAGTTAGACATCTGAGCATTGTTTAAAACCGACATTAGCCTCAAAAAGAATATTTCCATTCACTGCAAGCAGAGGTCTTGAAAATGGTTGGGAATTAAAAATGGTTGCTTAGTGCTACTGTACAGTAATTGTCAACGAATGGGACTTTATAAAAACCTGAGAGAGACGTGTAATTATGATTACCTCTGGCTTTTTACTATACTTGTTATTTTTTTCTTCAGCAACCTATCTGTTTTTGAAACGGCAGACTGACCTTTACAAGTCAGTGGGGCTGTTCACACATACTTTTACAATGCATCCATTTTCCCAATCTGAGAAACTTTCCATCTGTCCTATTCTAATCCTTTTTACAGATCCGAATAGCAATTTCTATTGATGGGTGTGTGTTCTGTCTTCATACATGTTCACACAGTGTGCAGTCTGACATTCAGTATAAACCATTGCTGTCTGCCAAATAAGAGGACTGTTTTCTGTAGTCTAACTTGTTTATTGGTCAACAGGATTGTGAATTTGTAAAACTACAAGAATACAAATGGCTTGTGTAAGTAAAACATATAGAATGGCATGTACAGTAATACTTTGACAGAGAAAGCAGACGTCCAAAATGGCTGCCTATACATGGAACTGCATGTCTAGATAACAGAAAAAACACGTATACCTAGCTAAACATCTCTGCATAACATACTGTCCATGAAACAAAGGTAGATCTCACTCACCAGATATACTTGCATAAAGATGGTTGTGTTTAAGAAGAACTGCATGGAACAGCTCTGCTGATGTCCTGTATTCTGTATGTAGACTGAAGACTGGGGTTTCTCCTTCCCAGAATGTCGTGCACTACCCACAATGCCTAGCACCTCCCACAAAGCAATAATCTTTATTAACAAGAAAACAAAGTGAAGTACATTTTTTACCTAACTAATAACTACAGGAATACAGAAATTGCAGCAGAATGAATTAGAAATGAAATAGACGTGAACTGAAATGAATCTCTCTCTGCTGGAGGCAGAACAACGTGAGAAAAATGGAATGCGCACAAAAGCCATCTGTTTCTCAGTAAACTTTTTTTTTTTTTTGGGGCCGACTTACAGATGAAATTGTGTGAATGAAGCCTGACTATTTCATACGAGTAAGTCCATTTTGGGAATCGCGATCAGTCTGTGAACTTAATCCACCGTTGTGGACTTGCACTAGCACATGGCATTGTGGTTTATGATGCTGTGTGCCTCTGCCTGACCTTAGTGCTACATAATCATAGTGGCATAAAGCTGTCAGTATGATTTACGTAGAAGTATGGTCAAGCAGAGGCACACAGCATTAGAAATCATGATCATGCCATGCTCTCCTGCAAGTCCAGAACGGAGGATCACCCTCTCATATGGAGCGGATTCCTGCAATGGACTTGCTCATGTTAAACAGCCCTCATTTTTCAGCCTAACATTTGTATGATAACAGCTCCTAGCTGTAGGTAATGACTTGTAGGAGATTTACAATTGAAAGGGCCCAGTGAAATGTATTTGCACATAAACCTCATCCTCAAACACTGGGTAGGCCTCCACAAACCATGTCAGTCAATGGGCTATGGGCGCTGTTTTATAGATTGGTACAACACTAATTCCTATATAGTTTTTGCGAAAACTGATCTGATCTGATCAGAAAAAAGAAAACCTATTTCGATAAACCCTTCCTTGCATTCCGCTGACTGAATTGAATGTTGTTTCTGAAAAAAATAAATAAAAATAAACACCAACACATTTATACAGTCATGTGAGTAAAGACTTAGGCCTTGTTATCGTGGCAATATTCAGGTCTGTATTTTACATCAGTGTTGGTAAGCCAAAACCAGAAGCGGGTAAAAAAAATCTGAAGAGTTGCAAATCTTTTTGTTATACTTTATACTTTCTCTCTGGTTTTGACTTTGAAATGCTGGTGCAAAATACTCACCGTGTGAAAGTGGCCTGAAAGCTGGTGACTTTGTTGGATAAGTAATTTGAATGGAGAAGTACATAAAGACCTGGGCCACATGACCCGGTCAATGGAGGATGTTCATCTTGCGTGGTAATTCTTGGAACTGGTTTGGCTCCGTAATGTGTAATACAGACCTGAAGCTTTAAACAGAGTGAAGCCATATTTGTTTTTAAAGAGTAACTAAACCTTTGAGTAAAATTTTAATAAGATGTCCCTGATGCCCTAATGAAAGTTTTTCGAATGTACTTTATTTATGTCTTTTTTAGACTTTTTCTACCTGTGCGCTTAAAACTGACATTTCTTTACACCGCTGACAGCTCAGCGGTGTACGGAGTACTAGCTGTACACAATTTATGAATGGGGCAGCAGCAGCAGTGCGTACGGACAGAAGAGCATATTGCTGCTCCTGCCTTTGCCCCCCGGAGGTTTACGAACTTCTGGCCTAGCACATGGGTACCGTGCCAGGATTAGCTAAGCGGAGCGGGCTCCTGCTTCTGCCTGCTCTACTAAACTAAGGCCTCTTCCACACGAGCGTGACGGATTAGTTCCGGGTGTGTTCAGTGAAACTCGCACCATTTTGCAAGCAAGTTCAGTCAGTTTTGTCTGCAATTGCGTTCATTTGTTAATTTTTTTACGCGCAAGTGGAATGTGTTTTGATGCGTTTGACACGCGTGTGATGATAAACTGAAGGTTTGCAAACATCATCTCGTATCAACCATCAGTGGAAAACTCATTGCATCCGCACTTGCTTTCAGATGCAATGCATTTTTCAATGAAGCCCCATTTACTTCTATGTGGTCAGGGCTGTGTGAGAAACGCAGAATATTCAACATGCTGCTTTTTTCACACAACGCAGAACTGATGCGTGAGCACAGACATGTACACAGACTTATTGAAATGAATGGGTCAGGATTCAGTGCTAGTGCTATAAACTCACTCGAGTCCTACATGTCAGATTTTTGTGAAACAAAGCAGGCACAGGCAGGAGCCACTCCACTCAGCTAATCCTGGCATAGCACATGGTTACAGGGTACTTATGTGCTATGCCAGGATTTAGTAAACCTCCGGGGGGAACCACACAGGAGCAGCAATTTGCGCTCCTGCCCGTACGCACTGCTGCTGCGGCCTTATTTATAAAGTGTCTACAGCCTGTACACCTCTGAGCAGTCAGTGGTGTACGGAAATGTCAGTTTTAAGCGCATAGCGAATGGTGTGCTTTAGGGGGTGTAAAAAGGTACAAGTAATCATCTTAGGTTCCTGGCCTCGGTGGAGTAAGAGCCAGTTTTCTGTGTCAGTATGCTGTATAGTATGGCTGTAAATAGCTGATCCGGGACGGCTCTTACTGGAAGTAGTCAAAGTGCTGGGTGGGTGACTACTCCCTACGGTCCAGGCAGGGTTTTGACAGGCCTATAAAAAACAGCCATCACTGTCAGGTGGGTGGATTTCGCCTCTCTGGCACTGTTGCTGTGTGTGTGCTGGGATCTGAGGCTTGTGCCGTGCTGGAGAGCTGAAGACAGTGGGTCGGGCGAGAAGGCTGCCTAAAGCCTGCAGGTGGACTTTCTGAGGCTGAGCATTCAGCCGAGTGTGGATTAGGCTGCTTTCACACTAGCGTTCGGTATTCCGTTCGTGAGCTCCGTTTGAAGGAGCTCACGAGCGGACCCGAACGCAGCCGTCCACCCCTGATGCAGTCTGAATGGAGGCGGATCCGCTCAGACTGCATCAGTCTGGTGGCGTTCAGCCTCCGCTCCGCTCGCCTCCGCACGGACAGGCGGACAGCTGAACGCTGCTTGCAGCGTTCGGGTGTCCGCCTGGCCGTGCGGAGGCGTGCGGATCCGTCCAGACTTACAATGTAAGTCAATGGGGACGGATCCGTTTGAAGATGCCACAATGTGGCTCAATCTTCAAGCGGATCCGTCCCCCATTGACTTTACATTGAAAGTCTGGACGGATCCGTCCCAGGCTATTTCCACACTTAGCTTTTTTTTGCTAAAATAATGCAGACGGATCCGTACTGAACGGAGCCTCCGTCTGCATTATTATGGGCGGATCCGTTCTGAACGGATCCGCCCGAACGCTAGTGTGAAAGTAGCCTTAAACACCCAGGATCAAATGTTCTGTATGAACTGTTTTGGGTGTGAACGAACACCAATACTGAAAATGGACTGTCATACTGTGAACCTGCAACTAGTGTGAATGAACACTGCAGTTTTTGAGTTACAAACGTGTCTTTGCCGCTATACTGCACCCTCTTGTCCTGTCTACCAGAGCGAATCCCCACAGGGTGTAAACTATAATAAAAAATACAAAATCCTTTAATAAAGTATATTAGAAAAACTATTAGGGCATTAGGGACATCTTATTAAAATTTTACTCAAAGGTTTAGTTACGCTTCAACGCATATGTCATTAGGAAACACTGTAAATCTTTGATACAGTGTCACTTTTTTAATTTAAGGCAAGTAATGCCTTTTTGTAATATTTTCTATTTCGCTGGTGATTTCCACTTTGAATGCATTTCCAAGTCTCCCTGTAAATTTCAGCGCACGCTTGCTTTGAATTTATTCGTGGGTTGTTGAAGATGTAATTTAGTCACATCTGTTCAAATATGCATCTCCGATCAAGTTGGTGTTGGTTCTCATAATACAGCGGGCTTTTTGACTGGTATTATATCCCTAAAGTACACACCAGATGGCATTTATTAGCGGGTGAATAGAAATGAAGTTAAGGATGCTGAGCATTTTGTCTTAAGTCACTCCTCTTTAAGCAATGAATCAGTGACAGGGATATGTAAATGCTTAATCAAAACCGGGAGAAGACTTGCGTTGAATGAGAAGCTGTTTTCATAGAGTAATACCTTGTCCCTGTTTAGTTCTTTCATTGATTAGGACATCCAGAGAACTACTTACTACAACAGGGTTAACACAAGAATGATAGTCTGTGTAGTTAAGTTCAATATTTTTTTGTGGTGTGCAGGTTTATTTTTCCTCCATTTATGTGCCACAAACCGTATAGTCTATATACCATATGTGAGCTCTTTAGGTAAGAGGGACATGGGCACCTTAAAGGGATTATCCAATGATGTAAAAAAATGAACATCAGACATCGTACGTCACATGACAATCTTAAAAAAAATAAAAAAGCTAGAACCAGCCCTGTAACTCGCATGGATCCAGAGATCTCCACATTCATTGTTCAAATTACTCTTCTATATTTCCATCCGTAGCCCAGAGGGGGTGTCCTTTATCAGGGGGTGTTTCCTTTCTGATGCAGATCTCTCCCTGTAAGGGTAGTTTCATACGAACCTGTTCACTCCACGTGGGAGCAGTAATTCCCATTAAAAGCAGTGGTCTTCTGGAGTGGATTCTCAGTATCACGATGATTTAGGATGCTGTGAATTCCTTCCTGGCCCTAATGCCGTGAAGACTGTTAACTAGACTTGCGGCTAGGATAGAATTCACAACGTCAGGACAGGGGAGATAGCTATTACAAAGGTGGGTGTCCTACCGCTAGGACCCCAACCGATCATAAGAACAGGAGTCCCCCTAAAATGAGTGGATCATGTGGTGCACGACCACTGCATTCATTTCTATGGGAGTTCCAGAGATAATTAAGCACATTTTTACACAGTTTTTCCCAGTGCGTCCAAGTACAGAGCTGTGGCTAAGCTGGCAACGGGTGTGACTTGCCAAAAAAGGGGCATGTCTTGCGGGCGGCATGTGCACAAAATAAAAATTGTGCACAAAATATTTGCACATGGTTATGGCATAAAGTAAGCCAACTAATTGGTGGTGTAACTGGTCTACACAGGTTATGCCAGGTTTATCACCCAGCAACAGCCATTGTGACAAATCTGGCGTAGTTTAAAGTCTAATTATTAGACAGTATTAATGTTTTTACATTCGGCCCTGCCAGTCCCAGGGAACAGTATGGATAAACCTGCCCCCATGAGCACTTCAGTAGGGATATCTCAGCTGTGTATTAATGTTCTTACCATGTCTCTGAAATGTTCAGCCCTCGGGTATTCTGCTAACTTGTGCATATTCTTAAAAGCTGGAAGGATAATTTGCAAGACGGCAAGTGAGATGTACTTTAATTTATTTCAAACGACATAATTGCTGCTCTGTGGGAAGACATACCTGAATGAGATACTGGCAGACATCCTTTCCTCTGTGGATTCCCGGGCCGGAATATTTATTGAAAATATTCAAGCTGCCAGCACATTTTAAAATTTAGGATAATTCAGAATCAAGAAGGTTTAAAAAATGTGCATCCACCGCACCCTACAGCAAAAACCATACCAAGTTCTAGAAACCAGTGCTTCTAAATCAGCTCAATCAGTCAATGTGAGGGGAGGCCTCAAATTCAGCATGATCTTCTAGCTGACTGTACCTCCTTATCTTGATAGCAATAACCAATTGGCAGTTCCTCCGCACCTTTATTTTTTATTTTTTCCATAAACTGTTAGTTGTATCACAGCGAACACTCAGAATCTCCCAGAGCACAGAGGTCCAGCTGAAACTACAACTCCCAGAATGGTCCAAGAACAGTTGAGCAGTTTGTGCATGCTGGGGGTTGTAATTTCATAACAGCTTGAGCATATGGCCACATTTCCTAGACTGACCATGGCTCATGTGAGTCAAACTATGATCCAGTGAGTTCAGATCAAAAGACCACACATGGCCATGTAAAAGCAGGTTGATAAAGGGGTTTTCTCACTTCAGCAAATAGCATTAATCATGTAGGAAAAGTTAATACCAGCCACTTACTAATGTATTGTTATTATCCATATTGCTCCCTTTGCTGGCTGGATACATTTTTCCATCACATTATACACTACTCGTTTCCATGGTTACGACCACCCTACAATCCACCACAGAGGCCGGTACTTTTTCCTGTAGTGTGCAAGCATGGCCACCACTGATTTATTGCACGGTGGTCGTAACCATGGAAACTAGCAGTGTATAATGTGATGGAAAAAGTAATCCAGCCATCAAAGGAAGCAATATGGACAATCACAAAGTATTAGCAAGTGGCTTGTAATAACTTCCTCTACATAATGCTATTTGTTGAAGTGAGACATCCCTTTTAACACACTGGTAATGCGGGTTAACTAAATGTCCTCAGGACAGTGAAGACTCCTAAGACATGGTCAGCCATCAATTTTTAAGGCTATTGCTCTGGTCATTATTAGATCATAGATGTTCATAGAAATATGAATTCCTTGCAGGATAATTACGTTGTGTACGTACGGAGTTTCTTGTGTGTGGATTTTGGGGTATATTCTGTGCCTGAAATCCTTGTGGAAAGTATTGTATCTCTGATCCCCAAAAATTGATCACAGACGGGAATGGCTGAAACGGATGGCAAATGTGCATCAGAATCCTTTTTTTTCTTACAGGATCCTGTTTTTTTCTGTTCTTCTGACAGATTAGAAGAACGGAAAATAAAGCTGAGATGTGAACTCCCTAAGAAGACCTTGGCACGGACTTTCTGGTTATGCTGTTCCCAATGACTATGTTTTGTTGAGTGTGTGTAGAAAATTAAAGTAATTACATAGATAAAAGTGATAACTCTTACCATTAATGTACGCCATTGTACATGCCAATCTGAATGCCCAAAACCATTTTGAAGCTAGCCGCTGGGTTTGGCAGCTCAAGTTTTGTTTCACATGGAAAAAAGAGAGAATTCAAAAAGCAGGTGGTGGTAGTTGTGTTGTTCTGCTCACAGGTCGCGCTAATGCAATGCGGCTTTCACAGGCCAAAAGCACATATTTATTAGTGGTGAGGAAGCCATAAGAAATGTTAAGTATCCGCTTGTGAGAGCGGAATATGTTGTCATTTTACCAGGGGACTGCGTGAGCCGGGGAAGGTGTTAATGAATTCTATTTTACCTCCTAGTGCCTCTTAATTTAGCTGCTTCATTGGATGTGGATTTTGTTAAAACTGTTTACCAAAAGAAATGTGTGCTGTAATTACAGCTACATGGAGTAAGTTAAACTGTGCCAGTTTTCACAGTGCACGGAGACATCCTAACAGCTTTTGTTTTTTTGTTTTTGTTTTTTTACTCACTGATGTAGCCTGTTTTGAGCCATCCTCTTTTCAATACTATTTCAGTGGCTGTATTTCTAGGTCAGACTTCTGGTAAATACCGTAAGATCTTGATACATTAAGTTGATAATTGCCCCCCAGAAATGTGTGTAAAAAAAAGGGAAAAAGCCACTGACAGCAGCTACGTTCCAGTGCCGAGAGTCCCATCCCCTTTGCTTCTGGTTCCTCTCGGACCGTAAGTGTGATGTGGTCACTTGCACCACTGGAGCCATTCACTGTACTCAAGCCACATGTCACTACTGAGTCTCTGGCATGTTTTTCTAACCTTGGCCAACCCTTTTAACGCAGTGGTGATCATAACATTTGAACCACTTTCCTAATATTGTAATTTATTTTCTTGCTGCCCAAAAAATTCGGACCCTTGGCGCTATGAACTCCACAAGACCTCTGAAGGTGTCCAGTGGTGTCTGACACAAAGACGTTCACAACAGATCCTTTAGGTCCTGCAAGTTTTAACGTGGGGTTTTCATGGATAAGTTTCATCATCATTTTTTTGCTTACATGCCCATTGTTGGCACTTTTGGCGGTGGACAGGAGTCAGCATGAGCACCTTGACCAGTTTTCCGCCTTGTAGTCCCATCAGCAAGCTTCAATACACTGTCCTGACACATTTGAGTCATAACTATCATTACATTTTTCAGTAGATTGTACTAAAGTAGCTCTTCAGTTTGTCAGGACAGTATGGTCTAACTTGTGCTCCTCACATGTATTAGTGATCCTTGGGTTGAGATGACCCTGTTGGCCAGTTCACCACTTGTCCTTCCTTTTGGTACAGTGGATACTAACCACTGCATAGTGGGAACACCCCACAAGACCTGTGAGTTGGAGATACTCTGACCCAGTGGTTAGGCCATCACAATTTGGCCCATGTCAGAGTCACTGGAATCTATATATTTGCTTGTTACATCAAGTTTAAGAACTGACTGTTCACTTGCTGCCTAGTATATCTTGAGAGGTTCCATTGTCATAAGTTACTAACTTTGCCTGTCCATTGTTTTAATGTTATGACTAATCTTTGTATAGCCGGTGCATGTGGCACAGGAGGGACTCTACTTTGGTCTTAGGGCTCTGTAAAAAAAATTTAAAAAAATAATGCTTCCCTTCTAAATTCTCACGCTCTCCAAGGGTCTCTCCTAGACTACGACAAATACTGCAACTGCACCATACATGTCAATCAATTTTTTCATTAAAAAAGGTCTTTAATTGTGGGGGGGCTATCCCCACTGCTGAAGATGCTCCCCCTTCTGCTTGATTGACAGGGCTGGACATCTTGGCCAACCAAGAAAATCTTGCGCCAGCGCCGCTGCCCAGAGTAGTGGTTAAAGCAGAGAGGCTTCTACAGCAGCAACTGTTCATGGCCAGAAGTGTAGTGGCGCATGTATATCGCTACTCTAGTATCAGCAGTATTGACAGCTCCTCACAGGTGAAGAACTCTTTTTGAAATTGATTTGTTCATCACAAGATATTGACTCTTTCATTACTTTAGGCCACAAGGAATATCAACATTACTTTAACCACTGTAGCCCACCAGTCACATGGGCAGTTCCCTATCCGCTGGCTAGGGTTGAGTAACAGATCTCTCCCAATGCACAGGGGGAGACGTTTCAATCGAGCCAAGCGTAACCCATTTTAAGATCTTCTCTGAAGGCTTGAGTCTTTTACATTGAAACTTAGATCTAACCATGGAGTCTGTAGGTGTTTTCATTCTTCCTGTGGTTTCGGGCAGCATGACGTTCCTGAAAAGGTTCCTTTTAAGTCTTGAACGAAGGGCATTGTATGCCCCAGCAACATTTGTGTTCAAAACTCAGTTTGGATTGATTTATTGCATGCTACATGTGTTTGTGCTGTTTGCTATAATGCACAAGCACTCGTATCGGGGCACACATGTTCTTCATAATGTAATTTGTGGTGGGAATTGTGTTATGAGGATGAATTACTTTTAAAGCGATGGCCAGGTGAAGTTCTTTTTATATTTAGTGACTTCTAGTGTGCTTGCATCTTTATTGTACATTTTTTGAGCTACTGTGCTGAGGACTGACCGCATCCTCGTCCTGAAGTGTTCATTGTTTTACCTAGTTCAGGTTCTGGACCCAGGAAGGAATAGTGTCATTTTTTGCTCCTCCAAAATGAATGTGCGCTCATCACGGACATCTAGGGTGACCATGACCAAGTCTGTGGAAAAGCGATAAAAGCTGGATGAGGGTCTTTCTTTGTGAGAATCTGCCCCTGTAACTCGGGGTTAACAAATGTTACCAGTCTGTTTAATGGCCGGCCTTTACTTAATGTTCTCTCTGCCGCAGAGCCAGTTAATTCCAGAAGTACAGTGCATAATCAATTCTGGGCAAATCTAATTACTGTTATAAACATAACCTTGTCCCTGAACAGAACGAATAAATTTTTCTGGTTCTAAAATGTTTTTCTTATCCAAGATGAAGTGCAACAGATACACATTTATTGAATCGAGTCGCTCCCATAAACGGTTTCCATGGGAACAGACACTTAACACAAGCCAAAGCTGCCCGCACAGTTAGCATTAAGGGCTTTCAGTGCTGCCGGTAGTATTATAGGAGTAGTTTAGATAACTAGCGAATAACAATATTGTAGCACTTAATGATTTTTTACCCCCCTTTGTACATTCTCTGCTTTGTCACATTCTGTATGGCGCTAATCGGTGCGACATTGCTGTGTTTTACCACGCTGTGCTTCTGTGATTGAGGAATGTCTGGGACGATGCAGGAGATGGCAGGCGGTCCGGCGTTGTTTTCCGCTCCTATCCTGGTTGCCTTGATTTTATTTCTTAGCACTACAATAGGGCCGGAATACATCCGGAGACTAGATGAATAAATCCTTGCCTGCTCCACCAACTCCTCTCATCAGCCTTCGGAATATAGATTATTGCTCTGAAGTTTCACAAAATGTTAACAGGGTATATAAGTAAATTGTATAGCTTGGGTATCCTTCATTCTGTTATCAGCTGCCATGTTCATTTTAATATCATCATATATGACTAAGACAGTTGTCTGCTTCATATTTAGGCTACATCTATTATTGGTATTCTATTTCGGTGTAAAAACAGGCAACCGTAATATGCTGGACACCGCCGACGGATCCCATTCACTGAAGTCATGAAGTCCACTACAATAGACCCCATTTACCATACCAGTGATCAGGGGTGGACTGACAACTCATGGGGCCCCTGTGTCCCCCCCCCACCCTCAAGCCACACCCACACACAGCCCCACCCACATATTGCACCGCGTCGGCTTCAGGCTCATGTGGGCCTTTAAGCGATAAAGTCTCAGTGGGCCCCCCTATACAGTGATAACTCTCTGAGTACAGATAATATAGTAGATGTCCCCAGCAGTTCTCTGTGACAACACAGATAACACAGTGATGACTATCTGAGTACAGAGAATGTAGTAGTGTTACCTGCAGTCCTATGTAAAAACACAGATAACACTAGTCCTGATAATATGGTAGTGTTACCTGCAGTCCTTTGCCACCTGCACCACAGTATTCAACTGTATCGCTGTCCTGAGGACATAGATACAGTTAACTTCAGGAGGACACCTGCGGCTGCTGGCCAAGAGCATAGGAGAGAATCTGAGAATTATGTACCTCACTGGCGGCCACGAGGAGGGCTTGGGTGGCCCTCCTAGGCTTCGGCCCACTGGGAAATTTCCCTGTACGGTCTATGGCCAATCCGCCCCTGCCACCACCCGCCATCCCCATACTAATGCATGCTCAGCTCTGTTGAATGTGGATGTGTTCTGAATGGGGACCTGGGAATAAGTTACTACCAGGTACCTCTGGTAGCTTATATCCTGAGAAAAAAAGGGTTGGGCCGCCATTAGGCGAGACAGTAAGGCTCCATGCTAGCGCTTCTTCCTCTTGATTACACTACGCATCCTCTCCATTGCAGCGGTGGCAGTGTAATTACAAGTACTCACTCATTTCAAGTGAATGGAGTGAGCACTTCTAATTACACTGTACTTCCAAGATGACAAGGGCAGTGTAATGAAGAGGAAGTAGCGCTTCCATGGAGAGCCACCTCTTCTTCAAACAGTTGATCGGCGCAGCTGATCGCTGCACAACCCCTTTAATAGTCAGTCATTCCTGCTGAAATCGATGAGTTTGTCCATCCATAATTATTCTAATGTGTATAGTCATCTTATCTAGGATGAAGTCACTATAAGGCCTTATTCAGGCGTCACCAATTTACTGCACGCTTTTGGAAACATACACCAAATTTCAGTGTTTTTGAAAAACTCCTTTCACATTAATTGGATCTTTCTTTCCACTATAGATTTCAAAATTCATAGCATTATGGCGTGGCTTTGCTGATGCATATTTTTTACTCCGTTTTCATCCTCACTAAGAATTTTGTGAAACATAAAGTGCAGTTAGTGACTAAGGTTTAAAAAAAATATGTATTCTAAACAACCCCCCAAGCATCATCTGCATTACATTTGTTACAGAGTCCAGTGCACCGAATGGCTTCTGCGTGACTGCCCTTTGCGTTCTGTTCCTTGTTGGTATTTGTACATCATATTATTGAAAGGGTTATTGCTGATCCACCTGATATATTCCACAGAGGATGCTGTTGCATTTTTACATTACCTTTTTCATATAATAAAATCATTACAGTTGTACAATGTTAATATAACATGTAATAAGGTCCTTTTACGATAAACCATTATACGTCAGGAAATAAATTAATGCAACCATTCATCATATGGCGCCATTTACAGTGTGAGATGACAGTGCTGCTAATTACAGTCTAAGCACAAGTGAATGCACCCTCTGATCAAATAATTATTGGCTTCAGAACTCGCCTCTATTTCCTGGTCTCACAACTCTGCTTTGGTCCTGCGTTTAGGATGCTTTGTATGCTAATCGTCCCCTGAAACAAAAAGAAAATCACCTGTAGATAAACCTGGACTTGTCCTTTCAAGCTTTTATTACTTATATCCAGGGATGTGTTAACAGCACATGCTGACCTAGGCATTGTTAACAGAGGAACTCTCCTGGCATTGTTTATGAGGGACACTGTCCTGGTGGTGTTTAGGGGCGGGCACTCCACTGGGGTTGTTTAAGAGGTGACACTTTGTTGGTGTTGTTTATGGGTGGACCATTTGTTGATGTTAGGCCAGTTTCAGACAAGCATGTGGGAGCATGATATCCTGTAGTGAACTCTGCTCCTTTGACCAGACTACATAGCACTATAATGATTTATAATGCTGTGTGTTTCTGCCCGGACGGCATTATGTGAATAAAAATCATTACATTTGAGGTCTGGCAGACACACACAGCATTATAAAACCATATAATGCTATGCAGTCCGGTCCAAGGGGCAAATTTCACTATAGGAATTCCTGCTCCCACATGGAGCATGTTTCATGCGGTGAACACACTCTTCTAAAACTAGCCTTATGTGCCCGGTCCTATGTTGGCCTTGATTATTGGTTAGCACTCTGCTGGCATTGTGTTAAAGGGATTGGATAATTTTGAAGTAGGGCAGCTGAAGTCAAGGGTCCTTTTTGACCACAAGGCAGTGCTCTGTTATGGAAGCAGTGGTACATATGGCAGGTTAGGACAAAGGAGGTAAAGGTCTCCGTCACCATAGTGCTTTACACATGAGAAGATGCAGTTATCCTGTAAAGCTGTACATACACGTTAGAACATTATCTGGGTTCTACCGCATTTTTATGATAATCTCTGCTAATTATGTACAATGATAAGTTTGCTCTTAAAGTCATAATTCTTATGTCTTTAGAAAGTTTAGGATTGGCTTTGCATTTTCTGAAGCTTTAAGAAACCAGTTTATGGCTGGTATTGTCTCTAAGGATATCTTTATAATGAGTTTTTGTTGCTTATTGCTTGTCATAGTTGTGGTAAAACTACTGTATGGGCATTTTTATGAAAATAGATTGGTTTTGCTGTGGTCATGAAATGCATCTAAAACCCCTCACTAATATGAATCAAATATATGATATATAAGGGTACTTTTCTCCTTGCCGTTTTACTGCAAAGCCAAAACTAGGAGTGGATTGAAAAAGAAAAAATACAGGGTATTAATCATTCCTATTTATTTCCCCTCCCTTTACAGTCCACCCCTGATTTTGAGTTAAAAAACGGCATCAAAATGGCACATGAAAGCACTCATAAGGCAACACGATGTCTGCCATTTGAGGCCTTGTTAAGTCACTTGAGGCTTCTGTGCACTGCATCTGAGACCTGTTTTTGGTCTATGCATCAAACGTATCCATACGGCTCCATTCACCTGACCAAAAGAGTGTCCCCTCAGCCTCTATCGGCTGGTGTATAGTAAAGTGGTGCAATCTTCCTAAAGTATACCTTTTGATGAAAGGATCGAATACAGTGTGCACAGAGCCCAAAGGCCTCATATATTTTATTGTTGGCCAAAACTGCCATTTCCAATGGAACTAGCCCAGTGTTCCTCAACTCCATTATTCAGGGCCCACCTGCCGGTCATATTTTCAGGATGTCCTTAGTATTGAGCAGGTGATAGAATAAGTGTCAATGCATCAGGACTTACCACAGGTATTTATTCTGTGGGATATTGTCACTGGAGTTGAGGAACACTGGACTAGCAACATTTGTTATTTGGTGGCTTCCTGACTCCTCCGAAAGAAAATGTCAGGGGGAAAGGATCGGGCACATTAATTTCAGCGCTTGATCCTTTTGTTCTTCCGGGAGATAGCCTCTGGTGGTGGCTTTTCTCCTTTCCCCTTTGAATACATATACAGTACATGCTTATCTGAGCTTGTATGCGAATGGGTGGAGTTGTGAGATGTAACTGTTGACCAACCGAGTGTTCGACTGAAAGCAGTTGAAGGTGTAGGAGCACCATAACTCTTTTTCACCTGAAGATATGGAGACATCTGTTTTTCCCCCCTACTGATTAGATATACATCTATTGTAAAGTTTTGCTGGTCCATAGCTTTGGTTGAAAACTTCCTTACACTAGGTTCATATCTGTGTTCAGAAATCCGACAGGCTGTTTCGGCAGAGGAATAACCTCCTTGAGTTCATCTTATCCGGCTAAGCCGGCTAATGCCGTGAACTGCTGTATCTTATTGACTATAATGGTATTTGGGCAGTTTCTGACATCAATGCCGGCTTTCAGACGGACAAAACGTCCTGCATGCGCAGCTTTTTGTCTGTCTGAAAGCCACCATTTCTGCTGGAATGTGGCCAAATACCATTGTAGTCAATGGAGATCCAACGTTTCATGGCATTATCCAGCTAGACCAGATGCGGTAAACCTCCTGCAGGCTGTTCTAGCAGAGGCATTTTTTAAAACAGTTGTGAACGTACCCTTACTGTCCCTTTTCTGTAAAGTAAGCATACAGATGCAAGAAAAAGTATTTGAACCCTTTGGGATGATATGGATTTCTGCACAAATTGGTCCTAAAATGTGATCTGATCTTCATCTAAGTCAACAATAGACAATCACAGTCTGCTTAAACTAATAACACACAAAGAATTAAATTATCATGTTTTTATTGAACACACCATGTAAACATTCACAGTGCAGGTGGAAAAAATATGTGAACCCCTAGACTAATGACATCTTCAAGAGCTAATTGGAGTGAGGTGTCAGCCAACTGGAGTCCAATCAATAAGATGAGATTGGAGGTGTTGGTTACAGCTGCCCTGCCCAATAAAAACACACACCAGTTCTGGGTTTGCTTTTCACAAGAAGCATTGCTTGATGTGAATGATGCCTTGCACAAAAGAGCTCTCAGAAGACCTACGATTAAGAATTGTTGACTTGCATAAAGCTGGAAAGGGTTATAAAAGTATCTCCAAAAGCCTTGCTGTTCATCAGTCCACTGTAGGAAAAATTGTCTATAAATGGAGAAAGTTCAGCATTGCTGCTACTCGCCCTAGGAGTGGCCGTCCTGTAAAGATGACTGCAAGAGCACAGCGCAGACTGCTCAATGAGGTGAAGAAGAATCCTAGAGTGTCAGCTAAAGACTTACAAAAGTCTCTGTCATATGCTAACATCCCTGTTAGCGAATCTACGATACGTAAAACACTAAACAAGAATGGATTTTATGGGAGGATACAACAGAGTAAGCCACTGCTGTCCAAAAAAACAGATTACTACACGTTTACAGTTTGCACAAGGGCACCTGGATGTTCCACAGCAGTACTGGCAAAATATTCTGTGGACAGATGAAACCAAAGTTGACTTGTTTGGAAGAAACACACAACACTGTGTGGAGAAAGAGGCACAGCACACCAACATCAAAACCTCATCCCAACTGTGAAGTATGGTGGTGGGGGCATCATGGTTTGGGGCTGCTTTGCTGTGTCAGGGCCTGGACGGATTGCTGTCATCAAAGGAAAATTGAATTCCCAAGTTTATCAATACCTTTTGCAGGAGAATTTAAGGCCATCTGTCCACCAGCTGAAGCTCAACAGAAGATGGTTGTTGCAACAGGACAACGACCCAAAGCATAGAAGTAAATCAACAACAGAGTGGCTTAAATCAACAACAGAATGGCTTATTAAATCCAAGGGTTCACATACTTTTTCCACCTGCACTGTCAATGTTTACTTGGTGTGTTCAATAAAAACATGGTAACATTTAATTATTTGTGTGTTAGTTTAAGCAGACTGTGATTGTCTATTGTTGTGACTTAGATGAAGATCAGATCACATTTTATGACTAATTTGTGCAGAAATCCATATCATTCCAAAGGGTTCACATACTTTTTCTTGCAACTGTATTATGCCGTGCTTGAGCCCATGACCTTACCCTGTCTTGCTTCCACTGGCAGGAAAGTGGTTATTATTACAATAACAGTGTACTTCTGGGAAATTTGTTGTAAAAAAAACTTGGTAGTATATGAAAACCCTAGGCTACAGTTTTAAATGTTTTTTCCATTTGTCTTTTAGAGTGCCCGGAATTACAATCGCTACGGACATCATCTGTGGCTTTCCTGGAGAAACAGATGAAGATTTTAAGGAGACGTTAAAACTAGTTGAGGAGTACAGATTCCCTAGTCTCTTCATTAATCAGTTTTACCCACGGCCAGGGACCCCAGCTGCTAAAATGGTGCAGGTTCCAGCTCATGTGGTAAGCAAATTTTTATTTTTTTCCCCATTGAAGGTGTGTATCTTTTAAGGCATTTCCGGGATAGTGTTTGCACAGGGAAGGACCTGTTCAGTTACAGGTGAATATACCCCTATTACATTACCTGTACATTATCTGTATTGTGCCACCTGTTTGTTGACCACTTTGCTGAGGTGGACACACATGCTCAGTACCATTCTTCAACTGCCACCTGACAGATATTGTTAGAAGCTGCGACAGTTAGCGTATGCCCCCCTTGAGCTTCAGCAGAAAGGACATGCCTCCTGAGCTGCCAGCTTAAAATAAATCTAGCAGAACAATTGAAGTAATGAATGGGGAGGTACAGGAATGGTGGAATGGGAGCTTAAAGTGACCTTTAAGGGAAAAAAAGAGCCTCATGTCCTGCCACGTCCAAATTAACAGAAGGCAGTGCCAAAACTAGAAGGTAACGCCAGAAAGACCATATTGTGACCCAAAATACTGCCTAGCAGAGCCACATACCACAGTTCAGTACATTATACTTCCCCAGCAGAACCAGATACCACAGGTCATCACAAAATAATGCCCCAACATCACAAAATAAATGCCAGCTGCCAAGTTCTGTCCTACTCCAGTTGCCTCAGGATGACAATACATTTGGAGTCAGGAGAGCACCTGCGGCCACCAGCCAGGTACATAAGTACTTGACACTTAGGTTTAATTAACTCTGGGAGCTTCAGATCATAACTTAAATGGCGGGCGGCTGTGAGGAGGGCTCAGGAGCCCACCGGGAAGTTTACCTTTTAGGATCTATGGCAAATCCTCCCCTGGGTACAGGGCTGGTTCTAGCTTTGTTAGAAAGAGATTGTCATGTACTATGTCTGATTTTTTATTTTTAACATAAACCCTTAAATGTTAAATCACTAGCGACTCTCCACTTTGAAAATCATTTTACAGTTTATGCTGTATATAGAATCATTCTGTGTAAAAATTCAACCACCCTCAATTATAGGTGCTGACTTACAAGCCGGTCTTATAATCTACAACTATATGCGGCATTGTCCATGCTCCAGACCTGAAATCTCCCACCAACCTTTGCTGTCTTAGCCTTCTTTGCTTATTTGCAATATGGGAAGTGTAGTCATTGTACAGAAATCAGCTCTCCCATTGCACTGTGGGAGATCAGCGTAGCTGCTTTGGATGTGTTTGACAGCTGCTTGTCGAGTGTTGGCAACACTGACAAGAAAAATAATCAACTCTTTATGTAGATTAATTCTGTATATAAGGTCTATATTTGCAGTGAACAGTAGACATGGCATAATGTGAACAAATCCTTAAAGGGACCTTCCAGTCCGGAGTTAAAAAATGATTTGTTAGCCAGTATCTACAGGACTATTACCTGTTTTAGTTTCCTCAATCATTGGCTGCTTATAAGCTATCTGTGACTACAGTTTAGGTATAGTGTCTAAGCAGAGGTAGCCTGAGACTCACCCCATTTTTCGTCTTTGCTGCAGCCTGAACCAATGATGAGACAGGAGTTGTATCTCAGAATAGGCACTGGAGTCCCCAATCACAGCTCTGTTTTCTGAAGGGTCATTTATTAAAGGTTATTTTAACGTTAAAATCCCCCATCGCTTCTTTGGTCCCTCTCTGATCTTGGCATGTGACCACTGCAGCTAATTGATGGTGTTAGTATTCTTGTTGCTGGTCATATAGCACATCTTCACTTCCATGATGTGGGCAAATACAAGTAGGAGACCGCCAGAGCGTTGGTTATGGAGCTGCAAAGGATTAAAGAGGCAGGTTTTATTTTTATTTTTTTTGTTTTGATACTTTACACAGACCTTTCACATTGTTGGGGGACACACAAAGCGCCCCTATACACAATAGATTGTAAGATGATCCTTTTAATATTGACGGTGCAACTGACTCATCCAGTGTGTTATGAGTAGCTTTAGCTTGCTTTACAATGGTGAAGGACTTCACACATCAGTGAATCACAGACAGCACACCTTCCCATTGACTTTAATGTGTTTAATCACACATTAGTGGTTTCCCAGGGACCGTGGGTCCATGGTGACACTAGTGACACTACAGAAGCATGCTCTATTTATGTCCATGATTACAGAGCCTTCACATACATTATAGTTTATTGGTCCATGAAACCCATGGATGCCACGCAGATGGCAAAAAACAGACCCATGGACAAAACATGGATCCTTCACAGACATCTTCATGGATAAACAACTGACCATCTTGTCACTGTCATCATTCACATGTGAAAGAGGCCTAACTATGGCTCTTTCAATGGTGTCCATTTGTACTGTGTCACACTGTTGGCTGAAGGTTATTACTACTGGTGTACATACTAAGATATCCGCGATCAGTGCCTGTGTAAATTTTTTTTTTTTTTTTTTTTTTTTTTTTTTTAGTAGTTAACCGTGCCACATAAAAAAAATTTAAACTTAACCTTTAACTCCTTAAGGACTCAGCCCTATTGACCAGTGTCACTTTAAGTGCTGATAACTTTAAAACACTTTGACTTATCCAGGCCATTCTGAGATTGTTTTTTCGTCACATATTGTACTTCATGACACTGGTAAAATTAAGTCAAAATTTTTTATTTTTTTGCATAATAAAATACCTAATTTACCCAAAATTTAGAAAAATGTGCAAATTTCAAAGTTTGTTTCTCTACTTCTGTAATACATAGTAATACCCCCAAAAATTGTGATGACTTAACATTCTGTCCCTGACAGCGGGGATCAGAAACAGCAAAAAGCACAGCAAACCGCAGGTCTGAATTGACCTGCGGTTTGCTGCGATCGCCGACACGGGGGGGGGGGGGGGGTGTGTCACATGACCCCCCCTGTCGTTGTGACAGGATGCCGGCTGAATGATTTCAGCCGGCATCCTGTTCAAATTAACCCCTGGGGCGCCGGAATCTGCATTTAAAGTTAGGACGTACCGGTACGCCCTGCGGCCTTAAGGGGTTAATATAATCCAGGAGGTAGCCACTATTACTATTTTTCATCCTATAATACACACCAGCCCAACATGCACCTAGAGGAGGAGAATAAGGGTGAAAAATAAATGTGTGTGTGTATATATATAGATATATATATAATATATATATATATATACACAGTACAGACCAAAAGTTTGGACACACCTTCTCATTCAAAGAGTTTTCTTTATTTTCATGACTATGGAAATTGTAGATTCACACTGAAGGCATCAAAACCATGAATTAACACATGTGGAATTATAACATAACAAAAAAGTGTAAAACAACTGAAAATATGTCATATTCTAGGTTCCTTAAAGTAGCCACCTTTTGCTTTGATTACTGCTTTGCACGCTCTTGGCATTCTCTTGATGAGCTTTAAGAGGTAGTCACCTGAAATGGTCTTCCAACAGTCTTGGAAGGAGTTCCCAGAGATGCTTAGCACTTGTTGGCCCTTTTGCCTTCACTCTGCGGTCCAGCTCACCCCAAACCATCTCGATTGGGTTCAGGTCCGGTGACTGTGGAGGCCAGGTCATCTGGCGCAGCACCCCATCACTCTCCTTCCTGGTCAAATAGCCCTTACACAGCCTGGAGGTGTGTTTGGGGTCATTGTCCTGTTGAAAAATAAATGATGGTCCAACTAAACACAAACCGGATGGACTAGCATGCCGCTGCAAGATGCTGTGGTAGCCATGCTGGTTCAGTATGCCTTCAATTTTGAATAAATCCCCAACAGTGTTACCAGCAAAGCACCATCACACCTTCTCCTCCATGCTTCACGGTGGGAACCAGGCATGTAGAGTCCATCCGTTCACCATATCTGCATCGCACAAAGACACAGTGGTTGGAACGAAAGATCTCAAATTTGGACTCATCAGACCAAAGCACAGATTTCCACTGGTCTAATGTCCTTTTTCCATTCCTTGTGTTCTTTAGCCCAAACAAGTCTCTTCTGCTGGTTGCCTGTCCTTAGCAGTGGTTTCCTAGCAGATATTCTACCATGAAGGCCTGATTCACACAGTATCCTCTTAACAGTTGTTCTAGAGATGTCTGCTGCTAGAACTCTGTGTGGCATTGACCTGGTCTCTAATCTGAGCTGCTGTTAACCTGCGATTTATGAGGCTGGTGACTCGGATGAACTTATCCTCCGCAGTAGAGGTGACTCTTGGTCTTCCTTTCCTGGATTTCCTGGGGCAGTCCGCATGTAAGACAGTTTCTTTGTAGCGCTTGATGGTTTTTGTGACTGCACTTGGGGACACTTTCAAAGTTTTCCCAATTTTTCGGACTGACTGACCTTCATTTCTTAAAGTAATGATGGCCACTAGTTTTTCTTTACTTTAGCTGCTTTTTTCTTGCCATAATACAAATTCTAACAGTCTATTCAGTAGGACTATCAGCTGTGTATCCACCTGACTTCTCCACAGGCAACTGATGGTCCCAACCCCATTTATAAGGCAAGAAATCCCACTTATTAAACCTGACAGGGCACACCTGTGAAGTGAAAACCATTTCAGATGATTACCTCTTGAAGCTCATCAAGAGAATGCCAAGAGCGTGCAAAGCAGTAATCAAAGCAAAAGGTGGCTACTTTGAAGAACCTAGAATATGACATATTTTCAGTTGTTTCACACTTTTTTGTTATGTATATAATTCCACATGTGTTAATTCATAGTTTTGATGCCTTCAGTGTGAATCTACTATTTTCATAGTCATGAAAATAAAGAAAACTCTTTGAATGAGAAGGTGTGTCCAAACTTTTGGTCTGTACTGTGTGTGTGTGTGTGTGTGTGTGTATATATATATATATATATATATATATATATATATATATTTTATTAGACCTCAGAACGGACCCCTAATGTTAATAAGACCCTCAATCAGACCTCGGATCATACACCCAATCAGACCTCAGATCAGAGCCCCAATATGAATGACCCCCAATCAGACCTCAGATCAGAGCCCCAATATGAATGACCCCCCCAGACCTAAAAAAAAAGCTCCATTATAAATAAACCTCCCCCATTCAGACCTTAGATCAGAACCTCCAATGTGAATGACCCCCAGACCTGAGATAACTGTTCCATTATGAATAAGGGCTCTTTTAGAGGGCACAATTGTGTAATGGCTTCAGACCCGTTCATTTCAATGGGGCCGCAAAAGATGCGGAAAGCTTTTCCTAATCGTGTATGCAATCGTGGACACAAGAATAGGCATTTTCTATTATTGTTGTGGCCATGTGTGGTCGCTAAATTGCGAAACGCACACGGCTGGTATCTGTGTTTTGCGGATCCGCAAAACACTTTGGCTGTCTGAATGGGCCCTAAACCTCCCCCCATTCAGACCTCAGATCAGACCCCCAAATGTGAATGACCCTCAGATAACAGCCCCATTATGAATAAACCTCCCCTATTCAGACCTCGGATAACAACACCTCCGAATGTGAATGACCCTCAGACCACAGTTTCGAACGCCTAGCTCATAGCAAATTAAAGTAAAAAGTTTGGCCCCCTGAAGAACCGGATATCGATATGAGGAAATGACTAATAACAAAGTTATAGAAGATCTTTAGGTCTACATAGGTGACAACAATGGCTTAGCCACTAAAAAGTGGGGTTGCCCCTATCGGGGCTACACTTTTAGGCAGGTTTAGCTTTAAGAGCATTGTAGGGAAAGCTTCCAGGTGTCCCAACTTCCTGGTGGAGATAGTGAGTAAAAAGGACTACTCCGGCCCCATCGTTATACTTAAAGGGGTTGTCCAGGTTCAGAGCTGAACCTGGACATACCCTAATTTTCACCCAGACAGCCCCCCTGAGGCTAGCATCGGAACATCTCATGCTCTGATGCGCTCCCTTGCCCTGTGCTAGATCGCGCAGAGCACGTGCTCTTTGTTTTCAATAACATACTGCCGGGCGGAAACTTCCGCCCGGCAGTGTGATCGGTGACTTCACCGGCTGTGATGGGCAGGCTTTAGCGCTGGCCTAGCCGTTTTACTGTCATCCCCCATGGAGAGCCCTGATACGTAACCGGATCTCCAAAAAATGCCTTTGCCCTGTGCGATTTAGCGCAGGGCAAAGGAGAGCATCGGAGCATGAGATTCTCCGATGCTAGCCTCAGGGTGGCTGCCCGGACAACTCCTTTAAGTGAAATGATTATCTGCACCAGTGTGACCGATGACATATTGATATATAAAATAAAATATGGCTGGCTCACAATGCACTTAGTCAAACATTTATTCCAAACTTATGTCTCATCGCTTATATTTTTTTTTATTAATACAATCTATTCACCATACAAATAAAAGCATATATTAATATACAGTCTTGGTCCTTTTAAATGTCATTCAGCTAAGCTCACGCTGATTTGACTGTTTGTATCGTTTATGTAACAGGACGACTATTTCTTTGTCTTTATCCACTACTAGTTGTAATCCAGTACCTCATTCTGACCACCTTTTTTATGATTGCGGTAGTTCTGCGTTTTCCATGTGGTATTTAAAAATCATTCAGCGTGTGATCACATATATAATCCTCCTCTTTCTGATAAATAGAGGCAAGCGGAATGTATGTAATTTTGAATCAAACTCAACAGTCCATACCTCACCATTCATTAAGATATTCAATTAAAATAACCCATTGTTTGTCACTTTACATTACAAAAAGTGTAATACCAAGTGATCAAAAAGTCATATGTACCCCAAAATAGTGCCAATCAAACCGTGATCTCATCCCGCAAAAATTATACCTTAACTAAGACGATCGCCCAAAAACTGATAAAAAAAACTATGGCTCTTAGACTATGGAGACACTAAAACATGATTTTTTTTTTTATACTTTTTTTGTTTTAAAAATTATATAAATGTGTAAAACTTACCTAATATGTATACTTTTTTTAATTTATGTATCGGTGTCCATAAGAACCTGCTGTATAAAAATGTCACATGAACATCATAAAAAAAGTGTAAAAAAAGCCGTTACAAAATGTGCAATAGCAAGCGATCAAAAAGTTATATGCACCCTGATATAGTATCAATCAAACAGTCATCTCCTCCTGCAAAAAAATGAGCCCCTACATGAGACAGTTTCTCCCCAAATTATTTATTTTTTTATGGCTTTCAGAATATGGAAACACCCAAAAAAACAACAACATTTTTTTCAAAAATGCTTTATGCAAAACTGAAACAAACAATGTCATATTTGGTATTGTCGCGTCCATAACAACCTGCTCTATAAAAATAGCACATGATCTAACCTGTCTTTTTGTAAATAACAAAAAATAAAAACTGTGCCAAAACAGCTATTTTTTTGTTACCTTATCTCACAAAAAGTGTAATGTAAAGCAACCAAAAATCCCAAAACTGCCACCTTATTCCATAGTTTCCAAAATGGAGTCTTTATTTTTTTTTGAGTTTCTACTCTAGGGGTGCATCCCCCTGATGCCCCCCTAGAGTAGAAACTCAACAAAAAAAAAAGACCCCATTTTGGAAACTACGGGATAAGGTGGCAGTTTTGGGATTTTTAGTTGTCATGTCACATTTGAAGCCCCCCTGTCTTCAAATGTGACATGACAACTAAAAATTATCCCAGTGAAATCTGCTTTCCAAAAACCATATGTTGTTCCTTTCCTTCTGCTCAATGTCGTCTGCCCGTGCAGCAGTTTACGACCACATATGGCATGTTTCTGTAAACTACAGAATCTGGGCAATAAATATTGAGTTTTGTTTGGCTGTTAACCCTTGCTTTGTTAATGGCAAAAAATTATTAAAATGGAAAATCTGCCCAAAAAGTGAAATTCATCCCCATTTTCCATTCATTCTTGTGGAACACCTAAAGGGTTAACAAAGTTTGTAAAATCAGTTTTGAATACCTCGAGGGGTGTAGTTTCTAAAATGGGGTCATTTTTGGGTGGTTTCTATTATGTAAGCCTCACAAAGTGACTTCAGATCTGAACTGGTCCTTAAATAGTGGGTTTTAGAAATTTTCTGAAAAAATTCTAGATTTGCTTCTAAACTTCTAAGCCTTGTAACGTTCCCAAAAAATAAAATGACAATCACAAAATTATCCAAACATGAAGTAGACATATGGGGGATGTAAAGTAATAATTATTTTTGGAGTTATTACTATCCATTATAAAGGTAGATGAATTGAAATTTGGTCATTTTTGGTAATTTTTTTAATAAAAAAAAAGTTTTTGACTCAATTTTACCACTGTCATGATGTATGATATGTGACGCGAAAACCTGGCCTGGATAAGGGTACTTTAACACTTGCATCAGAGGATTCCTGCAGGAAGTTCAGTCGCCAGAACTGCCGGATCCGGAAATCCGGATGCAAACTGATGGCATTTGTCAGGCGGATCTGGATGCGGATCCGTCTAACAAATGCATTGCAATACCGGATCTGTCTCTCCGGTGTCATCCGTAAAACGGATCCCGTATAAATATATATATTTTTTGCATCTTTAAAGACCGAAAAGCCGGATCCGGCGCTAATACACTTCAATGTAAATTAATGCTAGATCCGGTATTCAGTCAAGTGATCAGTATTTTTAGCCAGAGATAAAACTGCAGCATGCTGTGGTATTTTCTCTGGCCAAAAAACGTAAAAGGGACTGAACTGATGCATCCTGAACGGAATGCTCTCCATTCAGAATGCATTAGGATGAAACTAATAAGTTTTTTTCCAGTATTGAGCCCCTGTGACGGAACTCAATACCGGAAAACAAAAACACTAGTGTGAAGGTACCCTAAGTAAAAGTGTTTTAAAGTTATCACCACATAAAGTGACACATGGGATTTAAGGTGAAAAGTGGCTCGGTAGTGAAGGGGTTAATATATTGAGTTTTCTCGCCCAATTTCCTTGGGGGACACAGAAGACCTTGGGTATAGCTCATCTCCCTAGGAGGCGTGACACTAAGTGAAAACTGTTAAGCCCCTCCTCCATCAGCTATACCCTCAGCCTGGAGAGAGAGACTGCCAGTTTTTGCTTAGTGTCCAAGGAGGCAAGACACTCCCTGCTACTGCAGGGCTGTTTTCTCCTTGTTTAAATTTTGATTTTTACTTTTTCTTTTCTTTTTGTTCCAGATCATCAGGGACAACAGAGTCGCACTAGACCTCTCTGTTTCTCCCGGGGTTGAGCTGCGCCAGTGCCGGGCTCCCGCACTGCTGCCTCCCCCACAGAAGACAAGGTGGATCAGGGCAGCCCAGCTCCCCTACATCCCGCCAGCGCAAGGGTCGCCCGCACGCCAAGTCCCTCTCCCAGCGTCCTGCCACTACGGTGCCAGTAGCTGAAGGGGCGACCCTGCTGGAATGGACCGAGGGTGAAGACGACTATGGTGAGAGAGTGGCTTCTCCAGCCCTACGTCCCCCACCCCCCACCCTGGTCTCCTGCGTGCCTGACCCCCCATACTTGGACCCTTCGGTCACTGCTGGACCTAGGCTGGCCCCTGGGGTGCTGCGGGGCGACATTCCACTCCCTGCTCCCTCCCCTCCCTTCTGGCCCTCATGGGACATTTTAGCAGCAGAATGCTGCAAATAGGCAGCCACATCGCCTCCCTTCACATATCAGCGTCCCTCCTGGAACGCTGTGCTCACATCCTCACGGGCACCCGGTCTCAGGGTCCCCCCATCCCCTCACCGATGCGCTGCTCTGGACCGGGGGCCTTTTCCTGACGGCAGTGCTGCTTGGGCGACCGCACCTCCGGCGCTTCTTCCCGGCCTGCTGGGCCGCACCTCCGAGCTGGGCCGCACTTCCTCCCGGCCCCCGACTGTTCCGGCCTGCGGGGTAGACTCCCGCGGCCGGCATTGGCTTGAGCACGATGCTCCAACGATTCCGGCCGGCCGTCGGCGACTTCCGGCCGGCCGGGCGCCGTAAATTTTGGTCCAGGCTTCGGCCTACTGGGCCGCATTCCGGCGCTCCACCCGGGCCCCTGACTTCCGGTCCGCGGGGTGGGCTTCCGCGGCCGGTTTGTCCAGGCAGTCCGCTCCGGTTTCCTGTGCGGCCCCGGTCAGCCGGGTGCCGCAGAAAATTTAGGCCCCGGCTTCACGGCCTGCTAGGCCGCAAACTTCCGGCCTCTGTTGGAGGGGGCGGGAACTTCTCCGGGCGCGAATTCTTCCCGCCTGGAGGTTCCCCGCCCCCAGGGGATCACGGCGCCGCCTCCTCCTCCCTTCCACGTTGGTGGCTGTTAACCCTTCGGGTACCGGCCCCCGTGCTTCTGTTTGTTTTGCTCGGCTGATGGGCCTATATGGCTGGCGCGCCCCCCCCTCTACTTCTATGCTGGGCACCTGTATGGTGGCACTTCTTTCTGCCTCAGTGAGGCTATTTTTTATTTGGGAATGCATAACATGGTTAAGCTAATGGATTTCTTGTGCGCTGCGCAGGACGCTGCAGCCTTGTCTCAGTAGCGCCGCCTGTATGCGTGCTCCTTCCATGAGCGGCATGGTGTCGCACTCCCCGGCTGGTGCATGCTTCCCTTCTTTAGCCCTCTCCGGGATGCAGCGCTGGCCAAGTGCATGCGCCCTCCAGCTATGGTAACTGCCATGTGCAGACAACCCCTTCCTAGGCGAAATACTGCACTCTCTCGGGATGCAGGCTTGCCTGGTGCATGACCCCCCGCTTAGGTGGAATACTGCACTCTCACCGAATACGGTGTTGGCCATGTGCACGAGAACGCTGCACTCGTTGGATTCGCTGCAGGCCATGTGCACAACCCCCTTCCATAGGCGGAATGCTGCACTCATTGGATTCGTTGCCGGTCTTGTGCATGTCCTCCTTCCATAGGTGGACTCTGCACTCTCGCCAGATACGGTGTTGGTCTGGTGCACGACCCCCCTTCCATAGGGGACCGCTGCATTTTCACTGGATTCACTACCGGCCATGTGCGTGATTCCTTTCCATAGGCGAAATCGCTGCTCTCACTGGATTTGATACCGGCCATGTGCATGACCCCCTTCCATAGGCGGAATGCTGCACTCACTGGATTCGCTGCCGGTCTTGTGCATGACCCCTTTCCATAGGCGGAATGCTGCACTCACTGGATTCGCTGCCGGTCTTGTGCATGACCCCCTTCCATAGGCGGAATGCTGCACTCACTGGATTCGCTGCCGGTCTTGTGCATGACCCCCTTCCATAGGCGGAATGCTGCACTCACTGGATTCGCTGCCGGTCTTGTGCATGACCCCCTTCCATAGGCGGAATGCTGCACTCACTGGATTCGCTGCCGGTCTTGTGCATGACCCCCTTCCATAGGCGGAATGCTGCACTCACTGGATTCGCTGCCGGTCTTGTGCATGACCCCCTTCCAGGGGCGGAATGCTGCACTCACTGGATTCGCTGCCGGTCTTGTGCATGACCCCCTTCCTCTAGGCGGAATACTGCACTTCATTGGTTATGGTGCTGGGCAGCCGGCCATGTGCATTACCCCCTTCCATAGGCGGTATGCTGCATTCTCATTGGATTCGCTGCCGGCCTTGGGCATGCCTTCTTCCCTCAAGCGCCATGCATACACCCTCACTGACTGGGGTCGTTCTCTCGCTGATAAGTTGCTGGCCGCGTGCAGGACCCCCTTCCATGGTGGGATGCTTGCAACTCACTAAATCCACTGCCGGCCATATACATGTTCCCCCTTCCGTGGGCGGTGTACGGCACTCTTACTGGATTCGCTGCCGGCCATGGACATGTCTCCTTTCCTCAGGCAACATACACACACTCTCACTGACTGTGTTTGTTCTCTCGCCAGTGTGCTGCTGGCCAGGTGCCTGACCCCCATCCATGGCGGGGTGCTCGCATTCTCCCTGGTTGCAATACTGGCCATGGGCATGGCTCCCCCTTCTGGGCAGCATACTGCACTCTCACCAGATACGTTGCTGGCCTCTAAGATGGGTGAAATGCTTGCACTCCCATTGGATACGGTGCTGGCCTTGTGCGTGACCACCCCTCATTCCATGGGTGGACTTTTTGTACGCTCACAGGACTCACACCTGTCCTTGTATGTGCTGTGCTGGACTTGTACTTGTCCCCATTCATTGGCGAAGTAGTTGTACTCTCACAAAATTCGGTGTTTGGTGGATTATTGCACACTCACTTAATGTTAGGATTACCCTGTGCATGTCCCCTTTTCACTAGGTGGACGTCCTGCTGGATGCGGTGTGGCCATGTGCATGGCCCTCTTCTGGGCGGAATATGGTATGTCTTCCTTCTCTGAAGTAGGTGCTGGTCTTGGGCATCACCCCCTTGTTGGGCGGGCTTTGCACGCTTGCTGCCCGCACTGTTTGCCAAGTACATTGCCCTCTCTTCTGGGCAGACTGCTTGCGCTCCGTCGCATGCCATACTAGTCTTGTGTGTGTCCCCCCTTCCGGTTGCACTTTGCACTTCTGTGGGGCTCTGTGGCTGGCCCTCCTTGCTGTATGACTATTTCGCAGTGGGCGGACACTCTTGGGGGCTGCTACTCTGTGCGTTGTTGGGCCGTGTATGCCTTCTCCTTCCGTAGGTGGGTTGGCTTTCTCACTGCTTATGGGGCTGCTTGTACGTATGCCTCCATTCTTCCTGCGACTTGTCGTTTTTCTCTTGGGATACGGTGATTGCCGCCGGCCTGGCACTCTTCTCTGAGGAGATCTTTCTGTTCACCTGGCCTGGATGGGCTCTATTGTTCTCTACTGCAGCGAGCTGGGTGGTATCCGTTCTCTGTTCGGAGGGTATATTTGGTGTTTCCGTTGTGACGGTATCCACCATATTCGTTGGCCCTTCCGTCTGGGGAGTGTTTGTGGTTCCTGGATGCGTACCCATTAGTTACCCTGTGGCGTTGCTTCCCAGCGCAAGCGGTCACATGGTCGAGAGTGCTGTCTCCAGCGTCCCTCGCAGTCTACGTTGGCTCTGGCCGGATTACGGTTCCCTCGCCTGTTGCCATTCCTCCTCTTGGATGCGTTTTGGTTTGAGTCCTTCCTGTTGGCACCCTCCGTGCTTCAGTTTGTTTTGCTACCAGGTTCTAGCCGCTCTTTTTGAGCAGGTCGCCCAACTTCTCTTGGTTGCTCGATTACCGAGGTCAGGGACCTCCACTTTCGATTCGTTAGGGTATTCGCCTTCTGCGAATTGGTGAGCCGGACATCTCGGAGTAGCGGAGTTCTGCTTTTTGAGCGGTCCTGTGGCTTCCCTGTTGCCCACTCCTCCTTGCGGTTGGAGGGTGTCATCCGTCTTCTCGGCTATTTTTTCTCTCGACGGCTCTGTTTTGGCTTCTCCTGGGTCAGTTTCACTCCGATGTGGCTTCTGCCCCGGCCAGGCTTCAGGGGCTGTTCCTTCACTGCCCTCCCCCCTGGGGAGACCATGGTTGTTCATATGGATGGTCCCGGTGTTCCTTATGACCTCGTACTGTCTCCATTGTTCACACTGGCTGTACTAGCTGTGTGCCTATTACCGGGTTTGCCGCATTCTGTCCTCCCGCTGGGTGCAGATTACTTTTACCATTCTGGGCGCTGGTCCTGCTTGGACTTTACCTTCTCGGTAACCTGGCGTGCCTACTTTCTTCTGTCAAGATTACCCTTCAAGCCCCCTCTTCGGGTCTGTAGAACACCTTCCTGTGGTGGCTACAACGACAAGGACTTTAGCCTGACTTGTCCTGGAGTCTGTTGGAAACTGGCCGGGTCCCTTTCGGTTCCTTCCGTTTGTCCATCTGCTCCCCCACTCCGCGTGGATTCGGGACGGCGTTGCTCGGGGGCCGACGGGACCAGTTTTCCCAACCTTTTTGCCGTGTCACTGATTTGCGCTTACTCGCATTGGATTTCCTCCCGTCTGCCCAGACGAGTCCAGCGAGCACACTAGTGTTCGCTCCCGGCCGTGCTTCGTCCAGGTTCTGTTGTCTGACTTAGGGTCTTCCCTGGGGTTCTTTAGGAAGCTGGGCATTCACCCAATTCTGCCTTTCTCTTCCCGTGATTCGGTCTTCTCCAGTCTGGCCTGGACCTGCGACTGGGACTCTGTTACTTGAAGTGTCTGCAGTTTTTTGCTTGGACATCTCCGACTCTTGTCGACGCTCGGTCTCTTGTTTCCAGGAGGTCCGCGCCAAGGTTCACGGCTCCTGGGTGCTTTCCTCCGCTTAACCACATGGCTATTGCTGTGGTTACTGCTCAAGGGCAGGGCTCTGTTTTTTTTTGGTGTCACCGTTCATTTCGCCAGAGCGGTTGGTGCCTCCGGGGCTGGAGGCATGGGCTTCAGCCATGTCATTGTGCAGGGTGGCCACGGTCTTCCTTGCACTCTTTCCCAGGTTTTCCTGGGTGCGTACTCTGGCTTCGGCGGCGGTTGCTGCCTTGGGCCGCCTGGTTTTTGCAGGTGGCATTTCCTTGCTGCCTTCGGGTGCTTCGCCTTGGTGCTGTGGTCCCTCCCCTCTTGGACTGCTTTTGAACGTCCCAAGGTCTTCTGTGTCCCCCAAGGAAATTGGGCGAGAAAACGAGATTTTTGTATAACTTACCAGTAAAATCTCTTTCTCGCTCTTTCCTTGGGGGACACAGCACCCACCCATTCATTGGTTTTTTTCTACACGGTTTCCGAGTTTTGTTTACCCGTTGGGTAGTTGGCTTGTTGTTTCCACTGGTTGGACTTTGCCTTTTCTCACTACTTGGACACGCAACTGGCAGTCTCTCTCTCCAGGCTGAGGGTATAGCTGATGGAGGAGGGGCTTAACAGTTTTCACTTAGTGTCACGCCTCCTAGGGAGATGAGCTATACCCAAGCTCTTCTGTGTCCCCCAAGGAAAGAGCGAGAAAGAGATTTTACTGGTAAGTTATACAAAAATCTCGTTTTTTATTTTATGGTGAATAGACTGTATTAGGCTACTTTCACACTAGCGTTTTGGCTTTCCGTTTGTGAAATCCATTCAAAGCTCTCAAAAGCGGTCCAAAACTGTTCAGTTTTGCCCTAATGCATTCTGAATAGAAAAGGATCTGCTCAGAATGCATCAGTTTCCCTCCATTCAGTCTCCATTCCGCTCTGGAGGCGGACACCAAAGCACTGCCTGCAGCGTTTTGCTGTCCGCCTGACTAAGCGGAGCCAAACGGATCTGTCCTGGCACACTATGTAAGTCAATGGGGACAGATCCGTTTTCTCTGACATTATCCGGCACAATAGATAACGGATCCGTCCCCCATTGACTTTCAATGGTGTTCAAGACGGATCAGTCATGGCTATAGAAGACATAAAGTAACCGGATCCGTTCATGACTGATGCATGCGGTTGTATTATTGTGACAGAAGCGTTTTTGCTGATCCATGACGGATCCGCAGAAAAACACTAGTGTGAAAGTAGCCTTAATTTTAAAGTGATAAGATACGAGTTTGGAATAAATGATTAAGTGCATTGTGGGCCTGCCATATTTTTTTATTTTGTTAAACTATTTGGGAATTGCTATATGGTAGTAGCAGGCTGTGCGCTGGCATTTGGGGAAGTTAGTGAGCATCCCTTTTTGTAGTTTCGTATTTTGTTTACATATTGAGATATACCTTTATCATCTTTTGAGACCGTCTTTTGTCCATAAAGTATTGGTGATATTATCTGGTGTATATATAATAGTGGGGTAGGTTTTTATTTTATTGATTGGATTATATGAAAAGTTAAGTTTTAAAGTGCTTTTTTTTCAGTGGTTAACTGCTATTAATGGATTTGAGAGTACAAAGTATACAGAGTCTAGGGTAGGCAGTAAATTATAATAATCTCCTCATTCAGTAAATGTCAGATCATCATTCTCTTTTAACAGTCACTTGTAGTGTAATATTCCGCGGCTAGTGTACCTTCTTCTAAAACTACATTTAATATTCAAGTCCCTGCAGATAGTAACTAATTGTCCTCCTTGCAGTGGTTTCAATGTTCACTTATAGTGAATACTAGTATCGCTTTCTGTAGATAGTTTTCCTACAAAGTACACAGGAGATAGTGTGGAAGATGCAACAGATTAAAAGGAAAAGAGGAATGCAAAAAAAAAAAAACTGCCATGTGTCCATGTATTTTCATATTAAAGCAATGCCCATTGCTTTCAGCTTTAACATGCTCATATAATGTTAACCCCTCCACATTTTCTTTTGGCTTTTATGAGATAACAAGGTCTGGCTGACAAACACAGAAACTGTAATCCCCCAGGCGTTTATTTCCAGCGTGCTTCTCTGTACCCTTGAACAAACAAAGGTGTGAGCCTGTTTGATCTTTTTCTTTATAACTGTAAGAAGGAGGAATCTGCATCATCTTGACAGTTTGCATTATATCCAGGCTGTAAGTTAAGGATACCATACATGTTAATGCTTGATTATTTCCATTATCATTGGTTTAGCCCTCTTCAATACAGCACTCAAATTGTGCAATACATACAATGTCTTGAAAAAGTATTCATGCCCCCGGATTGCCCTGTATTTACCTCCATCCATCTTCACATTAACTCTGACTGGCTTCCCCGTCCCTGCTAAAGAAAAGCATCCCCACACCAAGGGATGTGCAGTGTTAGTTTTCCACCACGCATAGCGTTTTGGATTTAGGCCAAAAAGGTCAACTTTGGTCTCATCTGACCAGAGCACTTTCTTCCACATATTTGCTCTGTCCCCTACATGGCTTGTGGCAAACTGCAAACACGACTACTTAGGTCTTGCTTTCAAAAATGGCTTTCTTCTTGCCACTCTTCCATAAAGTCCAGATTTGTGGAGTACACAACTAATAGTTGTCCTGTGGACAGATTCTCCCACCTGAGCTGTGGATCTCTGCAGATCCTCCTCCTGCTGTTTTTAAAGTACTTTAAATGAACTACTATTTTATTACAAGTCATGGTCCTGGAAAATGTATTGAAATTTATCTCAATGTAGACGTCATTGTATTTTGTTGTATCTTTGTTCAATTGTTTATTATTTGAATCACAATTATGACAATTATTTAGAAAGTGGAGAGAGCTATCGAATGTAGAAGAAATAAAAACTTGGCCTAGCAGTGTTCTAGGTTTGTGTCTTCAGGGCTGAGGAGAAGGGTGTAATCCCTGGACATCTAAAGAAGGCTTTTGTTGGAAGTAGTTATGTCTGCCTTTGCCAATAAGATAACTTGTTGTTTCAGCCAACATCTCTCTCTTCTGTTCACCCCCCCTCCAACCTCACCCATGCAGATGTATGCTTGGTGCTGAACCATCATGCATGTGTTGTGAATGGATGAAAAAGCCACCGCCTGACACCTCTGCTTATCTCCTTGAGAGCAAAAGGATCAGGCATGTTGAAAGCCAACATGCCCAATTCTCTCTCCCTTGATATCTGGCATCATGGTATAATTGGGAAGCCCCCATACATATGCTTTGCTAATGCCACCAAAATCGGCAGGTTCAACTAACATACATCTAGATCTTGTAAAGTCTTGTTGATATTAAGTTCACCATATGGAGGCCACAGCCTCAAACCAGTCTGAGAATTGAAGCTTGTTTTTGAGGTAGTGCTTTTCCAGTGATGTGAGATGAGCAACCTATTGGTTTGAATTATATGGTAGACTGAGGTAGCCTAGGGAATTAGTATGCCATAAAAAGTGTGTTTTAATATACTTCCCACCAATATGAAATCCGTATAGGATGCAAATCCTAGATTCTGGTCTCAGTTTAGGTGAGCGTCAGATACATTCCTACACAGTTTTTTTTTCCTTTTTAATTGCAGATGTCTTTTTTTCCTCCTTATTTGATAACTGAAGAAGGGATACAGTCCTGTGTGCTGCAGAATTAATGAATGTTACAGAAAAGATGGTAATGTCCAATTAGGCTTTTTCCCAGAGCAGACAAAGATGATGTTGTTGTAATGTGGAGAGATAATGAAACTGCACACACATTATTAAACTATAGCTTTTCATCATTTTTTTCTTCCCAACTTGACAAGGATCTAATGAATCATATTGGAAGGCAAAATCAGATCAAATTTGCTTAAATAAAATCTCTTTAACCTTGAATGCTTTGAGAACACGTGCGAGGAATGCAAAAGTGGAATGAGACAATGGAAGGCAGCAGATTATCTGCCCATACACCCTTTATAGCCCCTCCATTTTATCCTGCTTGTTCCTGGATGCCACTGCTCCACCAGTATATCCAGCCATCATGTGGATGTGTTATTCAGCAAAGTGCCGTTTACCACTGTACAGTGCTCATATACCAAGAGCAGTTCTGAGAATAACATTTAGGCAGTGATATTTACCTAGTAAGGATGCAAAGGAATAATTGAAGTTAGGAACATTAGTTTACATTGTTGATAGGGTTTTTCAGGAATTTAGCGTCAGCAGAATGAAGCGACTGTAACGCTTGCTCATCCCAATCTGCAGTCCCATTCAGTTGAATGGGTTGGAGCAGCAGTACTGGACAGCTACTTAAAGTTGCAAGAAAAAGTATGTGAACCCTTTGGAATGATATGGATTTCTGCACAAATTGGTCATAAAATGTGATCTGATCTTCATCTAAGTCACAACAATAGACAATTACAGTCTGCTTAAACTAATAACACACAAAGAATGAAATGTTACCATGTTTTTATTGAACACACCATGTAAACATTCACAGTGCACGTGGATAAAGTATGTGAACCCCTAGACTAATGACATCTCCAAGATCTAATTGGAGTGAGGTGTCAGCCAACTGGAGTCCAATCAATGAGATGAGATTGGAGGTATTTGTTACAGCTGCCCTGCCCTATAAAAAACACACACCAGCTCTGGGTTTGCTTTTCACAAAAAGCATTGCCAGATGTGAATGATGCCTCGCACAAAAGAGCTCTCAGAAGACCTACAATTAAGAATTGTTGACTTGCATAAAGCTGGAAAGAGTTATAAAAGTATCTCCTAAAGCCTTGCTGTTAATCAGTCCACGGTAGGACGAATTGTCTATAAATGGAAAAAGTTCAGCACTGCTGCTACTCTCCCTAGGATTGGCCGTCCTGTAAAGATGACTGCAAGAGCACAGTGCAGACTGCTCAGTGAGGTGAAGAAGAATCCTAGTGTCAGCTAAAGACTTACAAAGTCTCTGGCATATGCCAACATCCCTGTTAACGAATCTACGATACGTAAAACACTAAACAAGAATGGATTTCATGGGAGGCTACCACAGAGGAAGCCATTGCTGCACGTTTACAGTTTTCACAAGAGCACCTGGATGTTCCACAGCAGTACTAGCAAAATATTCTGTGGACAGATGAAACTAAAGTTGAGTTGTTTGGAAGAAAAACACAACACTATGTGTGGAGAAAAAGAGGCACAGCACACCAACATCAAAACCTCATCCCAACTGTGAAGTATGGTGGTGGGGGCATCATGGTTTGCGGCTGCTTTGCTGCGTCAGAGCCTGGACGGATTGCTATCATCGAAGGAATAATGAATTCCCAAGTTTATCAAGACATTTCGCAGGAGAACTTAAGGCCATCTGTCCACCAGCTAAAGCTCAACAGAAGATGGGTGTTGCAACAGGACAACAACCCAAAGTATAGAAGTAAATCAGACTGGCTTAAACAAGAAAATATGCCTGATGGAGTTGCCCACTCAGAGTACTGACCTCAACCCGATTTGAGATGCTGTGGCATGACCTCAAGAAAGCGATTCACACCAGACATCCCAAGAATATTGCTGAACTGAAACAGTTCTGTAAAGAGTAATGGTCAAGAATTACTCCTGACCGTTGTGCACGTCTAATCTGCAACTACAGGAAACCGTTGCTTGAAGTTATTGCTGCCAAAAGAGGTTCAACCAGTTATTAAATCCAAGGGTTCACATACTTTTTGCACCTGCACTGTGAATGTTTACATGGTGTGTTCAATAAAAACATGGTAACATTTAACTCTTTGTGTGTTATTCGTTTAAGCAGACACTGATTTGTCTATTGTTGTGACTTAGATGAAGATCAGATCACATTTTATTACTAATTTGTGCAGAAATCCAGATCATTCCAAAGGGTTCACATGCAAGAAAAAGTAACTGTGGAAACACTACTGTTTGGTACAACAGTCAATGGGCTGCCATTGTTTATTAAGAACCAGGACCCTATCAGTCAGCTAAGGGCCTCTTTAACCACTAAAGCCCCCCTAGCTTAAACCCCCTTAATGACCAGACCACTTTTTACAATTCTGCACTACACTACTTTCACGGTTTCTAGCTCGGTCATACAACTTACCACCCAAATGATTTTTACCTCCTTTTCTTCTCACTAATAGAGCTTTCATTTGATGGTATTTCATTGATGCTGACATATTTCATTTTTTAGATTTTGATCGAAATTGACCAAAATTTTTGCAAAAAAATACATTTTTCACTTTCTGTTGTAAAATTTTTCAAATACTACATTTCTATATAAATTTTTCTCTAAATGTATTGTTCTACATGTCTTTGATAAAAAAAAAATGCAATAAGTGTATTGGTTTGGGTAAAAGTTATAGCGTTTACAAACTATGGTGCAAAAAAATAAATTTACGCACTTTGACTTTCTGAGCACCTTTCCTGAGGTTCTACAATGCCCAGACAGTAGAAACACCCCACAAATGACCCCATTTCAGAAAGTAGACACCCTAAGGTATTCACTGATGGGCATAGTGAGTTCATGGAAGTTTTTATTTTTTGTCACAAGTTAGCGGAAATTTTTTATTTTTTTTCTTACAAAGTCTCATATTCCAATAACTTGTGACAAAAAATACAATTTTACATGAACTCGCCATGCCCCTCAAGAAATACCTTGGGGTGTCTTCTTTCCAAAATGGGGTCACTTGTGGGGTATTTATACTGCCCTGGCATTTTAGTTGACCTAAAGCGCGAGAAGTAGTTTGGAATCCAAATGCGTAAAAAATCCTAAAAGTACTCATTGGAATTTGGGCCCCTTTGCGCACCTAGGCTGCAAAAAAGTGTCACACATGTGGTATCGCCGTAATCAGGAGAAGTAGAGCAATGTGTTTTGGGGTGTATTTTTACATATACCCATGCTGGGTGAGATAAATATCTCTGTAGATGTTAAAATAATGAATGATCATCGCTAGCAGGCTGTAGATTAACTTGTGAGCCGCGCGTCACGTGAAATCCCGGCTCTCGTGGGATGACGCGTCGGCGCGTCAATGAGGAACAACCCGGTCGCCCGCAGGACGCATCCCTGCGTTAGGCGGTCGGGAGAAGGTTAAACTGCCTGATATACGGGCACTTTATTGCCAAAGAGCATGCAGAAGAAATAATCAACTCATTTAAAGGTGATGTTAATTACCCAATGAACAAGTAAAACGGGGAATAGATCATTGGAGCGTTCACCTAAATGATCTTTTGCCGGCAGCAGAACTTGGTGTATAAACAGCACTCTGCTTCTCACAAGCAAAGATTCTGTATGGGGATGAGCGATGGCATTAGCGACTATTCCTCCTCATACTCCTCCATTGATACACAGGCGATTAATAGGACAGAACGCTTCCTTCCCAACAATCGTCTGCTCCATTGAGCAGTGTAAGGGGGCTTAAACCGCTTAATGCATAATCCCATACTTGTATGACATTATGAGCCATCCCCATACCCAGCCACAATGACTGGGAACAGCAATTATGCCGCACCCCATCAGTTAACACCTCAGATGCCGACAGCACTCATCCCGACATCTGTGAGGCAAGAACCCTGGCAGTGAAATCGCAGGGCTCTGAGCGATTACCATGGCAGCCTAGATGCTTCTGAAGCTTGAATGCATGCTGAGCTATGCATGAGGCATAGCTGAGAAGGGAGAGTGTAAGAATCCTGTTCACCCTAATTGTTCTCTATTAGGGCTGTTTCACACGAGCGGATGCCGTGCGTGACATCCCCTCCGTGAATGACAGCCAAGACCTGATGCAGACTGCAGAAGCACGGAGCATTAACATGATTGATAATGCTCTGTGCCTCTCTGTGACCTCTTTACCACGAAATCACAGTGAGATAAAGTTGTCACTGTGATTTCGTAGTAAAGAGGTCACAGAGAGGCACTGAGCATTATCAGTCATGTTAATGCTCCTTGTCTCTGCAGTCTGCATCGGGTCTTGGCTGTCATTCACGGAGCGGATGTCACGCACGGCATCCGCTCGTGTGAAACAGCCCTTAGTGTGAATAGGACAAGGGATCAAAAGATCCCATGTTCTAGCCCCTGAGGGGGCTAATAGTGCATAAAAGTAAAAAAAATTAAAATTTTACATAAAAAATATATAAACAATAAAAAAAAATAAACATTAGGTATCACTGCATCGGAAAATGTCTGCATGGTTAAAATATTTGAAAAAATTTATTGTGCGGTGAACGCCGTATTGAAAAAAAAAAAAAAAACACACGATTCACCATATTTTAGTCTTGTACCCCCCTTCAAAAAAAAAGGAATAACAATGATCAAAAAGTTATACATATCAAAAAAAATGGTACCAATAAAAACTATATTTCGTCCAGCAAAAAACAAGCCCTCATATAGCTTTAAAGACCAAAATACGGTCTTAAATTTTTATTTATTTTTTCTCCCCCCCTCCCCCCCCAAGTTTATCCCTTTGAAGTTTTGTTACCTTTTTCCAATACAAGGCGTGGTAAATTAAGTGGTGGCATTAAAAATGCATCTTCTACAAAAAAATAACCCCTTATATGGCTATGTGAACAGAAAAATAAAAATAAGTTATGGCTATTGGTTTGGGGGGAGGAAAAATTAAAAATGCAAAAATGAAAATGGGCCAGTTTTTTTAAGGCGTTGAAAGGAATCTGTCATCACGAAATGCAGTGCGAGCTGCAGGCAGCATGTTATAGAGCAGGAGGAGCTGAGCAGATTGAGATATAGTTTTGCAGGAAAAGACTCTTTTAATGCATAGGTGTCATGGGGGTGGTCCTACTCAGTGATTGACAGCCTTCCCTGTATGCTTAGTCATGCAGAGTTAGCTGTCAGTCACTGAGTAGGACCACCCACGGGACTCCTATCCATAACATGAGCAGAGGTTTAAATGCATAAATTACATGTTTTACTGCAAAATGATATCGATCTGCTCAGTTCCTCCTGCTCTATAACATTCTGCCTGCAGATTGCACTACATTTCATGGTGACAGGTTCCATTTAACCAGTGGGGACCTTAGGGTTTTACCAGTATAAAGGCAACAACACACACTCTTATCTTAGCATCAGTGATGCACTAAACCGCTGCACTGCGTTGTGGGACAGTGTTTTTCATACATCTGATTACTGCAAAAGTGCCTTTGGTAAAGATGAAGCTTGCAGAATGTAAATCTTATAATAGAAGAGCTCTATTGGGGCGCTAAACAGGCAAGGGATTCTGGGAGAACTGTGAATGCTGGGCTGTAAGGGTTCCTGCATATTGATGCAAATCACGTGGTTTTTCCATGAAGAAAAACCGCAGTGTAATAAGAGTACTAGCAAAGTGTATGAGATTAGACAAATCCGATGTACATGCTCTTTTCTTAGGTGCGAAAATTGACCTGCTGTGCGGATTTAGAAATCTTTGTTGTGTTTTTCTTGTGCAGATTTCACCCTTTTCAATGGAATAGAGAGATCTGCGGAAAATCTACATCAAAAAGCGGATTTAAGAAGCGTCAACTACGCGATAAATAGTGCAGAATTATGTGCAGTTTTGGTGAAGACTTTCTCCAGAGTCTGCAGCATGTGCAGCCACCCTAAGGCTACATGCACCTACTTGATGCAGAATTTAGGGTTTTTTCACACTAGCGGCAGGGCGGATCCGACAGGTTGTTCACCCTGTCGGATCCGTCCTGCCGCTATTTCGTCGGACCGCCGCTCTGTCCTCATTGACTATAATAGGGAGGGTGGCAGAGCTTCGTCGCGGTGAGAGGCCAGCATGCAGTACTTTTAGTCCGACGGCCTTTCGCCGTGCACTGCTGTGCTGCACCGGAGCTCCGCCCCGGTCCCTATTATAGTCAATGGGGACGGAGCGGCAGGATGGATCCAACAGGGTGAACAGCCTGTCGGATCCGTCCTGCCGGTAGTGTGAAAGTAGCCTACCGTGGATTTTGCAGGTTTGGTCACTGTTTTTGTTGAGGATTTGCCCTGAATTTCTTGGCAAAGGCTGAAATCCACAGTAACTACTTCAGAAAGATTTGGCATGCTGCAGATTTCAGAGTCTTTCCCGCACTTCAGTTTCCACACAGAGGGTTCCACATCGTGTAGATGAGCGTTTTAGAATGTCATCTTCTTAGCTTGTATTGTATTATGCCGCGGGCTTACCACATGCAAATCCGTGCAGAAAATCCTCACATAATATGCAGCGTGTGCGTGAGGCCTAACAGAGCACTAATGCAAGATAAGTAACGCTGTGCCAGGGGTATTGGTATTTGTGATGTCACGAACACCATAGCCTTGCCGTCCAACATAATGGAAATCTGGTGGGACCTTGATAAGTCCATGGTGTTTACGTATTATAATGACCAGGTGAGGGTACTTTCACACTAGCGTTAAAGTTTTCCAGTATTGAGTTCCATCTTATGGGTTCAATACCGGAAAAAATTATGAACAGTTTTATCCGAATGCATTCTGAATGGAGAGCAGTCCGTTCAGTATGCATCAGGATGTCTTCAGTTCAGTCACTCTTATGGTATTTGGCCGGAGAAAATACTGCAGCATGCTACAGTGTTTTCTCCATCCCAAATTTTAGAACACTTGCCGGAATGACGGATCCGGCATTATTTTCCATTGAAATTCATTAATGCAGGATCCGACACCAAGTGTTCCAGAAAAACGGGTCCAGTTTTCCGGTCTGCGCATGCGTAAACCTTTGAAAATTTGAAAAAAAAAAAATGCCGGATCAATTTTTCCGGATGACACCAGAGAGACAGATTGGGTTTGTACTGTATAATACCGTTCAGCTTAAAGGGTTTAATTCCACCAGAATTACTGTTACGTAGCTGACTGACACGAGCGATGTGCTAATGTCAGCACTACATAACAGTGTGTTTTTTACCTTTCTCCCTGCAGCCGTTCACTTCTGTCTTCGCAGGCGCAGTGAGTGAAAGGCCGCTCTCCTGGTGCAGGCTTCCTCACTGTGATGTAGTCGGCGCAGGCACAGTGAGGAATCCGGAACCAGGAGCGGATCATTCACTCACTGCGCCGAAGATGGAAGTGAATGGCGCAGGCGCGGGATTTCGTCAGCGATGCTGCGAACAGTCACATCAATCAAGAGGAGCGGGGTGGGCAGGACAGGGGACCTGGGCAGGATAAAGGGTGAGTAGACGGAGCCTGTAGGTGCTGAATCTACGCCCACATAGCACCTAGAGGTGCATTAGCATATTCTAAAAGTTTTTTTTATTTTGTATTACCAAAACAGCTGCAGGGAGAAAGGTAAGAAACATACTGTTATGTAGTGCTGACATTAGCGCATCGCTCGTGTCAGTCAGCTACATAACAGTATTTCTGGTGGTAGAAACCCTTTAACAGAAGACGGGCTTATTTTCCTGGAGACATTTTTTTAAGTGGAAGTACTTGTTAGTTAGTCGAAAAGAGGAACCTCGGGAGTTTAGTTTCTGATTTCTTTCTCAGTCTGTCTCAAGCTTTTTTCCTTTGGCCAAGCTAACCAGATGTTGAAAAGGGAAGACTTTGTTTTCTTGTTGTAGGGATGATTTATTAGGATATGCACCAGGCTTGTTTTAATCCCATCTGCTGTGGCTGTATACTGTAGCTTCTGTCAGTCTTGTGTGTGGAGCACAATGGTCTCAGTGATGGCTCAGCTCAGGGCTGACTTTGTGCAAGCAGCGAAGTTCAACATTCACAGCTGGGCTTTACTGAGTCAGGCCCATGGGGAGGAGCAACTATTGATATTGGCTCTGACTTGGAGCGGTGTCTTTTGAACTTGTAGGCTTCTCTTGCCTCGGTGATGATCTGAGCAGTGGACAAAGCAATAGTTTTTCTCCTACTTCCACAGGGTTTGGTTTCTAATAACAAGTCAGAGTTCAAAGCGAGAGCACAGTGCCATGTGGCTTTCCAGACGGTTTCTTCACACTTTCATATTTGTATGTGGTTTTGTGCTACATATAACTTCAGAGAGAATATAAAGCACGACAACTACCAGAAAGAGCTTCATTAATGATTAACGTGTTTTCCAGCATGTTGAATCAATCTCGTTCCCTTTGCCTTAACTTTTTTGACTACTAGTGAATGTTACTGCTCTTCCTTTAGGTATAACGCAGTAGATTCTGATTATAGTTATTTGTCTTATATTGGGCAGACACAATGCAGAATTCTAACCTTCTGGGTAAGACAGTGTTAGGAGCTTCAGTATGCATGTCTTTACACTATTAACCATGGTTCACATCTGCGGTAGAGGTTCTATTGCAAATTCTAGCAAAAATGCTTGATAGAATGGCATGGAGTGGCATCCTGTCTGGCAGAATCGTGGAAACACGTTTTTCCTTGTTTTCTTATTTTCCTTTTTTTCTTTGTTTTTGTTGGTGTTGAGGAAGATTGGAATGTTTTAGTAATCCATAAGTACTCCTCCTTAAATTTAGGCCATTTTCACAAGGCCGTATTTTGCGGTCACAACACCGAGACCATTTAATGGGCCATATTATGGTGGTTTGAAAACCAAACTAATTGTACATTTTTTAAGTGGCAGGGGACACTTAATGTACGATCCAATTGAGTATTCTTGAAAAACACTGTTTTATGCAGTGTTCACATCTTCGTAGATTGGGTTTTGTGCTTCCTTTGTGGTGCTCATCCCGCTCTTAAATGTGGATCTGTCTGAAACGGTTATAGCAAGAGGAAATAAACAGGCTTTTATACTGTAAAGTGATAAATATTCAGTACAACTTGTAGTTTATTTAAAGAGTTAGATCAGGATTTTTTGCACCAAAAATATAAAAATACTAAACCTCCCAATAAATGTATCCTCCATTTCCGGTCCTCCATTCTGCGCAGCTCCTTGTGTTCTGCTGTGTGTTGTGATGTCACCTATGTGACATGACCCAGTGGCAGGACACATGGGTAACATGTCACCACTGCAGCTGGTAATTGGCTGCAGTGGTCCTGTGACCGGGTGTCAAACAAGTCATGCAGGGAGACCCAGGGCCTGCAGAGCAGCGATGGAGCTGGAACCCAGTGCGGGGATCTGGTAAGTATGGTCATCAGGGCAGATCCGACCACGCTGTGGGTCTGTAGAAAAGCTCCACAAAGTTGAACAACCCTTGTAAAGTTACACTAAACCTAAAATTTGTAACATAGTATATAAGGCCGAAAAAAGACATCTGTCCATCCAGTTTGGCCTGTTATCCTGCAAGTTGATCCAGAGGAAGGCGAAAAACCCCTGTGAGGTATAAGCCCAAAATTTCCTTCCCGACTCCAATAAGGCAATCAGAATAACTCCCTGGATCAACGACCCCTCTCTAGTAGCTATAGCCTGTAATATTATTACACTCCAGAAATACCTCCAGGCCCCTCTTGAATTCCTTTATTGTACTCACCATCACCACCTCCTCAGGCAGGGAGTTCCATAGTCTCACTGCTCTTACCGTAAAGAATCCTCTTCTGTTTGTGTACAAACCTTCTTTCCTCCAGACGCAGAGGATGTCCCCTCTTCACAGTCACAGTCCTGGAGATAAATAGATTATGGGAGAGATTACCCATACTGTGTCTCCTCCAGGATGGCGCCAACCTGGAGGAGACACAGTATGGGTAATTGTCCTATGTTCAATTGTACATCATATATACACTTTAACAAATAGTCATGTTAGGATCAATGGGACTTGCGTCCACTGTATGTTTCCTCCAGTGATGTTGTCGGTTTTATCTCCTGTACCAATTCTTTTAATCATGTATGTATTCTATTGTGACATTAATTGTGATTTTTTTGTAATAAAGTATTTAATCAGCATAAGCGGTCTGGCATTTCTGTGTAGGTTATATATGGTTTTTGGAAGGCAGCTTTAGCTGGACTGGTTTTAGATGCCATGTCCCATTTAAAGCCCCCCTGATACGCGCCCCTACAGTAAAATCTCCCAAAAAGTGACCCTATTTTGGAAACTAGGGGATAAGGTGCCAGTTTTATTGGTACTATTTTGGGGTACATATGATTTTTAATAGCTCTATATTAAGTTTTTTGTGAATTTTTTTTAATTTTTTTACAAGATTTATCTGACAGGGTAGATCATGTGCTACTTTCAATAGAGAAGGTTGTTACGGACGCAATGATATCAAATATGTCTACTTTCTTTGTTTCAGTTTTACATAAAGCATTTTTGAAAAATAAATAGTTTTTGTGTGTCTATTTTCTGAACGCCATATGTTTTTTATTTTTCTGCTGATCGTCTTGTGCAGGGGATCGTTTTTTGCAGAAAGAGTTGAGGTTTTTATTGGTATCATTTTTCAGTACATAGGATTTTTTGATCATTAATTTTTGCACTCTATGGGGCAAGGTGACTAAAAAATTGGCTGTTTTGGAAGTGTTTATTTATTTTGACAGCGTTCATCTGAAGGGTTAGGTCATGTGATAGTTTTATAGAGCAGATCGTTACGGACATGGCAATGCCTAATATGAATACTTTTTCTTATTTATTAAAGTTTTACACAATAATAGCATTTCTGAAACAAAAAAAATGTACGGACGCGGCAATACCTAATATGTACACTTTTTTTTTTTTTTTTACTTTAACACAATAATAGCATATTTGAAATAAAATGAAGTTTTAGTGTCTCCATGTTCTAAGAGCTATATATTTTTTTTTGCGATTTTTTTATGTAGGGTCTCATTTTTTGCGGGATGAGGTGACTGTTTTATTGATACCATTTTGTTTGTTATACACCTTTTTGATCGCTTGGTGTTGCACTTTTTGTGACAAATGGCTTTTTTACCGTTTTTTTTTATGGTGTTTATCGGACGAGGTCTAACATGTGATATATTTATAGAGACGGTTGTTAAAGACGCAATGATACATAATATGTGTAGGTTTAAAAAAAATTTTTATAGGAAAAGTCAATTTTTTTTATTTACATTTTTTTTTTTTTTTAATCAATCCCTCTTGGATCTTGAAGATCCAGTGGGGCTGATGGCTGTACTATACTTAGTATTATACTTTGCAATGCAAGAATATTGCAATCAGATTTGCTATAGGTGGCAACACCGGGCGCGTTTGCAAAGCGCCCGGTTGCCATGGCAACAATCGGGCGCTGCCATCACAGCGCGGCAGCCTCGATGGTTGAGAGAGGTTGCCCCCTCCCTTTATTAACCCCATGGATGCCGCTGCCGCGGAATCTAGGGGGTTACAGCAGAGTGTCAGGAATGGAGCCGCCGCCATCAAACACAGCAGGGGGACCGCATCGGGGGCAGCGCTGGAAAGGGGGCGGTTGCCAGCATTGAGGGGACACAAATGGGGGCAGGATGAATGTATGGGGTGGTGAGGGATCGGACCATCAGGGGCAGGATACATGAATATGGGTAGTGGTGGGGGGGAACTGCATCAGTGGCAGGCGGGGGCACAGATCGGGGGGCACCAGGACACATTACGTGATTTCAGGCTCTGATCTGCAGAGTGCAGATCAGAGCCTGGAACAGGCGTTTTTTAACTGCCTCGATCCGATTGGTTAGTCTGCACAGACTAACCTATCGGTTCGATTGCCGGCAAGAGACCACTGTGATTGGTCCCTTGCCGGCATTACTGCACTGTATGCTATCCGTGACAGCAGCAGGACAGGGGCAGAGGCTTTAATCCAAGCGTTTTGCAGCGCTTGTATTAAAGAACTACATTGACGTTGATACACGTGCTAGCTGCACGGGGTATGTGCAGCTAGCACGTAGCTGTATGGCAGTCGGGAAGGGGTTAATAAATATATTGAAGAGAATAGGGCCCAATACTGACCCCTGAGGTACCCCACTAGTGACAGTGACCCAATCTGAGTGTGTTCCATTAATAACCACCCTCTGTTTTCTATCATTGAGCCAGTTATTTACCCACATACAGACATTTTCTCCCAGTCCAAGCATTCTCATTTTATATACTAACCTTTTATGTGGTACAGTGTCAAATGCTTGGGAGAAGTCCAGATATACGACATTCATTGATCTGCCGCTGACAAGTCTAGAACTTACCTCCTCATAGAAACTGATTAAATTAGTTTGACATGACCATTCCCTCATGAAGCCACACTGATATGGTGTTATTTGCTTGTTTTCATGTGTACAAAAAATTTACGAGAAATATAGTTGGCCCTTCAGTCTCCAGCATAGTCTGCATGATCCAGATACAAACAAATGCTGCAGAGAATGAATAGTTTTTCTGCTGATCTGCTGCTTCTTCTGGAGGCCAACTATAGGAATGGGTCTTAAATGGGTTTTCCAGAACTTTAATATTGATAGCCTATCCTCAGGATAGGTTATAAATGTCTGATTGGCAGAGGTCTGCCTCCCAGAACCTCTATTGATCACGAGAACTGCACATCTTTATCCACTGTGTAGTGGACAAAACTGGTTACTGCAGCGCTTGCCCCAGCTACGGAAAAACAGCTGAGTGGCTTGGGTGCTGGGAGAGTGACCCCCACCGATCAGATATTGATGACCTATATAAGGGTGCATTCCCATGAATGTATCCATTTTGCAGTCTGTACAGTAAATTGTTGATCTGCAAAATACAGTTTTGTTCTATGTTCATCCCGCACTTTTTGGAGGCCCCATTGAAAACATGCCTGGACAAGAATAAGGTATAGTATGCGGCTCAGCCGAACGGACACGGACCACACACTGATGACATCCGTGTGCTGTCCTTATTTTTCACAGCCCCATAGAAATTAATGGGTCCACGTGTGATCTGCAAAAATTGCGAATCGGGCACAGACTGAAAATACATTCATGAGAACGCACCTTAAGTCATGGAAAACTCTTTTAAAGAACTTTGTCCTACTGCACGCAGGGCACAGCAGGGAGGCCTCTGCTTTAGGCATTTGTCTACTAGCTTGTCATAGGACTGTCAGGAGAAGGAGGGACATGGCTGAGATTTCTTTATATTTCCCATTTTCAATTTGTGTTCATTTTCTGTTGAATACTCCTTTAAATACCAGCAGACTGTAGGCTTATGGGTTCAGGGGCAGCCTCAACCAATAAACAGCTTATTACCGTATGTATGAGCATTGCTTGTTTTGTATTCCTATACCTATTTTTTTTTCTACTTTTGAGAGCTTCATCATATAGTTGACAGAGACGTTTTAAAGGATGCTGGGGCAATATTAGGATTTCATACCGTGCTGCGACCATTGGACCTACTGTTATGTTTGATCATTGGCTACAGAACTGTAGTTTATCAAGGCCTTCTGCTTTTTGACAGAAAACAATCTTAAATCCCATATTTCAGTGATGGAAAATATCTCAAGGTCATTTCACTGGTTCTGATTAAATTTTTATTTTTTTTATTTTCTGCAGTCCTAGGTCTAGGTCAAAGTAATTGTGCACCCGTCATATTGGGATGTGTACCATAACTGTGTAAATCTATTGCAGGGTGTCTTATGTTATCCAAAGCCCATGTTTTATTGCACTCACAGGAAGAGCAAGCAGTTACCATGAAAGTCCTTTGTGCGCTATGTATTTATCATCTGTAGAATGGATATTAGAAGCCCAGATGCTTCACAATTTTACGTGAGGGTTTTGTTTAGTTTTTTTTACACACACTGGTTGCGTTACCAGGAAGAAATGTGCATTAACCCATTTTTATATGTTTCTAGAGTTTTTTTTATTTTTTATTGGTTCTAGCATGAAAACAGAAAAAAGTACTTGTTGCAGTTTTTATTAGAATGATTTTTCAACAATGTGTAACTTTCATGTATTTCTTCTTTTTGTCTATTTTCATATTATCCTTTTGTTATCAGACTCCTTGTGGTATTTGTTGGTTGACATGTATGTGTGTGCCTCTTAAGTTGGTCCAGATTTATTGTTACATTGTATATGATTTTTTATTTTATTTGTCTCGCGCTCCTTATTTTCAAAATGCTAAGTCAGGAATGAGCAAAATCTCTTACTAGACATTACAAGTCATATGCCACTATTACTTTACTGTACAGGTCAAGGGTGTCAGCTTCTCATCTAGATGGGTAGAGTTGCATAAGTATATTGTTATTGTAGCTTTTTTTGCAGTAAACTTTGAAGAGTTTACACTTGGATTTTTTTTTTATTTTTTTATACAGTGAAGGAGCTGAAGTTGTCATACGTTACATAAATGTTTGAGTATATTCTCCCATCCCATTAGTGCCCATATGTATGTCATAGATATCCCTAGACTGGGTCGCATTCACCTGATAGAGGACATTTTGGCCCACATTATAGTCTACATCTAGCGTCGTAGTCTGCTGTGCTGTTCCACATAGAGAGTTCCAGTACAAAAGCATACCACTTGTTAAACATAGGAGAACATATGTCCATGCAGTGGTATACATCAGATGCATACATTTAGAAACCCTCATGATATATACCTCTTGTCCAAATATATCTTTAGTGACATTTGTAAGCCACATGTAGAAATGTAATAAAATCTTTTTCCCTAGCTATAAGGGTAGATTATAAAACCATTGCGATAAATGTATAAATATGCATAGAAGCAAAACATGCATTAAAAATTATGTGGAAAAATATATATATATTTTTTTTTTTTACTACATAAAAATAATTGAAAGCATTGGGATGAGGCCATAGATTGATATCCTTGTGCATTTGTGGTCAGAAACTCCTTTAACCCTTCAAAGGGGTTTTCCAGGCTCTTGACATTGATGACCTTGGTCATTAATATCTGATCGGAGAGTGTCCAACACCCTGCACCCACACCGATCAGCTGTTGCCTTCAACCTCCAATGCTGGAACTAGCTCTTGAATGGGGCAGGAACCAGATTGCTCCATTCAAAGTGTAGTGGATGTGCTGGGTTTCTGCAGCTCAGTGTCCACCGGGAATGGGAGCTGAGCTGCAGTAACCTGGGATGGCCACTACACTTTGAACAGAGTTCTAGCGCCTAGTACTGGAGGCTAGGTTCTAGCACCGGAGGCTGAAAGGAACAGATTATGAAGGTGGTGTGGTGTGCTAGATCCCCATTGATCAGATATTGATGACCTATTCTACGGGTAGGTCATCAATATCATGAGCCTGGAAAACATATTTAAAGACCAAGCCAAAACGTTTTCAATTTTTTTTATTTAATGTTTCATTCATAAATATGGTGCTCATTGCGAACAGGATATTTCTCAATGTATTCAGCTAGACACCTGGAATAATGCATTGATAAATCTCCTGTTTCTCCTCTATTACAAAGCTGGCTGCCAGCAGCCACCACAAGGGGGAGCCAATTGCATTGGAATTTGTACAGTTACTGTAATCATCTGTTTTCATTGAGCTACCCCTAGTGGTGGCTTTACATCGGCAAGATAAAGGAGGAGGAGTTCTGTGCCGGGCCCACCTCCCCCTATGTCCCATAGCCGTTTTGCAGTCTGCCTTCACTGTAGGTACCATATGTACACTGCTCTTGTGACACACTTTACTGTATCAATCCTATGGGCTGAATTTCTATTAAATGTTTGTTGCTTCTTTTAAAGGGGTTGTGCAGGTAATATATATTGATGACCTTTTGTCAGGATAGGTAATCAATATCTAATTGTAGGGGGTCTGACCCCCGTCACCCGATCAGCTGTTTGAAGAGGATTCGGTGCTCCATCTGGACACTGTTTACTCCTCATTACACTGCCCATTCTCTCAGAAGTTATGGTGGTGCAGGGTAATGACAAGTACTGGCTCCAGTCACTGGAATGGAGTGAATACTTGTAATTATACTAAACCACCACTCTAGTGGAGACGATACGTAGTGTAATGAAGAGGAATCAGCGTTCGTATGGCCTCATTCACACGAGCAAGTTTTCCATTCAGATGCAATGCATATTATAAACCGATAGCATCCGGACTGAATCCTGGCCACTTAATTTCAATAGGTTTGTGCACAGGCGTAAGCTAAAGAAACCAACCAAAACTAGCACACATAGTAAATGCATCAACAGTGCTAAATATTATTGGCACACTACCTAAGAATAATAATGGTAGAAGAGACACTGGCACTGAATACATCATTTCCATAATACATAATCTATATATAAATCATAACTCAACACTTATGTACCAGTGGCAAATAACACCAAATGAAGATATCTATAACTCACCCATGAAGTACGAGTGGACAGGGATGGCGGTACCCCGACTTGCATTTCTGCATGCCTTCGTCCGTGTTGTTTATCAGTAATAGTTTCTGTGTTCAAGAAAAATTGCAACATGGTCTATATTATGTGTTTTTTACGCAGCCCTGACCTCACAGAAATAAATGGGGCTTGCATGAAAAATGGAAGGCATCTGAATGCAATGCATTTTTCACTGATGGTTGCTGCGAGATGTTGAGTGTAATTCTTCAGGTTTTTTTTCATGAGCGTAAAAACCCAAAAACTGCATTGCATCTGTGCAGAAAAAAATTTAAACTGAACACAATCGTAGATGAAACTGATTACATTTGTGTGCAAAACCATCCGTTTTTTTTCTTTAGTAGATCGAGCCACACTCATTCAGTGTTGCTCGTGTAAAAGAGCCCATAGGCCAGAATTACATGTGACTGCTTACCGTAGCTGTGGATTTTTATACAAGCACTTTTTTGTGCAGTTTTTGCTCGGGACAGATTTTTCCCCTGTATTTTCCGTCGCATCACCCTAGCCACTGTATGCTGTCCGCATCTTTTGCGGCCCAATTGAAAATGAATGGGTCCGCACCCGTTCTACAAAAATTGCGGAACGGGTGCGGACCCATTTTGTGGACGTGTGAATGGACCCTTAGAGAATACCATTCCAGAGTAGCTAGGTTATAAGTGTATCTGCTTCTGGTGTAAGTGTCAGCACATTCTCCCCACTTGCTTCCTCTTAAGCCAGGTACATTTCTACTGTGGTAATTGGACTTGCTGTTGTTAGGACAAGTGGGATACAGAAGTCTGAAGAAATGTGGTTTTTTTTTTTTGCCCATTACATCCTGACACGTGTCTTGAAAGGTAACGTTTAATGTCAGGGATGATTTTAAAAAGGTAGTGTCATTTTTCTCGATTTTTTCAGTTTGTGCTGGTTAGCCTGTGGCATCAGCTTGTCTTGGCCTTTTCCTACACTGGATATCTATAGGCCGCTACTTCTTTTATCATATTCAGCTGTCAGTCATTACTGAAATTTCTGACAAATGAATGCACATTGCTTCATAATGACATTCGTGGGTATTTTATGTAATAGCCACAGAATAGGGCATAAAAAGATTCTGTATGGGCACTTTTATAGGGCATATTAATAAGTGCATTAGAAAAGTTTTTTCCTTTGGATGGGTAATTGGGGAATATGTGGCTCTTTATTTGGAGAAAACAGTCTGTTTCTGTGTATTTTTCATCTGTTTAGGAACTTAGTTTTGGTCCATGAGCATCATGCTCATGGTAATCTCACAAGTATACAGTACACTGTGGTTCACAGGGTATACTTGTGAGATTACCATGACGCAACCTCAATGCTTTTCTGTGACCTTGTTGCCTTTGCAGAAACTCCTACATGATGAAACTCCTACATGATTGCCCATGATCCTGTTTAGCATGGGGGAAAATTTAAGGTTGGCATAATCTCTGGATTTTGCTGGGATTTACATGCAACAAGATGTTGCCATGTAGCATAACCTGAATAACTGCAGTCCTTTACTTCCTCCCAGCAAAAATAGAGAGATGGCTAGATAAATGCAGAATGAGAGAGACATAGCTAAAATAACTTACTCAAACAGGTTATTGCAAATTGTTTGTGTGTGTAGCTTATAAAGTCTTGTGATCACAGCAGCATCAGCACTGATGCAAGCAGGCAAAAATGTATTGTAAGCCAACAGGCTTCATGGCAGAGTGACTAACCAGACCTCAAGAGGGAAAATCAACAGCAGTGGTTAAAGGAGTTTTCCGGTTTTCTCAAATTGATAATTTATCTTCAGAGATAGGTCATCAATATCAGATTAACAGGAGTCCGACTCCAAGCACCTCCACAAATCAGCTGTACGGGCACTGAGTTCTCTTCACTGTTTACTTGTTCGCAATCAACAATGCAGTATAATTACAGCTCCTCTGTCTGTCTCCAACTGCTCGGTCCCATTTAAATGAATAGGATGGAGAACCTATAATTACATTGCTCGCCACTCTTGAAAATCCTAGTACCGCACAGATGGTAACTCCAATAATTATTGACCCACAGTGCCCTCAAAAATACTTGACCAGCAAGTAGTGCCCCTGGCAGTAATAGTGCAGTAAGCCTAGTGTCCCCAAAATAATTTTGATAAACTGATACTGTCCCATAAGTGTTCCCAAAATTCCCAATAATAATAATTATCTCTCACAGTGCTTTGATGTAATAATGTTCCCCATTGTCTCAATTAGTAAAAAAAATAAAACACTATAATGCCCTCAGAAGTGATTTTGCCCCTAATAATGGCTGCCAGTAGAAAAAATGCCCCATTGTAACATGTGGCTGTACATAAAATGTGCTTTTGTGTGCCGGTACAAAAATGACTCTTTATAGTGTGCGCGAGTACAAAAATACCCCCTTATAATGTGTGCCAGCACAAAAATGCCCCCTTATGTGTGCCAGTACAAAAATGCCCCCTTATGTGTGCCAGTACAAAAATGCCCCCTTATGTGTGCCAATATAAAGTCTGCTTATGTGTGCCAGTACAAAAAGTGCCCCCTTAGAATGCAATGCATGCCCGTACAAAAAAGTGATGTCAGTATGATCCTTATTTCCTTATCTACTGACACATCCTCAGGTGTCATTTTTTTGTACTTGCACACAATATAATTGAGCACTTTTTTTACTGGCACGCATTGCATTCTAAGGGGGCACTTTTTTCTACTGGCAGCCATTATGTGAAAGAGCCCTAATGCTCCTCTGACCTTGTCCCAAAAAACAACAGTCATGGGTTCTTCTAGGTTGCTGCCTAATGCTCTAAAAATGTGAAAATAGTTGAGGACCACAAAGCAGGAGAAATGCTATAAGAAGATAGCAAAGTGTTTTCAGGTTGCCATTTCCTTAGTTCAAAATGTAATTAAGAAATGGCAGTTAATAGGAACAGTGAAGGTCTAGAAGACCAAGAAACATTTCTGAGACAGCTGCTCGTAGGATTGCTGGAAAGGCAAATCAGATCTCCTGCTTGACTATAAAAGACCTTCAGGAAGATTTAGCAGACTCTGGAGTTGTGGCCTCCACAGATATGTCCTTCATGAAAGAGTCATCAGAAGAAAACCTCTCCTGTGTTCCCACCACAAAATTCTGCATCAGAAATTTGCAAAAGAACATCTAAACATGTCTGATGCCTTTTGGAAAGAAGTCCTATGGACCGATGAGGTTAAAATTTAACTTTTTGGCCACAATGAGAAAAGGTATGTTTGGAGAAAAAAAGGGCACAGAATTTCATGAAAAGAACACTTCTTACCTTTAGTAACGGCGAGATGAGACCGTGCCGACCACCACCTCGCCTGAAAACAGCTGCACGCTTCGGCGCTTTCCTGTTTTGGTAGCTCTTATTGCCTTGCATGAGAGCTACTGAAGCAGCATAGCACAACCAGCTTTGCGGTTTCCCTCACAAGAAAAGATTGTAAGCTCTTGCGAGCAGGGCCCTTGTTCCTCTTGTTCTAATTATTGACTTGTCTGTTGCTATGCTATTTGACTGTATGTACATGAACCCCTGAATTGTAAAGCGCTGCGGAATATGTCTGTATATAAATAAAGAATATTATAATCATGCTTTTGGATTGCATTACAACCAATGGCACAGGGAACATTTCATGGGTAGAGGGAAGAATGCATTTAATTAAATTTAAGCAAATTCTGGGAGCAAACATAACACCAACTGTAAAAAGGCTGAAGTTGAAAAGAGGATGGCTTCTACAAATAGATAATGATCCTAATCACACCTCAAAATCCACAATAAACTTATTTAAAAGAACAAGCTCAAGGTTTTGCCACGGCCCTAATAGCCCCCTTATCCGAAAATAATTCAAGATCTGTGGATAAACCACAAAAGAGCAGTGCATGCAAGACAGCCCAGGAATTTCAATTTTTCTTTTGTTATTTTGAAAATGTTAAAGATCTCAAACTGTATGCCTTTTGGAGATAATTTCATAATCAACTTGCTTAACTGTTCACAGTAACAGTAATTTTGACCAGGGGAGCCCAAGCCTTTGCATGCCACTGTATGTAGCATTTTCAGAAGTAGAGGTGGGGGAACTTGCCAAGAGAGATACTGTATTGTCTATGGTCTGTTATTAACAGTCATAACATATTCAGCTTATGCCTGGCAACATGAGAAAATGATTCATTAGGGAATGTGAATGCATTTTTCCTAAAACATAGCCATACCAGCATGTATACTTACCCCAATTAATTTACGTAGATCACTGTTCCTAAGTAATATGTTATGTTTGATGTGCAGTGCTTTCAGGTTTTCCTCAGTTAAAAACAGCAGTAGATTAAGGTGAATACCTTTGCAGGTTGTGTTTGTCCATCAATCAAACAGTATAGGCATGCCAGATACCCTGCTAAATCAATGAATTTCAGAATCCATGCACTATGTATGGTGAGGCCAAACCACTGGTATGCTGAAAGTCATTGTCTAGGCCAGTGATGGTAAACCTTTTAGAGACTGAGTGCCCAAAGTGCAACCCAAAACCCACATATTTATCGCAAAATGCCAACACAGCAATTTAACCGGAATACTACAGTCCAGTATAGTATATCTACCATGTACGTTATCATTTAGCTATAACAGCCTGCCTACTTTCAGTGCGCTGCCTGTGCTGGTGAATGGTAGGAAAAGTCGAAGGCATATTGGTTAACCGAAGACTTTTTCTAGGGTGTGGATGCCCACAGAAAGGGCTCAGAGTGCCGCCTCTGGCACCTGTGCCATAGGTTCGCCGCCACTGGCCTAGGCAATCCAGCCTTCTGTGTGTATTGCCCTAGACTGCTTAGTGAAATGAAACCTTCCTCATCCTATGACCAGGGTTTTACAAGCTTGTACTTTGTGACTACATATTGAAAGCATAGCACCCACACAAGGCCTACCAAGCTAATGCAAAAACATCTGTAGCATTTAGACACTGGTACTATTAATTGGCACAGTGCATATCATATGTGGATGGTAGGCAGCCTTAGGAAAGAGCCATGCACATTATATTGTATCATGACAGTAAGGGTACCTACACACATTGTGGATTTTCCTCAGAAAATGTGCAAAGAAAAAAGACTCCATAAAGACCGCTCATAAATCTCACTTTTTTGTGCAGTTTATGTGCAGATTTTCTGTGCATTTAACCAATGCCCAAAAAAAGTCTATGGGGAAGCCATGAACTCTCTGAATTTGTAAAGCGCTGCGGAATATGATGGAATATTGATGGATTATTATAATATACCAGCTGTGGATCCACAGAAACTTTTGACATGCTGCTGATTTAATGTAGCACTCCCACAAAATTTGTTATTTTCTCACGTGTTAGAAAGGGACATGATGTAATCTGTAGTGAAAGTAATCTTACTAGTGACTGTATTTGTGAATAATAACTAGGGGTGCACCGAAATTTCGGCGGCCGAGAATGCACCTAATCAGTTTCTGCCGATATTTTTACATATCGGCTGGAAATAGCGGGGAGGGACTGGGAGGAGGAGCTGGGGGCCGGTGCGTTCGCTGTGCTCCGGCCCCCAGCTCCAGTAGTTATAAAATGTTGTACAATTAATAAGCATTCTATTCATGAGGCCCCCCTCTGCAGTATTACATTCAATACAGCCACATCCTACTCACAGGGCTGTGCTGGCCGGCCGGGCAGACGAGCGGCAGCGTCACGACTGACGTCACATGCCTGCGCCGCCTCCTTCATTCAGAAAGTAGGCCGGGCACATGACGTCAGTTGTGACGCTGCCGCTCCTCTGCCCGGCCGGCCAGCATTAAGATGACAGCCCTGTGAGTATGATGTGGCTGTATTGAATGTAATACTGCAGAGGGGGCCTCATGAATAGAATGCTTATTAATTGTACAACATTTTATAACTACTGGAGCTGGGGGCCGGAGCACAGTGAACGCACCGGCCCCCAGTTCCTCCTCCCAGTCCCTCCCCGCTATTTTCTATTAATTGTACAATGGGGGGGGGGGGGGGGGGTCTGTGGATGGCACTGTTATGGGGTGGGGGTCTGTGGATGGCACTGTTATGGGGTGGGTGGGGGTCTGTGGATGGCACTGTTATGGGGTGGGTGGGGGTCTGTGGATGGCACTGTTATGAGGTGGGGGGGGTCTGTGGATGGCACTGTTATGGGGTGGGTGGGGGTCTGTGGATGGCACTGTTATGGGGTGGGGGGGTCTTTTAAAAGTATTTGGGCAAAAAGGCAGTTTCGGTTTCGGTCAAGGGGTATCCTGAATTTTCGGTTTCGGACCAGAATTTTCATTTCGGTGCACCCCTAGTAATAACCTCTCTTCTGATCCTCAGCTGTGTCATGTGACCAACACTCTGATTTCCAACTGACAAAGGACAGTAATTCAGTAACTTCTCTATTAATTCCTTTGAGACTGACATTGAGGCTCTAATAGGAATACATAAAGAAACTGGCTTCCTGTCCACATATAAGATGCTGTGTCATTTGGAAAGTGTGAGTGTAATTTAGGTACAGTTTAGTTTATAGCTTGTTTTATCCAAATCATATGAAAATCTGAGGAAATACAAACTTAATGGAATTAACCATTCCATGAGTGGATTAGCAATAGACCCTACAGGAAAATTTCCCGGTGCCCAGGGGGCCATTTAATCCCTCCTCAAGGTACATAAAAATCTGATGCTTTCAGCATTATTGTAGGAGCATCGGGCACTTATGCACCTGACCAGTGGCTGCAGGTGCCCTGCTGAATTCAATTATATTGCCGTCCTCAGGGTGATGATACAGCTTCATCCTGTGAGGTGGGTGGCACTATTTTGTGCTGCTCTGTGGTATTGGATTGTGCTGATGCAGGATTTAGTGCTGCACTGTCGTGTTTTCGTATTTGGTTCTGCTGGGGCAGTATTTTATCCTTCACTATGGTATCGCTGGCCCCACCTACTTCTGTTGTCCTGCCTTCTGTCAATTTGGACCTGCCTACAACATGAGGTAACCAAAGCAGAGCTGTGACAGACCTGCACTGCCTTTCATTAGGCACATCCGGCTATGGGCACCTGACTTCCGGCTAGTGGAACGCAGTTTGCGTTCCACCGTCTTGGCACTTCTTAGATGCGTTCCATATTGCATGTGTGACGTCCTATCCGCCCGAACTAGTATTTGTAATCTAGCGCCCGCAATTTACTAAGCCAATATTGCTGTTATCCTTATATATTTGGGTTTCTAGAATGCCAAAGAGGATATTATGGAGGTTTAGAAAGTTAGCATAGTGTTCAGCCAATCAGCCGGAAGTCACGTCAGACGTGCGGTTTCCAACAAAGCCTTTAAAGGGAAACACTAGTGTGACGGCTGGTGCGTTCCTTTTTTTTCTTGGTGCCCATATCATGTGTGTTTCTTTTACCACTTGCAGCACTTATTTATCAACTAAGTGCTGAATATCCCCTGATGAGCTATTATGATATCTCCTTTTGGGGAAACTCATCGGAGGGGTGTTTCATGCTAGCAGGGACACTTAGGGTATCTGAGGGCTTAGCTCTGCTTTCAGGCAGGGGTAGCCGGTAGGGACAATTTGGGGAGAATACACCTTCCCAACCCCATCTTGTCGGCTGCTAGCCTACAGACCACCTGGTGTCAAGTAACCATGAGTCTTTCAACATTTGGAGACTATCTGGTGACAAGTAACCGTGAGTTTTAGAACAAACAACCTCTGGTTATTTAATTGCATGCTCTAAGTTCTACCAAATGTGCAGGTGTCATACTGGTTACTGCCCTTTGCTGCTTTCTAATATGATATATGCATTACACTGACTGTTGTATCTTGAGTGTAGGCATGAGATATTAAGCTATCTATTCTATCTTTATAGTATTTGTTTTTGGGGTTTGGTTATTTTACCTTGCTAATTATATTAAAAGTAAAATTTTAGGGGTTTCATGCTCAGTGATATTTTTCTGCCTACAACTGCCTACAACATGAGACCACTTTGAGCCCATCTCATTTAACATTTTCTACGCCAGTTTATGGAGTGGAAAATGGTCTCCCTTGCTGGTGTAGTTAAAACCATACTTGCACAGACATTGGAACCATGCGCAAAAGCTATGTAGAAGCCTTCGCCTCTACAGAACTTTGTCGCATCCGCCACCAGTGCATGGGGATTAATCCCGGTTTATAAATCACTAGTCTTAATAAATGAGCCCTATAGTGTGTCAGAGCAAGCTAGTTGCATGGTGTAGACTAAGCCTACTTTAACACTCGTGTTTTGGCCTTCCGTTTGTGAGATCCGTTCAGGGCTCTCACAAGCGGTCCAAAACTGATCAGTTTGCTTTCTAATGCATTCTGGATGGAAAAGGATCCGCTCAGATTGCATCAGTCTCCATTCCGCTTTGGAGACGGACACCAAAACTGAGCCAAACGGACACAATCTGGCACAATAGAAAACGTATCCATCCTCCATTGACTTTCAATGGTGGTCAAGACTGATCCGTTTTGGCTATGTGATAGATAATACAAACCGATCCGTTCTGAACGGATGCAGATGGTTGGATTATCGGAACGGATCCGTCCATGACTGATCCGCACAAAACTCCAGTGTGAACGTTGCCTTACTGAGGTTCCTATTTATATTATGGTAGTAAAGCAATAAAACCTGAATAAAATGTCTGTCCGTTAAAACTCCTTCATTGTAGTATTGTGTCAACACTGGGTGTGAAAAATTCCTCAAAGACCCTATTTCTCGCATCATGTGATTCCAATCTTGGTGACATTTTGCATCCTGATGAGGACAGTTCTTGTTTTCTGTTGATTGCCAAAATGCCACAGAATGTGGAATTTTTTCCAAAGTCAAGCGAAGGTGAGCAGCTGATTAATTTGACTGGAGATTTGTTAATGTCTACGGTTGATTGGCGTCAGGCAAAGTGTTGTGTTCTTGTTTTGCTTCTCTTGTGTACTGTAAGTTTCATATTTAATAAAGGAAGAATTTTTCCAAAACTTGACAATGCTTTGCCTGCAAATTAGGAACGTCTGCCGAGATTTTCAACACTCAGCTTGAGCATCGTACACAAAATACAAATGAAAAAGAATATTCTCGTCTCTATTCATGGTTGAAGCGTGAAGCGTTGCATTGTGCCTTGTCAGTTTCTCAAGGTCACTTCATTCTTTCGGTAGTATGTAGATTTGTTTACATCTGCGGCCTGAGAACAAGCACAGATATTATTGTAGGCAGAGAGTCTATACTATAGTGGTATCAGACCTCACTTCTACAGCTTCTACTATGCATTAATAGACTTATATTGTATTTTACGTTATTCCAAGTTTAACTCATGGTTATCAGTGAGTTAGTCTTACTTTTGTTAACCCCTCCTTCTGTCACTCTATCAGCGCTCAGTGGTGCGATTGCAGGGTGCCAGTGGTTATCTTGGCAGCCTGGGGTTTAACAATGGCCTTCAATCCTGCAATTACTACGTGTCCAGTAGTCTGTCCCTAATGTGTATACCAATGAATTATAGAAATATTCAGACTGTGAAGCCCTAATGGAAGAGGCTGGCGGAGGAAGCAGAAAGGCTGTTGGTGCGGCTTGAGTGAATGTTCTGTAGCTATTGTTCTTTGAATGGTTAGATGGAACCTCGATTCATCGGACATGATGTGCTGCGACGGTTCCATATTACCGTCTACGATCATATCCAGTAGCCTATTATAGTACCTTGCATGCTTCTGTTTATCTCCCTCCTTTAACTGTTGCACAGTGGACACAGTAGGGCTTCAGATGATGCAATTTCAGTACTTGTTAGGATGTTCTACTGATGTGCTCCTGCTGGAATAATTCTTCAGTCAATTTCTTCAGGCTTTTTATAATACTTGCCAGGATGTCTACAATGACAGGTGTCCAAACATGTGGTTGTGTATATTTTTGGGCATGGGATAAAGATCCTGTTTTATTCCACTTCTGCACCAAAACGCATATGCTGACACGATCTATCGAAGTTCTTTATTAAATCAAATCGGGCATCTTGGACACAAGGACCAGTTGACTAGCAGGGAAGGAGGTGAAGACCTCATTCATTTCTTAAACTGCTCTGTTAGGGCTCATGCAGACGGCCGTTGCCTGGCTGGGCCCTTATTGTGACAATATATGGGCCTCGGGTGTTTGTGCACCAAATCACAGATGCGGATCCATTCACTTGAATGGGTCCACAATCCGGAAGGTGCTGTGCAGAACGGAGGCACAGAAGCACTATGGAGTGCTTTCGTGGGGTATATCTCTGTGCCTCCGCACCGCAAAAAAATAGAACTGCCTATGGCAAATTGCGAATACTAATGGTCTTTGCCAAATCATTTATCTGGTGTTTTTTTCTATGAACTTAAATGTGACAGTAAATCAAGTTACGGTATTTCTTCTGTAATTTTTACCTTCCAAGGGAATAGCATATGTGGGATTTTAATTAAAAAAGGGAAAACTTAATTAAAGCCTTATTGTGTACAAGGAAATTGTAAAATGAAGAGATACTTGAATGCTTTGATTAATGACTATAAGTTTTGTGTTATGAAGGATGGTATGCATTGGAATGTACACAGATGACACTACTATATTAAATCCACATGGATCTTTGTTAATGGAACCGAAATATTCACAGGAATATAAAACTTTCAAAGACATTTGTAGTACATATAAAAGGTCCCTCAATGTATATATCCATTAATGTGTGCCATTTCACTCTTCTTTATGATTCCTCGCTTTTTTAGTAACTAAACTGCTGGGAATCACTTCAGTCAACATCCAAAATTAGTGTATAATCTGAAAATCCTCTCAAAATGAATAAAATGGTATCTGTCTAACGTTTGATACATCTTAGCTCCAGATACTGAAACTTGCTACACTAACTTAATTTTGATCAATACAATTTGCTAATGTATTTCCAGTCATGTATAGTTAAAAGGGATTCTCAGGGATTTTCATATTGATGCCCTATTCTCAGAATAGGTAATCAATATTAGATTAATGTGTGTCTGACTTCTGGCACCCCGACTATAAGCTGAGGAAGCCACAGAGCTCACTGGATCTCCTTTAAGATCGCCAAGCAAAGCGTTGTCCATTGGATAGCAGCTGTACTTGGTATTACAGCTCAGCCCAATTCACTTGAATAGGACTGAACTGCTTCTAGACCATTTGACTGATGAACGTGATGTCATGCGGCTTAGGAAGTGGCCTAAGTGGCCACAGAGTGCCACAGCCTCTAAAGTCAGACACCTTCGATGTTAATGACTTATCATGAGGACAGGCCATCGGTGTCAAAATCCTGGAGAACCCTTTTTAATCGCATTTGTGAATGAAATCTTAAATCCACGATGTTAAAGTGACTCAAATGAAGAGAGATGTTCTGAAACAATAAAAAAAATATATATATACTCCTCAGTTAGTTCCCTACCAAACCAGCACTGGTGTGTGTTTAGTTGATTGTACTGGTGACGTAGCTGTATACCCCACTGCAGCCAGTCATTGGCCTCAGTAATATATGGACAGAGCAGAGGATCAGAATGGCACAGTATACATCTTTATACATCTTCAACTATCTCTCCTGTATCCTCCCCAGCTTCCCCCATACAAATAAACTTCTGGCGGCAGCTTATCTCCCAGGTGCACAAAAGGATCAGGAAAAAATATTAATTTTGCCTGAGCTTTGTTTTCTCAACATTATCTGTCGAGGGAGTTTTAGGAACTCCCCACGCATTCAGCCGAACCTGCCGAGAATTACTAACATGTATGGCCAGCTAGTTTCACACTGGTATTAAAACCATCTGGCAGTCAAGTTCATATCTGTCATAGCTGGATATTGCCTATCCCTTGCCGGATCCCGATACTCATGCCGGAAGCAGGCCGGGTGCCATTATAATTGATAGGTCCTGGCTGTGCCCCAGCTGTGCCAGATACGATGGACTCAGAGGAACAGCCTACCAGATGACTTGAACAGCAGTGTGAAACTAGTCTTACTCCCCATGAACAACTTGTCAGGTTTGAAGGTGTTTAACAGCAGATTATTCCACCAGGTTTAGGTAAATACGGCTTCAAAAGGAACGTGATGTAAACTGTGTACCTCTTGAATAGATCACTTAAGAAGCAATTCTATATACTAGGCAGACTTAATTATTAATCCCGCACTTGTATTACACTAAACAGCTATAATCTATTACGAACCCTGTTCATTTCTCTAGAAAGCAATTCACTCCCGCAGAAAGTGCTAGTGAAAGTAGAGCATCCTTATCAGATGTTTACTTGTGTTTTTTTTTTGCCTCAAGTATGTCTAATATGTGGGTTTTTTCTATTGTAGAAGAAACAACGAACAAAGGAACTGTCCCAACTGTTTCATTCATACAACCCTTATGACCACAAGGTAAGGTTAACATCCACTGAAAGCAAACCTGATCACTGTGCTTATTGTGTTTATTCAGTACATTAATTGGGAGGGGTATTTGTAAGGCAAATATTTTCTACGAATTTTAAATGTCTGCATTAAATGACTGCCTTTTCTCTCTGTTATGTTAAATATCCTTTTTTTGAGAGAGTATATAAAAAAAAAGACAAGTGGGTACACATCTGATATGAATGGAGTGCCATCCATGCTAATAAATAATTAAACCAATAAAAAACATTTAAAAATCTGCACATTACAAGATAAAAGCAATACTTACTTTATTGAACAACACACAAAAAGATAAAAATATTGTATATAATAAAGCTTGACAAAAGCTAAATCCAGTGAACATGTGCACACCCAGTCCTAAAATGCTGAGAATTGTATGCTGCCAAAAGACACCAAATGCAGTACATATAATATAAATGTCCAGGCAGTCAGAGTGCACAGATAACACGCCCCATGCGTATCGCTGTAATCACCCGCTTCCTCAGTGTCCTAGGTGGTGCTGCTGTTGTACATCTATTTATATGTATCCTAATAAGAAAACCATAATCGCCTGGTCAGAGGCAGAGCATAATATGGGTATAATGTAATGGAGTGTCAGCATCAGTTACAAAAACTGAACTGCACTGCACATGTGCAATATGGTGTGAAACCGGAACTGTGTTCCAACATCCGTTCCACAGACTAGACCATATCTGGACCCTGGAAAACTCCCTTAAGCAGCAGAACTATTTACTGGATGTAAGATACAAATGGACAAAATGATATAAACTTTTCCAGAGGTTCCTCTTGAAGGTAGGCTACAAGAAAATAAGTGAAGACATGTATTATCAATATGCAGATACTAAAGTGCACCTAGATATCAGAAATGTCTTCATTGTAAATTCCATGTTGCTGACATTTTTGCCATTTGCTATAGAATATAAAAATTTACTTTTGTGTCACTACTTGCCATTTTTTCTTCTTACAATCACCTTGTCTGTCAAGACTGGATATTCTTCCTTCAGTAAGGGCTCTTTTACACTTGAACTTTTCTTTTCTGGCATAGAGTTCCGTCGTCGGGGCTCTATGCCGGAAAAATCCTGATCAGGATTATCCCCATGCATTCTGAATGGAGAGAAATCAGTTCAGGATGTCTTCAGTTCAGGACCGGAACGCTTTTTGGCCGGAGAAAATACCGCAGCATGCTGCGCTTTTTGCTCCGGTCAAAAATCCTGAACACTTGCCGCATCGACGGATGCGGAATAATAGCCCATTGAAATGTATTATTCCGGATCCGTCCTAACATCTTCAGTTGTTACGACGCAACGACGGATCCGGAAGTTGCGCCTGCGCCAGGAAGTAGGAAGGGCTTGGCTGGCGCGAAAAGAGACTGATCCGGAAATCCTGAAGCCAACATCAATGTTTTTTTTTCCAGATCCGTCGTACGGATCCGGCCCCATACCGGATCCGTACGACGGATCTGGAAAAAAAACATTGATGTTGGCTTCAGGATTTCCGGATCAGTATCTTACCAAAAAAGCCGGAAAGACGCATCCGGAAAGAAAACATTATGCGTTCTTACACGTTTTTCCGGATCCGGCGTGTAATTCTGGCAAATGGAGTACACGGCGGATCCGGACAACGTAAGTGCAGATCGCTAGTGTCTGACAGCTAATTAGGTCAAAATGTGGTGGTAGAAACCCTTTAAAACTATTAAAATATAATACATTTGATGTTTCCTTGTTGATAATTATTTGAGATTACTTATTGATAATGTGTTATTTATTTTTGTTTGTGTATTTATTGTATTTTAACTGCTATATCTTTTAATCTTATTGGATGTATTACATTTCATTATTATTTTTAACAATACTGTATGTTTTGAGAGAAAAGGAATTTTATTCTTAGAATCCCTGCCTTAGGCTACATTCACATCTCTGGTGAACATATCCGGCAGGTTGTTCCCGTAGAGAAAACTGCCGGATCCCTATTGACGATAATGGGATCAAGCGGTGATTCAGGCCCCTTTCTAGCATACAGATGCATCTGAGCTAAACTTGATGGTTAACGCATTAAATAAAGAATGGCAAGAAAATGTTAACTTATTTTTAAATGGCTTTAGTCACGAGAAAACTGATAACACTGTGTCGTGCTATCAGATTCCATTGTAAAACTACAACATAAATGCTGGGTTTCAGCCAGAGAACTACTGCTGCATTGTCCAGCTGACAGCCCGCATTTATGCCGGGACAACCCTCTGGATCAGGCATGCTGGAGATGTGAACGAAGCCTCAGTTACATTAGTACTTGTAACATAGTCGGTGTACTAGATGGTTTTTCCACAATTGGAGGGCGAGTCACTAATCTCTATTTTTAAAAATGAGAAAGTACATTTTTCTTAAATATGATCTCTTACATGCATACACATTCTGTTAGATGCACCTTCAGAAATAAATCGCCTATTGTAGGCATGCCCAACCTGTGGCCCTCCAGCTATCAGGGCATGCTGGGAGTTGTAGTTTTGCAACAGCTGGAGGGCCTCAGGTTGGGCATCCCTGACCTATTTGATACTAAGATGAATCTTTGCTTGCTACACCAATTTAAGAGGCACCACGTAGTGGTTGTCACAAATTCTTCATGAATTAAAAGGCCCATGACGAAGGAGTCTTCCCTAATATAGAGTTCTTATAATGTAGATATGGAGATTTATATTTTTCATTTGTTTTACATGGCCTTCAGCAAGCCATAAATATGACTTTTCAGCCAACAGATGGAGAAGTTTTCCAAAGACTGCTAGATGCAGCACTGAAGAGAGAGAAAAAAAATGTAAATGCTCCTTTTAGACCACCAAGTTGTTTCTTAAAGAGGAATTTCCAACTGGGACATTGATGGCAGGGGCGGATTGGCCATAGACCCTCCTCACAGCCCGTCAGTGGAAGTTTTTGGGATGTAGTTTGTGTTGCTGGGGCAGTATTTTGTGATGAACTGTGGTATCTGGCTCTGTTGGGGTGGTATAATGTGCCATAATAGGGTATTGCTGGCCCTTACATCAGTTTGGACCAGACTACAAAACAGGGCCACTTTTAGTATTTTTCCCAGGGCCACTTTAAGTTCCTTGTCCGCCCCTGATTCGCATATCGCTAGGATATGCCATCCATGTCGGATAGGTGTAGCTCCCACATCTGGACCCACGCCTATCTCCAGAACCTCCTGAAGTGAACAGAGAGCAGCCGCGCATGTGCGACCAACATTTGTTCACTGCTTTGGGAGTTCTGAAAATAGCAGAGCATGCTTATGATGAATGAAGAGCATGCCTCCTATCTGTGGTGTGATCTCCTTCACTTAGGGGACCCCGATCTTTAGATAGGAGCGGGTCCCAGAGTTGGGACCCCAACCTATCTAACACTGACGGCATTTCCTAGGGATATGCAATGAGTGTCCCCAGATTGGTCATGACTGAAAAATCTACCTCCAAAAAAACAAATATTGAAATTGGACTAGTCGCCTGTCATAATGAGCTCTGAAGGTATGACTAGAGGACTTAGTTGGTGCGTTACCTGTGCACAGAACCATTGCATCATCTTGGTATTCATTTGTGGGCACAGGTTGGATACATAGTGTCCAAAATGCTTTTGGTGGACAAATTAATATTAATGACTGCTAAACAGATTTTCTCACTGTGAATTGATTTCTCAGCGATGAATCAATAGGCTGCATTCTCTTGAGAACCGGTTAGGTACACAGAATGGCAGGCTAACGTTTATGTAGGTGACAGGTGCCCTTTAATGTTTTCCTGAAAGGTAATGCCTTCAAGAAAAGCAGGAGCAGATCAATCAATGTAAAGGTGAAAAGTGGAGCAGTATTTGATACTTGTCTCTCTTCTTGTGCAGCATATCGTCTTTATTCATAGCACAAGTAAAGGCTCTTATTCTTTTATTAGCGCTCGGATGGCGCGTGGCCGCACTCTACCCCTGCTGCCTCCTCTGTTCATATCCTTTGTGGCATTGTATCAAAGTGTCCTCAAATGATTTTGGCATTACTTGTGAAGACCTACACACTCCTTTACAAATTAGTTATTCAGCAATGTAGAATAGAATGTGACTGCAGATATATCCCTTTTGATGTTTGTTAATAAATTATTATAAGTTGTCTGGCCTGTGAGCGACTTTCCGAGCTGCCAAGAAGTATTCTCTTGGCCTCCTTTAATGCTCACTTGCTGCTTGCCTCTGAAAGCTTGCAGGTGAGCTGTAAAGTGTATCTCTGTGATTAATTGGGTTTTTCTTTGTGATCTTTGATTTTCTCTTAAGTAGAATAGTGTGGTATTAATTGACGGTAATTATTGAAAGTGACCACTGCCAAGAAATTGGGGCAGACTGGGAACTTAGTGGCCACAAAAAAAGCTGAAAGTGGCCCCATGTTGTAGGCCAGTCCAAATTGACAGAAGAAGGCAGGGCAAGAAATACTGATGTGCAGCACAAAATACCTTCCCAGCATTACCAAATACCACAGCGCACGCAGAATAAAATATTGTCCTTTTACCATAGTGAGGATGGTGATACATTGGAATTCAGGAGGGCACCTGTGGCTGCTGGCCAGGAGTATGAGTACCTGATGCCCCTGAAGGCATCAGTTCGTTAGGTACCTGGCCAGCGGCCATGAGGAGAGCTTTGAGTGGCCCCCTGGACATCGGCCCACCAGGCCAGTCTGCCCCTGCAAGAGATTGACGTGGTTAAATATTTTGGGAAATGTAAAACTTAGTATCGGATAATTTTGTGTTCTAGAAGCCTGGTATCTCCAGCCCGCCAATTTTCCTAGGCGTACCAGTGAGTGGTAAACATTCCTTGATTTCTGGTGTATTGAGGAGATGTTTCTCTTAAGATTAGGATATATCTAACCAGAATTACTGTTTGACAATCTAATACACTGATCAGGACTCTGAACTTGCAGCTACACCAGCAGATACACCAGTAGAAGCAAGTCTTGAAACTAGAAGAAGAAATCAACCAACAGAATTGTGCAACTTTGACCCTCTGTCAGTCTTGTAGGCTGTGGATGCATTTCTGCTTTCTAGCTTCCTACTGACACTGAGACCTTAGATGTTGTCCAGAGCCATGTGCGTGGGGTCTAATTTGATCTATAGATATGCCAGTTAATGTGGTGCAGTTCCTGCATATGTATAGAGTTCTAATGAGGGAGCTGTTTTTTTAACAAATGGCAAAATAGAATTTAGACTAAACAAAAGGATACTATAGTTTACCTGCTTGACTGTGTTGGCTTGCTAATAAGGTTTCGTTCACATTGAGCAGTCTTCTACATCTCAATGGGACTTTTGAGACCTCCATAATCTACTGTAAAAATGACCCTATTTACATGTATCAAATTTTTCGCTAAAAGGAATATATGCAACAAATCTGCATGTGTGCATACCCTTTTCATGCCATTTTACAGTAAGTTTTCTTTTGCGAAGCACCTATGCTCTGTATCCTGGCTTCCCAACATTTTTTCTGGAGCCTCAGCAAACGGTGAACCTTGACCTTACCAATGCATGGCATCCATACCAAAAAGACATGAATAGACAATAGGAATGGTGTAGTTAGAAGTATACTGTACAATAGATAGTGTTTCTCAAACTAGCTGTGATAGATTTTTTTTTTTCTTGTTCATGGGACAGAAGTATCTTTTCCTGGGACAGTGGGATTATGCATTCTATGCAGGATGCTCAGGGACCATGCTGTGCCTCATCAAGGTTCAACTTACTGCTTCTATGGTCACTAACTTTTCACACAACTTTGCCTAAATCGATAGTACAGGTAAATGGAAACAATGCTTTAATACATTATATCTTTATAGAGAAAAAGGCTTCTGTGTGCTTCCATTTTCATGCCTACACATTGCAAAAGATAGGACATGTCCTATCTTTCACTGTATCTTGAGGATCGTGGACCGATTGAGTAAATGGGTCCTCGCCACGATAAGTAGTACACATGGCCGGTGCCCGTGATATTCAAATGCCCCACGGTCGTGTGCAGGAGAACTAAGGGTACTTTCACACTTGCGTTTTTCTTTTCCGGCATAGAGTTCCGTCACAGAGGCTCTATACCGGAAAATAACTGATCAGGCATATCCCCATGCATTCTGAATGGAGAGTAATCCGTTCAGTTTGCATCAGGATGTCTTCAGTTCAGTCGTTTTGACTGATCAGGCAAAAGAGAAAACCGTAGCATGCTACGGTTTTATCTCCGGCGAAAAAAACTGAAGACTTGCCTGAATGCCGGATCCGGCATTTTTTTCAATAGGAATGTATTAGTGCCGGATCCGGCATTCAAAATACCGGAATGCCGGATCCGTCTTTCCGGTCTGCGCATGCGCAGACCTTTAAAAATTAAAAAAAAAAAAAAACGGATCCGTTTTGCCTGATGACACCGGAAAAACGGATCCGGTATTGCAATGCATTTTTCTGACTGATCAGGCATTTTTCTGACTGATCAGGATCCTGATCAGTCTGAAAAATGCCTGATCAGTCAGAAAAAATGACATCCGTTTGCATACAATTTGCCTGATCAGGCAGTCAGTTCAGGCAACGGAACTGCCTGCCGGAATCAAGCAACGCAAGTGTGAAAGTACCCTAAATCGGTATTTATTCCTTGCACTGCCTTCCTGAAGAGATTACTGTTATGATAGCTGGAGGTAAGCAGTTTGAGAGTCAAATCTCCTGACCAGTAGCTACAATAAACACAAGTTAGTGATAAGTAGACATAGCAGTATGGTGAAAAAACATAAATCATTGGTTTTCTCTCTGAGGTGCCACCCTCCTCCTTCCTGACACCCTAGGCATGTGCCCTTATGTGCCTTATTGTAAATACGACCTGGCTCCCAGGAACCCATATCTGGCGCACTTGTCTCTCCCCTTTGTGTGGGTGGGCAGCAGATTATCACAGGTGAAAGTCAAGCAGCTGCATCTCCCAGGACTGCATTGCAATAAGCTCTTTTTAACCTATTCTTCCCCTGCATCGAAAATAGAAAAGCAAAGAAAATATACATAAAAATACCTAACAATATTTTGAATGAATGTATATTGCAATAATACTAAATTTGAAATGCCCCATTCATTGCATAGTAATACTTTTTGTGGAATAAAGCTTTTGATTCTGGTTTCTTACTGCCTTCTTTGAACTTTCCACAATTCAAGGAAATGTATCTTTACTTTTTCTCTATGTATATATTTAGTGGAAAATGTCAGCATCTCAGGCAGTCTTTTTGCTGCATCTGTTAAGACCAAAGCCCTGCATTGTAGCCATCTCACTGCACATAATTCTTTATTCAACACCACTTTGTCAATCTAACATTTCATCTTCCTTGGATAAAATGGATATCAATAATAATTGTGTTATGGTAATAACGGTATTGATGTATGCATGTTGTCTACAGAGCTCTTTGAATATAACAATATAAGCATATGCTTATTAGATTAGGAAACAAAAATGAGTAATTTGTTTTAATTACTTGGAAATATAATTACTTGCGGGATGGTTAGACGCACGGGAAAAAAGATGCTGCTACATTGTTTGAAGCAAATAGGGAATTTCAATGTAGAACAGGAGATGCTTTTGCAATAAGCCTCGTTTTAGTGTATGCAGTAAGATACAGCAAATTCAAATGGGCCAAGTATACACAGAGCTCAAAAACTTTTAATCCTCACAAGATGTGCTTTCAATCAAGTGATTTTATATATATATATATATATATATATATATATAAATAATCTGCCATAATGATATTTGGGACTCACCAGAGGAAATGATTGTCAGGCTAACCCCTCCATCTATGAGGAACGTGGTTATGTCCAGTGTTATTCACACTGTATACTTGTCATTGCACACATACAATCATTTCACATATAATTATTAATAAAGGAAAGTTAGCTGTATAACAAGAGTTTGCTGCAGTCTCCAGAGTACTATAACAACTAAAAAGGCAGGTCAAAGCTTCAATCAAAAGCAATAAAAGCTACTCCACAAGCACATTCTAATAATGTGGAATACTTCTTTCAATATATCCATATGAAGAACACACTTTGTAAAGAGGGCTCCCATTGTTACTAGTAATGGCACAATCAACGAAGTCATGCTCTGTATCCCTATAATCCCTCGGCTACTGGCTGCTGTTGACCATTGTGTCTGTAAGATGACTACATGGCATTTACTAACATAGTCTTTGTTGGTATTCTGTGCCGTTTGCTATATTTCATAAGATCCAGAGATCTCCCCATCCATTGTTCTACTAGATTTATATAAACCTGACAGCTCAAGGGGAGTGTCTTCTGCTGGAGCTAAGGGGGAGTGTCCATGCTCTCCCTATCAACGCAGGAGGCAGTTGAAGGATGAATCTGAGCATGTGCGACCATCTCAATGAGCAGGACAAAGGAATGAGAAAAAATAAAAAGCAGGTGACATTATAAAGATATTTTATTGAATAACTCAGTGGCTATGCTAAATCTTTAATTACATGTAATTACAATAGAAATCAGATCCAGGTGCTGGTTTAAAAAACAGAATATTTTTCATGGGACAACCCCTTAAACTTACTAACCGTTCTGCCCCAGTGCTCTGGCAGTAGAAGTGGGAGGGCTTCTTTAGCTACTTATATCTCTGGATTGGTAACAGCTAGAGATATGGGCTTTGTCTTGTTGTTTGAAAGATGACTTTCCAAGCTTTCAAACAATACCAGAACCACAGCATTATCTTCACTAAATTGGAAGATATCGCTGTTAGAAATTGGGATGGCAGTGAATGCATCTGAAAGTGAAAGTAAATGCAGATGTTACCATAATTATTCCCGAACTGTGATATCTCCTGCTTATGTTGTGCTAATGCTGTGGTTCTGGTCTTGCATGAAAGCTTGGACTGCCAGCTTTCAAACAAGACCATGTCCATGTTTTTAGCTGTACCTACCAATCCAGAGATATGAGCCGCTAAAGCAGTCACCCCTGCTCCTCCCCCTGCACTGTTAGGATGTTAACTTGCAGATCACTAGATCTAATGATTTTAAAATGCCTTTCCCAGACTCTTGTAGCAACTGGAATAAAAATGCACAGTTCTCACAACTGAGTGTGGTACATCAATTGCCTGAAGTAGGAATGGTAAATGCTTGTCGAGGTTGAGACGAGAAAATGGATTTTGACTTATCATATTCCTCGACTTAATTTTTAATTGGCAGAAAAGATTATGTAAAGTGTAACTTTTGCTGCTTCTGCTGCTTTCCTTTATTCACACATTAGCAGACATGTTCTTGGACCGTACTTATCAAGTCTCTCGAATTCTACTCTTCGGCCTCTCCTTGACATGTCCTTCCCCATGGATTCATGATAATGCACATTAGAAACAAATGGAAACATATGGACAACACAGCGAAAAACAATGCTATCATCTGTGAAGTAAATTTGCTTCAAGAGAACCTTTACGCCCTTGACAACATTTATTTTTCTCATCGTTGGCCCCCTGGTGCTTTGTCCCACAATGGTGAGCACTTTGCTGCAGGCTAAGGGTCCAAGAAGTTTCTATTTCTGGGGCAAGATCATTACCTTCTTTTTTCATATGAACTCAATGCCATTAGTTTGCTGTAGTGTGTGTTATAACTCTGCTGGGATTTTGATCTGGTGTAGTGGAGCTGAAGAGTCAGTTTCTTCAGGCAAAGTTCTTTAGTGTGCCATTGCTTCGTAGGGTCATTTGATATATTTTAGATAGCTTATACTGGTTACTTAGAGGCAATTTACTATACTCATTGTATTGACAGTTTTTCAGTGTTGTGTAAAGCTCTGCTTTTATAAAATATACCCATAGTTCCTGAAAACATGAGCCTATATAGAAAGAAAACATATAAATTGTAGTGCATTATCCAGTTAGTGTAGTCAAAGTAATCTGAGGTTATTGGCTTTGGTATTCTGTATTATGCAAGTTACTACTGGTGGATGGTACATACTAACCAGCAGCAAATATACCATTGGTATAGCCTGTGCAGATGCATAGCTGCCCTTTAGGCAATGGAGACTATAGCAGAGTTATAAAGGAACCCAAGAGAATCTGACGTAGTGAGGGACTCTGATCCATCGGATGGGGATTGATTTAGAGATTCATAGTAAGGAGCACTATGATGAGCACTGTACTCTTGATAAAGTAGCTGTTAAAACAACAAGGGGCCCACATACGCATGCTATTCTTGTACAAGGACCCTCTATTATGACCACCACATACTAATATTATTTGGGTGGTAAAACTAGTGTTAACAGGGACATCCGTTAATACAGGGTGCCCAGCGCCGCCTTCCCTGTCTTAATCACCGCCCTCCCTGTCTACAGTGCCGCCTTCTTCACCTCAGCGTCGCCTTCGTAATCCTCCTGTCCATCTGCGAGTGCGCACTAGGCTCAGCCTGATGCGCCCGTGCGGACTCCTGGCAGCGGCTTCGTTGAGCCATGCGCGTCAGGCCGGCGCATGCGCACTTGGCTCAACGAAGCCGCTGCCAGGAGTCCGCACGGGCGCATCAGGCTGAGCCTAGTGCGCACGCGCGGGATCTGGCAGAGGGACGGGAGGATTGCCGAGGCGGCGCTGAGGTGAGGAATGCAGCACTGTAGACAGGGAGGGCGGCGCTAGGCACCAGGCGGCGATGAGTGCAGCCGGGCACCCTGTATTAACGGACGCCCCCTTGGGCACCTTAGGTAGGTGATTGACAGGTTATAAAAACCTGTTTTTTGGGGGCTAATAGAGCCACAAGCAGGTTTAATAAGGCCAGCTTAGGATTCATGTTATTTGTACGGACATGGGCATATCTTTAGGTTATAGGGGTAAAATCTCATGACATCCCTTTAAAGTGAACCTGTCACGAGGATTTTGTGTATAGAGTTAAGGACATGGGTTGCTAGATGGCCGCTAGCACATCCGCAATACCCAGTCCCCATAGCTCTGTGTGCTTTTATTGTGTAAAAACACGATTTGATCCATATGCAAATTAACCTGAGATGTGTCCTGTACGTGAGATGAGTCCAGCGTGAAGGAGCCCAGCACCGCCCTGTATCCTCAGAATCTCCTCCTTGCTACCAGACATCAAAAAGCCAGAGCACCGTAATCTCGTGATGTGCGAGCTAACGCATGCTCAGTTCCTTCCCTGAGGCTGATGCCAGCACAGGGAAGGAACACTATGAGGACATTGCGCATGCGCTAGCTCGCGCATCGCGAGATTACGGCACTCTGGCTTTCTGATGTCGGGGAGCAAGGAGGAGATTCTGAGGATGCGGGGCGGTGCTGGGCTCCTTCACGCTGGACTCATCTCACGTACAGGACACATCTCGGGTTAATTTGCATATGTACCAAATCGTGTTTTTTTACACAATAAAAGCACACAGAGCTATGGGGACTGGGTATTTTGGATGTGCTAGCGGCCATCTAGCAACCCATGTCCTCAACTCTATACATCAAATCTCGGGGACAGGTTCTCTTTAAAGTAAAAAATGAAAATCGGACATCCTATAGTACATGACTATCTCTTTCTAACAATGATAGAACCAGCCCTGTGCCTCACATGGATCCGGAGATCTCCACATTCATTGCTTTAGTCGATTTTCATCAAGATGACAGCTCAAGGGGGAGTGTCTTTTCTGCTGCAGCTCAGGGGCGTGTCTCGGCTCTCCCAATCACAGCACTCGAGGCAGTTGAAGGATGAAACTGAGCTTGTGCGGCCTCCTCAGTGAGCAGGACAAAGAAATATGAAAAAGAACAAACAGCAGGTGGTGTTATACAGATAGATTTCAGTGAATAACTCAGTAGCTATGCAAAATTGTTAATTACATGAAATTACAAAAGTATTCAGATCCAGTTGCTGTTTTAAAAACTGTAGAATATTTTTTGTGGGACAATCTCTTTTAAGGGCCCCATACACTTTAAATTTTCAGCTGAAAGAGCCAAGAATGGTGGGACTGGATGACATTCTCATGTGCATGGGGAGCTCCTAACTCACTTCCAGGAGATGAGCTTTCTCCGCTCTCACTATAGAATATACATTCACTTTTGGGCACGTATGTGTATGTGTATGGGGGAGTCGGGAGAGATCGCTTTTGGCCAATCATTTGGCCAGCAGCTATTGAATATGCATGCCCACCTTCATACATAATCTCTGCCTGCTCAGAATCTGTCCTGTTCGTACAAGGCCTTCACAAAAATAAAAATAAAAAACCATCAGTGAGAGAGAGATTATTAGTACCTAAAGAGCACATGTCAGCAGGATCAAACTTATTAAACCTGGCATAGTGCTGGGTAGGGTTGATCCTGCTGATTAAAATGACACATGTCTTGCGAAAATCAGTTGTGGCATTCATTGTTGACAAGTAGAGTGTAACATTTTAGTCTTGAGTTTGCTATTTTTAACCATTATAATGAGCATTTTACAAAATGCTCTTCTAAGGGAATGCTGGTGGTTATGCCTCATAAGATTGTTGTTATGGTTGTAATTTAAAAATGACTGTTTTATTTTTGCACAGATTTTACGTAAAATGTTGAACTCAAATTAGTGCAGTTAAGGGTTAAATGCTTTACTCATGCAACAATGTAATTCACGCAATTTGAAATATTACTGCTACACATTATACTATAAAATAGGTTGGATGTTGAAATAAAGTTACTAGTCTTGTGTCACCATTTATTTTAGTTGTGAAAGGCTGGCATTAAATATGCCACATAGTTTAAGGGTTCTTTCACACCATATTTTCTTTTTTATTTCCAGCAAGGAGTCATTTTTTAGGTAAACTGGATCAGATAACATTTTTAAGATAGTGCAGGTTTTCTTTAACTTTTTAGGTGGAAACAAGGCAAATTTAACAAGGAGAAAAGGTGGAGTTTGAATTGTTACCTGTGAGTGGTTGATATTTTTAAAAAGGGAGGCTTTATTTTTTATTTTGTTGATAGGTCCATAAAACGGATTAATAAAATGGATATTGTACTATTGTATAGAGTTTGTTTAATGGATCTTTCCACTCCTTTCAGTATATTTGTTTTATTTTTATTTTTTGCCAGATTTAATGGGAAAGTGACATGTGACTTGTTTTTTATTGAATGCACTTCCCCATCCAGTTAGAAAAATGGTCAGGAATGTAACTTAGATAAAACATATGCACTTTTGGCATACATTTTTCTGTAGAAGACTATCTATCCATTAAAATCAACCGTTTTTATGTTGTTGTTTTTTTTAGTAAAAATTATATGTTTAATGGAAAATAAAAAATGTGGTGTAAAGACTGCCTTACAGTCTATGTGCAGTGTTCTTTGGTCACTCTGTGTGACTGAGATATATAAATAGTATAAGCAAATCTAACAAAATTGTTATATATCATGCTAGAGAAAATAAATGCCTCTTTCTTCCTTATCATCTACTTCATTTTCACTGATAACTCTCAAGTGACTCTTAAAAATCATACTGAATTTCTACTCTGAGGTAAGATTACAGACTAAGAAGTCTTGGGAAAGGGGAGGGGGTCACAGCTGTGAAAAGGAGAAAGTGGCAGAGAGAGACACACAGATGCTACTGGTGGCTAGTATTATTTGTTATCTAACCCCAGTGCTAACTTGACAACAACACTGTTCAGTACTGCTGTATAATATCCTCCATGCTGCGCCACTTCTGAAAGTGTCCTACAGAAAGAGAGGAGAGCAGGATGTGTTTTTTGCTGTGTATGGGGGACATCATAGCAGGAGTCTTGGTCTCTTCTGGAGCTTAGCTCTGGGAAAAATGACAACTAGAGATGGCGCCCCAAGAAGTAAATCTAGTGTAAAGTGCAGTTGATATAATGGTGAGCTTACGGTACCTTATTTTCTGTATCTGTAAAGTAGAGATGAGCTTCAGGTTATGAAATTAGTTTACTGGTAAAAGGTGAATTACGTTACGGATTCTGTTACCACGGACCATAATGTCAATTTTATGACGGAATGCATAATGGAATGCCTTTAGAGGCATTCCGTCATAGAATTGCGTTATGGTCCCTGGTAACAGAATCGCAATTCACCTTTTACCAGCGAACGAAGCGTGCACGAATTAAAAAATATGGAATTAATTTGCTCACCTCTACTGTAAAGTGTCCTCCTGCCCTGAACTTAGTCTTGTAACTTACATGCAACATGTAAATTCTGTATCTGAAGTATATGCTACAAGGGTATACTACCTTACCAGAGGCTTGTAGTGGATGATGGGACTTTTAGTATAATAACCGCTAGAGAGCTACAGAATAAACACTGTACAGTATCTCCAGCATGGCTTCCATCGCCTCTGTCCCTAACATGGCTCCACACTTCTCATTCATCAGGATAACCACCTTATACTTGTTTCAAGGATGACTCCATCAGTTTTTCACTCCTCTATTTTCTGTCCTTAATTCCCAGCATGGCGCCTCACTTCTTATACCTTATCATTGCTTCATTGGAAATTACTGATCAAAATACTGCCATGTGAAAGTGGCCTCAGGAGAGGGTTGAGCTTGTTCACGTGCAGCTTGACATACAGTGAGGAACAGAAGTATTTGAACACCCTGCGATTTTGCAAGTTCTCCCACTTCGAAATCATGGAGGGGTCTGAAATTCACATTGTAGGTGAGAGACCGAATTAAAAATGTATTTGTCTTGCACTGTTGAAGATAAGTATTTGAACACCTGAGAAAATCAGTGTTAATATTTGGTACAGAAGCCGGTTTGCAATTACAGAGGTCAAATGTTTCCTGTAGTTCTTGACCAGGTTTGCACACAGTGCAACAGGGATTTTGACCCACTCCTCCACACGGATTTCCTCTAGATCTGTCAGGTTTCGGGGCTGTCGCTGAGCAACATGGAGTTTCGGCTCCCTCCAAAGATGTTCTATTGGATTTAAGTCTGGAGACTGGCTAGGCCACTCCAGAACCTTGATATGCTTCTTACGGAGCCACTCCTTAGTTATCCTGGCTGTGTGCTTTGTGTCGTTGTCATATTGAAAGACCCAGCCACGACCCATCTTCATTGCTCTGACTGAAGGAAGGAGGAGGTTGCTCAAAATCTCACAATAAATTGCCCCATTCATCCTCTTATTAATATAGTGCATTCGTCCTGTCTTCTTTGAAGAAAAGCACCTCCAAAGCATGATGTGACCTCCCGCATGCTTCACTGTAGGCATGGTGTTCTTGGGATGCAACTCATCCTTCTTTTTCCTCCAAACACGACGAGTGAAGTTTAGTCCAAAAAGTTCTACTTTGGTCTCATCTGACCACATGACTTTCTCCCATGCTTCCTCTGGATCATCCAGATGGTCATTGGCAAACTTAGCACAGGTCTGGATATGTGATGACTTGAGCAGGGGAACCTTCTGTGCAATGCTTGATTTGAAACCATGATGGCGTAGTGTTCTACCGACCTTTGAAACTGTAGTCCCAGCCCTCTTCATGTCATTGACTAGCTCCTCCCTTGTAGTTCTGGGCTGATTCCTCACCTTTCTGATACCCCACGAGGTATGGTAGCCTCTTCCATTTTCTAACAATTGCCCCATAGCCCTTTCCAGCCTTGTGGAGGTGCACAGTTTTGTCTCTGGTGTCTTTTGACAGCTCTTTGGTCTTGCCCATGGTAGTAGGTGGTGTCTGACTGTGGGGTGGACATGGGTCTTTAAAGAGCTTAGACAGGTGCTACTAAGTTAGATTAATGAGTGGAGTACAGGTGGACTTTTTAAAGGCACAGTAAAAAGGTCCTTGAGAGCCAGAATTCTTGCTGTTTCTCAGGTATTCAAATACTTGTGTTCAGCAGTGCAAGACAAAATTATAAAAAAAATCATACAATGTGATTTCCTTTTTTTTTTTTATTATTCTGTCTCTGAGTGGGAATGCACCTACAATGTGAATTTCAGACCCCTCCGTGATTTCTAAGTGGGAGAACTTGCAAAATCGCAGGGTGTTCAAATACCTCTGTTCCTCACTGTAGATCTTCAGCTCGCTCTTGCATTTATTCAGGAGATGCATGGGCTCTTGGCAGTTTCTGCCTGGCCTCCCCCAAATGTCACAGATCGGGAAGGGTCTTCTCAGAGAGGTGGTTTTCTGAGGAGGTCTCACTCTGTTATATTATATATATATATATATATATATATATATATACATAGCACCCGCTACGCTTTTTTGTGAATTGGTGCTGCCACACTTTTCCTTATATTATAATATATATGTATATATGTATATATATATATATATATATATATATAGTACAGACTAAAAGTTTGGACACACCTTCTCATTCAAAGAGTTTTCTTTATTTTCATGACTATGAAGGCATCAAAACTATGAATTAACACATGTGGAATTATATACATAACAAACAAGTGTGAAACAACTGAAAATATGTCGTATTCTAGGTTCTTCAAAGTAGCCACCCTTCGCTTTGATTACTGCTTTGCACACTTGGCATTCTCTTGATGAGCTTCAAGAGGTAGTCATCTGAAATGGTCTTCCAACAGTCTTGAAGGAGTTCCCAGAGATGCTTAGCACTTGTTGGCCCTTTTGCCTTCCCTCTGCGGTCCAGCTCACCCCAAACCATCTCGATTGGGTTCAGGTCCGGTGACTATGGAGCACCCCATCACTCTCCTTCATGGTCAAATAGCCCTTACTTTCAAAGTTTTCCCAATTTTTCGTCTGACTGACCTTCATTTCTTAAAGTAATGATGGCCACTCGTTTTTCTTTACTTAGCTGCTTTTTTCTTGCCATAATACAAATTCTAACAGTCTATTCAGTAGGATTATCAGCTGTGTATCCACCTGACTTCTCCTCAATGCAACTGATGGTCCCAACCCCATTTATAAGGCAAGAAATCCTACTTATTAAACCTGACAGGGCACCTGTGAAGTGAAAACCATTTCAGGTGACTACTTCTTGAAGCTCATCAAGAGAATGCCAAGAGTGTGCAAAGCAGTAATCAAAGCAGAAGGTGGCTACTTTGAAGAACCTAGAATATGACATATTTTCAGTTGTTTCACACTTTATGTATATAATTCCACATGTGTTAATTCATAGTTTTGATTCCTTCAGTGTGAATCTACAATTTTCATAGTCATGAAAATAAAGAAAACTCTTTGAATGAGAAGGTGTCCAAACTTTTGGTCTGTACTGTATATACATACATACAGTACTAGAGAGAGAGAGAGAGAGGAGAAAAAAAGGCAGCACTCCAGATTGTGATGAAAAAAGTGGATGGTTTATTCACCCATCTAGCAGCAATGTTTCAGCTCTCTCTTTGGAGCCTTTGTCCAGCTGAATAACATGTGCAAATCAGCATACATAAATAGTGCAAGTAATTATCAAAATTCCAAATTGATATACAATAATAAAGTGAAAGTGCATAAAAAATAGCCATGTAGAAAGTATAATTCATCTATCTCCATAGTTCAATCCCACATAGCTGTGAACATGATCATATAAATTGCATAACATGATCGATACAGTGCAAAATCACAGAATATACATGATTGCCAATCAAGTGTGGTAAAGTGTACACAGTGTATCACAATGATGAATCAGTTAAAACATTAAATACCTTTGAATGGATCACGTTGAACCAAAGAGACCTGGTGGGAACTGTTGGCGTCCGGAAAAGCAGTCGGCGCATGCGCCGATCCATCGGTTATCGCAAGACACATAGTAATTACATGGAACATAGGGACCACATCAAAGATGGCCGCTGTTAAACATCGCACTAGGGCGCATGCTCATGCAAGTACAGGCCGGTAAGCATCCCGTACAGAACTGTCAGACGCATAAATAGTGTCCAAAGCACCGCAGTTAGAAGCAGACAAGGCTGATCCACATAAAGAAGACCGACGGGTGAGCGCCGGCCTAAAAATGGAATGTCTGTATCAGAGGGGCGGCACGGTCATCAAACCGCAAACACCCCACTGTCCAGACCTAACAGCATATCCTCTCCGTGACAAAAACCACCACATTATGAATGGGGTCAACAATAATGTCAGCCCACTTCTCCTGTCAGTGGGGGGAGTCACGGATACACTGCATCGGTGCAAATAATACAATATATTAGATTTGAATATGACAGAACCACAAGTCAGTGGGCAGTGTCACCCGAGCCCCATTTGGGGCTGGAGTGGCACCAAAACACAGACAGGGGCTGTCTCTAGAAATTTAAATGGTAACCCAACATAATAAGCTACTAAATAACATATAAATGGTTTGCCAGCACAGTTCCTCCAGTCTTCACCATACGTGACCATTCATGACATACAGTCAAAAAATGTTGTCCTACAAAAAAAGAAAACACAGTTTAGCATATAGCACATGTTGTTTTCCATACACAAAATCAAGAGTACAAGCATGACCAATGACTAGACAACCCTAAATTCTACATTTAAGCCCAGTGTATAAATCCAATAGAGCTCTCGTCTCTTCAATAATTTTAGTTCTATCACCACCTCACCTCGAGGGGGGTATTTGTTCCAAAATTCTAAAACGTAAATCACTTTGTGTATGTTTAGCCTCAGTGAAGTGTTTTGATACAGGAAGATCCATTTTTAGTTTTCTGATAGAATATTGATGTTGATTGAGACGGGTTTTGACATCCCAAGTGGTCTCACCTATGTATAAAAGGTGGCAGGGACACATCAACAAATAAATAACATAGGACGAATCACATGTTAAGTATTGTTTGATTTTGACCCTTTGTCCAGAGACCGGGTGAACAAATGAGTCACCTCTTAACATCAAATTAAAATTTACACAATTATAACATGGAAAACAGCCCTTTCGGGTAGATCCCAAATATGTCTCACAAGTTTCCCTAGACGAGCCAATGTCGGACTTAACCAATCTGTCACCTAAATTGCGGCTTCGCCGGTATGAACATAAGGGTAAAGTTTTAAATTCCTCCACTTTCTCAACATTACTAGATAGTATTCTCCAATGTTTTTTTTATAATGGCAGCAATATTGTCACTGTTGGTAATGAACTCAGACACAAAAGGGATGCGGGCTTGGGAGCGCTTATTGTGTGCTGCTTTTTTTCTTTTTCTATATATATTTGTTTATATATTCTATAGCATATGAAGGTAATTTGCAAAAATCCTTCTTCCCAACCCTGACACCTTGTTAAAGATCATACATATCTCCTGCCTTGCATAAACTTTTTATGTTCATAGGTTTTCAATTTAAATTACCTTTGCTCCGTCATGCCTGACTATTGAATGCTACATTTCAGTGGAGACGACAGCAGTCTGTTTGAAAAACCATTAATCTTGCTGTGGTGTCAAACGCCTAAAATTAAAGTTACAGATAATATGCATCTAATCATTTCCTGTGAGCTGCTTCAGCTGCAGTATGTTCTTGTAACAAGCCTTCTTTTTAGTCTTGCCCTATATAGATTAGATTACTTAATGATATCTCCTGTGGCCTTATCATTCATGGCCTAAAGACTGAATGAGGTGCTGGCAACAAGCAGAGTCTTTTTGTTCAAATAGAAAAGTTATAATGATGTTAGAGGGCAGCGTAGACAGCAAACGGCATCTAGAGACCCGTATGTTCTGCAGAACAGCTGTCCTGACATACAACTGGGCTCTCTTTCACGGGCTGTTGTGGAGACCTTCATTTACATAGGTTGTAACCTTTTCTTTATGCTGTTGGACGGTGTGTTCATTCTGCCACCATTGTCAGACTCTTCGGTTGTTAGGGATGTCAGTTGTATTGTCCAGAATTTATGTGTGGCTGATAACGGACAAATAGCAGCATGTCCACTCCTGTCACCAGCTGCTCACGAAGAATAGAGAAAAAGGAAATTAGTGGAAGGGGGGAAAGAAACTAACGTAATTAAAGTGATTTGCTTGAAAAGTTGGTCTTTCCATGATGAATGTCATGATTGGAAAATCTATTTTGGTTCCTGTTCTTTTAGAAATTGAATGTCCAGTACTAATTATTATATATATTTTTTTGTTAGTCTTTAGAGCATTTGGTAGAACACAGTGAGGGTTTTACTGGTCTGCTTTATCACATTGTCCTTATAAAATTCGGTGTTCTTTCAAACACTTCTGTCTGTTGCACTTGTGGCTTTGGTGTTTGAAAGTCCTATCAAAATCTTAAAACTATTGTCAGTATTGTGGAAAAGTGTTAAATGAAGCAGCAGCATGTGGCTACTACATGCAAACGAAAGGGGCCACAAATGGCAGTTTTTGACGCTTGGGCCCCATTATCAGAATTAGAAAGCCACAGAACTTTTGAGAGTAACTTCTGAAATGGTCATAAATCATTGCGGTGGTTCCTTGCCGATCCTGAATAGGGAGGGGTCTCCCATAATAGGTGTATAAAAAGTGCAATAAGTACATCTGCCATCAGCTTCCTCGCAGGTGCCACCAGAAGAATAGAAGTATGTTTTACAGCATCCTGTATTCTCTAAATGGGAAAGAGGGGTAGAAATGTCTGACATCAGATTATGGTAGCCCCCCTGCCCCCTTCAATTAGAAAATATAGGCTTCATCGTTTTTATTTTATTATAGCATGGAACATTGCTTCCTTGTATCACTGCTCTCATTTGTTAAGGTTTTTTAAATTTGTGTTACATACACTGGAGACTAGACAACTGCTAATAATGCAATACCTAATGTAATATTTGAAGGGATTCTGTCAGCTAGTTTTAGCATATAGAGCCCTTTACATGTACTGCTAGATCGCCACTAACATGTCCGTAATATACATGTGCCATAGCTAGGGATGATTTTATAAATATTCTACAGTAAGGAGCCCAAGGGACTGTTACCAGAGTTTCAGGAGCCCAGCATAGCCCATTGTGAAGGAGCGCAGCACAGCCCTGTGCTGGCATCAGCCTCAGGTTACGAACTGTGCATGTGCTAGCTGTCCTGCGCAATATTACAGTTCTTCAGCTGTGTAACGTCGGGGTAGCAGGGAGGGGAGCTGGAGGATGCTGGGCGGTGCTGGGCTCCTTCACGATGGGCGGTGCTGGGCTCCTTCACGATGGGCGGTGCTGGGCTCCTTCACGATGGGCGGTGCTGGGCTCCTTCACGATGGGCGGTGCTGGGCTCCTTCACGATGGGCGGTGCTAGGCTCCTTCACGATGGGCGGTGCTGGGCTCCTTCACGATGGGCGGTGCTGGGCTCCTTCACGATGGGCGGTGCTGGGCTCCTTCACGATGGGCGGTGCTGGGCTCCTTATTTATAAAATTGTTTTTCTCACTAAACAAAAGCATCCCTAGCTATGGCACATGTATATTATAAACATAGTAGTGGAGATCTAGAAAAACATGTAAAGGGCTCTATAGGCTAAAACTAGCAGACAGAATCCTTTCAAAGGTGTGAAGGAATTCATTTATATATATATGTGTATATATATATATATATATATATATATATATATATATATATATACACACACACACTAAGTAGGTTATACATTTTTAGCCGACAGGTAATTTACATATCTACATTATGGACAGTTCAGAAGGGAAACTTTCTCACCTGGTGTTAGTACATTCTGCAGCGCATTGCTTAGCAAGAGGGATAATGATCCTAAGTGAGTCACTTAAACGCCACTTTATTTCCTCTTCAAGCGTTGACACATAAATTGTTACGAAGTTTTACACCCGCAGTGACCATGCTCTTTATGGCTTGTAAGTGCTTTGATCTCTCATATATACTCCTCCTGCTGGAGCGACTGCCAATAAAGCAATAAAATCATGGCAATAATTTCACTTCGCGTTTCCCGTATTGATCCTAAATAGAGCAGACCACATCCTAAGGAGCCTTCCCAGACTAATGTCTTCCATGGCTATTCCTGAAATGTCAAGTATAGCACACAAGCTGCTCCTGATTGGCATCTTTCCTGTTCCTCTCCTCCTTTACTTACTGCCCCATGCCTTCTCTCTGAAAGACATCTATTGTCATGGAAGCTACTGTGTAACTTACGGCAACAGTATCAGGACTCTGGTCTGGTTCCCAGAGGTTGAAACGTTAGAGCATTACAGGACATTCACACAACTGATTCTACTGCAGAACTTTGACGCAGACAGCTGCGCCAATATCCCTCCAAAAACCCACTGACTACGGTGTCCCATGCATCTCAATGGGAGGCAGCGCTGAGAATCGCGGAGCAGTGGCTTTAAATTCATGCATGCGCTAAGAAGGGAAATGTCCCTTCTCAGCGCGGCTGCAGCTTTAAGCCGCCAGTCTGCAAACCTCAACACTGCCACCCATTGAAATGAATGGGAGGCAGAAAGAATGAGGCCGCAATAACAAGTTTTTGGCAAAATTTTGGTGCTGCGGTCAGTGCCAAAATTCCTCTGTGAAATCTGTTCTGTGAACATCACCTTATACTGACTTTTGCCTGTGCAAGGCAATCAAAAAAGTGTAGTTCCTCACCTTGTGTTCTTTCTACTCTCCCTCCAGCCTTCCTTCCATCCATCCAATAAGGGTCTATTGCGACTCAAAGTTGCAGAAAAGTCATGTGACGCAAAAATATGTGACGCACGACTGTTTTAGGCTACATTAACACAACTGTATGTGTTTTGCGGTCTACAAAACACAGATCCACAAAAAATACGGATGACGTACATTTGGCATCAATATTGCATCCGTGTATTTTTGCGGATCCTTTGTAACAATGCAAAACAGACAAGAATAGGACATGTTCTATCTTTTTCGGGGGGCTACGGAACAAACATACGGATGCGGATAGCCCATTGTGTGCTATCTGCATTTTTTGCGGACCCATTGAAATGAATGGGTCCACATTCTATCTGCAAAAAAAGAACAACGGACACGGAAACCAAATGCGTTTGTGTGCATGAGGCCTTAGAGCAGGAATGGCCTAACTGAGGCTTTCCAGCTGTTGAAAAATTACAATTCCCATCATGCCCAGACTGCCAACAGTTATCAGCTTACAGCAGGGCATTGTGGGGGTTGTAGTTTTACAACAGCTGGAGAGCCGCAGGTTGGCCATGCCTGCCTTAGAGGAATAAATCTACAACTTCTTTTTCACGTCCCTGGAGTGCTCTGATCCCTTCAATATATTTATTTATCTGTCTATCTATCTATCCATCCGTGATTTTTTTTGTCTACTGTTAAGCAAGTGGTTCACAAAGCTGTCTATTTGAATATCAGCAGTATGAGACCCTATCAGTCGTCATACAGAAGGCACGGCTTTTGTACAAATATCATAAGTGATTATAAAAAGCAGTTTCAAGCAAGTTTACAACTACACAGAAAAGTAGATGTGCTTTCTCCCCGGTACATCTGAACTGTGGCCTAAAGCTTGTAACAAACACTAATAGACATTTGCATATGCAGACATTTGCAACTTGTATTTCAGTGTTTCATGCTCCTCTCATGTAGATTTGTAGTGAATTAAAAAAAAAAGTCTGCATTTTTTTTGCTTAACAAAGCGAGTGCTGATCGTCGGTTCTAGGTCCTCTGGGATGCGGCAGCTATGTTCACGTGCCTGTGTCTCCGCATTATGGGCTAGGCTGTATGAAACAAATTTCCATCTGTGAGCACATCATTATAGATAGCACTGAGTGGTCTTTTCATTTTGATTGATGCTGCTGGTTCTGCACCATCTGGCTCCTGATAGGCTGCATTAATCATATCTTGGACTAGGAAAATCTAAGCAAGACTGTTTAATATGTATTCTTATTTAGTGTCACAACAGAGCTTAGTCATAAAGCCAGCTAGACTGGGATTTGGTGCATATTTCTGCTAGGCAAATAGTTATCCCTGATAATTGGACCTTTAACTGGAAGAGGTTTTTTCCTTTACCTCTAAAATTCACACCTCTAACTCCGCAGCCAGATGAAACAGGTTCATATGAGTGCTGTCTCACCAGCGATCAAGATTTGACATATTTTCCTCCAAGATTCTGCATCACTGTGTTATATGTATTTATTGGGCTTTTTTAAATATTTGACTACTTTTCTTTTTCGATAGCTGCCTGTGATTTTGCTCTTTTTTGCTTTGCATGGTTTTGTCTACTGTGTTTTTGACAATGGTATTTCTATCTTCTTCAGGACCATGTTAGGCTGGTGCCACACAGTTGTTTTTTTTTTGTTTATATTTTTTTTTTTGCATTTTTGAGGGGTTTTGCAGTCATTCTATTGAAAAAAAATTTTGTGAAAAACCACTAACTCCAGATGTATTATGTAAGGTTTTGGGAAATTTTAAACACGACAAGCGTTTTTTACATTTGGTATATTTTTTTAGGTCTGTGGTCTTTTTATTTTACTCCTTCGCTGCCAGGGGTGTCTGGACATCTTCCTCCTCTGGCAGTCAGGACAATTTTTACAGCTTTGAGATTTACAAATAAAATCTAAAATAGAAAAAAAATAGTTATGCCCCATATACTTTCTGAAAGTAGACCTTTTAGCACTTTATACACAGACACCTTCATGTAACTTTTCCTCAGTGTAATTTTTCATTATTAGTGGGTACAAGTGTAATACAAGCAGAACGTTATATGCACCACTCCTAAGAATAAAATGTCAACATGTGCATAGTTTATACATACATCTTACATGGACATATCTTTATAAAATCACCAGAACTGGAAAGACCAAAAATCGGGTTTTAAACTGGGAATTTAAAAACGTACCAACCTATAAAATACAGGGATTACACTCATTGAAATGTAACTGAACACCAGAACCCATATATTTCCTGAAAGCATACAACCTTATGATTGCAGTTGCCTTGATAGACTGTTGACAACCATGTCCACCTTCAGGTAATTTTGTGACAAACAAGAATTATTTTACAAAAATGTGGCAAAACAACACTTGCATCTGAAATGCAGGTCGAATCAGAAGTTTACACATTAAAACAACATAAATTTAATATATTAGACTGCAAATATCATATAGACCACAAGCATGTACAACAAGGGCTTTTTCTCTTAAAAACACTGGGGGGAAAAGTCATAATATATGGACTAGTCAGTAAGGCATCTTTTATGCTACTTTCAGAAATGTAATATATGGTCATGTATAAAAATTTAGCCTAATTAATACACACAACCACCTTCATGCAGAGATGAGCGAATTTCTCAAAAATTTGATTTGGCTGGTTTGGCGAATAAAAAACACATTGGTTCGATCCGAATTTTTTTGCGGCGCATTGCATTAAAAAACATCTATTTCCTGGCTGCAGAGAGACTTTATAGTGGTGTAGAACACTTTGCCTTGCAGTAACACACATAGGGAGTCTGCTGTGTTAGTGAAACAATACTGTGAGTCAGTGTGACATGCAGATGACAGGCGTCGCTCTTAGAATCACTGCACACTTGAGTTATTTGGTCAGTTTTGGCCCCGTAACTGCCCAAATAAGTGAAGTGTGAACTCAGCCTTACAGGTCAATGTTAGCCCCAAGAAGAAGCGCACTCCTTTTACACCGGCAGCTGATTTCACATAGATGTCTACAGAACCTGTTCTATTAAAGGCTTATACAAGTAGAGCCCCCCCCCAACAGAGTGGAGAGGTTGTTAGCAGTAAGTTTGTGTTGACGTCACTGATTATTTTGCCCTTCCTCTGATCCGTCAGAACAATAACCCTCAAAAATCTGATCCTGTCTGTGGAGCATCCACCTTCACTCGGTCTGCATTTGCTCAGTAATCCATCAGTATTGCTAAAGCCCCCCCAAAAAACAGGAGTGGATCCAAAACAGAGATGACATTTGAATGGAATATTTGCGTGTCTTCTGTGTTTTGTACCCACTCCTGCTTTTGGCTACCAAATTATAAGCCGATTCTGATGCAAAATAGAGACCATGTCATGCAGGCCTTACAGCTGTTACATAGACGGGATCAGTTGTGCATCTAATTTTTCCTTCCTTCTGACAGATCAGAAGGGTCAAATAAATTATATCAGCCAGGCTGAAAGGCAAAACAGTGGCCCAGTCATGAAGTGGCGAGGGTGTAAACAGCATGAGAAGTCCACAGAGTGACCCTATGACATAGTGGTGAGGTGAAAGCAGCATGAGGAGACCACAGAGTGGCCCAATGACAGTGTGGAGGTAGCAGCAGCATCAGGAGGAGGCCACTGGGTGGCAAGGTGAAAGTGTTGAGGTAGCAGAAGCATCAGTAGACCACAGAGTAGCAAGGTGACATAATGTGGAGACGGCAGCAGCAACATCAGGAGACCACAGAGTGACCCGGTGACGGAGTAGGGAGGTGGGTGGCAATACCAGTACTAACTGAAGATGGTAGGTGAAAGAAGGAGCACTTGGCATCAGATGGGGGCCCTCAGCTTTCTGCTGGCGTATCTCAGACTCTATAAAAAACTGAAAAATGAAAGTAAACCGGCACTCCCAAAAGGATCTTTGCTGGTGATAGATTTATTGGTCACTCATATGACGTACGGCGTTTCGTCATATGAGTGACCAATAAATCTATCACCAGCAAAGATTTTTTTGGTAATGCCGGTTTTCTTTCATTTTTCTGATTTTGAGATTACCTCTACACAAACCGAGCACCCCTCAACCAGTACGCTGTGCCACCTGACTTCATTACACGCTATAAAAAAAACAGGTCTTAAAGCTGAGAGTCAGAGCTATTAAAACAAGGCCATATTGGAGGCTTTAGTGATGATAAATCATGAGTTAGAGCACTTAGCTTTCACTCGCAACCTGATCTCTAAGTGCTCTAACTCACAATATATCGCACAAGAGCCTAATTTTGGTCTTGTTTTAAAGCTCAGATTGTCAGCTTTAAAACAAGATCTGATTTGAATCTGTTACACAGCCTGAGATTAAGCCATCATTAGCAAAGACCTATGAGGTGTGTCTTTGGCTACTGTATTCCTACCTGAGATACGTCCTTTGGAGCAAAGGGTTTGCCGGCTTTTTTTAATAATTGATGGCTTATCCTCAGGATAGGCCCTCACTAGCTGATCTGCAGCTGTTGTGTGTAGCTCTGTTGCGGGAAGTCACTTTTGGAACTACAGAACACCATCAACATTGTAGTGGACAGTGCTAGTCACTGAAGCGCTGCTCCTATTGGCTAGTCTGAATTGGCTACAGTTCATTACATGTTACCCCATTTTGTATACCCCTTCAGAAGTGTCTAGTAAGTCATCAAAGGCAAATATATTGCACAACATACAGTAAATCACCCTTTAGAGTCTTTCTCCCATCCAGAAATACTCCCTCCTATTGCTATCCAAACTATGCAGAAAGAACAGTTAAGGAAATATACTAAGTAAACACTTCACTATTATGTTCATGTTCACCATATGAACACACTGAGTGCTAAACTTGCTATGCATTTTAAACACATTTTATGCCTACTCATCAATTTTAAAAAGTGCCTAGAGACACTTCAATTGGTGCATAAAATGTGCCAAATATATTAAAGATAGTAATATTGGTGTAAAGGCACACCGATCATTAGGTAGTATAAGGAAAATTATAAAATATCCTGCAGGTTGCCCCAAATTTACCATCATGTATGTACTGTATTTTGAAGTATTTTACACAATTTTCACTTTTTTCACCATCACATAAATTAATGTTCATCATGATCATCCCAATCCTTATGAGACACAACAGTCTAGCAAGTAGTAGAAGGCAGCTCCTAATAGCTTTGGCCCTTTAATACTGTACATATTATACTTTCGAATCAATTGTTTTTTATTAAAGTTTTCTCAAGAAAGAATAACAGGAATTAAAAGAATAGCATAGCATATAGTGGACGCAGCCACTCAAGGAAGACCTAAAACATGATAGACAACCGCCAGTTATTGGGCGGAATGTCCCTTGTTTAGTAGCCTGCTCTTCATGGGTCTACACTCACAGCTGATACTAGTGATGTCTCTTGCTGATGCTCAGGGGGATGCCACACATTCAAGTTGTTTTCTGCAGTTTTTGAAGCCAAAATCAAGTGTGGATCATGGAGGGGTACATATTAACAGCAGATAGTACCTAACATCTTTTTTTTTTTTTTTTTTTTTTTTTTTTTTTTTATATCCACTTCTGTTTTTGGCTTAAAAAACTGATTTAAAAAATGGCAACATCTTCAGCCAATCCGACTAGGCTGAATGGCCTAGAGTCAATTACTTTAATATGTCTGCATTACCTGTTGAGGCTGTGTCCCATTATCTTTAAAGGCTAGCTTATAACGGACCCTTTGATTTCCATGTCTGTTTATATGGTTGCCCCAGCCTATTGGTCTTTGTAAAATAGAAGTTTGCCTGTTCAAGCTATTGCTATAGATACTATGCTAAAGCAGGTTTTTCCATTTCTCTATCACAAGACTCATTCTATCATTTGTATCCAAGGTTTTATTGCTCAATGAAAATGTAATATTTCTTTTCCATTTCATTTTTGGGAAATAATTGTGTTTATTAGACTGTTGACTATAGCTATTGCAGTAATACAGGCTGGTTATGAGTGCAATTTGGATGGTATTAGTGATGCTTTGCTAGAGAAGAAATCTACAGTACATCTGGAATATGGTGTGAGCATTACTCTCGGGAGATGCTTTGACAGCAGTGAAATAAGCCCTTGCCACACTCTGTGCCTCTTGCGGAGATTCACCTTGGGCAGGTACTCCTGCTATGACACATGATCCTGTGAAACACGCCGTATGAGTGCAGATGCTTTTGCTGTTAATCATGTGTATGGATTCCTGACTTTGTCCCTCTATTTCATCTGCTTGTACAAAATGTTGAATGGTGCCCTGGCAGAGAATAAAAAGCCATCTGCTCCACACTGCGCTCTACCAGAGTAGAGAATGCACACTCTTGCCAAAATCTTCTTTCATAATCCTCCTCGTTGCTGAGCAAATAAATAGAAATAAATGTCCTGAATTAGTAGGAAATGTGCTTACATGGTGAATTTCCGAGCTACATTTTAATGTACCTCCTCATAGATTTAAATATTTATACTGTTTAAACCTTCTCCCCTGATGTGTTCCTCGTAAGCCGCGACGCGGGCTCAAGAGATGAAAAACAAATGTTCCTGAAGTGTTACAGCTGTGAAAATGTTGAAACAAGTTGACTGAAGGGTGCTGGCACATTCTCCGTTCTTGTACTGGTGCAGCTTTAACTGCTGTCAAATTCAGCTATTGACTTGACACCATGAGTCAGCCCCAGCTTTGATTTTACCATGTATTAGAGATCTTCAGTCCAGACACTGATATGTCTTGAATATGACTTTAACGGGGAAAAATGTCTGGTCTTTTGACAGATAGGATTTTGTATATTGAATTCTTTAACCGTGCGTGACACATAGCCCATGGTTGGTCAGGATCAGCTATATTGATTCATGTTGAAGGCTAAAACCACGATCACCAAGGTTGTAGTCTAGAACATTACTACTTACATCAACGGAGAGTTCTGAGCCCATGATTCACTGGCTGAGAATGGATTCCATTCTCATCTCCTTATTACAAATATGCCAAAATGTGAGGTCTCTCTTTTTTCCCAGGGTTTCTTATCATATTAATTGTACTGTTAGATGCCTATCTTTTTAACTTCTGCCTGCTGCTTCTAGTAATAGAAATGATGTCCAAATGGCAGAAGTATTGTGTTACTAGATTAAATTATAGGATATTGTTATCCAGGATAAGTGAGTTCATTGCAATGCATATTATCATGAATGTATGTATAGATATCTTTGTAATGAGATCTTGAGTCTGTTGGAACCCAGACACTTCGCTATAATTCAAGCAGCAGATGTTAGAATTGTCCTCCATAATAATGCTAGAAGACATCATCTTAACACCATGGATTGTTTTTGCTGCCATGGACATAATGGAGAGAACATGCACATTGTGGGGCCCAGAGGCAAACTCTGAAACATCCTCTGCCAAACATATATCTCTGCCAAACATTTCTGGTAGTGGCTTATCTCCCTTGTGAACAAAAAGATCAGGCATGTTGAAATTCATCTGCCCAGTCCTTCTTTCCCCTGACAGCAGCCATCGGGGAGGAGTCGGGAGGCCTCAGTTCACATGATCTGTTGACATTGGCAAATTGACTTTAAGCTGATGTGGATGACCATAAACATTAGATGAATACCGACCAAGGCTGACAGTTTTTGGTGGGATTTGCCAACCATCTAATATGTATGGTGCTGTTACAACTCTCCTGATGGTGGGAGAAAAGAATTCAACAAGTCTGATTCTTTGGTCTCAAAATCGATAAGACCACATCATAGGTGTCTGGTGGTGGCTTACTCCCTTTCTCCATTGAGAAACACATGCATTCTCAGCCAAGCTTGCATTTGTATGGGGGGGATTGGGAAAAATAGCTGTCAGACAAAAGTTCTGCCGGAAACTATCTGAAGTATATGTTCAACATTTGACTTTAGATTTCATTGTAGTTTATCTTAGTAACTCAATTCAATGACTTGTATATACTTGAAGTACTGAGAGTATCAGGGTCACATACTTACTGTAGAGCTTTATAAACATGAGATATAAATGTCAGGGGAAAGGTTATAACATAAATCATACCGAAGAGAACACCTTGTATGCCTTTGAACCCTTTATTCACTTAACCTGAAGACTGGAAATTACGATTAAGGAAAATTCACAAATGAGTTTTATCAGTCTCAATGTGCACGCCATTTCATGTTCAATGTGCCATTCTCTGTGTGTCTCAGCTCAGTGTAATCTGTACGCATTATTACCACTGATAAATGACAACCGAGGGAACATACAGAAGCGGTAATGTAGGCTTATAGATTCTACAGATCATGGAGCCATATCTGTACTTTCAGTTGGAAACTAGAGTAAAGAAAGTGAATTTGATTTATCATATTCATATATACAGGCATTTCTTCAAACAATATACAGGACATGGATTTTTTTAATCTAGGTTATATAAGTAAAACTACTACCATCATAAGTAAAGTCCTGTGAGTGTCTGTCATAAGGAAGTTGAGTAGCAAAGATCAATCTAGATTTTGCATATCTTGACGACTGTCATCAATCTCTGAGCAGAAACATGGCTCATATACTAACCTCTTTCACCAACCTAAGAGACACTCTCCTCAATTTACCAGTTAAAAATCAAAAACAAAAAAAAAAAACAGCAGCACAAACAACCCACCCCTGATCACCACAATTTTCACCAGAGGGCGTTGTGGCCTTCTTGTTTGTCACAGTTTACATTACCATGGTTCATTCCATTAGCTTCTAAACTTACCTAGCATCAAGACTGCACACCACTTTCCAGATCCCTTTCTTTCGCCATTTGATGTTGTTGGCATGTGAGCTTTCCCTGGGGTAGAAACGCTTCTTGCTTTCCACCCATTAAACTGGAGTGTGGTGGAGTCCTATAATAATGTGCATCATTTACTATTTCTGAGGCCTCCTGGCTTTCACTTTCCACCTCGGCGTTCCAATGGCACCTTCCATCTAGCTTACAAGCAATATGTTGTCATTTGCTACCTCTGGAAAATCCTTTGTCATTGACATTAGATACAGTGATTGCAAGGGACACTACACGCCCATCAGAATATTTTCTTTTTTTTACTCCGCAGGATTGGTCATTAATATCAGAACAGCAGGGATCCGACTTCTAGGACCTTGCTCTTCAGCTGTTTTCACAGGTTGTGGCCCCAGAACTACACTGCTCTGTACACTGTATAGAGGGCGTTCCTGGTTCAAGTCAATGGGAACAGCAGTAACCAGGCACAGCCAGTGCACAGTGTGTGGAGCTATGTAGTTCTGGGGCCTGGTTCTAGTGACCCTGATATTGATGAGCGGTCCTAAGAATTGGTCATCAGTTAAGTCCTGGATAATGCCTTTATCTTTTACCTGAAAATCTCTCCCTCCTTCTCTTCCCCTTCTTGGTGAGCTTTGAATGTCTGTTTTCTGAATCCTTTACATGGAGACTATGTACTTTCAATGTCTTCTGTGAACCTTTACCAGCTGTTGTGCATTGCAGATGTTCTGTGATATGCAGATCAATAATTGTTTCATTGGAGAATAGCACCTTAGTTTTGTGATCGTGTGAATAGGAATTGGATATAGACTGAGCGTTTGTCTCATTACCACAGTAATAAAAAATAAATATTTTAAGCCGAGCTCCCAGCATTCCGGCTCTGACCTAACCTAATGTATGTTGACACTACGGTAATTCTAAGCCCTGTTGTGTGCCATAAAAATCAGGAAGGTCCCTTTCTTTCATTATTTTAGGTTTTTGGTCTGTCAAGTTTTATTAAAACTTTGAAAAAAAAATATTATTTCAATAAAGACGATATGTTATCCTCGCGATTGTCTGGAAATGCTATATATTCTCCCCTTGCTTTACAAGTACACCAAAATTTGGAAACATTTTACATGTTTATGTGAAAACAATATCAGATATTACATAGCATTAAACAAGAGGCGGGAGGGCCGTGCTCACAAAGAACATACAGAATTGTTGTGTGACTTCTTAAGTTCATTTTTTTATCCATCGAGCATCACTTTACCTTTAAGTATATTTCTGGGAGCCTGTAGTCCCACTGGATACAGTTGGGTCCAGGCTAGGGTTGTTTCAAAATTTTGATTAGGTTTCGATACCATAAAAAAGTATTGCAATACTCTCTACCACGCGAAAAAAAAAAAAAAAAAGCTGCATGCATTCCGCATTTTATGGAATGTCCAGGCCATAATAGAACAGTCTGATCCTATTTTTTGTGGGGACAAGGTGACAAAAAAAATGGCGAATTGCATAGTTTTTCTTTTTTCTTTTATGGCGTTCACCGCATAGGAGATTTTTTTTTTAATATTTCAATAGTTTGGACTTTTTGGACATGACGATATGTAATTTTTATTGTTTATATATTTTATATGTAAAATTGGGAAAGGGGGGTAATTTATACCGGTACTTACTATTTTTATGTTTTTTTTTTTTAAACTTTTTATTTAATAACTATTTTTCCCCTTAGGGGCCAGAAACTGGGATCTTTTAATACCTTTTCCTATTCACCCTGATGGAGCTCTATTAGGGTGAATAGGACTTCACACTCTCCCTGCTGCCCTGTGCATAGTACACACAACAGCAGGGAGCCGACTGTGGCTACCATGGTAACCAATCGGCGCCCCAGGACTACACTGCTGGGGCTCCGATCAGAAGCTGCCACTGCCACCAATGAGGGGGAGGGGACCCTGTGGCCACTGCCACCAATGATTGAGGGTTGGGGGGGCACACTGCGCCTCCAATGATTTTAATATTGGGGGGGTTGAGGGGGCGCACTGCGCCATCAATGATTTTATTACTGGGGGAGAGGGCACACCGCGCCACCAGTGATAATATAATTAACATTTAATACAGGAGGCGGGTGCTGCACCTGAGGGGGTTAACTGCCACTAATCGCAGCTCTCCGCCAGCACCCGCCTATGGGATTTGTATTAAAGAGGACATTTCATCTCGCAAAAAATTCTGAACTAAGTATCATGATATGTACAGCGGCGCCCAGGGATCTCACTGCACTGACTATTATCCCTGGGCGCCGGAGGTTCTCCCGCTATGTCCTCCAGTATCTTTGGGGACTTGGTTATACTGGGCGGAGACTGCCCTTGTTCTCCTGGGCGGAGACTGCCCTTGTTCTCCTGGGCGTCTCCTTTTCCCAGGCTGTAGAGCTGGCCAATCGCAGCACAGAGCTCACAGCCTGGGAGGTCGATACCAGGCAAAAGTATCGGTTGGGTATCGAAAATTCGATACCCGAAACAACCCTAGTCCAGGCATAAGTGCAAGATGTGAGATCCTAGTCTGCTAAGGCCATCCCGCTTAATGGTGTGACTGGCTACTGTTTGATACTGTCAGCCAGCTAGACATGGCATATGGTACAGTGTGGAAGTCTGTTTGCATGGGGATAGACTATGTATCTTTATTTGAGGCTTGAAGGAACGCGAGGGAACCTGGCAGAGGACTTGTCTTCTTGCTAGAGTTCCTCCACAAATTTTGGCTAATCCCAGAAAATGACTACTCTTATTTTTCTTTTCTGGTCAGTCAGTCATGTATGTGGTAAGCACTGTGCGCACAAATGAGGGATTCTTGGATTTGAAGATATTACATTGTTTTTGCAAATAATGGGACTTGTTGTACAGCGTCCTTCGATAATCACCTAATTGACTATGTAATTTGCAGCACACTGCCTTCATTGTCTAGCAGAAGGAATATGTAAAATCGTTCAAATAATAGTGTAACAAATATACATAGAGAAGATGCATTTCAGCTCCAGATCTTGGCACTTCCTCCCTGTGCAGCATTTTGGGCTGCTATAAAGCAAGGAAAACTTCATTATTGGCTGTTTATAATTATTCCTCCCTTCATAGTTGGAGCAATGTAATTATTCAATGCTGAAAACAGGATATTGTTATTGCTGAGAGAGCCATTTGTCTTTAATAGCAGTTGACACACCAGTGTATTACAGCGCGTGTGAGTTATTTCTGCAGAGAGCAGTCTGTTCCATTGACTTCATGCCTCGGGCAGAATTATCTGTGGAAAGGCTCAGGATTTGCTGTGGACCCTCATTTGTTTTTCTTTTCCTTAATCTTCTCTGCCTACTGAAAAGGTAGATTTTGCGTCTGAAGGGAGAACAGAAAAAAAAAAAAAAAATTTAAATTCATGTAAACCACGTTTTATTCTCTGGTGAAGAAATGTTTTGCACAACAAAAATGGTAATTTGGCATCCGGTTTTACAGTATCTCGCCTCCTGTGTAGGATTTTATTACCATGGTAAACAATATTTTTTTGCTCTCCCCACCTTGTGGGGTTTGGTGCCTCGTGTTAATGTCCAATTTCCAGCATTCAATTAAATTTTTGGATGGTCTTCTCTAATAAACCGCTTTGTGCTAAGTAGATGGCATTGACTAGCAACCTTTATTTTCTAGCTAACCAAATAAAGGCTTAATTATGGCAAGATGAAACACCAGAGGAGTTAAGAGCAGCAATGTCGCTCCTTTTTTTATTAGGGATACGTTAGTTAACCTGCAATTATAAATGTGATGTATGCTTTGTTTACTGCATTTTTATTATCCCCCCCCCTCCCCCCACCCCCTGTTTTAATAGGGAAGTGCATTTTAATCATACATGTGCGTGATTGGCCTGCAGAAGCAAGATTTTGAATAATAAGAGGTACTTGATAAATGTGCTTGTCAAACACAATCATTAATAAAGGCTGTCTATTAAAGTAAAATATATATCTGTCATCTCTGCCTAACAAAGATATAATAAGCGTTTTAATGTATGTCTCCCAGATCTTGTGATGTTCCGTCCAGTGCAAGCAGGTTATATCAAAGTGTCTGCCAGGGCATAAATTCCTACCTAGCTAACACCAGAGCAGTGCTACATGGATTCTGCTACAAATGGAGAAAGCTGTCAGATTAGATTTCATAAAGTCATGGAAAAAATGGCAGCGCTCTATTGTAATAGCCGCTTTCAGGAGTTATGTTGTCTACTGACCATTTTAGTCTTGATGGAAATCTATTGATCACTTTGTGGTTCAATTTCTTCAATTAAATTTGTTGGTCAAATAATATATCGAGATATATATATATATATATATATATATATATATATATAGATCTTTGTCAAAATTTCTTGGCATATGCCATCTTTACCAAGGGGCAAAAGGGGCAGCTGCCCTGGGCCCAGTTGCTCCTGGGGGGCCCAAGGCAGCTGCCTCTTGAGCCCTGCTAGCTACTGCCCCGGGTGTCAGGCTGTCGGCTACACAGGCATCATGATCGTACTGTTAATGATCTTAATTCTAGGACCTTAATGAGTTTTGATTTAGGACCTTAATGACATCATTACCATGTGACCAGTAACCTAGCAATTACTGGTCACATGGCTATGAGGTCATCACAGGTCCTACTGAGTGTTGCAGAAGTTAACTGTGGAGCTTTTTTGTGTAAAGATTACATCAGAAAAAGGTGACAGGGGCTGTTATGTTAATATACTGTAAACTACTGTATAGTGGGGTGCTGTATCCTGTGTGGTGGGCGTGGGCTGTATATTGTGTGGTGGGCTATATATTGTGTAATGGGCTGTATATTGTGTGGTGGGCTGTATACTGTGTGGGGGGGGGGGTGGCCTGTATACTGTGTGGTGGGCTGTATACTGTGTGGTGGGCTGTATACTGTGGGGGGCCTGTATAGTGGGGGGGAGTGCTATACTGCTGTACTGTATAGTGTGGGGTGCTGTATACTGTGGGTGCGCTATAGTGTGGAGTGCTATACTGCTGTACTGTATAGTGTGGGGGGCTGTATCGTGTATAGTGTGGGGGGCTGTATACTGTGAGGTGTTGTATACCGTGAGGTGCTGTATACTGTGGGCTGCTATACTGCTCTACTATATACTGTGGGGTACTGTATAGTGTGGGGTGCTAAACTGCATACTGTGTGGTGCTGTATACTATAGGGTGCTATACTGCATACTGTGGGGTGCTGGGGTGCACTGTAACAGTAGAGTGAGCTGAGCCCTGGTCTCCTTCCTGCTGAGCGGTGCCCACTTCCAGCCCAGAGCACCGATCCTGAGCCGCTGGAGTCTTCAGAACTGGAAGTATTTACAGTCATTCACTGGACTCTACCAGAGATGTGGATTTTTTGTGTGTGTGTTGTGGTGGAGGGCGTGATTGCATGCTAAGGTGTGGGAAGGCGGGATCCAGGGGGCCCAAGTAAATTTTTGCCCAGGGTCCAATCAATATTAAAGACGGCCCTGGCCATCAATGTATGATCTCGGGGGGTCGCATCCAGGTACCGGAATAGCAATTGTGGCTGATCTAGGTAATAGATGAGCTGCAATACCTGGCACAGCCACACATGCAGAAGTTTTTGTGCCAAGAAATTCTGTGAAGGGGCCAAAATGCTCAACCGTGCAATTCCTACCCCTTCATTCTTCTGATTGATGAGGGCCCCTTGGGTAGGTGTATCAGCTCTTGGCTCCAACATACATGGTCTTTGATTATCTAGCCCTTGTTTGGGATCTGACAACTTTCCTGCATCCCACTGATGATAGTGGAGTAACTGGTGGAAACGCATCTGGGATGAATTTATAGTATTCTATAGTTCTCAAACATAAAACTTGGTCAGGTGTTGGAATAACAATGTCCATGTTATGTTGTCAGTTCTTACTAACTACTGACTCTTTAATCTGAAGGATTAATATACTTTTTTTGTTTGTGGTTATTATCTTTAATCATTAGGGCTGACCTGATAGTGAACCAGAGCTACCCGTAGCTATAATGTTGTCCCCAGAACCTTCTCTGCTCTTCTTACACAAGAGTACACAAGATTTTCATAAAGGGACTTGTAACCACCCAAGTGCTTTTGGAGTAATATCAGTATCCACTCGGCTAAGGTTAACTGCTTTTGATGTGTTTGGCCAAAATAGAATGTAATCAGTCCAGTGTCTCATACTAATAATTGTTATGCCTGTGAGGCCTTTAATACTGATCAGTCAATTTATGTACAGTTAGAAGACACATGGACTGAGTCTCTCCTGTACTGTTTAACATCCCTCCACAGGCCTTAGACAAAGGGTACTTTCACACTAGCGTTTTTCTTTTCCGGCATAGAGTTCCGTCACAGGGGCTCTATACCGGAGAAGAACTGATCAGGCATATCCCCATGCATTCTGAATGGAGAGTAATCCATTCAGGATGTCTTTAGTTCAGTCGTTTTGACTGATCAAGCAAAAGATAAAACTGTAGCATGCTACGGTTTTATCTCCGGGGAAAAAACGGAAGACTTGCCTGAATGCCGGATTTTTCCCCATAGGAATGTATTAGTGCCGTGTCCGGCATGCAAAATACCGGAAAGTCGGATCCGTCCTTCCAGCCTGCGCATGCGCAGAGCGGTAAAAATGTGGAAAAAAAATGCAAGACGGATCTGTCTGTCGGCATGACAAGCGGAGAGACGGATCCGTTCTTGCGATGCATTTGTGAGACGGATCCGTCTCACAAATGCTTTCAGTCACATCTAAATCGGCGGATCCGGTGGGCAGTGTGTGAAAGTAGCCAAAGTTGCATTTTTAGAAAAAGTGCACCGAAAATTGGAGTTCCAAAGACAGAAAGGAACAGTTTTTACTTTTTCGAAACTATTTGAGAGACAGATTTCCAGTTAGTGCAAGTTTTTAAGATCTGGAAGATCTATCTGTAAAGAATAAATCAAGGCAACTGGACTTGGGCTACTTTCACACTTGCGTTCGGAGTTCCGCTTGTGAGTTCCGTTTGAAGGCTCTCACAAGCGTCCCCGAACGCATTCGTACGGCCGCAATGCATTCTGAGTGGATGCGGATCCGCTCAGAATGCCTCAGTCTGGCACCGTTTGGCCTCCGCTCCGCTCAGCAGGCAGACACCATCCAGACTTACTGAAGTTGACACAATATGGCTCAATTTCAAACGGATCCGTCCCCCATTGACTTTCAATGTAAAGTCTGGACGGATCCATCTGACTAACTTTCAGACTTAGAATTTTTTCTGAAATATAATGCAGGCGGATCCGTTCTGAACGGATCCCATCGTCTGCATTATAGGAGCGGATCCGTCTGTGCAGACACCAGACGGATCCGCTCCGAACGCAAGTGTGAAAGTAGCCATACTGTAGATTTCTTGAAAACGTTTCACTCGTTATTCCAACGAGCTTTCTCAAATCTGAATTCACTCAGAATTGAGAAAGCTCTTTGCAAGAACAAGTGAAACGGTTTCAAGAAATCTGCAGTACGTCCAGTTGCCTTGATTTATTCTTTACAGATATACCATGAACTGGATAAATGAGAACCTTCACAGACGTCTGGAAGATCTGGTCTTTTCTTATATCTTTACCTACCAAATCTCCAAAAGGGACCCACATTAAGGAATGTTTCTTTGTTTTTCTGTGGTAAAATATATCCTGTCTGATTTGCTTCCCAATTAGTAATGCCACTGTTATGCATCAACTGTATCCAATATTGCAGCTTAAAAGTGTTGTGCCACTTTTCACTAAAGTGTATTTTTCTCAATTACTTCCCCCCCCAAGTTTACCTCATTTGCAATTTTGTCTCATCTCACTTGCTTCAGTCCTACTTCCTGGTTGGTCATGTGTCTGCTGCCCCATCATACCTTAACCCTAAGTTCACACCTGAGCGTTTTACAGCGCGTTCCTACGCGCTGTAAAACGCTCAACAAGGAGAAACCAATGCTTCCCTATGGGAATGGTTCTCACCTGGGCGTTTTACAGCGCGTACGAAACTGTAAAACGCCCGACGCTCAAAAAAGTACATGAGCTTCTTTGGGGCGTTTTGTCGCGCGTTCCCGTACATAGACATTCGGGAATGCGCGACAATGGGTGTTCGCTTGTCTCTGTATGCGCGATTGCAAACGCCCGTACAATCGCGCATACAGAGCGCTCCTTTCAGAACGCTCAGGTGTGAACCTAAGGTAAGTGAGAATGTCCAGCTTAGTCAATATAAATCAATAGAAAAGGATCACAAAGTCAAGTGTAATGTCCAGCAGTATTGATCCCTTTAAAACGTAACTTTTACTCTTCAAATTATAAAATAATACCACCGTAGTGGTTCACCAGTGAAAAGTGATAAGACGAACAACAATAATCATGGATACAAAGTGTTCCTGGGAGCTAGTCGTGGATACACTTATAGAGGGGTGAGTGAACACAAGGCAGCTAAGGGGAGCAGTGGGCAAAACTATACTCTCCCTATGCTCACCCTGGCTACAACCTCAGCCCAGGGACGTCCCCTGGTGGTGGAGACTCCCTGTCCTCGTTCCTGGGCTGACTGCCCTGCATTTACCCTCCTCTCCAAAAATAACAGAATGTGCTCCCCAGGAAGCTGACGGGTGTAGTAATGTGTCCCTGGTAACTGAATACTCTCAGGGGCACTAATAGATAAAGACCATTTCAATGAACAGGTGAATTAGATACATGTCACCTCTAAACATAAGGGACCAAGCCCTGGGGCATCAAAACGGTGCGTTCCCAGGCTGGTTCCACAGAAGCCCCTACGCGTTTCCCCTATTGCTAGGTTCATCAGGGGGCATACATGGTCAGAGATACAACCATCAAACTAGTGATAAATCAAAGATACTTAGAATATAGTTGAGGTAACAGCAGGGGTCGAGTGGAGGGGGAACGCATGGGAACGGCGTTCCTGCACTTTTTTCATGGCAGGAACGCCGTTCCCTTTCAGCCTCAAGTCAGGAGAACACGGCTGAATCAGATTCACAGGGGGGGACGGAGCGCACTGTGCAGGGCAGGCTAAGGGAGGAGGGGCGGCTTCAGTTGAGAGGAAGCTGTCTGTGCGGTGCCGCTGCCTGCGACTCCTCTCATGGCGCCCCGCCCCCTAATGACATAATCTCCTTCACTACGAGATCATTTAGAATGTCTTTTAGAAAAGTTTGTCCTGGGATTCGAACTCACGACCTCTACACATCAGAGGAAGGCATTTAACCTCACAGCCATGAAAGCTGTTTAGGTAGTTGCTTAAAAAAAAAAAATATAAGACTTCTACTTATACCTAGTGTACTGATACCTAGTGTACAACCATACACATGACAGCTGCCCACTGTGTATGGATGTAGCAGAGCTGGGTGTGTTGGGGCAGCTGTCATGTGTATGGTTGTACACTAGGTATCAGTACACTAGGTATCAGTACACTAGGTATAAGTACACTAGGTATAAGTAGAAGTCTTATTTTTTTTTTTTTTTTAAGCAGCTACCTAGACAGCTTTTATGGCTGTGAGGGTAAATGCCTTGCCGCTGATGTGTAGAGGTCATGAGTTCGAATCCCAAGGCAAACTTTTCTAAAAGTGTTTTTTTTTTTTTTATAAGACTTCTACTGATACCTAGTTTACTGATACCTAGTGTACAACCATACACATGACAGCTGCCCACTGTGTAAGGATGTAGCAGAGCTGGGTGTGTTGGGGCAGCTGTCACGTGTATGGTTGTACACTAGGTATCAGTACACTAGGTATAAGTGGAAGTCTTAGTTTTTTTTTTTTTTAAGCAACTACCTCAACAGCTTTTATGGCTGTGAGGGTAAATGCCTTGCCTGTAATGTGTAGAGGTCATGAGTTCGAATCCCAGGACAAACTTTTCTAAAAGTGTTTTTTTTTTTTTTTTCTGATACTTCTACTGATACCTAGTGTACTGATACCTAGTGTACAACCATACACATGACAGCTGCCCCAACACACCCAGCTCTGCTACATCCATACACAGTGGGCAAAGTTACCTACAGTAGAAGTCTTATATTTTTTTTTTTTAAAGTAACAAGCTAGACAGCTTTCATAGCTGTGAGGGCATATGCCTTGCTTCTGCTGTGTAGAGGTCATGAGATCGAATCCCAGGACAAACTTTTCTAAAAGTGTTATTTTTTTTATTTATTTTTTTAGTCCGCAGCGGCACAAATTACAGCATGCTAGATTTTCTGTGCTTTTTTATTTTTTGGAGGGGGGGGGGGTTGCAGTGGATCTTGGGTGAGTTCCCACACTTTTTTTCCCAGGACTTGACCCCTGGGTAACAGGACCAGAGACGCAGATGATATTAAGCATAGGACCAAGGGACCCGTTTCATATGTCCCACTTAATATCCTGTGCAGTCAGGAGGCTAAAGGGCCCACACGATACGGGCCAGTACTTCACCCAGGAAGATTTAAGCTGCGTCCTGATAGCGTCCTGTTCCTCCTCTCAAAGGTAGTGAGATGTACGCGGATATCAGCAGATCATGTGACACTAACCATGCCTCTTGTTTCCAATGGTACTTTCTACGTCCTACATTACAAAGCTCCAATGCAGGACATAGCCTACTACAACTGAATATCAAAGCAGATTTTGCAGAGGGTGCTGTGTCGGCTAATAACTTTAGAATAAGGCATTTTTTTGCTAAATGGGGGTATTTGGGGAAAGCAGCAATATCTGTTGGATGGGATACATTTATATTTGTGACACAACCCCTTTAACCCTATTGAAGAAAAAAATATGGAAAAAAGGCTCATCTGAAAAGATCAGACCCTTTATTTTACGGTTACCAAACACCGCTTTTATGGACCGTTTCACTCAAGAGTTTTGGAAAATACGGTCCACGTGACAGCTGCATTTCCCAGACTGACTTCGGCTCAGCTAACCTGAAGTCACTGCATCATAGTAATCTTTGATGCTGTGAGTTCAGCCCACCTATGGGTCTACTGTCCTGCATTGAGCTTATCTTGTGAGTACAGAGCAGTAAACCACTGGTCAGGTTGTAACTCATAGCATCTCAGACCAGTATGGCGGTTGTCACATGGGCATATTTTCCAAATCGAACACACTCATGTGAAACTGACCTGAGGGTGGAGGAACTCTCCACCCTGACATAGTCAATGCGTCTTTGCAATTTTCCAGCATATTCATATTTCTTATTTGACCACCTTGGGATTTCACTGAAAGCATAGTCCATCCATGGCTTTACGTTTCAAGCTGTGACTTAATGTCTCTGGTTATTGTGTTCTACTGATAGTGGTAGGAGATGGCACACTGATAATGCACATTCAGCCACATGACTCACTATGAATGAGTTTGTCTTTTCTCTTGTAGATGATCTGAAAAGAGCTTTGCTTGACATTGTGCTGCGTGATACTTAAGCAGTGCTGTGACTCAGTGCTTTCCCTGCAGTCACATGGACTGTTCTGTAATGAATACACAAAGTTCAGCTCAGTCGAAAGTGTACAGATTTTCTTCTCAGTGCAGACATTGTTTGTTCCATAACACAAAGATCAAACAAGGACAAGAATGTTTTCTGAACATGAAAAAAATCTTTAGTCATCAACTGCTTATTTTCTCTATTCCCTTTATGTATTGTATTCGGTGCTGATGTCTGAGAACAAGCTGTAAATGTCTGGAAAAATTAGCAACCTAGATTGTCTGGTTATTTATAGGATCCATCAGAACTTCTTATTGCATTTGTTCTAGTCTTAAGAAAAGCTTGGAGTCAGATTTAAGTCCAATTGCTTTAACCTGTGTGATTAAGAAATTACTGTAACACTCCTTGCCAATAAAATAGATTTTTGCGCTTCTCAGGGCAGGTTTACCTTTTGTGAACCCTCATTTATATATTTAGAAATTGCATAAACAGCATTTTTCTGATCTATACTGAGGTTATCTCAGTTAATTCCACAAGGGTGTACTAATTACCTGACATCATGGTGTTGACATCTATTCATGCTAACCTGTATTCTGTTTGTTGACCAGACAGCACAGGCAATATAATCTAATATACTACTGAAGAAAATAAAGGGAACACTTAAATCACACACGCATCTTGATGAACAAAAGATTAGTTGAACATTACATAACCACGGTCAATAGCAAATAATCAACCAATTGAAGGCTGAAGTCCAAATAACACCAAAAGTTTAAAAAATGAAATCACAGGCAGATCTAATTTGCATGACGTCCATCACAGCACCCCATAATGTGACTCAGTAGTGCATATAGCCCCTACTATATTCACTCCCAGCAAAATCTAAGCATGCTCCTGATGAGATGGTGAATGGTGTCCTGGTAGATCTCCTCCCAGACATGGTTCAGGGCATCAGTGAGCTTTTGGACAGTATGTGATGGTACTTGACTGTGTCCAATGCATTGGTACAAAATGTACCAGAGGTTATCATGTGAAGTCACATCTGAGGAATGTAAAGGTTATACAGTCGTATCAATGCCTTAATCATCCAATCATTTTGGCCACATGAAGCTGGGCATTGTCCTGCACCAGGAGGAACTCGGGGTCCACTGCACCAGTCTAAGTTATGACAATGACTTTGAAGACAGATGTCAAGGTATCATTGCTATGATGTCAAGGTTTATGCTACCCTTCAAGGATATGCACTCTGAGACCATCACTGACCAACTGCCAATGCTGGATGATGTTGCAGGCTTTATAATATTCACCACAGCTCCTCCAGATTTACATAGTTACATCGTTGATACGGTTGAAAAAAGACATAAGTCCATCAAGTTCAACCAAGGTTTGTCTCCTCTGTGAAGATAATGGAGCAACAATGATAGACCTGCCAATTTTGATGTTCTCTGGCAAATACCAGTCAAGCTGCACAGTTCTGGGCTGTGAACATGGGTCTCACTACAGGATATCGGGCCCTCGTGCCACACCCATGTCGTCTGTTTCTAACAGGACAGAAACATGCATTCTAGTAGCCCGCTGGAGATTTTGTAGGGCTGTTGCAGTGATCATACTGTTTCTTCCAGCACAAAGGAGCAGATTCTCGACCTAATGCTGGATTGTTGCCCTTCTATGGTCCTGTCCAGCCTTCCTCCAGTAATGGCCCATGTCCTGGTATTGTTTCACTGTTGTGTGGCCACCACCTGCAAAACCATTCCCTTTTGGAGGGTTGCTGTTGCCTTGTGCCAAAGCAGGTGAAATTGATTCGACATCACTTATGCTTCTTAAGTGTATGTTAACAATGAGTTTTTTTGTGTTCTGAAAAATAACTGATGCGTGATCTGCTGAAGGATTCAGCTTGTTTTTTTTCTGGATTCTGTTGATATGCTGACATATTTGTTAGTAGGTTTTTAATCCTGCCCATTTCAATGGGAAGTTTGGCTGTGGATTTGATGCAGAATCTGCACCAAGAATGAACATGTGACTTCTTTTCTTCACTCTGCAGTTTTTAAAACCACAAGCAGAAAAAAAATGTGTGTAGGTTGACAAGCAGTTTTCCAATTGAAATTAAGATGATTTGCAAGCGATTTCAGCAATTTTTTGGGGCTACGGACTTGTCACGACCTATCGCTGATTCTGTTGTGCCTGGGGTCAGAAGGTCGCAGGGGGTGGCTACTTGTTCGGTTTCTCAAGAGATCTCTCCCGGACCTAGCGGTGGGAATGGATTCCGTTCCAGGTTTTCCTGCTTAGGTTTGCGATCCTTTGTCCCATTTTTAAGAATCTGTAGCTTTTCCTTTCAGCTGTTCTGTCAGCCACTCCCAGCTACTATATAGTTTTACTTTCTGCTTCCCTTGCTGCCAGATATAGACCTTCTTTGCAGATCTTCTTTTCTGACCTCTGGTGGAGTTGGAGTTGCTGTGGAGCTGTTGGAACTGGTACTGTCAGATCTCCGGTTCTCTCCTGTTTGTTGTCTCCCTTGGGGATTGTTTGTGGTGTTTGTGTTTTGTCCTTTCCCTGTGGTTACCCTAGGTGTCAGCGGGGAGGACGTGCTCCCACCACCCTACTCACCACCTATGGCTTATTTCAGGGTAAGCCAGGGACGAGGCATGTGATCGGCGTATGGGTTAGCAGCCCGTCTAGGGATGTCAGGGCAGCCAGGTGCCAGTGCTCGGTGAGCTAGGGGTCACCACTCCCTCTCCCTAGTGGTAGGGTACTCCCCTTCCCTCCCCTCTGCTCCACACGTCTGTTACCTGCCTAATCAGACGTGATAGGAATCTGTGTAGAAATTCATATTGAAAATATTGTTCTGTTTGAACATACCTGAAACTGCCAAGGTTTTTTTAAGCCAAAATCAGGAGTGAATTCAGAAATTGAAAGTAGTATCTGCCCTTGATACTGTGTGTTTTTATGATCCACACTTGATTTTGGCTTCTGCTGCCTAGGAACAGTGGTTTTGTATGGGGATGAGGGACAGCAGCAGCCATTGCTCATCCTCATACTGTACAGGTGATAGCTACATGTAAATGCTGCTCTTCACCTCCACTTAAGGAGCAGACTATTGTTTCTTCCCGACAATCTGTTACTTCTCGATGCATTTAAATGCAGCTGTGTTCATTGTACATAATGTCCAGCAGAGACAAATTGTGTTTGCATGAAAGGTATTGGACTTGTTTTTCAAGAAGGGTTCAACCACTGAAATAACTAGTATCCAAAATAAAACTATATACATAGAAAATAGAAAAAAAAATAAAAAGCAAGAGCTATGTTAATGATGGAATTAATGATGCCATTAAAAAAAAAAAACTTTTAAAATTACCGCAGATGAAGTAACAATCCAATTAAGAAGCCTGCCATTCCGGCTGATCATCCACCCACCTAGGTGTTTAACGCTACACTTCTGGCTTTACTCACTCTTCAGTCTTATCACCTCAGTAGTGTCAGGTCAGGTTTCTTTACTTTTGGTTTTAATCCTTTTCTTATTTGTCTAGCTGTTTAAGTCACCCACTAATTTAGGGTTTTACTTTGTAGTCTCATTCATTTGACAATCTGACTGGAGAAATAATTATAAAGATAATAGAGAAAATTGCTCATAGGACCTCAGAGAGCTCTAACCATTAGATCTCCTTTGCACCAGGTGGATGCTTTATGATATACCAGAAGGTCACAGAGTTTATTTTATATGGAGCACTTAGGTTAAATACGCTCCCAGAAATATGTTCTCATGTTATATCAGCTGGTTTTACCGACAGTTTAGCAAACTTCAGTATCCACCAAATTGCAGTAGGAGATACAGTATGCTTAAAGGGGTTTTCAAGGCTCCTGATATTAATGCTTACTGCAGCTCAACTCCCACTCACTTCAATGGGAGCTGAGCTGCAGTAGCCCCACATGGCCGCTTTGAACAGAGCTGTGCTTCCTGTTCCATTTACAGTGTTAATTATTATTTATTATTATTAAAGCGCCATTCATTCCATAGCGCTGTACATATGAAAAGGGGTATACATACATAATACAGACAATTGCACTAAGCATAAACAAGACGAGTTACAAACTGGTACAGAAGGAGAGAGGGCCCTGCCCATGAGGGCTTACAATCTACATGGTATGGGAGAAGAACACAGTAGGTGAGGGTCCAATTGGTCTTGGAGGTATAGAGACAGCAGGGTCACTGGTTGTAGGTTTGTCTAAAGAGGTTTTTTTGTTAAGGTTTTCTTTTAAAGGATTCCACTGTAGGTAAGAGCCTGATATGTTGGGGTAGCGAGTCTCAGAGTGTGGGGGATTCAAATCTTGAAGGCATTTGTGGAAAGAGGTGATAAGAGGCGATAAGAGGAGAAGAGAGGAGGTCTTGTGAGGATCGGAGATTGCACGTGGGGATGTATTGGGAAAGTAACTCAGAGATGTAGGGAAGGGGAAGGTTGTGGACAGCCTTGTATGTATTTGTTAGTGTTTTGAACTGCATTCGCTGGGCAGTGGGGAGCCATTGAAGGGATTGGCAAAGGGGAGAGGCAGAGGAGTAACAGAGAGAGGTGTATTAGTCGGGCAGCAGAGTTGAGGATAGATTGGAGAGGTGCAAGAGTGCTAGTTGGAAGGCCAGAGAGCAGAGTGTTGCAGTAGATGTTTTTGAGTTGGAGGCGGCAGGTGGTGGTAAGGGCTTGGATATGCGTTCGGAAGGAGAGGGCAGAATCATAGGTCACTCTAAGGCAGCAGACTTGGTTGACCGGGGAGAGTGTGCAGCCATTGATCGTGATAGATAGGTCTGTTGATGGGGTTGAGCAAGATGGGGGAAAGATGATGAATTCTGTTTTATCCATGTTAAATTTTAGAAAGTGAGAAGAAAAGGATGATATAGCAGATAGACATTGTGGGATTCTGGATATTAACGTTCTGATGTCTGGACCAGAGAGGTAGATTTGTGTGTCAATCAGCATAAGAGTAATACTGAAAGCCATGGGACTCTGAGATGTCCCAGGCCAAAAGTGTAAATAGAGAAGAGCAGGGGTCCTAGGACAGAGCCTTGCAGGACACCAACAGAGAGGGAATGAGACGATCATCAATATCAGGAGTCTGGAAAACCATTTTAAATAGTTTTCCATTGCTTGTATAGCACCAACATATTCTACAGCACTGCACAGATTTTCACCATTCAGTCCCTGTCCCCAATAGGGTTTACATTTGAATGTATTTGTCTTCGATACATGAAGACTAGCACCAAATGTATTGAAAGTATTTTTTTGAGTATAGAAGGAAACTGAAGTTCCCAGGGCAGAGGCATACATAAGGGGGAAGCAGTAAGACAATTTAAACCTCCCTCTTGTGCTTCCTATCTCGTCACCATTCATTTCCTCCTTATATTCTTGTATAAGTTTGTAGACTGTATGTAATGCTACCTGACATATGCTGGCGAAAGTGGTCCCCTACCTTTTTTACCCTAAGAGCCACATTCAGCGCCAAGAGATGGTCATGAGCCACATTTGACGCAAAGAGATTGTAGAAGCCATAGAACCAACAGGAAACAGCTGACAGTTCCAAATAATGAATCAGTCCAGTGAGAGACCTGACGCTGCATGCTTTCTGCTAATCTTTCAAAGTCTGGATTATAGTCCGTGATGGCCATATGCATGCCGTTACCCGGGTGGCTATATGTCAAGGAAGTGGATTCTATATTTGGATTTCAATATTGTCATGTCTGGAAATCCAGATTCACCCCGTAGGGACCCTAGTAGTTATTATGCCCCCCTATAGTGCCGGCAGTAGGTATAATACCTTCTGAAGTGTCCCCAGTAGGTATAATGCTCCCTGAAGCACTCCAGAGATGGGGATAGTGGTCATGCCATTGCACCCTCTGTAGAGACTGTTTCCTCTGACATCACAACCAGGCCTCCAATGATGCCCACCGTCAGAATCGCCAGCAAAATGCTTGTATTGTCAGGCCTAGCAACGGGATGATGAAGGTGTAGTGAGTGGAACTTACGGCCTACAGAACAGTGTAGTAGGCATTTACATTTCTGACTCCTCTTGCAGCGCATAACACTATGGGAATTGTTGTGGTTGCAGCCCATCTACCCCCACAACTAATAAGTTTGGGTTGTAAACAATGGAGCACAGAAGGAGTATGGAGACTGAAGTGAATCACATTTTTAGGATCCCACACAACCCATTTAAGGGTACTTTCACACTAGCGTTATTCTTTTCCGGTGTTGAAATCCAGTAAAGGGTCTCAATACCAGAAAAAAACTGCATCAGTTTTGTCCTAATGCATTCTGAATGGAAAGCAATCCGTTCAGTATGCATCAGAATGTCTTCCGTTCCATCCCTTGTACGGTATTTGACCGGAATCATACCACACTTACCGGATCAGCCATTAATTTCCATAGAGATGTTTTAATGCTGGATCCGGTACCAAGTGTTCTGGAAATTGCTGCATTGCTGGTTTTCCGGTCTGTGCATGCGCCAGAATATAGAAGCTAGTTTCGCTTTCGATTTTTGTAAAAATGTAAATACCGGATCAGATATTCCGGATGATACTGGATTCGGATTTAAAAAAATGTATCTGTTTGTATATGGTGCTTCAGATTCGGCAGGCAGTTCCATTGCCGGAACTGCCTGCCAGATTCTAACAACGCTAGTGTGAAAGTACCCTAAGATTTTTGGATTCCTAGTGTCTTCCATCATGTCTTTCAGGTTAGTCATTGCCATCAAACGGACTAATCTGCAGACGTCTTTGTTAGATTTAGATTTCTAGATGTAATATCTGTTAATAGAAACAATTGTTCAGAAACCGGAGAATCATCAAAACAATATCTAATTCCACAAAGAGGAACATTAGTGATAATAGTCGTTTTAACCAGAAAAAATATCCGAATCCCATGACCTCGAAAAAAGCTGCAACTGGAAAGGTTTAATCTCTGAATGAGAAAAAAATGTCAGTTTCAGGCAAACATCAATTATGAAACCAACGAACAAACAGCAGACACCAGCTCACCGGTGTCCTTCGGAAAGTGCGTCTTCCCAGTGCCCGGACCCCGCAAATTCCTTGGGGCCGCCGATACAATTGCTATATGGATGTTTATTTATCAAGATGAATTGAGATAAAGAGAAGATTTGCAATTTTGCCAAGTGCTGGATCGTTTTACTGCAGACGTAGCCTGAATAATTGACCTTCTATAGTGTTCATAGAGCTGGACGAGGTAAAGCTTTCATTTAGTGGGAAGGTAGATCTGGAGCAATTACTTTGGAATTTACTTGGCTTTCAGCAAGGATACTTGGTAAATAATTTGTTTACAGGGATGCTCCTCAGCAGCTACAACAAAGGTGAGCAAGGCCACCATGTTTTCAGTCTGGTAATCACGTTTTCTTAGATTGAGTTTTTTTTACCACCATCTGTACCTCTAAGATAACTGTAATTTCTGTCACAGTTGGAAGCTTCAGTTAATTTTATTTTTCCTGTACACAAAAAATAGACCTTCTGTAAGTAATTGCATATTATACAAAAGTGTGAGACATTGCAATCAAATTTACATTATTGTCGTTAACGAGCATTGAAGTCTATTGGGACTGTTCAAGGCATCTTCTTTGCCAGGTTCCTGGTTTTGTGTGCTTTCTGTTCATGAATTTTAGAAACAAATGGCATTAACCCTTTAATATGTGCATTGGTGCTGTTTAGAAACACCAAATGTGGAAGCAATGCTTTCAGTCTGAGGATTTTCTGGTACTCTCAAAACAAGCTTTCTCCCAAAAGTGAAGAGGAGAGCACTGCACATACGCCTCATGCTCTCCATTCATTTCTGTGGGAGTTCCAAAAATAGCCAAGCAAGTGCGATCAACTGTTTTCATTAGCCTCATAGAAAATAATGGAGAGCACACCACACAAGCACAGTCACCGTTCCATTGACTTCTATGGGACTGTCGTAGATAGACGATACAGCGAAGGGCTATTTTCTGCAGTCATACAGAAGTGAATGGAGGGCAGCTGCCCAGAGGTGGGAACTGCACCTGACATTGGTGGCATATCCTAGCAATAAGCCACTCGGATGAGACGACCCCTTTTATTTACACAATTTCCTTCCATTTATGGTGACTTTCTAGGTCTGTTGGAGATAGAGCAGTGGCGGATGGTTCCTTTTTGCAGCCAGTTGCCTACAGCTAGTACATGATAACAAGAGGGCATGGCTGATTCTCTTTAGACCCATGTAGAAAGTCTTTATCTAATTCTTACAGTTTTGATGGCACTTCATAGGGCTGAATCCTATGACCATCCCACTGAGAATCTGGTTGTTATAGGCAGTGTGTCCTAGCAACAAAACTGCCAGACATGACTCTTCTGTTCATCTCTATGCAAGATTTGCATTCTTGTGACAGCTGAAAGGGTTAAAAGCAACTTGACAGCTCCCAAACCATGTAGTTTTCCATCTTAGTTTTAATGGAGTTCATATAGTCACATAAAAGAACAGAAGTAATATTAAAGGGAGTCTGTAGCCAGTACTGTTCTTCATTTCTTAATCAATTGCTTAACGGCATTTTTTCACATATGTGTTTAAACTTTAACTGGATACTGCTGGATTGCCCATTGACTATAATTGGATCGTGGCAGTTTCCAGTATGAGTGGCAGAATTAAGCCTGACAAAATCTAGTGCCAGCACCTGTTTTTGTGCGGTCAAATCCCGGTACTAATGGTGAAAGCAGGCTGGATCCCTGCAAGATCCCATTATAGTCAATAGGGTCTGGTGGTGCTCTGGTCCTATCCGGCTATACCGGATGCAAGAAACTCCTTTCCTCTGCCATAACAGCCTGTTGGATAGTTTAAACGCATATGTGAAAGTAGCCTAAATTGGAAAATGTTTGCGCTGCCTCATTCCAGTAGATGGGTGGCATAAAAATTGAAGAAACTTCTCTTGATAAAGAAAGATGAGACACTTTTATCAAGATTGTGCAACATTTTCATAAGCACATGATTCCCCCAATAATGTCTCCCACAATGCATGTAACACATTTTAGGAAGTTTTAATATTGATGTTACCTGAATGTTGATGTCGGTTGTGCCCTAATTTTGGCCCAGATAAATTTAGACAAATTTATCATTACTTGTCCCCCAATTTTTTTAAAAAATGTCTTGTAAAGGGGGCTCAACGTTGTCGGGTTGACTGGTACACCAGACTTATTACTGACATGTATCCACTGGTCTACAGTACACCATCCAAGAGGTGGTTTAAAGAAGCAAGAGTCTGACAGGCGCCAAATTTACCACACAGTTTGCGCTACTGACATGAGTTTGTCCCATCTTCTGGCTGCCTGATTTATGCTTATGCTGTATAGCCAATAGACAACATTAGTAAATCCACCTCCGTGTTCTTAGGGTAGTTTTTACAGTGTTGTCAGTGACCATACAGAATCAACAAGGTTCCCTAGGAAGTAATATCAGAGATAACATTTATGGCGTCCATTATACACCAGGATGTATATGTTATGTTAGAGAAGTTATCCAATATCATAAACTGCCCCCCCATGTACCAGGCCCCTGACAGCGAATATACTTAGCCCGCTCCCTGCTTCCCCCCTGACACCGGATGTTTTCATTGGCTCACGGGGAGAAGCGGCGCAGGGACCAGGAGCGGGGTAAGTATATTCTCTGTGAGGGGACCGGTACATGGGGGGGTAGTTTATTATATTGGATAACCCTTTTAAACAGATGGCTGGCACAGGGCCTCCATTACTATAGGGGCTGCACTGTGAAAAAAGTGTAATTTTTATATTTTTACAGAATACTGTTGAATTATATATGTGATGTGAACCTATCATAAAGAACATTCAAATGTGCTGCTCAAGATGGATGTATTTAGTTTCAAGGGAATGTGTCATCATTAAACAACCTACTGCTTAAATCTTATTTTTTTAGAATCAGTTTTTTTGTTAATTTTCTATGTGATTATCAACCTCATTTTTCGACAGTGCGTCTTATAAAGCGACCATGCCTAAAATCAAGATGGCCTACAGGATAGCAGGAGCTGTTTCTAAGCCTGCTATTTGAGTGTGGGGCAGGCAGCGGCAGTTAAGCATTCAGTGATGTTGAATGCCACCAGTCCACACATCCTTGTTACAGATCTGCCCACCGGGTCCGCTCGATACAAAAGGAGGAGAGGAGAGCAGCTCTTCTCCTCTGTGCTGCCACCCACATGCATGTACCACTGATTGGTGGCGAGTGCCGTCGGGAACTGCTGCTGCTCCCCCACCTCCACCAATCAACTTACTCCTTCCCATCGCCGTACACGAGCGCTGCTGTTATAGAGCTCCGCTGCTCCTGCTGTGAGAGAGAAAGCAATGGAGTTTTACTGTCCATCTGTCGCCCTGTGCTATTCCCTGGCCTGTCACCTAAAGTCCCTGGGTGAGTGACCACTCAGAGGCCAGCCTAAAAATGAAATGCGTTTTAAATATGACTATAACCCCCCTCATCTATAGGAATATACTCATGTACTACAGTTCATGGGTGCATTCCGATGGATGAGGGGGTTATATATAGTCCTATTTAATATAAGCACAATCAGGCCAATAACGGTACAGTCCCTAAACCGTGTTTATATTAAATATGACTTTAACCCCCTTCATCTATAGGGAATGCACCCATGTACTGCAGTACATGGGTGCATTCCTATAGATGGGGGGGGGGGGGGGTTATAGTCGCATTTAATATATGGTAAACACTTAGGCCTATAATGGTACAGTCCCTGGACAGTGTTTATAGTAAATGTGACTATAACCGCTCTCATCCTTAACAATACACCAGTGTACGGCTTATGTTCCTGATTGGCGCTAATCCAACTGTGGATATGTAACCCCTAAGATGTCGTGCGCTTTCAGATAATGAGCACCTCCCCTGGGCGGAGATCGGGCAAGGCATTCTTGCAAAGTAATGAGCCTGTTCTAGCCTTTAAGGCTCATTACTGGTATATTACATTTCAGGCCAGCAGGTGGCAGCACTGAACTGTAATATAGTGATTTCTGTATAGAATAATGGAGTAAATTCCATTATTCTGTACCAGGGATACGAAACCTGTGGCCCTCCAGCTGTTGAAAAAGTACAACTCCCAGCATTCCCTGGAGGCTGTCAAGGCATGATGAAAGACAATAAAACAAAAAAAATAACATGGGCATTGGTGCGTGCGAAAAAACCTGTACTATTAAAATATTTAAAAAAACATCCCATACGGCGAATGGCGTAACAGGAAAAAAATAACAAAAAGCCCTCATACAGCTATTTAAACAGGGAAATAAAAAGGCTATGTCTCAGTGAAGGCAGGGAGTGAAAGATGAAAACGCAAAAAAAGGGAAAATTCCTGCACCGGGAAAGGGTTAATTACAGTGTCTACTGTATCTATCCTGGCCAAAATGCACTTTACTGTTAAAGAGAGGAAAAGATTTAAGAGTAGGGTTGAGCGAACTGGTGTTTCAAGTTCGGTGTTAACTTGGTCCGTGGTAGTGAAATCCATAACAGAATTCTTAGATAACCCGAACCTTATATGCCGAACTTGAAACACATATTGGCTCATCCCTATTTAAGAGCTTTCATGCCACTTTCTAGTTCACGATAACTGAAACATACCCTGTGCTAATGCACTAATAGTACATATAAGAAACAACCTTCCAAAGATATTGAGTTAAGCCTCATTCACACGTCCGTGCTCAAATCCGTGAGAAGGTGGTCAGTAATGCATCCGTGAAGCTGTCCGTGAAGGATCCGTGTTGGGTCTGTGTGTCCGTTTTTTGCTGTCCGTGTTTCACTGACACTGAACAGCTGAAAAATTATTTTCAAAGCATCTCTTCCTAATGATCTGTGAAACACGGATGGCATCCGTGGTTTTCACGAACCCATAGACTGTAATGGGTGTGATGGATCCGTGAACACTGACAAAATAGAGCATGCATCCGTGCTAATAAAAAAACAGACCCACGGACCGTGCTAAAACACTGATGTGTGAATACACACATTAAAATGAATGGGGACGTGTGCTGTCTGTCCATGCAGAACACGTACAGAACACATCCGTGGAACACTGACATGTGAATGTGGCTTTATGCTGGGTTTGCTGCAGATCACCTGATGAATAAGTGAAACGATTGGCTGACCGCTAAATAATTGTTTCTTGGCAGCAGATCGTGCTGTCTAAACACCACTCTACTGCCAGAATCAATGCAGCTGTATGAGGATGCAGTTCTCACACTGTGGAGGGGATCACTGCATGTCAATGCACCTCCACTAACGAGCAGCCACTTTTTGGGAAGAAATGCTTCCTTCCTGATAATTGACTGCTGGTTGGAGCGTCTAAATCAAACATTACAGTTGCCAGAGTATGAAAGATGCGAGGAATAGACAAGTAACAGTGTTATCTAGTCCTATTATACTTTAGATAAAGTTTCCTGGTTCTAGTAATGGTCACTGTAATTCTGATTCAGTACTCTCCAGACAAAAGGAAATACAAAAAAAAATCTATTATCCATGTGAATTACTCTAAAAAAAAAATCTAACAACTCAGGGCCAGGGACACAGCCACAGGTTTCATTTACCAGAGTAATTCTCAAGCCTGAGGGCATTAAGGGATAATCAGCTAGGTAAGCCATAGGAATTGTTGAAGGATAATGTATGTTTAAGCCACACATTTTCAACAAAAGAAGAAAGTACTTCAGACCGCATTACAGAAAAAGGAGATGATTGTTGATGCCTATAGTACATTGAACAAGAATGCTGGAACAGTATCTGTATTTATTAAAAGATTCAGGTCGAGGGTCGAGAACATGAACCAAAAGTTAGTTAAAGGGTGGTCCAGTATCTACTTGCAGGGCCCACAGTCACATAACATGCATATGGGGTGGTCTGGCCGTAGACCCTACAGGGAAATTTTCTGGTGGGCTGATGCCCAGGGGCCTCCTCTTGGCTGTCAGCCAGGTACATAAAGATCTGAGGCTCTCCGCATTAATTAATGTAGGAGTATCAGGCACTAATGTACTTGGCTGGCGGCCTCATGTGCCCTCCTGAATTCAGCTGTGTTGTCGCCCTCCGGACAAAGCTACAGCTTCATACTGGGGTGCCGGTGGCAGTATTTTCTGTTTCAGTGTGGTTTGGTCCTGCTGGAGCAGTATGTTGTTCTGCACTACAGTATTGTTAGCCCACCTACTTCTTTTTTCCCTGCCTACATGTGCTGTTCTACCTACTTTTGTTGGCCCTGCCTTCTGTCAGTTAGCACCCAACTACAACATGGGGCCACTTTTAGGTTTTTTCCCAGGACCACTTTAAGTTCCCAATCCACCCTTGCATGTATATGAGACTTTGACGTAACACAGCTGCAGACCTCTGCACTGATGTTATTGGGTGTTTATTTCTAGTTCTTGGCTATAAATTTGGACATAAATGTTTGCATTGGAAATGCATACCTACCATTCAGCAAACCTGAGAGGACATTCACACAACCGTATTTTTGGCCCGTATCCGATAATTTTGATATTCATTTCAAGGAGGCTGCGGAAGATGCGGATAGCACACCATTTGCTGTCTGTATGTCAGTTCGTGGGCTCGCAAAAAAAAAATAGAACATGTCTTATTCTTGTCAGTTTTGCAGCAAGAATTGGCATTTCTAAGAAAATGCAGGACACGCTGATCCACAGAATGCATACGGCCGGTATCAGTGGTTTGCGGATCTGTAATTTGTGGACCACAAGAAAGGATATGGCACCTAGTGGTGCCTTTACACATTGCAGATTTTATTGCAGAACTTTCCACTACTGAAAATCCGTTCCAGTCATTTGAATGTGGAGGCAAGCACATGCAAGCCTCATTTAGGTGGATGGAACTGATTTTCAGTCGCGGAAAATTCTGCAACAAAAACCGCAAAGTGTGAAGAAACACTTATAGTGCTATGTCTGTGAATGCTCTCATTCATCCAGATTATGGTATATCAGTAGTAAGGGCTCATGCATACGAATGTGTGCCACACGTTCTGTGCATTTGGGACCACAAATCGCTGTCACCAATGCACGGGCATAGTCCTTGTGGCTGGCGCAGACAGATGCAGACTCATTCAACTTGCGGAGGCACAGACAGAAAACCCACGGAAGCACTCTGTAGTACTTATGTGGTGTTTCGTGCCTCCATACCACACTGCACCTTCCAGATTGGACCCATTCAAGTGATTATGGTATGAGGTGTTCAGCTTTTTTTGGCAGATGCCGTGGAGAAAAGGAAAGCCTATCCTTTGCTCTCAAGGGAGCTAAGGTGCCAGAAATGACTCTCACCATCTTACTCCCCTATCTCCATTGAGAACAGATACATGGTTGACTGACCTTGTATATGTCCGGGGGGGGGGGGGGGGGGGGGGGGGGGGGGGGGTTGTAAGAAATCAGGGACGGATTGGCTATAGACCTTACAGGGAAATTTCCCGGTGGGCCGATTCCCAGGGGGCCTCCTGGGCCCTCCTCACAGCCGGCCAGTGGAAGTTATTGGGGGTGTATTCTGTGCTGCTAGCAGTATTTTGTGATGGACTGTGGTATTTGGCATTGTTGGGGTGGTATAATGTGGAATTGCTGGCCCCGCCTTCCATCAATTTGGACCCAACTACAAAACAGGGCCACTTTTTGTATTTTTTCCCATGGTCACTTTAAGCTTCCAGTCTGCCACTGGTAGAAATAGTTGTCAAAAAGTTGTTAGTATATGTTTGAACCAAATAATTGACCCCTGACAGCAAGGCATGATCCAACGGAATAAGGTCCCGTTCAAGCGGTATCTTTTGAAGCTGGAATTTTGCTGTGGATTCTGTGCCAAAAAGTCAGCACCTGTGCAGAATCCCCCTCTCATTTTTTTCTATGGGAGGCCATGCTGGCAATCTAAAGCTGCAATCACACCAAACAAGGACATGTCCTTTCTTGGCACAGTGTCCTTCATTCAATGGGACTATGCCAGTTTAGATCCCTTCAGTGGTTTAGTGGTTCAACTCCATTCAATGGGGCTCAACTGCGAGCAGGTTAGAGCAGAAACCAGCAGAATACATTTATGTTTATGACCTAGTTCACATGGCGGATTTTGCAAAGGCAAAATCTGCCATGTGAACCGGGCCATAAACATAAAAAAAAAGAAGAAAGAAATTTAAAATCCTTTTTTTTTTTTACCGGTCATTTTTTTCACTGACACTGCATTTTAAACTGCACCTATCTTGGCGCAGACATGAGTACATGAATAAACAGGTGAGCGTAAGCTGCTTGAAACCATGGTCTATTGTATATTCTCCTACTCGTTGCCCATCAAAGCAGTCTTGACATCTTCTGGAGCCGAACACTTGACAGCATGCATTCATATCTGAAGATATGCACTGACATTTCCCTCTAAATGCCACATCTTTGCTCTTTGTATATGTGTTTATTTTAAGAATGCTATTTCCCTCACTCAAACCAGCCATTTCTATCAAAAATCTAATTGTATACAGGGTCTAATCATATCCCAGATATCAAGTTAATTATTTCTGTGCATAACTCCTATATACAGAGCAGGCACCTCTTATCACGCTGTAGCCTTCTCCCTTTTATTTCACCTGCTCATGCATTATTTATCATATAGCACCATGTGGTGTCATTCTGCAGAACGAGATTAAAGGGACAAATCAGTAAATTGTAATGCTGGAGCAGTTGTTTCCTATATGACAGTCCGCTCCCCCCCCTACCCCTCTCCCTTTAACCTATTCATTGCCACGGTAATAGATTGGAAACCGCTACACCGCACTCCCATCCCTGCATTAAAGAGGCTTAATCATGTCAGCTATTTTCATGTGTCGCCAGAGCAGTGAACCGCTGATTGACAGAGCGGCTGGAGCTGAAATGATATGCACACCGCTCTCTAGGAGGAATCTGACATTTTCCAAGAGGTCTGACTGTTTTCATTACGTAGATTTATACATTGATTTCTGCATATTAGAATGAGTGAAATAAAAGGGGGAAAAAAATGAAAAATCAAGGCTCGACATCTGAGCAGGAGGAGGATTGGAACAGAACAGCTTGTCAGAGTTAAGGCCTTAAAGTGACTCGTCTCTGGTAGAACACGGCGGTAATTACTGCTACGGGGGGAAAGGGGTCTCGATACAAAGCGCTAATAGATGTTTTGTTTAGGATTTGGCAGCATATAGAGGCTGCAGCAGGCACCCATTGTAATGCTTCGGAGAGCCAAGGAGAAGCGCAGGAAACTTTGAAGAGCCTTGTAATTAAGTTACATAGTAGTGTCTGATGCCGTGCTGCCTAATTAGTGTCATTTTATATAGAGCCGCAGTGGGAGCTGGCATTCAGTAGCTCTCATGCTAAGTTTGCTTCATGACAGGCGAAGATGTCACACAATCCTGTAGTTTTGTTCAAGAATCGCTCTGCGTAATTGAATGAGAACTTCTGTTTGTGACTCTTCTCTGTGCAGTCTTATTAAATTTTTGTGCTTACTGCTATATCTCCACCAAGAATGCAGAAACTCAAAGGCTTAAAATTGGAGTAGAAACTATATAAAAAAAACTATAAATATATAACCATAAGTAAAATGTTTACAGATCAGGAGATAGATGCTATATGTATATACCCAGCAGTGGCTTTCTCCTGCGTGACAAGTGAATATGTGCTACAGCAAAACACATTTTTTTACCCTTTAAAGGGGTTATGCCATGATTAATGTGAAAAATGAAAATCGGACATACTATAGTGCTTGGCAATCTCTTTCTAACAAAGCTAGAACCAGCCATGTAACTTGCATTGTTCCTATTGCTCTGCTAGGTTTTCTTCAGCCTTGCAGCTCAGAAGACGCATCCTTTTTGTTGCAGTTATCTTTTTATCACAGCTCAGGTGGTGTGACCTTTCTAATGCAGCTCTCTCCCTATCCCAGCTCAGGCGACGTGTCCTTTCTGTTTCAGCTCCCCCCTTTCACAGTCCAGAGGGCATGTCCTTTTCTGCTTCAGCTCTCATCCTGTATTCGCCACAGCTTCCAACAGTAGATATGACTATTGGCAGTTGAAGGATAGAACTGAGCATGCGCAACCACCTCAGTTGGCGGACATGTACATTACTTTAGAGACTAAACACCAGGGGGTGCCTTTTATAGTGATGTAAAGAGACGCATACAACTGTAGTAGTTTATAAAGGAATAATAAAGGAACTAGTTTTCCATGCTGAATTTTATTAAAATAGTATTTAATGGCAGCACAACACGTTTTAGTCATTTCTAGTATAATGAAACTGTGACCAGGAGAAATCCCACAAGAAATGAAAATGACTTACATAAAATCTATGATTTTGGCTCATATTTCTTCCATCCATCTGAAATCCATGTGCAAAAACTGTGTCCCATTGTTTCAATGTGACCACAGATTTATTTTTTTCCTCCATGGATTTCAAATTCTCTTGTCCTGTTTGGAAATACTCAGAATTCAGTGTTTGTCCACGTGCAGGTTATCCTCTTTGCATGGGACTCAATCTGCAGGCGGATTCACGGCATGCAATACGCAAAGCCCCGTCAGAAGTTTCGCGACCATCCTTCGATTTCTGCATCAGATTTTTACAGAGGCGATATCTGCCATGGGAACACACTCTAAGGGCTCATGCACACGAACTTATGCCCCATGCTTGGAAATGCTATAGTGAAGTGAAATCATTATTTTTTTTTTTTGACGGATGACGTACTACCATACAGTTTGAAAAACAAATTGTAAACTGAACGCAGTCAGAGACCATTCTGATTCCACACAGATGGAGAATTGTTCGATTTTAGTAGATGGAACTCGGATGAGTTTTACAACAGTCATCTGAAGAAGCCCAAAAAGGAATGAGTGCAAGAAAAATTCCAAGTCACTGATCATGGCTTAGAACAAATAAAAAATGGAAAGAATTGCTGTAAACCTGTCTAGAGCACAGCCAAACTGAAGGACCATTCAATGAGGTCACTGGTGAGGCAGGCCAGTAGGAGATAATAGAACATTATGGTGGCAAATTTCTACACACTATTTTCTATTTCTGTTTACATAATTGATGTACCTGTATATCATTTCGCTAAAGTTTCTTTTGTGCTCAGTAAAAATGTACTAAACAAAAAAATAAGTTATGACTTTCCAGATCTAAATTATGGAAATGGCAGATTTATGTCAAGAGGTTGTTTCTCTTCAGAAAACCCTGAAAGGCTTTTAAAATGAATGCAGGGAATTATAAGAAAACCTGCTGCAGTGTTAAGGAGAACCTTAAGCAAGATAGATTTTCAGACATAATAAAGTTACATGGGACGGCATACCCGACTGCTCTGTAAAGAAGAATGAAGGAAATACTTTGCAAACATGGGCAAAGCTTTCTTGCAGCCCTAGCCAAACTGACCCAGGGCCATTATCACTCATGGTCCACATTCTGCAGCCAAGAATAAGACATTTTCCATCCTTTTGCGTAACGGACACACGGATGCTGAATGGGTACTTGTGCAGTCCACAGATGTGGATCAGACCGGACATGGATAAAAAGAGTATGGTCATGTGCATGAGGCCTTAACATAAAATGGCAGATTCTGTCATATGCCCCAATTGTAGACTGTCACTGTGTACATGTGTGGGTACAAAATGATGTACAACCTGTTGAAGCCTCAGAATTTTAAATTCCATGGGGAATATTTTCGCTTTATAAGATGCATATTTCCCCCCAAGTGGGGGGAAAATGCCTGTGCGTCTTATAAAGCAAATACTAATGAGCGCTTCCATTATGGTAGCGCTTATTAGTATACATTAGATGCGGGGAAGAAGCGCAGGAAGCGCTTCCGGCACTCGCCCTCCTGGTCTTCTTTGCTCAGGCTGGCGCTGCACTGTCCTGACCCTGTACAGCGTCAGGACGTAGTGCACGCACTATGACCTGACGCTGTATAAAGTCAGGTTGACAGGGGAGCGGACAGGAGCGAAGCCGCGGTGCAGGAGAGGTAAGAGGAGTTTTTTATTCTGATCTGAGGTCTGATAGGGGTTAATAATAAAGGGCTGATCTGAGGTCTGATAGGGGTTAATAATAAAGGGCTGATCTGAGGTCTGATAGGGGTTAATAATAAAGGGCTGATCTGAGGTCTGATAGGGGTTAATAATAAAGGGCTGATCTGAGGTCAGATTTGGGTTAATAGTAAAGGGCTAATCTGAGGTCCTAATGGGGTTAAAAATAAAGGGCTGATTTGAGGTCTGATAATGTCCTGATATGGGGGTCTGATCTGAGGATCTGATATGAGGTCTGATGAAATATTATTATAATTTTTTTCCTCCTGTAAAATCTGGGGTGCGTCTTATAAAGCGAAAAATACGGTACTTTGCAAAATGAGAGTTGTCACTAGCATAGGACCTCAGAAGTGCAGAATGGAAAAAATGGAGTCCAAGGATCAAGATGATTCTAGACTCTTGTTTCTAAAGAGACTTCCAGGATGCATTTTACATGATCTTCCTGCTGTATGACAAAAGGAGTAACGGAACCCATCAGAAAAAAAAACCTTTCTGTATGTCTTATTTAGGGTATATGGATATCATAGCGTAGGCTCTTGTGCCTTCTCTATAAGCCAAAACAGAGAGATGCTGCTCCGGTTAATTTGGTGCAGCCATGTGCCAAGTATACATAAAGAAAAGATGACCTATTAGGTCTTTTTACAGAAGTTCTGTGAAAGGGGTTCTCTAAGGATAGGAAAAGATGACTGCTTTCTTCCAAAAACCGCACCATACCTGTCCACAGGTATTACAGCTCAGCCTTATCCACTTCAATGAAGCTGAGCGGCAATACTAGCGCACAACTCATGGACAGGTGCAGGTCTGTTTTTGGAAAAATGCAGCCATGGTTTTCTTATCCTGAACTACCCCTTTAACAAGTTTCCTGCAAATGTTGCATGATATAAATAGTTAATAATATACAGGTATTCTATATGCCGCTCAGAATAAGTCAAAATAGTTTATCTCTTGCATTGTAAGGGCTTTGGTATGTAACAGGGCGGTGTTGCCTTGCCTACCTAAGACCCTTTTATAAGACAGAATGGAGAGTTATGTCAGAGGCTCCATTTGGGGCTTTCATCATAGAATTTCTCAAAAATATTAGTGAAAAGTCATGTATGCCCGACATTTTTTTAACTAACTGATCCCATTATAGTCAATTGAATCTATTAGGCTCCTCTCGTCAGTTATGTGCCGAATCAGGCACTTCCGTAATTCCTGTTACGGAGCAGAAGAATAGAGAAAAAACTGTTATGTGAAGCAGCCTAAGAGCAGCTCCTGCTCTGGTGGACTAATGTTGACCATGAATTACTCAGTCTTTCATCTGAATGGCCGACTTGTAATACTACATTGCTACACAAGGGAAAATGTCTGGTCAGAGGAGGCTCCCAAGGTAAAATCCAGCGGGTGCAATCTGCAAATGCAAATGTTCTGCACAGAAAACTAATCTGCACCATCCCATATGGTCAAATTCATTTTTCCAAGCAGCCCAGCTTATGCATTTTGCCATGTCTGAATATTTATGCACTCCATAGCAGTGTTATTTACGCCAATTGCATTGTATTAGGTGTCCGTATCCTTATTTAAACTCCAGGAAAATGTAAGCGTCTTGTTGCAGGTGGTCACAAATGTACAAGTACAAAGTAAGCCAGGAAATTATTTGTGATATTTGCATGTGGAATTTCTTCAGGCCTTGGACTCAAGTGATCTTGCTATATTCAGAGAAGAAAATAACCTCTCCTCATGCTAATCCTGAATGTCAAGCACTTTCCAACATCTGGGAAAGTTTAAAAACCTCAGTGCATCAAATTACCCTTGTGAAAGTTTATTCTTCCCGCTTTTACTATTGCAGGGCATGTTGTTCTGTCTTACGCTTTTCTAGAGGGGAACATGAGCCTGTTTTCCAGCTGACTTCAGCTTCCAGTAAGCATCAGATATACCAACAGAGAATTGCACGTGGTGCAACCATCAAGTGATTGCAATTGAGGCAGAAGTTTAATGACACAATTAGACGACATCCTCATGTCTAGTAATTGATATCCTTCCTTCCTTTGGATAAGTTTGGTTGCTTTTATATATCCTAGAACGTATTTTGCATTGACTTGTATGATGCTGATGCTTTGTATCTCCAGCTCAATAGTGGTAAATATGTGTTTGTGTGAATACATAAGTAGAGTCCAGCGTAGGTTCACCAGAGGACATTTTCATCTTTGTGTACTGTGGCACACACTGGATCCATGTATGCAGTCCTTATCCTTTAGGTGATCTCCATTTAAACAAACAGCAACCGTGGTTCCCGAAATCTGAGACCGGTAAATATTGAGTAGGTACCAGAAATCGCCTTTGCTTAAAATGCTTTCCAGTTATTTCCAGTATATAATTGTATTAATGATCTGCTGTGTTCATCCATCATTATTAAAGGTTTAGGTGTGAGAAGTGGTGATTATGCACCTTCTGTTCACGTCTGTGTGAATAATTATGGATAAGGCCCCCTAGAGGTGGCTGCTGGATTTGTTCCGGATATCAGTGCAGGCAAATGTGGCATCTGAGCTCCATTAATGGTCTGAAAAATACCAAAATTGTTATACCTTTTGAGGTAAACCTAAAAGTCTATTGTATCTTACTAGTTTCCTATGAATACTGTCTTCTCTGCTGTGTTTGGCCTACTTACCCAAGGATAGGAGTGCCTAGCCATTGTTACAAGATGGGAATACCCCCTTTAAAAGTGGTGACATATCCTTAGGATATGTGTCTAACCTTTGGGACTCCTTCTGATCCTTAGCATGAAGTGGTTGCTGTCTTGACTTGACTCTGTCCTATTCTAAGTTTTTTCTCCATACCAGCTCCCTCAGCACCTCAGCTGCGCAGCTGACTTCATCTGGTCCCATTCACTGGAATGAGACTGCTCTGCAGTTCCCTGCACAACAGGTGGACAGAACAGCTGCTTTGTTTTCTCAGGATCACTGGTGGTTCTAGAGGTCGGATTCCCAAAATTATAGTGATGACATGTAGTTGGCTCTATAATGCCACAGGGGCTGGTTATAGTTGCTTCTCTGTGTCGCTATACTGTGGAGAGGAAACATAGTTTTAAAATGCAAACAGTTTTTTTGTTTTGTTTTTTTCTGTTTTATTTGCTCCCTACATGCAAAATTAAGCAAATTTCTAAATAGGTCTTCAAAAATGTCCTACTGTTTTGCTGCTGCCAAGTATGTGTAAATACAGTACTGTATTTTACCTAGCTGGCTGCCATGCTGAATAACATGGATTCCACAGAGCACTCCTTTCTCTTATGTCACAGCAGTGAGGGGGAGAAGCATGAATTCAACAGATCAGAGTTTGGAGAGGGGAGAAGCATCCAATATTTCAGGGAGGACAAATAACACATGCTGTAGACAGGAAGACGCACATAAGGAAGTTTACAGGGAAATAATAACCTAGACTGTGTACAAACATAGAGATGAATCTAACCACAGGTGACAAATTCTGCAGGGAGATGGGGCGCTGCACACTCTTTAACATCAATGACTGTCAGCATAAGAGTGGAGAAATCCCTTTTGGCTGTATAAAGAGAAACCAATACAGAAATGAAGCTGTGATGATACACAAGGGCTAGTAAAACAGCACCATTCTGGACACACAGATCCAGCATGTGTTTCTGGGAGGGACATCCATCATGCCCTGTAGCTATCGGGGTATGATGGGAGTTGTAGTTATGTACCAGTTTGAGAACAACAGATTGGAGATAACTGCTCTAAACGATAATGAACAAACAGTGTTGATTTGGTATATATTTTGGTCATATCCTTCGGGCCGCCATAGCCAAAACAGTTTTCTCACTTTTGCTAACTACACCTTTTCAGTACAATTGTATGCAAACAAAATGTATACCATGTTGCATACTTCTGTGGCAGACACATGCATCTGTATAGGTGCACAGTTGCAGATGGCAGAGCAGACCATTTAGTATGAATGTTTGAAATGTAATCACTGCACATGGTGTGACTTTAGCCTTCATTTTACTACTTTGTTGGAGACCAGCATTCATTCCTGACAGAATTTTGATCACATATACCTACATAGAATGGCACTCTAATAAGTTCCAATAGATTGTCGCTATGAATGAATGTCCTCTTATTACCTGTGTATGTTCCTATATTCAGTCTATTGATGAAGCACTCTCATCATTTACATTGGAGGGATTCATGTAGTGTCTTTCCACCTCCTCTTACTAATCACCGCTGTAGTAATAAATAATCTGCTCCGTTTTACTAGCATTGCTGTTTCGACCTTTTCCAGTAGTAAATTCAGGACAATTACACTGAGTGATTTAAGATCTAGGAAAAGACGTTGTGACAAAGGAGAGGAGCAGTAAAACCATGAACTATACATACAGTATATACACACTTCCTGTGTTCTTTATTACTTACATAATACAAATGTATTCATGGTCACCAGCAATGAGTAAATGTGCTACCATCTATCCCTTTCAATAAGGCCTTATCCACCCCACGCAGCTTGCCTGGCTAGATGTCACCGCTTTCCTGTGATGTGTGACAGTCTCATCTACAGGGCAGTCTGCAGCGGGTTAACGGAAAGGAAAGTCGAATTCATTAATGTGACACCACAGTAGATAATGACTTCACCAAGGTCACAGGTAAATATCAGTCCTGCAAGTGTAGCCCTGATTTGTCTTTCTAGCTTATCTTGTACTTCTGCTGGGTGAATTTATGTCTTTGCCTAGTGCCCTGGGACAACAGTGTGTTCCAGTTGCCTCTGACATCATGAGAGATAGCTTGTTCTCTGTGTGCAGTACATAATGTATACGTCTGATAGAGCGTGTTTGGTAGAAAAAAGGGACAAGCTAAGGAGCTAAAACAACAAAGGTCAAATGAATGTAAGCAATTAAAGGTGTTATCTGCATTTTTTTATTTGTAATGGCCAGCTCCCCTTCATGCGATTAAGCACCTTAAGGCTACATGCACACGAACGTTGCTAGTTTCTGTGTCCATTCCGTTTTTTTTGCGGAGAGGATGCGGACCCATTCATTTCAATAGGTCCACAAAAAATGTCCTATTCTTGTCCGTTTTAGGCATGGTTACAATGGATCCGCAAAAGAAAAACGGATGGCATACGGATGGCATCCGTTTTAGTTTTTTTTTGCGGACCGCAGAACACAAGTGCATGTAGCCTAACAGTGATGATGAAAATATTCCTACCAGTCCAGGGATGAGCTCCTCGGTGTAATTACTTTGTGGCTCTTCCTGGATCACGTGATGTACATTTGCCACATGATCCTAGCCCGGTTACATCCTATACACTGGTTGTGTCACAGTGCCCGAGGCTGCCTGGCTGCAGGAAGGATTCCTTCACGCAAATCTGCTCATCAGTGAAGGAGACCACAGCTATTACATGCAGTGATCGCCTTCACAGTATGGAGAGGAGCGATGGCTAATGACATCGCTCGTCCCCATACAGACTTGTTTGCCGACAACGGAGTGCTGTTTAGACGATTTAGATGCCTGCACAAATGAGTATATTAACCAACGAATTAGCTTTTCACTTGTTAATCGGTTGATCAGCGGCACCTTTACACCACCTGATGATCGCTAACGAGTTTTCCTATGAGTGCTTGTTAGCGATTATCTGACAAATTTTTCGGCCTGTGTAAAGGGAGCAACATGGCCAGGCTTCCTGGTGTCTAAATGGGTATCTGCTGCCCAGAAGAAATTAAAGGGGTCATCCAGGTAAAGATAATGATGATCTATCCCGCTGATAAGCTGTTAGCAGAGGATGGTGCTCCAGATTGATGCCCTATCCAGGTCGATATAAATCTCTGGATAACCCATTTAATGTGTAGGTGGAGAAGGAGAAATCTGAATTTACATGCAGCAATTTTTGGGAACGAATAGTTTGTCCTGATAATTGCCTGCTATCTAAACTTGTGCAAAGGGGCCTTAACATGTCATGAAATTGTACATCTTTCCAACTGTCCATAAACACATTGAGGACTACAGGCCTCAAACTATTGATGTGACCTTATGGAGGAGCTTATGCAGGTTAGGGACAGTTGACACTAGAAGCATAATGTCCCAGAGCCATGACAATTATTCTAGACTCCATTTTAAATGCTTAAAGGGAGTCTGTCACCTCCATATGACCATATACAGTGCTTACATGGCTCTGTAGCACACCTATACAGGATTGTAACGGTACCTTTGTTCTTTTCTTTAGACTTGCACCAGCAGGAAAAACGAAGTTTCATATGCAAATGAGCACTCACAAGTGCCCAGGGGCGGCGTTCAGTGTGTAGGTGCCCAGGCTGCTCTGCCTTCTTTTCACTTTACTCCTCCCCAGCCTCTTCCTTTGCCCGCCCTCCAAGTCCGGACCTATCGATGAGGCAAGAGACTTGGAGGGTGGGCAAAGGCAGAGACTGGGGAGGAGTAAAGTGAAAAGAAGGCAGAGCAGCCTGGGCACCTACACACTGAACTCCTCCCCTGGGAACTTGCGAGTTCTAATTTGCATATGAATGAAACTTGTTTTTCCTGCTGGCATGTCTAAAGACAAAGGTACCGTTACAATCCTGTATAGGTGTGCTACAGAGCCATGTAAGCACTGTATATGGCCATATGGAGGTGACAGACTGCCTTTAACTTGACATTCTTTTGGTTCTAACAGGGTTCGGGTATTCTGGTAAGGATAGTAAGGCAACAGATAGCTTAATGCAAATATGAGCAGAGCCTTATTGTGATTATCATCATTTTACAGTCCATAGTTTGATTGCCCTTGGTTTTTCTGTCATTTTTCAAACTGTATATACTCATCCATTAAAAAAAGTAATTTTTCAGAGTGCTCAGGGAATAGATTCCTGTTTAGCATTCATTCATCACATGTGAAATACAGGGATCTTAAGGATAAAAAATGAGAACAAATCTCTGCTATGCATCATAATTAAATATTAAAAGTAAATATTAGTAGATGCAGTTTGCTCTGGTGCTGTGATTTCTGAGATGTATGGACTTACTGTACACAAGTGTTTGTTTGTTTTCAGCACTTGACAATATTAGTAGCAGTAGTAGGTCAAATAGATTTGCATTTTAATAATTAAAACCTTTTGATTTAAAGGTGGTTACTAGGGATCGCTGCAACCAATGAGAGGAGGGAGGACAAGAGGAGGGGAGGGGCTGTGGCCACTGCGCCACCAATGAAAATACCTCTCTCATTCATATACAGGAGGCGGGAGCTGGCTGCAGAATCACATAGCTGGCTCCCAACCTCTATGAGCGGAAGCTGCGATCTACGGTAGTTAACCCCTGAGGGGTTAACTTCCGCGGATCGCAGCTAACGCTCATAGAGGTCGGGAGCCGGCTATGTGATTCTGCAGCCAGCTCCCGCCTCCTGTATATAAATTAATGAGAGAGGTATCTTCATTGGTGGCGCAGTGCGCCCCCCCAACCCCAGTATTACCGTAATCATTGGTGGTGTAGTGCGCCCTTCTCCACCCCAGTATTGCCGTAATCATTGGTGCAGTGCAGCCCCCCCAACCCCAGTATTAATCATTGGTGGTGCAGTGTGCCCCCCACCCAAGCCCCCCAGTATTAATCATTGGTGACAGTGGCCACAGGGTCCCCTCTCCCCTCCTCCTCACTGGAAGTTCCAATCGGAGCCCCAGCAGTGCAATCCTGGGTCTCTGATCGGTTACCATGGCAGCCAGGACGCTATTGAAGCCCTGGCTGCCATAGTCAGCTCCCTTGCTGCTGTGTGCACAGAGCAGCAGGGATAGTGTGAGGTCCTATTCACCCTGATGGAGATCTATCAGGGTGAATAGGACGAGGGTTCTAGTCCCTAAGGGGGCTAATAGTTAGTTAACTAAAAAAAAAAAAAAAAAACACACCAAAATATTAATTTTAAATGAAAAAGAAAGATTTACCCAAAAAAACTACACGTTAACAATAAACATTCATTTTCAGCAGATTTGTGTAGGAATTTATTTTTTTCAAAAATGAAAATTCACAGAATATTGGTATAAATTATTGGCTATTGGCCTGAAAGTTCACAGATTATCGGTATCGGACCTAAAAAATCATTATCTGTCGATCCCTAGTGGTACCCAACCCTTTTCTCGAGGAATAAAAATTAAATCATTTTACAAGTAGCCTTGATTAAAATAAATTGTTTCTTAAAGTTGTTTGTCTACATTTACTGTATAACTATTTTGGTCTGTGTATCTCTATGGCAACCAACCCTCTGTAGTCTGATCCCTCATTCATGCTGACATCCATCTTTCCCCTGCTTGTTGGACACACATATTTGATAAGTTAGCAAGAATAGGGGACAGATGTAAGAGTGTATAACCACAGGACCAGTATGCTGTTACACAGTTAATATTTACATTTATGTAGATGGCATTTATATAGTTTATTCTTTAAACCATTTCCTATGGATATTTCTATGGTTAGTTATATGCTGCCAACAAGTGGCCTTTGTTTGGCAATGCACTTGTTTTTCCATGTTCCCTCCCTGAGATCTATGACACATTTCCTTTTTATGCAATGCTCCACCCTTCTTCTGGAGTACAGCACTGGACAGATGCTACACTTCAGCTACAGCTGACTTGCTACAAGTCAGAGAAAAAATCTTCATATCTTCTCAGATGCATCTACTGAGGCCATAGCAGCTGTTGCGTACCTCAAGATCAGACCACTTGTTCCAGTGTCTACAGATCCAGAGACCCCAACTATCCTTACCCCAGCTACCCTGCTTACCCAGAAGCTTGGGGTCTGTTCCTGTTACACCTGGAAACTTTTAAGCAGGAAATCTGTGCTATGACCAGTGGAAGAGAGTACAACACCTTGCCAACTGCTTCTGGAATCGTTGGAATATGGAGTATCTTTCTACTCTGCAAGGACGCAGGAAATGGCACTTGCTTGCGTATGCTGCTGGATCCTACCTGTGACTTCAAGAAGGAAGTGTCTTGAACTTTAATTGATACAACTCGAAGCCTTACATTATAGAAGCCTTGTTGCATTATATGCATGTTCTCTTTTATATCTTTGAGGTCTTCAGACATCAAAGCAAATTGCTCTGTTTATTTGCAATTGTATATCTGCGATTATGATATAAATAGTGACATTTACAATGCCAGACGGGGAGTATGCTGTTACACAGTTAATATTTACATTAATGTAGATTGGAATTTATATAGTTTATAACTATTTCCTATGGATATTTCTATGGTTATATGCTGCCATCTAGTCACCTTTTTTTGGTAATGCACTTGTTTTTCCATGTTCCCTCCCTGAGATCTATGACACATTTCCTTTGTATGCAATGCTCCACCCTTCTTCTGGGGTGCCGCACTACCTGTGTCATGAATGTAACAGGGACACATGTATTCTTCATGGTACTCTAAAGAAAGTATCATCTTTTGACCGCATAATACTGAGATCCATTCATTCTGCTGTATCCTGTTGTCGGATGTACAAAATAAAGCAACTTTGTGGATGAACATGGTATTGGTGAGTTCAGCTATCTGATGAGGATTGTCCGCAGTGATTATATATGCTCATACAGGCCAGGCATAGAGGTCTCACAAGGGATAGATCGCTGTCACAACAATCAGAGTCAGAATAACCAGACTACACTATTTGTTTGTAGTCTGTAACCAATTAGATCCAGAAGTCTGAATCCAAGCTTTATGCACAAACTTCAGAAGGTTTTTAATCAAAACTATTTGCACAGTTGCTTCATCTTTTATTTTTTTGAATTTTGGAGCAATCTAAATTATTTGTGAAACTGTTCATAACCTTTTGAGTAGGACCACCGTTCCTGTGGTAGCTCCCATGACGAGGAGATCCTTAACCAGTAGAAAGTCTAAATCACGGGTGTCAAACACAAGGCCCGCGGGCCGAATCCGGCCCGCCAGACCTTGTCATGTGGCCCGCCGCCGGCCTTCACCTTTTATTATCACTTCCTGCAGGCGGCCCCTGCAGGAAGTGATAATAAAACTACAAGCGCTCGCCGAGACTGAGAGGAGGGAGGTGGCAGGCTGGGCGCTGGCAGTGTGAGTCATACGTCACGCGCCTGCGCCGCCCACTTTATGAATGAAGCAGGCGGCGTGGGCGCATGACGTATGACTCAAGCTGCCAGCGCCTGTCCTCCCGGCCTGCCTCCTCCCTCCTCTCAGTCTCGGCGAGCGCTTGTAGTTGTAAGTACCCACAGATCCCCCCATAAGTGTCACCACAGATCCCCCCCATAAGTGTCACCACAGATCCCCCCATAAGTGTCACCACAGATCCCCCCCATAAGTGTCACCACAGATCCCCCCATAAGTGTCACCACAGATCCCCCCATAAGTGTCACCACAGATCCCCCCCCATAAGTGTCACCACAGATCCCCCCCATAAGTGTCACCACAGATCCCCCCCATAAGTGTCACCACAGATCCCCCCCATAAGTGTCACCACAGATCCCCCCCATAAGTGTCACCACAGATCCCCCCCATAAGTGTCACCACAGATCCCCCCATAAGTGTCACCACAGATCCCCCCCATAAGTGTCACCACAGATCCCCCCCATAAGTGTCACCACAGATCCCCCCCATAAGTGTCACCACAGATCCCCCCCCATAAGTGTCACCACAGATCCCCCCCCATAAGTGTCACCACAGATCCCCCCCCATAAGTGTCACCACAGATCCCCCCCCATAAGTGTCACCACAGATCCCCCCCCATAAGTGTCACCACAGATCCCCCCCCATAAGTGTCACCACAGATCCCCCCCCATAAGTGTCACCACAGATCCCCCCCCATAAGTGTCACCACAGATCCCCCCCCATAAGTGTCACCACAGATCCCCCCCATAAGTGTCACCACAGATCCCCCCCCATAAGTGTCACCACAGATCCCCCCCCATAAGTGTCACCACAGATCCCCCCCCATAAGTGTCACCACAGATCCCCCCCCATAAGTGTCACCACAGATCCCCCCCCATAAGTGTCACCACAGATCCCCCCCCCCATAAGTGTCACCACAGATCCCCCCCCCATAAGTGTCACCACAGATCCCCCCCCATAAGTGTCACCACAGATCCCCCCCCATAAGTGTCACCACAGATTCCCCCCCCATAAGTGTCACCACAGATTCCCCCCCCCCATAAGTGTCACCACAGATTCCCCCCCCCATAAGTGTCACCACAGATTCCCCCCCCCCATAAGTGTCACCACAGATCCCCCCATAAGTGTCACCACAGATCCCCCCATAAGTGTCACCACAGATCCCCCCATAAGTGTCACCACAGATCCCCCCATAAGTGTCACCACAGATCCCCCCCCATAAGTGTCACCACAGATCCCCCCCATAAGTGTCACCACAGATCCCCCCCCATAAGTGTCACCACAGATCCCCCCCCCATAAGTGTCACCACAGATCCCCCCCCCATAAGTGTCACCACAGATCCCCCCCCCATAAGTGTCACCACAGATCCCCCCCCATAAGTGTCACCACAGATCCCCCCCCCATAAGTGTCACCACAGATCCCCCCCCCATAAGTGTCACCACAGATCCCCCCCCCATAAGTGTCACCACAGATCCCCCCCCCATAAGTGTCACCACAGATCCCCCCCCCATAAGTGTCACCACAGATCCCCCCCCCCCAGCATGTGGTTCACGTTTTATAAACTCAGTCTACCTGTATCTACTGCAATTTGGTGCAGATTTGCATTGCAGAATCCACATGGCAAACCTGCAGTAATCCCCCCCCCCCCCACATCAGTACGGCCACACCTGGCAGGTCTTGTTCAATTTCCACTGCAGATTCAAATTGACATGATGCAGACTTAATATCCACACCACGGGTCACTTTACCCTGTACGTTTTTTTTCTTTTGCGTAGTTTGAGGATGAGATTTCTTCAAATCCCATCCACTTGGTACTGTAATATGCTGCAGATTTGCCACACACAAATCCAAAGCATTTACTACACATGTGAACATACCCTAAATGCTCTGATTTAGTTATTGGGAAACAAAGTATCTTCTGGTCCAAAAGGAACTAGGCGGCACATTTATTTAGACCAGCGTTTTAAACTCCCTAAACTGGCGGTGGCCTTTCCATAACTTCAGCCTAAAATGGGCGTAGAAAATGAGGAATGAGACAGGCCTGCCGGCACATCCCCTTACCCACCCACGCCACACCTGGCGTGAGTGGGGTGAAGTCACAGATAGTGGCGCCGACATCTGCCCCTGAAATACGGCTAATATAGGCATATTTGAGTATATTAAATGATCCCCTCGTTTTTTTTTTTTTTTGTTTTGTTTGAACATAATTGCAAAAATGATCTGGATTGTCCCTTTCTACCAATACAACACTCAGCATCTGCTATACAATATTATCCTGCCATTTGTGCTACGCTGGGTTAGTGTTTAACCCTGGAATTATGTGCAGTGATTTTATCCATGGTACTTTAATTTACATGTACATTATCCATCCACAAAAGCTCTTTAGCATCACAGAGACACCGTAGTGTCTACCAACTTCAGCTGGCATCCCACGTGTTGTGAGCTGATGCACGCTGACTCTTATCTACATGCAGACACTGCCGGCTGTGAGTTAGTCCATTGTATCTCACAGATGTATTGTATGGCTGCTTAGCAGGATGGGGCGCCACCGTTACCATATGCTGTATCTAACGTCTCACTGGTGCTGCATTACCTGCAGTCTTACAACGGTTTGTGAAATGCTCTTCTTCCCTTTTTTGCTTCCTTCAGGTAGGAGTATTTGAATTTTGTACGTCGAACTTGGCTCAATATGAATGCATTAGTGTGAGTCACTATTCCATTCGGTTTGATTGCAAATGATTAACTACTGAGTATAGTCCTACTACTTGCCTGCGTGTATAAATAAAAAATTCATAACCCGCTCTCTGACAATCTGCTTGGTGATGAGCTAAGCTTGTATTTTTATAGATTTGTAACTGACAGTAACTGTCCCAGTGGAGTGACTACTGGTCACATTACCAATACAGCTTCCTTGGCTGATGTGTCTGATACGTTTTCAGATGGATCCTTTATGCATCAAGTTAGTATCATATTTTTTTTATTTTTAATAATTGCATGAATAGTGCTGCAGACTGCAAAACCACTGAAATCGAAAAATACCAATATGAAGGGAGCCTTTAAGGGAATCTGTCATCACCATCTTGAATTATTGTCTGCAGTAGTACACAAGTAGTACTGCAGATAAAGGGGCAGATTTATCAAGATTGCCACATACTGCCCCTGCTCTGCCCAAGGATGCACCCTTCCTGCCCTTGCCACTCCTCCTTTAACCCCTTAACGCAAAGCGCCATGAATGTACGGCAGGGGATACATTTCCAGAATGCATTCCGCCGTACATGCACGGCGGGCTCCATGGTAGCTGGGCCCCTGCTGTATCCACCGGTATCGCTGTAAAAGCTGATACCGGCGGATTAACCCCTTCTATGCCGCGGTCCGCACTGACCGCAAAATAGAAGGGATTTGAGTCGGGTGACGGAGCGCATCGAGTCCCCGCGCTGCTGTGGCGGGGACTCTGTGTCAGAAGGTAGCCTGATGCCGTGCAGAGGCTGCCCAATGCCTTCTATGGGTGCCAAGGAGAGCCAGCCTCAGGCTGGGTCTCCTAGGCAACCTGTTAGTGTATTACACAGAGTAATACACTAACAGGCAATGCATTACAATACAGATGTATTGTAATGCATTGCAGAGGGGATCAGACCCCCAAAAGTTGAAGTCCCAGAGTGGGATAGAAATAAAGTAAAAAAATAAATAAAATTAGTTTCAAGTAAAAAAAAAACACACACATTAGGTATCACTCTATAAATATATCACATGATCCACCCTGTCCGATAGACACCATAAAAAATAAAAACTGTCAAAAATCTTTTTGTCACCTTACATAATTAAAAGTGATCAAAAAGGCGTATGCCCAAAAAATAGTTCCAATCTAACCGTCACCTCATCCCTCAAAAAATTAGCTCCTACATAGGACAGTTGCCCCAGAAATAAAAAAAAAAACTATGGCTCTCAGACTATGGAGACACTAAAACATGATTTTTTATTTTTTGTTTCCGAAATGCTTTTATTAGGATAAATGTAAAGAAAAGTATACATATTAGGTATCGCCGCATCCGTAACAACCTGCTCTATAAAAATACCACATGACGTAACCCCTCGGGTAAACAACGTAAAAAAAAAAGTTAAAATATAATTTGTCACCTTACATCACAAAAAGTGTAATAGCAAGCGATCAAAAAGTCATATTCACCCCAAAATTGTACCAATCGCACGGTCATCTCATCTCGCAAAAATGATACCCTACCTAAGAGAATCGTCCAAAAAAATTACTTTTTGTTTAAAAAATATTAGTGTATAAAACTTATATAAAGTATACATATTAGGTATTGCTACGTACGTAACAACCTTCTCTATAAAAATATCACATGATTTATGTAAATATCACATGAACACCGTAAAAAAAGTGTCAAAAAGACAGTCACCTTACATCACAAAAAGTGTTATAGCAAGCAGTCATATGAACCCCAAAATTGTACTAATCAAACCGTCATCTCATACTGAAAAAAATGAGCCCCTACATAAGACAGTTGCCCAAAAAATTAAAAATAAACATGGCTTTCAGAATATGGAGACACAAGCAAATGTTTTTTTTCAACAATGCTTTATTATGTAAAACACATTGGTATTGTCGTGTCCGTAACAACCTGCTCTATAAAAAAAGCTCATGTTAATAAAAACAGTGCCAAAACAGCTAGAAAGTGTAATATAGAGCAACCAAAAATCATCTGTACCCTAAAACAGTACCAACAAAACTGCCACCTTATCCCATAGTTTCCAAAATGGGGTCATCTTTTTTTGTAGTTTCTACTCTAGGGGTGCATCAGAGGGTCTTCAAATGTGCCATGGCAACTTAAAATTATCCCAGAGAAATCTGCCCACCTAAAACCATATGGCGTTCCTTTCCTTCTGCGCCCTGCCGTGTGCCCATACAGCAGTTTACGACCACATATGGGGTGTTTCTGTAAACTACAGAATCAGTGCAATAAATATTGAGTTTAGTTTGGCCGTTAATCCTGGCTTTGTTAGCAGAAAAAAAATTGATTGAAATGGAAAATCTGCCCAAAAAAGTGAAATTCTGAAATTTCATATCCATTTTCAATTAATTCTTGTGGAACACCTAAAGGATAAACAAAGTTAGTAAAATCAGTTTTGAATACCTTGAGGGTGTGGTTTGTAAAATAGGGTCACTTTTAGGAGTTTCTACTCTAGGGGTGCATCAGAAAGGCTTCAAATGGGACAGTGTGTCAAAAAACCAGTCCATCAAAATCTGCCTTCCAAAAACCATATGGCGTTCCTTTTCTTCTGCGCCCTGTCGTGTGGACATACAGTAGTTTACGACCACATATGTGGTGTTTCTGTAAACTACAGAATCAGTGCAATAAATATTGAGTTTAGTTTGACTGTTAATTCTTGCTATGTTAGCAGAAAAAAATTATTAAAATGGAAAATCTGCCAAAAAGAGTGAAATTCTGACATTTCATATCCATTTTCAATTCTTGTGGAACACCTAAAGGGTAAACAAAGTTTGTAAAATCAGTTTTTTGAATACCGTGAGGGGTGTAGTTTCTAAAATGTAAAGTAATAACTATTATATGACGTATCACTATCTGTTTTAAAACCAGAGAAATAGAAATTTGGAAAGTTGTGAATTTTTCAAAATTTGGGGTAAATTATGTATTTTTTATAATAAAAAATAAATATTTTGATTTAAATTTACCACTGTCATGAAGTAGAATATGTGACGAGAAAACACTCTCAGAATGACCTGCATAAGTAAAAGCGTTTTAAAGTTATCACCACATAAAGTGACACATCAGATTTGAAAAAATCAGTCTGGCCCCTAAGGTGAAAAATGACCTGGTCCTTAAGGGGTTAAGGAAAGTGGCTGGGGCGATGTAAAAGCTAAAAAATTTTTTTAGAAAGTCGCACTTGAAAGTCACAAACACATAGGTTTAGATGTATCAAAACTGGTGTAAAGGAAAACTGGATTAGTAGCCCATAGCCAGGGGCGGATTGGCCATATACCCTACAGGGAAATTTCCCGCTGGGCTGACGCCCAGGGGACCACTGAGACCCTTTTGTTGGCCGCAGTCCAGATACACAATGATCTGATGCTCAACGGCCTCAGGTGCCCTGCTGAACTCAACCTTTTTACTGTCCTCAAGGTGGTGATGCAGTTGAATACTGTGGTGAGAGCAGCAGTATTTTGTGCTGTCATGTGGTATTTGGTTCTGCTGGGATGATATTCTGTGCTGCATTACAGTACGCGGGCCCCGCCTACTTGTTTTGGCCCATCTTCTGTCAGTTTGTACCCACCTAAAACATGGGGCCACTTTTTTTTTTTTTTTTTCCATGGCCACTTTAAGTCCCCAATCCACCCCTGCCCATAGCAACCAATCAGATTCCACCTTTCATTTCTTAGAGCTACTTTGGAAAATGAAAGGAACCTGATTGGTTGCTATGGGCAACTAAGCCAATTTTTCTTTACACAAGTTTTATAAATCTCCCCTATAGTTTGCAACTTAACTGCACTTTTAAGGCACAAGGGATAAGATAAATCTCCCCCAAAGATTCAAAAATGCTTTATTTTCCAACTGCTTTTCCTATCCTCCCATTGTCAGCATTTTAATCTGCTCTGAAATGCATTGTCAGGACCACTGTGCATGCGCACAGGAGCCATCTTCATTATGTTGGCACATCAGTCGAAACTATGCGTTTCAGTGCAGCTTTGAGTGCTGACAGCTGGGGAACAGGGGGCAGTAGGAAAATAAAATGATTATCTAGACTCCTTATCTGCAGTAGTACTCATGTATTATTGCAGAATCTGGTCTTAGGAGTCCAGTGGGTGGTCCTGCTTACTGATTGGCAGCTTTCACTCTGCTCATGCATACAGAGATAGTGGTAAGACTGTTATTGGACTGCCCACTGGACTCCTGATCCCAGAATGAGCGGGAATTTAAATAATAAATTACGACCTATACTGCATAATTTTCCACTAAACGATATATAAACCATCTCCACTCCTCCTGCCTTCCTAATCTGATGCTGTTAGAGGGATGGCAGTTTTTTATGGTGACAAGTTCCCTTTAACCATAGTTTTAGATATTTATTACATTGTCTTGTTTTTAGTACTGCATAGATTTTCAGAAGTTGGTGTGTAATTTTTTGCAGGTGCATATATACCAGAAGCGACGTTTCGGTTGTAGAACCTTTCCGAAGCTTGAGAAAGGCTTTACAGCCAAAATGTCTGGTATACATGCACCTGCAATAAAATACACACCAACTCCTGAAAACCTATGGAGTGCTGCCTCAACGTTTTATTTTGGATGTTGTACTTGGGGTGAGTTGGAGCACCTCAGTGGCGAGCACCCGCATATACATTTTTTTCATATACCCCACATGGAGTTTTGTTGTTCCTAGAATTGTTTTTTGTTTCAGTACTGGGACTACTTCTTAGTTTAGATCATGTTGCTTCATCATTGTGAATTGTGATGTTTACTTGATACTTTGTTGTATTAGTATTGAATGTCTGGGCAATTATTGTTGCTCTTTTTTGTTGCTTCTGTTACATATTTGTTCCCTGTTAAACAGTGACATTTGACCTTTATCTCAGTACTTTGCCTTATATTAATTTGCCTTTCTCTTTTGCTATCGGGATATTGGTTATTAGTAGACTTGAGTGAATCGAAGTGGACGAAGTGGAATCCATTCAGAATTTAAGAAAATTTGAATTTCCTGGCAATTCGTGGAAACAAATACATTTTTTCTAAAATTGCTGCTGTACATGTTACAAAGTGAAAGTAAGAAGCCAGGGAAGTAGGGAACACCCATAATGCCGTTCAGCCAGACATTCAGCAGCTAGCCACCCCGTGTCACAGCCGCCCTCCTGCCCGGTCTTCTCTATTTTATTGTGAACTTAGTGCGGGGAGAGACATGACAGGTACTAGGGACAGTGATTAGACTTTATTTACAAAATATTACTATTGAGCAGTTCAGGGACAGCACAGAGATAGTGTAGGAATATCCACACTATAGGGAGAGTGTACAGGCCAATTGAACAGTGTAATGCTTGGCTAATAGAGAAGCCATTCTATTACACATTACTGCACTAATTGTGGTTAAAAAGGAAAGTGTTCTAATACTGCTGATTTTAGGTTGTTCACATTCTTTTATACATAAGTAATTCCATTAATACTTGATTCTGTCATTGGGGTGAAATTTCTGTCTGATACTACTGATTTTGGGTTCTTCACATTTTTTTACATACATAATTCCATTAATCCTTGATTCTGTAATGGGGTCAAATTGCAGCCTGATAATACTGATTTTGGGGTGTTCACATTGTTTTTCACATGAGTTATTCCTTGATTCTGTAATTGGGGCGAAATTGCTGCCTGATGCAGCCGATTTTGGGGTGTTCACTTTGTTTTTTTGGGGTGATTCTTGTTATTGATCAATCAGAAAAAGGGAAAACAGTGATGTCAACAGAAACTTACTGTTAACACCCTCTCTATTCTGTCGGGGGGGTTCTACTTGTATAAGCATTTAATAGAACAGGTTCTGTAGACATCTATATGTAATCTTCTGACGACAGTGTAAAAAGAGTGCGCTCTTTCACTGTATAGTAGAATCTTGGGCTTCTCCACAGTTCTTTATACCTAAAGCGAACATCGACCTGTAAGGCTGAGTTCACACCTAAGTTATTTGGTCAGTTTTGGACCCGTAACTGACCAAATAAGTAAAGTGTGAACTGATTCTAAGAGCGACGCCTGTCATCTGCGTGTCATACTGACTCACAGTACTGTTTCACTACCACATCGGACTAGCTATGCGTGTTTCTGCAATGCACAGTGATGTACACTGAGATACACGCTCCCTGCAGCCGGGAAATTTTTAACGCGCTTTGTCACAAATGAATTCGGATTGAATCTAATTTTGGGAAAAATTTGGCAAAGTGTCCAAATTGAATTTTTGAAAACTTTGCTCATCTCTAGTTATTAGCGTTCTAGTATAACACCTACTATGAGCAGTGCTCTATGTCATGAACAATGCAAAGTGCACAGCCAGGGTCCTGAAGGCATTGGTATTTAAGAAATCCCATTTCATTCATATTCATAACCAGTACATTTTAGATTCTGCAGCAGTTAACTTGGGGCATCTGTGTTTTTGTGCCTGGTATATGCGGCCTTTTGTTTGAGTTTAGATAAAATTGAGGGTTTTTCTTCCAATTATATCCTTAAAGACTGGAATTGGAAGCGGCCATTAGTGGTTTATAGCTTTAGACTAGATTTATTTCTCACAAGTATACTTCTATAATACAAGAGACTTTCTCTTTGCATAAATTAATTTCAAATCACAGACTTTTACGAGTGCTCTTCAGAAGCTGAATAGAATCCTGATTAATTTTTGTTCTACAATTGCTATACTTTATAGAGAGCTAAATTTAGATTACAGTCATGAATATTGTCATGTTAACTTGTGGATATATGTGTGTGCTAGTCCCTCTGAATGGCTGCATGGAGAAGTAAAAATCGGTTCCACGTTGGTTGATTTATTGCATTTAACCAATCAGAATCTCCTCTCTCTAATGTTCCAAAATGTTGTAAATTGGATTTATATGCCTAGTAAAACCGAATTAATCAGGACAACGCTACACTATGTGAATGCAATGAACATTCATGCATATAGTTAAATATTTCATTTCACAATGTTCTCATTCATATGTCAAAATTATTGGAATAGTCATTTGTGGCTGGATGGTTAAGGTGCTGTAACATAGTCTGATTAGGTTGTTTAATGCAGTGATGCCTTGTTTATAGCCATTTCCTGTATTTGTGATGAAAGTCGTCCATATTTTAATACCCGATATGCAGATTGCATGGAGAATTTATGAGAACAGTGTGCTACAAAGTAGATATCGGGTTCTTTATTTTATTAGTTTGTTACAACCGAAACAGATGTTTTGCAACGATTCTCCAGGTATTTCTGTTCTGTAGTGCTCTAAATCTTTGCTGGTTATTCTTGTTTTAAGTCCTTATTTCCGAGAGTAATTCCAACCTTATATTAAGATGCATAATATTCTTTTAAGTCTATCCTCACTTGTACAGGAAAAATAACGTACTATCTTCTAATATGTTACTAATGCTCAGTCGTACACTGGCCTAACAGCAAAATACCGACGGTGCTACATTTTACATTAGTCTGTAGTCAGGGAATGCCATAAGAGGATAATTTTAATCGAACACAAGTTATAAACAGAATGTTTCAGTCTGTAGAACTTTCTGAATGTTCTTCAAACCTATGGACTTGTAGAGATTTTTCTGATGCCTTCACCTTTAAACTTGCAGTCAACTGTGGGAAGTGGGTGAACTATATAACCAAATGGGGCAGCTTAAAGGCTACATACACCTTTGGGGACTTTTTTATGGTTGCATTTTACTCACTTTGGGCTAAAACAATTTTTCCATTGGTCTTTATTAAAAATGATCAGCTGTTTCTGAGCTATAAGGGTTAAAAATATCAGTCTGTTTTCAAGCTCAGACTTTCTACCATCAGCTTATCTCTCGTCTCCTGACCCTCATAAAAATTTATTTAAGCCGTATTTTTGTCCGTTTGATATATAATGACTGTTTATGAGCTCAGGTGAGCAGAGATAAGAGCTCTTCATGAGCCATCAGCAGACAGGATACAAAGAAAACAGTCACAGCTTGCAAACAGACTGATTTTGACACTTGTATCTCAGAAACAGCTAAACATTTTTAATAAAGAGCAAATGAAAAAATTTTTTTAGCCCAAAATGAGTAAAAGGCAATCAAAAAAATGCCCCCAAAGATGTACATAGCTTTTTACCTTCCTGGTCTCCTATTGCAGATATAGGATTGTAAGGAGGAGTGGAAAAATAGCTGACCCTCTTGGACCATATGGAGAAATTATGTATACCTTGCTCACAGTTTTGACTGAATATGCAAAGGAGAATCAAAGGAAATACACTACAGAATAAAGTACCAGCGTATGTGCACTCCGACGTTCCTGGCCACCAGAGAGGATGGAACTTTTTCCTATAGTGTGCAAGCGCGGCCACTGCTGACTGATTTTAGGGCTGTTGTAACTATGGAAACTAGCAGTATATAACGTGATCAAAAAATTAATCCAGCCAGCAAAGGAAGCAATATGGGTAACTGGCTTGTATTAACTTCCTCTACATGATAAATGCCACTTGCTGAAGTGACACAACCCCTTTGAATTTTCAGAATTGGTAAAATTGTTAGTTATAAACTTATTAGGGTCTTATGACATACCCGGTGTGACAGGCGCAGTACTATGAAGTGCCTTTTGCGCTGTGGCATTAGAAGAATTTTGATAGCTCTGACTTTTATTCTAACCAGACTAATTACTCTTTAATTCCTCTAGCGCCATTCTAAGGAAACAGTAGGTTTCAAAAGCACACCAAATGCTTGAAATAACTTCTTTATTAACTTCACCTTTTCTTCATATAACACTGCCGCCTCCACAGCAGATAGTCCATGTACATAACACGTGTTGAAAAGATATCACAAAATGGCAGTATGCATAAGAGTTCAACTGTTCAATTGTGTCATTCAACAAACAATGGTGGATATATTTCTCTCTTGAGTATCTGTACTCTCACTTTGTTATTTAAGTACTTTATGATCTCTCTGAAAGGTATATCTGAGGTCTAACTAATAGTTCTACTTGGTTTGCAGTTTGCTCTATACAATTGCTTTATGATCTGGTATGAGCAGTTCTCATTTGTATGCAATTTGTTTGGATTGTATGATTGTATGGCTCAGTAGTTCTTTTGTATGGTATTTGAATGGTTGCAATTGTGAACTTTGTAGTTTGCAATTGGTGGAACTGTAAGTAAACACACATAACTGGTTCAGTATACAGCTCTAATTACTATATTAACAGTAGGAACATTATATAACGGTTTTAAATACCTATTTTGGCCTCTCTGCATCCATAAAACACAGCTCTTAGTGGAGTGAATGTCTGTTCAGCTTCTCTGCTCTGGTGTAATGATTCTAGCCGCTCCTGCTTGGGGAATTTTCCACACAGGCTGTGTGTGAGGCTGGCTGTGATTGGTCAAAACTCCCGCCCAGCAACAACAGTTTAACTCTATGCTTTGTTGTTTCTGCTGTGTCATTGAGCTTACCTTACATTATATAATGAATCTTAAAGGCATATTATCTTTTCTGCTTCTGTGAACACAATATATAACAGTTATGACATCCAAACATTAAGTCACTGTAAATAACTTTGCCTTTGTCTTTAACACACAAACATAGGAACTGTATTAAGGTTATTGGCAGGTCTAGCTGTATAAACACACAAGCTATATTAGCAACCTAGGACAGGTCTTAGATGACCAGCTACACTCCCACCAAAATTACCCATAATTCTATGTTCTTAGTGGTAGGACTTAAACATGAATTTAGGGAATTTTTCATCAGGTGCTCAACTTCCAAGTGTCTTATCACTCAAGTAGAACTAACTTCTGTATAGGACGTTCCAACTTGATTGGAGTAGTGAGACATTTTCTTTTTTTGTCAAGTTTTGAGTCTCCTATTTGTAACAACACTTCTTACTAGTTTGTCTTCATCCTTTTGAACTTTGTCCAATTTCCATTGACTTCTAGGTAAATCTTCTTCTTTCACTAACACTGTCACCAACTTGGACATTTCTTCTGTGTGTTTTCCTAGATTGGCTAAGTACTCTTTCCTCCATCTATTCCAAAACTGATATGATATGATAGTTCTTTGGTGAACTTGCCAGGTGGTGGCTGTATGTAATTAGACTTAAGGTGAAGTAGATGGTTGGGAGTAAAAGGGTCCAAACTTGTTGGATCGTTGATGTTATCAATAGTAAGTGGACGACTGTTAACAATAGACATTACTTCCTAGAATAGGGTCCTAAGTGAAACATCTTTTCTTCCGGCGTTCTTTTTGAACACTGAACTTAACACATTTCTTACAGTTCTGATTTGTCTTTCCAAAACTCCTCCTGTATGGCTTGTATGTGAAACATTCATATGAAAATCGCACTGTTTCTCTGACAAATACTCAGTTACTTTTTCTTTATCGATCTCTTTTAGAGATTTCTTCAATTCATTCTTCGCTCCGGCAAAATTAGATCCTTGGTCAGATCTAAGCTCTCTGACAGTATCTCCTAAAGGCTATGAAACATCTCAAGGCCTTGATGAACGAGTCAGTTGATATATCTTCTAACATTTCCAGGTGAATTGCTCTGGAGCTTAGACATGTAAATATTAGTCCATATCTCTTGTACTCCTTGCGGTTTTGTTTGGTGATAAATGGGCCAAAACAATCCATTCCGCTATAAAGAAATGGTGGTGATGGGTTTACATGATCTGCCGGTACATCTGCCATTCTTTGTTCCTCGGTAGGGCCACATGCCTTTCTGCAGACTACACATTTGCTTGTATACTTTGCTATAACTTTGCTTCCTTTCACGATCGTGTAACCACCTCCTCTAAAACAGCTTTGGGTAAAGCTTCTTCCTTGATGCAAGGCTTTGTTGTGGTAGTGATCAATAATCAATCTTGTGAAGGTAGAGTTTTTGGGTAGAATTGCCGGATGCTTCACTCTGCTAGGTAAAGATGCATTTTCCAGTCTCCCTCCAACCTTCAGTATACCATCCTGCAGAACAAGATTAAGCTTGTACAATGGATGGTGGTTGTTCGGAAGCCTTTTACATTCTTGACTAAGTCTCTTCAACTCTTCACTGTAGAATCTCTGTTGAATGAGTCTTATGACTGTTTCTTCAGGTTTCATTCATTCTTCTACATTCAACAATTCCTTCTTTCTGATTCACTTTGCCAAACGTTGAATTCTAGCTACTACATTTATGCCCATATTACATTAACATCTGGCTAGTCTTTCAAGTATGTCATCTTGACACTTGGCAGTAGTGCTCAATGTTTGTACAACTTTTACTTCTGGATCACCCATAGACAATTCTGTGTAACCTCTACTGGGCGTGATTTACTTTTCCCAAAGGAACTCTGGGCCTGTGAATCTGCTGGGTTATGCTTTGTGTCAATGTGATGCCAATGTTCTGGATTTGTTATTTCCCGAATTTTCTGAACTCTGTTGGCGACAAAGATATGGAATCTTCGAGCTTCGTTGTTAATGTATCCTAGAACAACTTGTGAGTCTGTCCAAAAATATTCTTCATCTATTTTCAATTCCAATTCTTCTTTCAGAAACTTGCTTACTGATGCTGAAACTACAGCTGCTGTCAGTTCAAGTTTTGTTATTGTCTGAATACTGGTAGGTGCAACTCTGGCCTTCCCCATAACCAGGGCACAGTGTATCTTTTCTTCTCCTATCACTCTGATGTAGGAGCACTGACCATAACCATAACTACTGGCATCTGAAAAGTGATGAAGTTCTATTTTCTTGTACTTTCCAAAATCATGAGGTACAAAACATCTGGGTATCCGAACTTCTCTCAAGTTTTGCAAGTTTCTTATCCAACTCTCCCACCTTGGCCTCATATTTTCAGGTATGGGCTCGTCCCATCCCAACTTCTGTCTGCATAATTCTTGTAGTATTTCTTTTGCTCTGAGGATTACTGGGGCCAAGAATTCTAATGGATCATATATAGAAGCCATTGCAGAAAGAATGGTACGTCTAGTTGCCACTTTCTCTTTAATAGATACTTCAAAGAAGAACTTGTCATTCTCTACATCCCATCCCAATCCAAGTACGTTTTTGAACTGGAAGATCATCATAATTGAGATCTACATTCTTCATTGTTGATTGAGATGAATTTATGAAGGCACAGGTTTCCTCTTGCACATAACTCTTGGCTTTCTTTCACTAGTTTTATTGCAGATTCTGTGGACTCTAGACTTATGAGACCATCATCTACATAATTTTTTTTGTTTTTTTCGGAAAACTTGCTGCTAATGGGCAATCCTTTTCATTCTGATCGGCCAGGTACTTCATGCCATAATTGGCGCAACCTGGAGACGATGCTGCTCCAAACAAGTGTACTTTCATTCTGTAGTCTGCTGGCTCTGTATCGCCATCCTCCCACCATAGAATCCTTAGGAAGTCTCTCTTCATTCTTCACATGAAACTGGTGGAACGTTTTTTCAACGTCACACATAACAGCTTCGGTATACTTTCTGAATCGTACAGAGTAGATGTTTGTGAGATCTGGTCCTTTTAGTAGATGATCATTCAATGCAACACCATCATACTTTGTTGAGCAATCAAATACTACTCTAATCTTATCTGGTTTCTTTGACTGGTAGACACCTTGATGTGGGATGTACCACACTTCTCCTTCTTTAGGCCTCTTTCACACAAGCACAGTCCGTGGGGCAGCAGATCACGGATCCATTCAATGGGTCCACGATCTGGCCGTTCCGCAAAAAGATAGGACATGTTCTATCTTTTTGCGGAATGGAAGTATAGGACGAAACCCCACGGAAGTAGTGCCTCCGTAGGGTTCCGTGCTTCCGTTCAGCACCATTCCGCATCTCTTGATTTGCGGACCCATTGAAGTAAATGGGTCCGCATCAGTGATGCATAATGCCCGCGGAACAGCACCCGTGTATTGTGGATCCGCAAATGCAGTCCGCAATACTGCAACGGGGCGCAAACGCCCTGCTTTGTCTTTCTGAGCAGGGATGGAAGGATAATTACTTATTTCCTCAATAAGTGCTGGAGATTTCCTTCCATTCTTCTGGGAGTATGTAGGAAAGTAGGAGTCTGCATTGTCACAGTACAGATTTGAACCTATGACTGCTCTGATTCATATCCTCTTCATGTACTCTGAGTCTGGCTTCTATGATCTTAACTTCTTTTTGCCTTTCCAGACTTTTCAATTCACCTTCCATTTGATGGTGCTGTGCTTCTATTTGACAGCGCTGTGCCTCGATGGCAGCTTCCATTTCAATTTCTGCTCTCTTGACAGCAAGTTGTATAGCTAATTCCTTTCTTTTGGCTGAAGTATTTGAGGATTCTGATATATGGCTGGCACTTCTGCTAGCGAAGGAAGTCGCACTTGAGATTGTGGTTTCCCCTAAGGAACTGGCATAGTCTCTCATAAAAAGCTCATTCATTCTACTTCTTGCTTTAACTTCATCATAATTAGCTGCAGATGAAAGTTCTTCCATGAGCTTTACTAAATCTTTAGTGACTGCAGTACATGTGTCCATGTTCCTTACAATATCCCGGGAAGGTGTCGTAAAGGACCGCAGGTTTACATATTCTGCCATAAGCTCTGATTCAGATTCTTCTACTGTCTCTACCATATCACTCAAGTTCCCTTTTATACTTTCTTGCTTTAGCTTTTTATGAATGTCTTTTAATGTATAATTTTCACTTATCATACATTCTGGCGAACTTTTTTCCTTTCAGTGCTGCTTCTTGCTCCAGATTTTCCAGCATCTTTGAGTTGGTTTTCTGGCATGTGATGAACATCTTAGTTCATCTGCTTGGTCTATATTTGTTTGAGGCAAGACTAATGCTGTATAAGACTCTTCTACCTTAGACAGGTTCCCTTGCTCTTCAACTTCTAACCTATCTTTGCATCCTCTAACAGTGGCGTGGTAATGCTAGGCTCAGACATTTTACTTTAAATGCTATCACAATCAATACAAATAATAAGGTGCCTTTCACTTTGAATGCAATACTGACAAAATGCAAAAATAAATAACTTTCACTTGAAATACTTTAGAGTCCATATACTACAAACTGTCCTTTATTTTTATTTAAAGTCTCTGATTTCTGAACACAAAAAAATGTCTCTATGCCAAAGCCTGTATGCAATGATAAGTATTAAAAGGAAAGCTCTGACCTTATTCTGAAAAGCAGGAACGAATGTCAATCTTAAGGGAGAAGTGTATTTTCTTGATATGACTCGATACTCTGCGTTGACTTGCGATGCTCTGTGCAGACTATCTCATACTTGCAATGCGCTGGCTTGGATACGCTGCTTGAGATGTTCCGTGCTGACTTGCGATGCACTGACTTGGATACGCTGCTGCAGACCTTGGGCCTAGTGGCGGGAAAGTAGCTGGCTGCAGTACGTGGTCTCTCTGTGGATAGCAGTGCTGGAACTCTAGCTCTGGACTTTGGTCTCCCACCATGCATCTCTTTCTCTAGGGATCGCAGGAGGGTTGGTACTCTTTCTCTGACTATTTTGCCTTTGCCGTTCTGCCACTTTGTCAGCTGCAGTTTGACTAATGCACACGTTCTATGGCCCCTATGGTAGCTCACCTGAGGTGTCTTTGCTTTCTCATTCAGAGAACAGTTGCTGAGCAGCAATATATGCTGGAGCTCCACTGCTCTAATGCGCTCTTTACTGTGCAAGTTGAGGAGCGCTATTGCTTCGCCCTCTGAGGGTAATAGTTCCACTGTGACAGGTGCAGCACTATGAAGTGCCTTTTGCGCTGTGGCATTAGAAGAAATTTGATATCTCTGACTTTTAGTCTAACCAGACTGTCTATTAGGCCTCATGCACACGGCCGTGACGTTTTTTGCAGTCAGCCTTTAGCAATTTGCGTAACGGAACGGGCGGCGGCAATATAAATGCCTATTCTTTTTTAATGGAACGGAGCCACGGATGCGGACAGCACCTCTGTTCCCCGAACCACCCCCCCCCCCCCCCCCCCCGGAGGTTACAGAAGAGGAGTAAAAATCTTTTTTTTATTTTATTTTTTATTTTTCCTCTTCTTTTCTCTAAAGGAGCAACAGGCATTGGGGGTAAATAGGATGGGCAACTGATATATACTGATTTTATAATGCTATAATGTAAGTTATTAATATTGTTAGATTAATTGCAAGGTTATATAATGTAAAACCTTGGATTATTAATATTTCCAATGACTAATGAATTTTTGAAATACCAATAAAGATTAAAAAAAAAAAAAGTGAATGGGTCCACACCCGAGCCGCGGACCCAAACAACGGTCGTGTGTTAAATCTGGTAATTCAACATAAAATGGTGGATATATTTCTCTCTTGAGTATCTGTACTTTCACTTTGTTATTTAAGCACTTTATGATCTCTCTGAGAGGTATATCTGATAGTTCTACTTGCTCTACTTGGTTTGCAGTTTGCTCTATACAATTGCTTATGATCTGGTATGAGCAGTTCGCATTTGTATGCAATTTGTTTGGATTGTCTGATTGTATGGCTGTCATGGCAAGTGAGGATAAGAGGAACACCAAGTAAACAAACAGCAACAGGTAAACAGATTAGGCCCCAAAGCTAGGGAGGAGGGAATGGTAACCTCCTAACAATCCCTGTGCCTCTCCGACTGCTGACAGTATGAGCAAGTCCTGATGGTGGAACCTAAGCCCTGCTGACACTGTAGCAAACCCTAACTTAGGGAGCGGGGAATGAGACAACCGTTGCCTTCCACCGTGAAGGGACCAGCGTCTCCCCGAGACCTAGAAGCAACACATGCACAAAGGAGAAACAGGAGGACTTAGCTTGAGACGAGCGGGAAGTAGAGGATCCACAAGCAACCAGTATAGAACTCCAGAAGGAAAATATCAACTGCAAAGGCAGCAGTAAGAGGCAGACTTAAATAGAGCCTCTTAAACAGCGAACGAGCAGAACCTGTGGAGAGGTGGGATCCTGCCCACAACAACAAACAGAAAGACCTGTCGGATAGACTCATGTGCTGCAAGTCTATCCGATCTTCTCAGATCTCTCACGGGGCCGGCAGTGACAATGGCTCAGTAGTTCATTTGTATGGAATTTAAATGGTTGCAATTTTGCTCCTGCTACATCTGGGGCGTTTCAGTTTCACCACTACTGCTCGTTGGTTCAGAGACTAAGAAGCTGTGAAGGAGGAAGGATAAGGATGAGATTGGCGGAAAGCAGCATAAAAAGAACCAGTGATTATTATTTTTTGGTTACCCCTTAGGTTTCCTTTATTGCATCGCGGGCCCTGACCCCTTTTTGTATGTTTTGGACTGATAGAAGTGGGGACCTACTTCTATAAAGGGACTGCAACTAATATCAGCACGCAATCGAATACACAAAATTTTTCAGTATGTGGAATAGTTTTCTCAACTTCTCCTGTACAGTCCAGTAACACGCAGCCTTTTAATGTTGCACTATTTACACCAATATACAAATTATGAAGGTTTGCCCCAAGTTTCAGTTTATAGAATTACAGCAGGCTCAACATTTTAGCCTGTAAATGTTTTAGGTTATCCCTCTTAAAGCAATTCTCTTTACACTAGTTGAGTGTAACAAAGCAATTTCTTGTTTACAGGATTGTTCTGTATAGTTTTATGTCATGATGTTTGTGAGAATTTCCCAGACTATCTTCTGGGCACTTTTAGATTTCTGTTCATATGGAGTGCTGTCTGTGCTGGTTAGATAAAATAATCATAACTGGGAAATGTTTTCAAAACAACATTTATTTTTAATTAAATAAATCCTTCAAGTGGCTTTGGGTCTGGTGACGTGGTCTGGTCCTGAGATCGTGTGATGGAATCATTTTAGAACCCTTGAAGCCATTCCAAATTAAGTGTTTTTTGGTAATTTGTTAAGTTTATTTAACATTTAATTGGTTGAAAGTAAAAAGTTGTGCATAATATGTTGTTACTTTGTATATTGTGGCCAGATGTCTGTCTTGTGGATGTCTAGTAATGGACACTGCTCTGCAAAGTGCCTTGAGTAATACTTTTTTGCAGCACAGTTTACAAGTATAGGGAGATATACACCTTAGACCGTATGACACAAATCCCAATGCATATGTGCACATGGTCAGGCAGCGCCATGTTTTCCTTGACCACAAAAGATTGGGCATGTTGAAATACAATAATTCCTCTTCTACTGTCATGGGTGGATTTGAATGGGGGTGGGGGGAGTTGGGACATCGCCATATACATTATAAGATTGGCAAAAATCGTTGACTAATTTGTATGGACACCTTTTCATAAGCTGACCCATTATCTAATGGTGAGTTACTGCCTTATCTCTTTCTACCTTACTTTTATCACTTAGAGATGGTTGATTCTTTGAATTCATTTACTGTGTTGCTCTTTGAAAGATGATGTGTTCAGCTTCTTATCTTGCCTTGTGCTGACCAAAGAGCTATGAGTAGCTGCACAGTTCTCGTTCTGATTAGGCAAAGTCCTTTATGAGCACTGTGGCCAATCACTGAGGAAAAATTCGTAGAGGTTGAGAATTTTCTTTTAGGTTGTCCAGTGAAGACACAAACTAAACTAAACGCTTAAAAGAGAAAAAAAAAGTTTGTACATCTTAACAGAATAATTTATACAGGCTCTGTTGCTTCAGTTTTCATTTTTAGTGCAGGTTATAAAAAGAAGCCAATGATTTTATTGACTCTTAGTTTTTGATCTTGGAGGCCTGACTATTGGGATTTCCATCAGCACTAGAATGATGGGGGTCCTATTTTCACTTTTTCACCCTAAGTGCTTTAGAGAGAATAGGACCATTGTAGATGCTGCACTTCAGCGGAAAAAAAAAATCTAATGGTTGCTGCTTCTCACCACACCATTACGAGACACTGTCAAATAATGATGGCCTGTTATTTCTTGTACTGATAGAATGCCTTTAGGTTAAATCAAGCTTTCATTGAAGGCCCATCATACAAATAGATCAGGGCTGGCCAACCTGTGGCTCTCCAGCTGTTGTAAAACTACAATTCCCACCATGCCCTGCTGTAGGCTGATAGCTATAGGCAGTCTGGGCATGCTGGGAGTTGTAGTTTTGCAACAGCTAGAGAGCCGCGGGTTGGCTAACCCTGAAATAGATTATCACAAATTATTGCATATGCATGAATAAAAAAAAAAATCTGAAACAGTTATTCCCTCAGCATTTATAAGTGCCCTTTTTCAACAAAAAATAAAAAAAATTACAAATAAATCTAGAGAATACAACTCAAAACACACACATAGAAAGGTAAAGGTAGAGTGCTGAAATTGAAGCTACATGTTAGATGTGGCCAGATATTCCAGCTACTTCTGAAAATATGAACTCCCTTGTGAACTTCGGATGGAGGACCTCCTATTACCAAATATGATACTGTGGAGAGACTTCAAAGCTAGTCCATGGATATCATAAAGCACAAAAATCAAGTGGCAGTCTGGGATGTTATCATATCTTCAATATGCATGATACCCTGCAGTTTTTCTCACCAATGGGCATGAGTAAGTACACAATCAGATTTCCTGAATTTAAGGATAACCATTCTCATAACCCTCACAAAGTGTCTGATAGGCAGGGTCCCGGGCGAACTGATATTGATGACCTATCCCTAGGATAGGTCATCATTATGGGAAATTGGACAACCCCTTTAAATGATTGCCTTCTGTCTCTAATCTGCATGTTTGCTTATTCCTTATTGGGGTAGTCCTAACTGGTACATTAATGGCATTGTGCATGGCTGGCCACCCTACGTTCAACACTATGGGATTACCTAAACATAGCCAGGCTATAGGGGTGAATTTACAGCATTTTTACGTCGTTACATCATTTTAGGGGAATCTGTCACATTGTACATGGTGTTTGATTTGCAGGCAGCATGTTATAGAGCAGGAGGAGCTGAGCAGGTTGAGATGCAGACTTGTGGGAAAAGATTCAGTATAACTGATATTTAATTTATTTTAATCCCTTTTCATTCTGGGCTTAGGAGTCCAGTGGGTGGCCGTATCAGTGATTGACAGCTTTCCTTGTATAAGTCTGTTTACCAGGAAGTTCTACTCAATCGTTTCCCATTAAACTATACATCAGTCTGCTCAGCTCCTATTGGTCTGTATCGTGGTACCCACAGAGAGGGGTGCATATTCAAAGTGGCTGTTTCCCTTTAACAGTTTTTGAAGTTCTGCATGTATTTGTGGTCAAGGCTCCGGGGGAGCGCTGGCCGAAGGTGGAGAACTGGAGATGGAACCTAACTTGGCTAGTGGTGTGCCTTTAGCCATGTAACGTGGGTGAGCCAGAAAAAGGGGGCTAACCCAGGGAGTCTGAGCTTGGAGCAAGACTGGAGATGAGGGAGGGTAGGGTGGGGCACCACGCGATGCCGACGTCTGACGGAGCAGCGAGGGAAGGTTAAGTACCCTATGCCCCTCCCACAAATGCAGGCTGGAAAACCAGCCTGCTGTACTTGTGGTCAAGGCTCCGGGGGAGCGCTGGCCGAAGGTGGAGAACTGGAGATGGAACCTAACTTGGCTAGTGGTGTGCCTTTAGCCATGTAACGCGGGTGAGCCAGAAAAAGGGGGCAAAACAGGAATTTAGGCAGTTTATTGGAGGAGAATTTACAGAACCAGACTGGAGAAGGCCCTGGCGATCTCGGCCCGTGGATGGGGGACGTAACGGGAAAAGCACGAAGACTGCCACCGTCCCATCTTCCGTATGACGTGAGCGGGCACGCCGTGTTTGGAAGCAGCGGATGCGGCTCCGATTCGGAAAGAGTGCCCGGATATTGAGGCCGCGTGAAAACCTAGCCCCGAGGCTAAGGAACGGATGTGTTTGATGAACTGCGCAGAAGTCAGTGAGAGCACGGGAAAAGGCAGTAAGGGGCTGTCAGGAGTTCTGTCACGTAGAGCGGAGAGCAGCTGGTTGAAAACGGTCACGGGACACCAAGGGTTGAATGAATTAAAATACTCGATCTGCACTGGCGGACCGACTTGGGAGGTCTTGGAGGAAGGAAGGAAGAAAATGAAATGGTCGAGACTGCGGTGGAGCTGACCGATTGCTGGCCCTAAGTTCCGTGCCGAGGTGCAGCAGAACTCCCCAGGCCTGAGGAACCCGTAGAAGCTGAGATAGAGGGCAGCTTTGAGGACCAGGCTTTTGAAAGGGCCAAAGGGACTACCATCTAGGGCGGCCGAAATTTTTTGGAAAATGTCCCCTGTGACCGGTTGCCTGGTGGGAGCGGATGGAGGAGAGAGCTTCTGGATGCCCCTCAGGACCGCCTTGACCGCCTGCGAGGAAAAAAAGGAGGAGTGACTGGGGTGACTGACCATGTGGTGATGCTGGATCCCTGCCAGGTAGAGTCTGATGGTATTGTGGGATAGTCGTAGCTCCTTGTGGCAGTAAGCCAGGAAGGCCAGGACGAAGGAGACTTTGTCCCTGTCTCCCCTGGGGTGAAGAAGTGAGAACCGTCTGAAGGTGTTCCACCCCGTTAAATAGTTCCGGGCAGTGTTGGCTGAGAGTGACCTGCGGATGAGACCATGGGCTGCGGAGACGTACTTATCTAGTCCATTATCAAGTCTTCGAACCCCGGGGGGGTGATCCCGACTTTCCGTGCTCCCGGCATGATCTGAAAAAACAAACTAAAGTTTAGGCGGGACAGGGCATCGGCTGTGGTGTTTTTCTTGCCTTCGATGTGCCTGCAGATGATACGGAAGTTGTGTTGTAAGGACAGCCAGGTGAGCTTGCGAACTAGACGCATGACCTTGGGGGAGCTGGATCTGCCCCTGGCGAGGATGTCGACCACTGCTTGGTTGTCTGTCATGCAGCACACCGGCTTGTCCCTCCATGACTGCCCCCAGACGTGAGCAGCTGCTACGATGGGGTATACCTCGAGTAAGGGGGAGGACTTGGCAGCCTCCTGGTCAGAAGAGACCTGCGTGGGCCAAGGACCCGCAAACCATTGGTCCCCGCAGATGGCTCCGAAACCGAGGAAAGCAGCAGCGTCAGAAAACACCAAGGGGGAGGCATCGTTCCACTGAGGAACAAAGAGGGAGATGCCATTCCAGCTGGACAAAAGACTGACCACATGGCCAGGTCCGCCAATGCATCGCGTCCGAGGTGGACGAGGGCATGCTGATCCGAGGCTGTTGGGAGGAGTCTGAGCAGGCCAGAGGTGAAGGATCTGCCCTGGGGCATGATCCTGGCGGCAAAATTGAAGGACCCCAACAAAGATTGGAGCTCCAATTTTGACACCGTGCGGGTACCCACGAGCCTGGCCACAGAGTCCCTGAGTCTGACTAATTTGTCCAGGGGAAGGCTGGCCTCCATCTTGACGGTGTCCAGGGTGATTCCTAGGAAGGTGATCACCCTGGACGGTCCCTCGACCTTTGCCGAAGCCACGGGGACGTTCAGGCGGCTGAACAGATTGAGTAGGCTGTCCAGCCTGTCCGGGGCGTGCACCGCCTGCTCGATGAGCAAGAAATCATCCAAGTAATGGATCACCCTTGGACAGTGGACGTGATTCACCAGGATCCAGTGGAGAGCTTGGGCGAACTGGTCAAAGAGCCAGGGGCTGCTCTTTGACCCGAACGTCAAGCGGGTGGCGAAATAATACTTACCCCTCCATTTGATGCCATAGAACCTCCACAGGTGAGGCAGGATTGGCAGCAGCTTGAAGGCATCAGAAATGTCAGCCTTTGACAACCAGGCTCCTGCCCCGACCTGTAAGATGAGCTCTATGGCCTCATCCAAGGAGGAGTATTGCATTGAAAATTCGTCTGAAGGGACCAGGGAATTTAGGCTGGGGGTGCTGGATGCATGAGGAGCAGACAGGTCGTATATTAATCTCTTTTTATTTGAGGTTTTTTTGGTGACCAGACCTATGGGGCTGACCCGATACACCAGGAAGGGAGACTGAGCGAACGGCCCGATCATGAAGCCCTTCTGCAATTCGGCCTCCAACAACTCGTCCACTGCCACGGGGTCCGTGAGAGAAGACAGAAGGTTGGGGCATTCATGGGTGACCTGTGGGAGGGTGACTAACCCTGTGTGGAAACCTTCGGAGAAACCCTGCTTGAGGAACAGGACGAAACTGGGATCGTGGTGCCGTTGGAGGAGGGAGAGTAATAGGTCAATGTTGACCCCGCCTAGTCATGAGCGCTTGGCCGTGCGCTGGGAACAGGAGGACTGCGGATGGGCCCTAAAGCAAATAGAGCAGATGTGTAATGCTTTACATTTGTCATAACTGCAGAACCCCAGATTAAAATTGTTGCAAACTTGGTTCTTCCCTAAAAAGGTGATAGGTCACCCGAGTTTGTCCGTAAGGGGGTTGGACCTTGGCGCACTGGAGCTGGTCGTTGGTCTGGCAGAAGTTGGATTGGAGATGTGGGGGCACCAGTCGGAAGCATGGAGGACAGACTGGCAGCTGGCACAAGCCGGGGCTTTCTGGCCGGCAAAATGCCTGCAAAAGAGTTCCATATCCAGGACGGCCCAGTTGGTGACATGCTGGTACTGGAGGAACGCTGCTGCAGCTTTTGCGGAAAACGACCGGTGATACTCGTAGAAAGCAGACCCGCCGTACTTGTAACCTAGCTCGGTGATCCGGTATAGGTAGGTATCTAATTCTTCCCTGCGATGGGGATGAACGGAGCACACGATGTCACGGTACAGACTGAAGGTCAGCATGAACTCGGGAATGGTGAGTTTCCTGTTAAGTCGGACGTCTTTAGATCTCAGCACCACCGATACGTCTCCGCAGGCAATTGTCCGATTTTCGACTGTGTCGTGGGTCGAGATCAGGATAGCGGCCAAGTTGATGTCCTTTCCTGCTAGGATATCCCGCCTTATATTCTCTGGTACAAAGAAAGCGGGGGCGATGTCGGGAGTGCCAAGACTTGTACCTGGTGGGTTGGTCCGGGAAGTGGAAGGAATGGCTTCGGGCTCCGCCGGGGGAGGAGATGCGGAATCCTTGTTCTCGATGACCTGGAGTCGTGCGTCGATGTCCGAAATCGAGGATGCCAGATTGTTTATGGTTGCGTGGAGCTGGGTCAACGATAGCTGGATGGTCGACATGGAGACCAGGTCTTCGGAAGCTCTGGGTGGTTCAAGGGCCCTGGGCGTTTCAGGAAAGAGCAGACGGTATAGCTCTGCCTTTCGAGCTGATGCGGAGTAACGGATCCCCTTCTTTTTGAGTTCGGTGATCAACTTGGGGATGGTCCAGTGCCTGTATGAAGCACGGCTGACTGCCTCGGAGATTGCCGACTCCGGGATAGACATCGAGTCTTCAATGTCAGACACGTGGGACATGGTATCGGGAAGGATGGCCCTCGTTAGAGCTGGACCCTGTTGGGAGGATCTCAATTGAAATGACAAAACCCATGCAAATAACCCCACGGAAAATTATTATTATTATTATTATTATTTTTTTTTTTTTTCTTACCTGGAGTCAAGAGGAATTGGGGTGGAAAAAAAGGGGGACCTGGGAGCAATCAAAAGCCCGGGAAATTTCACGAAGAGGGTGAGACCTCGCAACCGCAACCTGGGACGTGTAAGTGAGGCAGAATTTAACAGGTACCTGCGTGAAGAGGTACGCCGAACAACATTTCTGAAAACGGAACTTACGCAGAAGATGATCAGGAAGAACGAGACCTGCATGAGGGAAGAAAAATGACAACCTGAGCGGGCCAGGAGTTAACGAGAGTGATGGATTGTGCCGAAAAATCGGACTGGAGACCCCGGGGTATCCCGGGAGCTGGTTGCTGGGTCCCGAAAACGAGACCGAAAGCCGAGATGCCCCTGGTGACGAGGCCTCGGCTGGGTGTCAACGTGGAATTTTACCATGGTGGCCGCCAGCGAGGCGACATGACCCGCGCATGACGGCGACGGAGAGCCAACGGGACCCGAATGAGAGAGGTGAAGAGCCTGAACTGACCGTGATGGCAGGTTGAAGCCGAAAAAGCGTGACAGGACAGTGGGGAGGGAGTTGACGTGGATGGACAAGGACAGGTGAAGGACCTGACGGGACGACTGAACAACATTGAGTGACAGTGGGAGAGTCAGGCGACCGGCCCTGAACATCCGTGCGGATCGTGAAGGAGACAAAACTGAGCCTAACCAGCAAGGGGACATGACGAAATCTGATCGTATCGGGCGCCCGGACATGAAGGGTAACAGAACATGAAGAGGAAGCTGGAAAAACAGGTGACAGGACACGAGAAAAACTGAACCTCAAAAGGTGACAGGACATGAAATGAACCTGAAGTGTCAGGTGAGAAGGCACGAACGGACCTGAACGTAACAGGCGGCAGGACATGAAACGAACCTGAACGTGTCAGGTGGCAGGACACGAAACGAACCTGAACGTGTCAGGTGGCAGGACACGAAACGAACCTGAACGTGTCGGGTGGCAGGACACGAAACGAACCTGAACGCATCAGGTGGCAGGACACGAAAAACAAACCTGAAACGCATCAGGTGGCAGGACATGAAACGAACCTGAACGTATCAGGTGACAGGACCCGAACAGAACCTGAGAAACATGGAGACAGGACACGAGAGAGAACAAGAACGTATCTGGAGGCGGGACAACGAGGTGAACCTGAATGGCTCAGGTGACAGGACATGAAGAGAACCCGACCGGATCAGGTGACAGAACACGAAGAGACCCTGAACGGATCAGGTGACAGAACACGAAGAGACCCTGAACGGATCAGGTGACAGGACACGAAGAGAACCTGAACGGATCAGGTGACGGGACACGAAGAGAACCTGAACGAATCAGGTGACAGGGCACGAAGAGAACCTGAATGAATCAGGTGACAGGACACGAAGAGAACCTGAACGAATCAGGTGACAGGACATGAAGAGAACCTGAACGGATCAGGTGACAGGACGTGAAGAGAACCTGAACGGATCAGGTGAAAGGACACGAAGAGGACCTTGACGGAACAGGGTGACAGAAAACGAAGAATTTTTTTTTTTTTTTTTTTTTTTGCCAGGAGCAATGGACGGGTGGGGGGAGCGCTGGTGAGGGTGGAAAAACACGCCTGTGCCGTGCAGCGTGCCAGGAGCCAGGAAGGGGGGCCTGACTTGCCCTGCTGATCCGTCCTGGGCAAGCTCCCCCTACCACAGCTCCGACACCGGAAACCGGGGTGCACCTCTGAGGAGTGATGGCGTGCTCCGGTGGTCACTGACCCTGCCGGAGACTGCCTGGCCCGTCAGGGGAGTTGTTCCTGGCAAAAAGATGTGCAAATTGAAAAGCGTGCAGGGTGGAAGCAATAGGCGCCCGTTTCCACAGTCCCTGTGCAGTATTGGACCGCACAGCGCCCCCTGTAGGCCGCCCCGGGCCAGGAGGAGGAGCTGGTGTTGTCGGTGCGCGTCCCCGCAGCACGCTGCCGCCAGGTCAGATTGCGTCATGTGCAACAAACAATCCATGATGGGAAAATGCAACATGACACCAGTTTCTGCTGGTTGCTAGGGCAGGCCCTGCTGCGGGGACGGCGACAAAACCCCCGCTGCTGCCCGCGGCCTCCCCGACGCCCGGCTGCGGTGGCCATTTGAACCGAGGATGGCGCACTCGAGCCTGACGTGGGAGGGACCGGGCGGAAAACAGCAGGGGGCTGCAGGATGGGTACACCGCGCAGAGATGAGGAACAAAATGTTTGAAAAAGCGGGCCCTCCGGTGAGCGAGGTGAACCGGAGGGGGAGGGGGTCATGAGACTGGGGCCGGCCGGCCGGACGTACCGACGGGCGGCAGTACGAAACTGGGCCCAAGTAGCTTACCAGAGGAGATGAAGGACGCCGCCGCTGCTCGTCTGCACAGGGAAGGCCGGAACCGGAAGTCGCACCCGGATGACGTCACCAAACACGAGAATGCGCACCACGCGATGCCGACGTCTGACGGAGCAGCGAGGGAAGGTTAAGTACCCTATGCCCCTCCCACAAATGCAGGCTGGAAAACCAGCCTGCTGTACTTGTGTCTTCCTGAATTTGTCTTGTTACATAGAATTTCCTTTATAGATCAGAAACCATTCTGATCCGGGTGTTTGTGAGTAGAATTGCCCATATGTTTTACATGGTTTTGAAGACATCCAAGAACGGTTATGATCTTGGTCCCAAATTTGGCTATAAATAGCTGTGATTTTCCTTGTCACCCGGTAGATGTCATCATTTTCAGTAATGTGTTCAGACTACCTGGAAGCTTTGCTCTTTATAAATAAATAATGTGACTTCATTTCCTGCCTGTCCATTATAGATCCTAGTTACAACAGGCATTCTAATTACATTGCCTTCCTCAGTAAAACAATGATCAAACCTCATTCTTTCATTTAGAATTTACTTGGCCAGTGTAGTGACAAGAGCTGACAGCGCTTCCACTACAATTAATTGCATTAATTAAAACAAGGATTTACATCCCTCTGTTAACTCATGTGTATCTCCTGGCCTGAGAAGGTTCAGGGAGGTTGTATAATGAAGGCGTTGGATCTATACTGATGCCTAAACGGTTTTATGTGCTTAATTCCACTGCTACATGGAAATAAAGATAGCTTTGGTTTTTACTAATTGTGGCAATGAGTTCTTTGAGGAAATTAAGGAAGTGTGAAGTGATGTTTGTATTTTGGTCTATATCTTCGTTTCACTCTTCCTTCTACCACTACTTTTACACCAGCGTCAGGACTGGCAGAGAAAAGCCTGCCGGAGTTCTCTGGATCTGGCGTAGGCAGATAGTACTAACCTTTTCTCTGGACCCCATTGACTATAGTGGGAACTAGAAGAGATCGAGCCACTCCCCATCATATATATCGGGATTCAACTGGACAAAAATGGTGGCGTCCGTCAACTTTTGTGCAGCCGGATCTCGACCAGTTCCTTTTATAGTCAATGGGGTCCGGCAAGCGGGCGCCACTTTCCAGAGTACTCCTGCCACATGTCTCTAACGCTGGTGTAAAACTAGCCTAAGCTAAGCTATGTAGCAAGGTGGCAAGTTCCACTATTAGGGTGGGTTCAAACAGAGGTTTTTTTGGAGGTTTTGAGGCAGATTTTTCAGGCAAAGAAAAATTTGAAAAGATTTGGAAAAAAGAAGGACTTACATTTCTCCCTGCTTGATCCACTTCTGGCTTTGGCTGGAAAATCATCCCCAAAACCTTGTCCAAAAATATGTTAAGCAAATTTCTAAATTTTAAGTGCCCCTGGTGCTAACCTTCTGAATTGTCCCAGCCCCTTTGCTTTATTGTACCCAGCGGCCAGCTTGAAGGATAATTGTTACTGTTCCAGGCATCTTACAGGCTGATTCCAGTACTGCTGTGTTTTTTTATATTTTTCACCAGGCAAGAGAATTTCCTCCCCTAGCTTCTCCAATTATGCAAGGATTGTGAGATTAATTTAATGAGTTTAGATGCTTGTCTTACCGTTGCCAATGTAATCTTCTTACTCGGTACTCAGCATCTGACTTAGGCATTAGACGGAGAATGATTATTGTGCTGTTCTTGGAGAGGTACTGTTGTTTTTCTGCTGCCTTTTTGCCACCCTTCTCTCTCAAGGATGAGAATTCTCTCTGGAAGTGTTTGCCGAAAGACGCAAGTGGGTGGCATTGCTAGAAGTGTCGGAGCCAGTTAACTGAAACCAGTTAGGTTTTTGGCACTTGTTTGAGGCAAGAAATCCATTTACAAATTATATCTTTTAATGTCTTTTCTTTTTCTGTCCCATTTTCTTTCATCTCTCTTTTATCTGCTTGTTTGTGGCTTGTTTAACATGAAGTTGGATGAGCACTGAAGCAGGAGATTTAATATGATTGGGTCAGCTAATATCTGGGACAGAGCTGTCACAATTCTTTAAACTGACTTTACAGATAAGAGCTGGCTTCTTACTGAGGGAAGGGGCCATAACAGTTTAGGCAGCGTTTTTCCTATAGTTTTCTACATTTTTGGATGTGTGTTCATCTAGGGGATAAAGCTCCGACTCTTCAAAGTCTCCATTGCCTAATAGCTCCCCAAGCCACTGTAACATCTCTGGAGAAATAGGTTTTGGCTTCTATACCTTCTAGCATGTTTGCTACCAGTAAATGAGTGTGACAACAACTGGCTGTGAGGTCACCTTTAGACTGCTGAATGGCTTAAGTTACAGCAGTTCTAGCATATAAACAGACAGCTTTAAATTTCCTGTAAATACTTTGTAAGCTTGATCCACTACAACTTTTTTTAATTTATTTTTTATGGCTGCACAGAATCTTTCGGGTAAGAATTTTTTTATTTAGCATAATCTTTTTTCTTTTTTTTTTTTTCTGTCTACTTGGATTCTCCTGTCATTGGACGTACAAAAATATTAGCTGAATATTATATAATACTGGCGCTCTGAGTGATGTGCCTGCCTCTCATTCAGTGCAATATGCACCACCATATAAATGCCTCAGTGAGTATGAATTGGTGTCACCTGACAGACCCCTCATGTCACCTATGAGATGTGCAGATGACCCTCGTATTCTGCCCAAATGATGATAGAGTAGTTGTATGGAATATGATGGCACTATTCAAGTGGTGTTAAATAAGTTTTCTACCAAAGCATGTTCTGTCAGTGTTGGGGTACTTTCACACTTGCGGCAGAGGATTCCGGCAGGCAGTTACGTCGCAATCTCAGGATGTCTCTCCGGTGTCATCCGGAACATTTAATGCCGGACCCGGACCTAATACATTTCAATGGAAATTAATGCAGGTTCCGGCAAGTGTTTAGGATTTATGATCGGAGAGAAAACTGCAGCATGCTGTGGTATTTTCTTCTGCCAAAAAACGTAAGAGGGACTGAACTGATGCATCCTGTATTTTTCCGGTATTGAGCTCCTGTGACGGAACTCAACACCGGAAAAACATTAGTGTGAAAGTGAGCTGAGCTTAGTCTGTGCAGGTTGAGACATGTCTGGACGTACACACACACAGTAGCTGTTTCGTTGTAGACCCGCGCTGTACTGCACTTGCTATCCTTTCATCCAACTAAAGTTACAGATTTGGATCTTTGATTAAAGTTCTTGCAAAGGAAGAAAAAAAGCCTAAAGAAATCAATGAAGGGATGATTGCTGTACAGTGATCCCTCAAGATAAAATGGCCTGAGGATACAATATTTTCAACATACAAGGGTTTTTTATGACCCATCGTAAGTTAAAACCAGACTCAACATACAATGTCTCAGACTCAGACCCAACCAATCAAGGCCACTTCTCTGGTACAATAGCTGTATTAGTTACTAGTTAGCAGCTGTTTCTGACTGTTACATGTAAGTACTTGTTTTATCTGTCTTAGTTATCTGATTATTTTTCTTAAATCTTCATTTTCTCTTATCTTGGACGACATTTTGGGGCTTTGGAACCGATTACTCAAATTACAGTGGTGTCAACATACAATGGTCGTCATAGAACCAATTAATATTGTATCTTGAGGGACCACTGTATATAGTAATGACATACCTTCCTACTACCAAGTAAAGTTTTGGGCCAAGCAGTTTAAATGGCATAGGAAATCAATTAAAGATGACCCTCATTCATGGCAACCTGTTGAAGCATCTTCAGAGGACATTTACCGTAAAGTGGAGGCCATGATTTTGGAAGATCGTCGAGTCAAAGTCAGCGTTATAGCTCATCAATTAGGCATTTCGGTTGGCACGGTGGGAGCCACGAATATTGATGCCTGAGCAAAAAATGTGGACATGATTAGATAAAATCCAGGACACTTCTCTTGTAGAATTATTATGGTTGATGAAACATGGTCCACCATGATCCTGAGACAAAACAAGAGTCAATGCAATGGAAGCGCAAGGGATCACTAACTCCAAAGGAATTTTGTGTGCATCAGTCAGCTGGAAAGAGCATGGCAAAAAATGTTTAGGATACAAAAGGTTTTATTACTAGAATTCATGGCAAACAAGACAATAATTATTAGAGACACCTATGCTATAACAATTACATGAGGCAATCTGAGAGAAATGCAGTGGGAAGTTGTCTGCAATTGTGTTGCTGCTTCATGACAATGTGCCAGCTCACAAGTCTTGCAAACCACAAGCTTCTATCAGGGAATGTGGCTTCATGGAGCTTAAAGGGATTGTCTCACTTCAGCAAATAGCATTTATCATGTAGAGGAAGTGAATACAAGCCACTTGCTAAAGCATTGTTGTTTTCCATATTTCTTCCTTTGCTGTCTTCGATCATTAGCTTATTATATTATACTCTGCTCGTTTCCATCGTTAAGACCATCCTGAAATCCAGCAGCAGTGGCCATGTTTGCACACTATAGGAAAAAGTATTAGCATATGTGCGCTACCATAGTCCCAGCCACTAGAGATGCCAGCGTTTTCCCTATAGTGATAGAAAAATGAATCCAAACCGCAAAGGAAGCAATATGTATAATAACAATACTTTAGTAAGTGGCTTATATTCACTTTCTCTACATGGTAAATTACACTTGCTGAAGTGAGACAACCACTTTAACCAATTACAACCTATAGTCCAGACCAGACTCCCAGTGATTACATTCTCTTTTGGAACCTGAAGAAGTTTCTGCATGGGCAACGATTTCCTGCAGTCAAAGAGGCTGTAAGGGGGTCCCTGCAGCAGCAAGAAGTCTCCTGTTCGGAAGACTTCCAATCAGTGGAGGTGAAGTGGAAAAAGTGTGTTGAAGTGAAGGGGAATTACACTGGTTTGGCAGCAGTGGGACTAAACTTTCTTTTCTTTTTTGTACTGTGGAAGAGAAATTTAAGCAGGAGTCTGGAATTTCCGGCAGCACTGAGCAGGTGTCTGGCATTTTACAGCAGCAGTAAGCAGGTGTCTAGCATTTTACGGCAGCAGTAAGCAGCACTTATCTTGGTGACAACATCAGAGGATCAGACAAGAAAACAGGCTATGCCTAGCTTCAAGCACTCCTTCTTTTACAAAGTAAGGATATTTATGTACCTCTTGTCTAGAGATCTTGAACGCTCAAACAGTGCTTTTTGTGGCTACTTTTACCACCTGGACAACCCCTTTTCTAAAAGTACCACTGGTGCTCAGGTAATCTCTGTGGGTCTGTGTCACGGCTTGGAGGTAATTTGCCGTGACTCTTTCGCTGCGCGTGCTGGTTGCCAGTGGCAATGTATTGTTGTATTGCATGCGTGTGTGCTTTCCCTTTAAGGCTGTTGCCCTTCCTTTCTGGTGTGCACGGGGTTAGGGTGTGAGCAAGGTGGAGCTGGGTGTGGTCTTAGGTCTCTTCATATACTGTTGCCGTGAGACTGAGATCATTGTTATGTCTGCCTTTGTATGAGAAGGAGCTTGCTCCTTTCTTGGATGCTATTTCAGGGCCATCCTAGTTTGACATCCAAGAAAGGAGCAAACTCCTTCTCTTACAGCACACCTCACTATACGAAGTGTTGTGGATGGTGCTGTATACACCCCCAACCTGGAAGTTCTGGTTGTGGGAGCATGGAGATTGAAGACTCAGGAAAATGCTATGTATGAGACTAGACAAGGTTTACACAAATTACATGTGTTAGGATCCTGCACCACCCTTTTAAGGCCGACTTCACATCTGCATTATATGTTTTGTCATAACAGAAAATAATGGATTTCAAGCTGTGATAGATCTGTCAAATCTATCATCCATTGACTTATAATGGGGTCCATCAGGTCGACGCAATGCTTTCTCCATCAAATTTGACAATCTGTCATGGAGGCTCCTGTGTGAATGTTTCCAAAAGCCTGGAGGGTTACAGTTTTCATCGGCTAGCTTATGCATTTCAGTTTATTTTTCTAAAAATCTGTTCCCCATTTTCTAGTAAAATCTTGTTATGCACTTCCTGCAGGATGCTCCTACAACCCCCTGCGCTTTACTGTACAGGCTTTACCACCTATTTACATGATGTACTGTATGCCTGTTCTCTCCCCTCCTTTTAATGAATGCTTGAATTTTGTAAATTTTGCAGGTAACAAAAGGAGCATGAGAGGCATATTAAAATGTCATCGAGAAGAGAATTCTCAATGGGAAAGCTGCAACTTCACTGCCAGAAAGGCCTGAAGTCACATGCAGCTTAATGAATTACAGGACTAGCTAAAATTAAATGGATAACCCCCACCACCACCCAAAAATAAAATACAAACCAGTGTAGCTTGTGTGTAAAGCAAATGCTCATGTAAAATCCGCAGTAATTTGGAAATGGCATGTGGAACAGGCGACCGTTAGACTTTTGTTACATCTGCATTCATTGAACCCAGTAAGCTTTTATAACTGATCTCTGGAGAACCTGCTCCTGTAATTCTTCAGTGGATGCTTAATCATTCCACATAGCCCCTGAGACCTTGTTCTTCTGTGCTATAATGAGCCCCTTTAGCTTTGTTCGCCCGTTCTGCTAGAGTACTTTACTTTATTGGCAGCGTGCAGGTTTTTCAAGGCGTGAGTGAAAAACATCATGAGTGTTTTCTTACTGTCCTGCAGGGGGAGACAGCTTTATTGTGTGCTTGATTTATACAGGGGCGTACTATCGGCACATCTGGTAGGACTTATTTTCCCCCCTATATATTAGGGAGGGGGGTAAATCTACAATAATAAAAATGAAGGTGTGCCTCACTCTCTAGGTGCAATTTTTTTGGGGTGGAGAATTTATCTGGAAAGCTTGACAGCCGCCCTTCGAAAGGAAAGGAGAGATTTCTGCTGATATTACAATGCCTACCTCCGAAGCCTGGGCGAGGACAATAAAATGGGTCATTTGAATTCAGTGCATGTACTCTAGGTGACAGAGCAGGGTACGTAGATCCATGAATCAGTTGACTCCTTTCCTTTATGTGTCTTTGCTCGGTGCTCTTGTTTGCTGCTTAACAATATGCACGCTCAAGTGTACGGGGAAAGAATAGAAGGTCTAATGTCAGAGTCTGATGTCAAATGAGGATTGTGGCATACAGATGAGGCACGCCAAGGAGCATAGGCCATTATTTCTAACCTGTCTTTCCTGGCTGGTAGTATAGTCCTCTGTACATTTCGCACCATGAGGAGCTCACATGAAAGCGCATTATGTGGAAATTTGCAAGCTTGTAGCATGTTATGTGGCTGATTTTTATAACTGATATACAGGTGAAAGTCTAAAAATTAGAATATCGTGCAAAAGTTCATTTATTTCAGTAATGCAACTTAAAAGGAATTGCATTAATGCAACTTATAATTAGAATATTGTGAAAAGATTCAATGTTCTAGGCTCAAAGTGTCACACTCTAGTCAGCTAATTAAGCCATATCCCCTGAGCAAAGGGTACCTGAGATTGTGACAATGCGGTTTTCATAAGCTGTAAGCCATAATCATCCAAATTATAACAAAAGCTTGAAATATCTCGCTTTGCATGTAATGAGTCTACCTCATATGTTAGTTTCACCTTTTAAGTTGCATTACTGAAATAAAATTTGCACAATATTCAAATTTTTCCAGTTTCACCTGTATATGATACAACTTCACGTTGTATACATCTGCCACCAGACACAAGCTCCTTTCATCGGTTTTTACCGTGTATTAAAAACTAGGTTGTGTACAAGTACTTAAAATATTGCTGCCTCGAGACCCTTATATGGCTGGGCCCTTAAGTTGGCATCTGGCCTTCAACTTGAAATTTGCATTCACATTTCAGTCACAATTTTAACTTTAGAAATAATTGAAGCAACCTTGGAAATGCACAATAATTTGTTTCATTGTATTACTGTTCATGCCTGTGTTCACAGTTCTGTTGGTGGCTATTGGAAACCATCAACATGCTTGACTGCTGTAAACGTAAGAGCTCAGCTCACCTCTTGTAATGTGGTGGGACAGTTGATTTTCCATGCTTCTTTACAGTTTCCGATGTACCGTAAAGTGCACACTCCTCAGAATAAAATCTCTGTGCAGACTTTGGGTGTGCAAGGAATGCTGGGAGAGTTCAGCTCCGAAGCTTGCGTAATTGGGAATTTTTACGGGTTGTAAATTTGGATTAGTGTGAGAAAAGTAAAGCAATGATGCATTAAAAAGGAAAGTACTTGCAAAGATAAATGATTTAAGGTGTAGGACTCACTGAGCCACCAAAGTGATCTTAGGAGACCCTGTCAGCCCAATTTTGCCCTCCAAACCCACTGGATTACACTTATAGTAAGTTCATGTTGCCCCCACTGGTGTTCTTATCCTTTGATATGCAAAGGAGCACTCGCAAGTGCCCAAGGGCGGCGTTCACTGTGTTGGTGACCATGTACCATAACATTCATGTATAGTTGTGCTATAGGACAATAAAAGCACTGTATATGGCCATATGGAGGTGACAGACTCCCTTTAACTTTTTGGAATTCCATTTATCAAGCAGCAGTGATTTTACATCTACACTTTTGCTGTCGTGTTTGTAGCTAAACTTTTCTGAGGCGGCTAGGTTTATAAGCATCTAAGATCATATGAAATAACACCTTGGTGAAACACAAAGTGTCACTACAGATATCGTCCCATTCCTGGCAGCTCTAATCTTCCCAAGTCGCTCCTTATTGCCTGTGAGAAGGAGCCCAGAGAGGCTTGATGTGTGATGAGCAGAAATATCCTGCGGGCTGATTCATGTCATGAAGGCCATTCACAACAGAAGCACATCACAAACCTATCTGGACACAAGTGATATTCTGTTATTTGGAGCTTCACAGCACTCTCATTGTCTTCCTGTGTTTACGTCATATGAAAAATGCAGACATCAGACGTGGTGCTCATGCTTTTTCCACGTACTTTAGCTGGTAAAAACCACCAGGTTAGATGCTGCTATGAGCATGACTGAAAACAAACTCCATTTGTGTAGACTTCCTACAAAATCAAAATTTAAAAAGTTGATTTTGGCCTTTTGCACTTGACTGTGTCTGTAGGTCGGTCCGTAAAATACAGATACCTTCCGTGGGCCCTCCAAATTTTTTCCCATCAATAGAAATAACTATTCTCTATTGTCGTCCACAGTGCGTCCCAAAATAGGACATGGTCTATGATTTGGGGAATGGCCACGCAGATCCCCAAAAATATGGATGTGTGCATGGTCCGATAGAAATGAATGGATCAATGTGTTATTTGCAAAGAATGTGGACAGCACACAAATGAAATATACAATCATGTGCATGAGCCTTTTTGGTAAATTATTGCACCACAGTATTGTTCTGTTTTTCACACGGGCGAGTTTTCCGTGCGGGTGCGATGCGTGCGGTGAACGTATTGCACCCGCACTGAATCCTGACCCATTCATTTCAATGGGGCTGTGCACATGAGCGGTGATTTTCACGCATCACTTGTGCGTTGAGTGAAAATCGCAGCATGCTCTATATTGTGCGATTTTCACCCGACACAGGCCCCATAGAAGTGAATGGGGTGCGTTAAAATCGCATAGCATCTGCAAGCAAGTGCCGATGCGGTGCGATTTTCACGCACTGTTGCTAGGAAACTATCGGGATGGAGACCCGATCATTATTATTTTCCCTTATAACATGGTTATAAGGGAAAATAATAGCATTCTAAATACAGAATGCATAGTACAATAGCACTGGAGGGGTTAAAAAATAAAATAAAAATTTAACTCACCTTAGTCCACTTGATCGCGAAGCCCGGCATCTCCTTCTGTATCCTTTGTTGAGCAGGACCTGTGGTGAGCATTAAATACAGGTAAAGACCCTTTGATGACGTCAGATCACATGCTCCATCACCACGGTGATGGACCATGTGATTGGAGCATGTGATCTGACGTCACCACAGGTCATTTAGCCCACAGCTAGTAAAGAAGAGACCGGGAACTACGCGATCAAGAGGATAAGGTGAGTTAACTTTTTTATTTTTTGTAACCCCTCCAGCACTATTATACTATGCATTCTGTATTCAGAATGCTATTATTTTCCCTTATAACCATGTTATAAGGGAAAATAATACAATCTTCAGAACATCAATCCCAAGCCCGAACTTCTGTGAAGAAGTTCGGGTTTGGGTACCAAACATGCGCGATTTTTCTCACGCGAGTGCAAAACGCATTACAATGTTTTGCACTCGCGCGGAAAAATCGCACATTTTCCCGCAACGCACCCGCCTCTTATCCGGGCAAAAAAAACTGACGCCCGTGTGAAAGAGGCCTAACACTTTTTATCAGAGCAAGACAAATAAGACCAGTAAAGCTGTGTAAGGACCAGTTCACCATGCTCATAGTAAAAGCTCTTTTAGAGGCATTTAATGTCTCAAGCTTGCATTTCACCCATCACAAGGGTTAATAGCATACGGGCCAGCATTTAGAAAACCTATAAGCAGGGAAATTTACGCCCCACCTGTTCCACTGGGGAATCTGCATTCATAAATTCTTAGAAATACCCCTTTTTGAAAGGGGTTGTCCCTTAAAAAAAAAAATCATCTACATGTTTCCAACCAGCATTTGGATCTGAATACTTTTGTAATTGCAATAAAAAATAATGTGTAGCCACTGAGTTATTCAATAAAAACGCAGCCACCTGCTGTTTGCTTTTTTTTCCCCCCTATTTTTCTGTCCACCTAATTCACATTGCTGAGGTGGACACACATGTCCAGTTCCATCCTTCAACTGCCAACAGCCGTATCTACTCCTTAAAGCTGACAAAGTTACAGGGAGACAGCTGCATTAGAAAGGATATGACCCCTGAGCTATAATAGGGAGAGATCTGCAGCAGAAAAGACACACCCCCTGAGCTATAATAGGGAGAGCGCTGCAGCAGAAAAGACACACCCCCTGAGCTATAATCAGGAGAGATCTGCAGCAGAAAAGACACACCCCCTGAGCTATAATAGGGAGAGATCTGCAGCAGAAAAGACACACCCCCTGAGCTGTGATAGGGAGAGCGCTGCAGCAGAAAAGACACACCCCCTGAGCTATAATGGGGAGAGATCTGCAGCAGAAAAGACACACCCCCTGAGCTGAGATAGGGAGAGCGCTGCAGCAGAAAAGACACACCCCCTGAGCTATAATAGGGAGAGCGCTGCAGCAGAAAAGACACACCCCCTGAGCTATAATAGGTAGAGATCTGCAGCAGAAAAGACACACCCCCTGAGCTGTGATAAGGAGAGCGCTGCAGCAGAAAAGACACACCCCCTGAGCTATAATGGGGAGAGATCTGCAGCAGAAAAGACACACCCCCTGAGCTGTGATAGGGAGAGCGCTGCAGCAGAAAAGACACACCCCCTGAGCTATAATAGGGAGAGCGCTGCAGCAGAAAAGACACACCCCCTGAGCTATAATAGGGAGAGCGCTGCAGCAGAAAAGACACACCCCCTGAGCTATAATTGGGAGATATCTGCAGCAGAAAAGACACACCCCCTGAGCTGTGATAGGGAGAGTGCTGCAGCAGGAAGGACACAACTCCTGAATGGGGGAATCTCTGAATCCATGTGAGGTACATGGCTGGTTCTAGCATTGTTGGGGCTTATGCACATGAACGTATTTTCTTACCGTGTCCGTTCCCTTTTTTTTGCGTATATGGAACCACTCATTTCAATGGGTCCGCAAAAAAAGTCACTTCGTGTTTCCTTATGTCCGTAGTTCCGTTCCACCAAAAAAATAGAACATGTCCCATTACGGACAAGGATAGTACTGTTCTATCAGGGGCCAGCTGTTCTGTTCCACAAAATACTGAATACACACGGACGTCATCCATATTTTTTGCGGATCCGTTTTTTGCAGACCGCAAAATACATAGGGTCGTGTGCATGAGCCCTTAGAAAGAGACTGTTAAGTACTATACAATGTCAGATTTTCATTTTTAACATTAATCATATGATAACCCCTTTAAGCAGGTTAGCATAAGCCTCGCCCTTTTGTAGTCACAGGAGAATCCCACAAAATGTAATGATGCAAGAGGTCCCAGTCTGTGCTCGTAGAGTAGTGGCAGTGTTCATAAGGCAAAAAGCTGGACATGGGCCAGGTACTGTAGCTGATGATTTTTACAGTTTTTGGATTATTCATTTAATGGCCAAGTTCTAAAAGTTCCAAAGATCTGTTAAAATGTGGATCTTTCCAGTTTCACTTTTTTCAACCAGCAGTCGGACAGAATCTGAAGTCTTGTGGTTCATTTAGCTGATTTTGTATTCTTGTCCTTACTTTGTCTTGTGATGTGCATGGCAGTAAATGTTTATGGTGACATCAGACTAAAGTACAGTGCATCCATTGACTGGTTGAAATCATATGTCTATGGCCAGCTGTTAGACAAAAGCTGCTCTGGTCTGAACCAGGTGCCCTAATGTCTCAAGTGCAGACCTTGGCTACAAACCAATAAGAGTCAATTGGGCAGTAAATCGGAGTGTGACAGCTGCATTGAGATTCACTACCAGGCTTCTCGCATTGATGCTCACACAGTCCTATAAATGTGAGGTTGTGTGTGTAGTATGGTAGCGTAGAAAGGAGGGTGCATGGTTTGGTGCTGGAGGGTAAGCCCCAAATAATGGTCTGTTACCTGGGTCTCTTTCGTGTCTCCCCTTCCCCCTTCCAGCACACAGTTTTGTAGGGTGCTGTTATTGTTATATTGGAAAATCCATTCAGGTTAAAAGCATTTAAAGGGGATTTCCAAAGCCACTATTTTTACGACGAGATGGGACTAAGCGTTGGCCCTAGGTGGCCGCGCTTACGAGCTGGCACTCCACTGTTTCTGTAACTCCCATTGTAGAGAAAGGGAGCTATACAAACAGCGTAGCTTTGCAAGCGACACTGCTTCTGTGACTCCCGGAGTTATGTATGCAGTGTAGCTTATAATGCTGCATTCTTTTCTTAGCTCCCTTTCACTACAATGGAAGTTATGTAAACAGCGGAGCACCTACCTGCTCGGCTATTTCCATAAGCATGGCCACCGCTTCGTCCTGTCTCGCCATGGAAGTGATGAGACGGGACAACCCCTTTTAAGGTTTTGAATTTGCTTCTGAAGATGATCCTGATGAATTAGGGCCTCGTTTCAACTTTTGCTGTTTGGCCCCATGGTGACTTGATACATCATAATAAGTAGATTAAAAAAATTATGGGGCGGGATAAATGAGATCTGTTGCAGCCAATTTTAACCCAAAATGTTTAACCTCTTGTTACTGTTGTATATGAATGCTGATTTATATTGACTTTTGGTTTGGAGATTTTCTCTCCTGACTGTGTATCAGACTTGAGTGACATGTATAAAATAATGAACCTCATAGTTGCGTCCTCCATAAAACCGTTGTGAATGTTCCACATGTCACCGAAGGCTTTAGTGTTTTAGGGCTCATGCAACATCCGTGCGGCGGCCGGAACAGATACCCATTTACCTTGAATGGGTCTGTGATCCGTCCGTACAGTAAAAAATAGAACATGTTCTATCTTTTTGCATAGGCATGGACAGAAACCCCATGGAAGCACTCCATAGTGCTTCCATTCTGCACCACACCACATCTCCCGGATTGCGGACCCATTCAAGTGAATGGGTCCGCATCCGTAATGCGGGGTGCATGTGGCTGGTGCCCATGTATTGCAGACCCGCCGTATGCGGGACGCAATTCAGCCATGGTCGGGCAACGGTCGTGTGTGTGAGCCCCAATAAGGCTTTTCTGGAAGCCGTGTTCTCAGGTTCGTTTTTGATCTGGCCGTCCGTGTTTGAAATGATAACATCACATTGTAACTTTCTCATAACGGCATGCTCAGACCTCGCCCACATGTTTGTGTTGGCAAAGTATAAATTACTCATGCAACTTGAAGTTTCCTTTTTTCTTTTGATACTTGACTGATTAAATATTAACACACCTTAACAGGTTCTGAAGACTTGTAAGAAGCAGGGGTTCACATAGTTGCTGAAAGCCATTCTGTAGGCACGGTGTTATCATTCGGGGCATAGATCCAAATGTATGCATAAGAAGGACGTGCTTGTGAATTCTCAGAGGTGATAAGGCATTAAGAAGCAGGGCTTTAGAAAATACAATGGGACTCATGTGTAAAGGGATTGCTGGTGGGAAATATTGCGATTCTATCTTTACAAATGGTTCATATACATAGTACGTGCAGCCAATTTTTTTCTTCTGCTCCAGTGTGTTTTAAAATGGCAAAATGAATACATTTTGCAAATAGCCTATGACCTATGTGTCTCTATGGAAACAGACTACAACCAAGCCCTGTTTTGTAGTCGTGTCCTACACTCATAGGTTACACCTTTCCATAACATGCAGACAGTAGGAGGGGCAGATGGGAGGGAGTAAATCAGGCCATAGCGGTCTACTGAACCAGAACCGAGAGGCAGGATGTAGCATGGTGTTTTTCCTAAGGTACATCTGGCTGGGTGCTTATTAAAAGAAAATATACTGAAAAATCCCTTTAAACCCACGATTGCACCTCAGACTACAAACTGGTTTTGGCTGTAGTCTGTAAGCATGGAGACCTAAATCTGGAGCAAAGAATATTTGAGGAGATGCACTGCTGCCTGGGACATTGCACTTATTTGTCATGGGGCCTAGGCACAGGTCAGTCCCATTCAAGTGAATAGCGTTGAGCCGCAGTTCCAAGGACATCCACTATACAATGGATCGCACTGTGCTTGGTAAGCTGCGGGGAGGCCACAGCACCTCAAACAGCTGATTGGTGAGGGTGCTGGGAGACCCCCTTCGATCTGATGTTGATAACCTATCCTGAGGATAGGTCACCACTATTAAAGGGAATCTATCACCAGTTACCTCCCTATCAAATTGTTTCCATTGACACATAGCTGTGGTTCAACTTATTAAAACGCTGTTTTTATTTTGTTGATCTGAGCCTCTGCTCCAGAGCCATGTTACTTTTTCTTAATATGCATATTAGGCCTTTGGTGCAAAGAGAGTGTCACCATTTCTCTTGTTGCACCCAAGCTCCACTCCTTAATATGTCCAGCCCTCCTTTGCTGCTTAGAAGCTGTCTGGCCCTGTCAATCAAAGCAGTGAAGGATGGGCTGACCACAGAAATGAGAGAAGCTTGGGTGCAACAAGAGCAATGATGACGCCCTCTTTGCACCAAAGGCCTATTTGCATATTAAGAAAAAGTATAACTCGGGAGTGGAGCCACAGATCAACAAAAGAAAAACAGGGTTTTAATCAGTTGAACCAGAGCTACTGTATGTGTCTACGCAAACAGATTGATAGGGAGGTCGCTGGTGACCGGTTCCCCCTAAACACCCAGACAACCCCTTTAATGTTTATGTTGCTAGAAGTTACATTGGAATATTAAAAAAAAAAAAAAAAATGTTGCAAAAGTATACTGTACATCCTCTTTAATAGTGTTACTGGAATTTCTCAACCTTATCAAGGGACTGATATAAAATCACAGACCTGTCTGTTGAGAATCTGGGGGGCTTTGTGACTCTGCCGGGGTTTAACTGTATATTAGTTTTGTTCCTTTTTAAGCAGTTTCTAAAGGTTTGGGCAGTGAGCGTCTATACAGTGTCTATAGACGGCAGCTAGTCTATTCTAATTAGAAGAAGAAATATTACAAAGAGAGTGCGTGTTCTTAGTTCTAAGGGTGGCTTAGCGGCTCTTCAGAGCATTTTCCACCTGGGAATATTGGCCCTGTACACTAACAAGAGTAATCGAGGAGATGGAGAAAGTATAGAATTGGATTCCATCAATCCTGCTTGATGTTCACAGCTATTCATTGCTGACTTCAGAAATGATTTGCTGGTCCCAGTAAGACAGGTCTCCTCATCATTATAAAAGAGAAGCATCACAAGTGTCAGCCCAGTTGGTGGTGGTTTCTCAGAGGTTACAGGATATGATTGGCACAAATGCTGAATTTCTCTGCTGGCCCTGAAGTATTGATGTGCTGTGCGGCATGGGGCCTGCATTTTCCGCTCTGCTCCCCTAGCCCTGTCTATTTATCTGCTGTATATAGTGGTTGGACATTGTGACAGTAGTGTCTTCTCCACAGACAAAAAAAGCATATTCTCTTTTCATAGATACATTCCTGTAACCTAAACATACGAGGACATTTCCCCCTGTTTTTATGACCTCCAGTATCAGGCATGGGGAAAACACAACCATGTACTGTAGAAATGCAATAGCCATGTTGCCTGTAGCCTAGTAGTTGCCGATAGACATTTAATGGTGGTGTATTCAGACCTTGTGGTTTTTTATGCAGTATAACTGCACCTCAACTCCAACCTCTGAATACTCTGGTGTCTCAATACCTTTGGCGTCCTAACCTGTGTATCTTAAAGGGGTTAGGCCATGATGATGATGTAAAAAAAAAAATGTAAATCAGACTTCAAATAGTACATGACAATACCTTCCTAGCAAAGCTAGAACAAGTCCTGTAACTCGTATGGATCCAGAGATCTCCACATTCATTGGTTTAATTGTTCTGCTAGTTTTACCTGTATTTCAGGCTTGGGGGGAGTGTCTTCTCTCAAGGGAAGTGTCCTTTCTGCTGTAGCTCTTTGCCTGTAACTGCCGCAGCTTCTAACAGAGGATATGGCAGGAGGCAGTGGAAAATGTAAACTGAGCGCGTGCAACCGCCTCAGTGAGGTGGACAAGAAATAAAGATAAGAACGAACAGTAGGTGGCGCTTTACAGATACATTTTATTGAATAGCTCACTGGCTTTACTAAATTTTATATGAAATTACAAAAGTATTCAGATCAAGGTGCTGGTTTTACAAATGTACAATATTTTTGTGGCACAACACCTTTAACTTAAAAAACCCAACTCACCTGTGTGCAGTCTGTAATTGGCAGGGACTTATAGTGGCCAGGAATGGAGCATGACGTGACCATGAACAGGTGAATGGATTTTTTATGTTAAGGGGCACAGCTTAGGACCCAAGGGGCTGTTGGCTCCAAGAGCAGAAAATCCTTTTAACCCCTTCAACCATCATGATATACCCATGCATCACAATGGCTTGTATGGAGAAGGCTGCTGCGGTGAGCCTGCTCCATACATGGCAAGTGTCGGTTAATACAGCAGGCATCTAGTCACAATGACGGGGAATGGTGATCACGCCAAACCTGTTTTTTAACCTCTGAGATGCCGCGTTTAAGAGCGATTGTGGCATCTGTGAGTTTAGGCAGAGAGATGCAACTCCCTCTGCCTTCCAATCGGAGCCCTTGCAGTGAAATTGCATTACCATGATGGCCTGGGAGCTGACGAATCTTTCCAGGCCTGTCATTGTAAGCTTCCTGCTAAACTGTGGATGAGGCACAGCTAAGCAGGTAGCGCATCAGAGTGCTATTTATTGTATATCTCCATTAGGCTGAATGGGACAAGGAATTAAAAGATTCCAGGTTCTAGCCTCCTAAGGGGGGTAAAAGTTTTTGTTAAAAAAAATCTAAACAATAGAAAATAGACACAACAGGTATTGCCATGTCTGAAAATGTCTCAACTATTAAAATATAAAAAAAATCCTGTGCAGTGTACACAAATTAAATAAGTGATCAAAAAGTTGTATGCACCCCAAAAATGGTACCAATAGAAAATAGTTTGTCCTGCAAAAAACAAGCCCTCATGTGAGCAGAAATCTAAAAACTCATAATATGGTGATGCAAAGAAACATTTTTTTTTATTTATTTTTTTAAGTAGTAAAGCAAAAAAAAAACTGTACAAGTTTTGTATTGCCATGATATTGAGATGCTGAATAAGGAAGCAATGTTCCAAAAAACTTGGTGGAATTGTGGGTTTTCTCAATTTTCTAGTACAAGACATAGTAAATTAAATGGTGCCAGTAAAAAATACAACTTATCCTGCAAAAAATAAAAAAATAAGCCCTCGTATGCCTATATGATTGTAAAATGTTATTGCTATTGCAATATGGGGAGGTCAAAAAACAAAAATGAGTTTGCCGAAGCACAACCTTTATATAGGAATGTAGAGCTTGCACTAAGGCCTGAGGCCCCATTCACGCGTCAGCGAATTACAGATTTTTGCTGCCTGTGGGACAGCACAAAGATCCATTGAATTCAGTAGGTATATGGAAAATACAATGGAGGCTTGCACTACTTTGATCCATTTTCCAGACCAAACGGGACACACTGGAAATCTGTTTTTTGGGCTAGCAGTGGCTGTGAAAAACAGAGGGCAAAACCTGGATGAAATATGGAGATGGTCATGGATCCAAAATGGTCAATTTTTTTCACAGATAGAAAACAGATGTGTGAATAAGGCCTGAGCCTTATTTACATCAACAGTCGACAATAAAAAAAAAAAAAAAAACGGATGTCTGATTATACTAATTGAATTCAATGGATCCGTGTGCTGTTCAAGGAGAACATGGGCAGCACACATCCATGGGCAACTCTGACTATTGGCACAGGACTGCTTGTTTGCCTACAGCAGTCCTGTGCCAATAGTATAGAAGTCGGTGTACACACAGTCAGAGACAGTCCATGTACGGCTGGTATATTATACAGCTATGAACGCCATTCATGACCGTTTCAGTAAACATACTTTATAAAAACTGAAGGAATCTGGTCAGGAGTAAATGGAAGCTGCATCTATAAGTAGCGTAATATGGTGAGTAATGGGGAGTATGCTGAGGTTTTTTTTATTAGTATTTTTAATATTTTCTTACTATTATTATTGAATGATTCAGCACAGGGAATCGTTGTCAGCGAGCGATCTGGCAGTGGAAGGGTCCTAATGGGATTCCATTGAGGTGTCGGAGTCATTCAGACAGCCGCTTTATGGATTCAAGCAGTTAAACACATAAGCTTAACTCCAGTTTGCATGGAGGTCAGCAGGCTTCATTTCGGCGCAGGCTTTTGGAATGAAATAACATTTTAACAATGTAAGTCGTTACCTCAGAAACAAATGCACGGCGTGGGTTAGTGATACCCTCTGAGGAATGTCAGATTATGTAGCAAGTGAGTCCGATCCTCCAATCAAAATGCAAAGATTTGCATGTTGGGTCCTGTTATCTGAGCAACCGAAATCTGTTTTAATGCAAATCATGTGGAACGCGTTGACTACTTATGTAAATGAGTGTCTGTTCAGCCTGATAACATCAATTTATGGAGCATGGCGAGATTTTGCTTCTTTTATTTACCGTTTCTTTTAATCCCTGTTACGTTGGCATAGCGCAGTCTAGTGAGATTTTACCAACTACGCCACATGCAGAATGTGATGTTAATACCGTACATGGATCTGGAATACATGGGATATTTTTTGCTGCTTTTTACCGGATCGCACGTATGAATATGCATGAGTAGAGAGCGCTGTAGGATTTTGTAGTATCTATTACCCTCTTTTGTGGATTCGACACAGGTTGAAAATACACTTGACGTTTTCCTACTGCTACTTTATTATATCGTCATTTTAGAGGACAGATAACACTCTAACTATACTTCAGGGATCAGGAGGAAGCACTCCTCCTCTTCCTCATTATTTTAAATAGGATTTCCAGGAGAAGAATATTGATTACCTTTATCTAAGACGCCTATATCTGATCGGTGGAGGTCTGACTTCCAGTACCGCTGCCAATAATTTGATTGAAGAGGCCAGGAGGCTCTGGTGAGCACTGCGGCCTCCTCACAGCGCCATCCTTTGTATAGTGGCTGTGCTTGGTATTGCAGATCAGGTCCATTCACTTGAATAGGACTGAGCCGCACATAGGCCATGTGACTAATAAACGTGATGTCGCTGACCTACAAGGAGACCACAGCTTCTTCAAACCGGTGATTGGCGGGAGTTGGACCCCGACGGATCAGATAGTGGTGACCTATCCTGACGATAGATTATCAGTAGTTCACATATATAACACTGAAAATCTATTGGCTAAAAGCTGTATTAGTCTATGTTGAAATGTGGCAGACATTTCTGTAGTCAAAAATAGTTTTTATACATTAGAATAGGGTTGCTTCTGCAGCAAGTGCGATTTTAATTATAAAATTTTTTTATTCACTGCATTAAACTGAATGGGATAGACACAATTTCTGTAACAAATCTGCCATGAGATAACTGTGTTGCTGCGGATCTTGCATGCAGTTTTTGACCATGTGGCAAGAACCACAAAATGACCACTACATCCCTATATACCTTTTAGGGTGGATTTTTTTGGTGCTGAAAATCTGCAACAAATATGCACCAAAACCCACAAAAAACGCTAATAAATCCGCAATATTTATCACAGTTTTGGGTTGGATTTTCATGTATTTTTTCTGTTTGTTAACAACTGCATTAAAGTCTATGGGGAAAACCCTTCTACAGAAGGTGCGGAATCGCATGAACAATTGACACAGTTGACATACTCACGCGACTTAAAATCAGCCTATGGTGCAGACAGGCTGGTCAGGAGTGCACGACTGAGGTGTCAGCCACACCTGCAGTACAAACTGCAAAGAAAAAAAAGCTTAGCCTGCTCTCCCTCACTCACTGGAAGCCATTTGGCACCAGGAGAGGTATACGGTGGACTCTCATTGCATTAGTTGGTGGCCATTTGGCACTAGGAGAGGTGTGAAGTGGGCTCGGTATGCCTGGATTTAATGGAGGCCGATTTGGCACCAAAGGTGACAAAAATTAAGGTGGGCCCAGTATGCATGTGGAGCCTACACTCCCTGAATTGTATGGTAGCCGTCATGGCACATAACAGGTACAATTTAGTGTTAGGCTCTCATCTTACAGAGATCGCCTTGACGTGTGGCAGACAAGCCCAAATAATTTTGTACAAAATGTATTTGCCAAGCATCTCTAATTTACATAATAAGCATAGCATTAGCATTATAATACTTTTTTGTACTTTATTTGGTTTGCAGAGTGCTGTTGCATTTTATTTTTTACTTTGTGTTTTCAGCTACGGCAACGTGCACCTGCGCATTGGGATGTGCTGACTGACCCCCCTTTTTTTTCTTTGTAGTGTGAAAGTAGCCTAATCTCACAACCTTTGCTTGTACTACATAACGCTTTGGTATTTCCGCACTAAATCTACTCAGAAAAAACATGCGTAATCCGCATTGCGTGCAGCCTTTTTAATGGTATGTCCAGATGTGGCATAAACACTGGTGGTTTCAGTGTGGCAAGTCTACAGCATTGTACAGTACCTGCATAGAGGATGCCGTGGAGAAAACCTGCAGTGTAAACAGACTTGTGCTGCAGATGTACGGCAGATAACCTCAAGGGGTTAAATCACTTTTAGCAATAATCAATGAAAAACCATGATCTGAGGGTTAAAGGGGTTATCAGAGACCTAAAACTTTGCTTAATTAGCCTTAATCTAGTTCCTCATACAAGTTCCCAATTTACTTCCATTTCCTGTTTTGCCCCAGTCGCTCCCCTCTGAATTGCGGTAACATGATGCACCAGCCAGCCTCACTACATAACATCGTCAGGTCCCATAATCCTCAGTGCTGATGTCGGCGGAACCCCTTTAAAGCTTATGTGATGCTGACAATGCACTAAAATTTGTGTGGTCCCCCCCCAAAAAAAAAAAAATGGCCTTGATAACCAGCAAAGTCTGACTTCATGCATCAATTTTCGATATATACTCTATGTGCTATTAGGAACAAGGCCTTTCTTTTTTAGGGACCCTAATATACATATATTTTTTTAATTTATACTCACAGTTTACTACAATTTTTCTGTTCTATTTTCCATCTTTGCACAGAGTATACTTTCTGCTTTTATCCTGTTTTCATCAGCAATCCCATCTGCTGACCTTTCAGTGCAAACAATGGTAGGTTAAGACGTGGTGCGTCTCTTTTAAAATGGGGGGCTACAAATTAGAGAGCCCAGGCAGTAGGCTTTGTGAAGAGAATTACAGGATCTTCATTTGCAGTGTTTGAGTGATGTGGCAGATCTCATCTGTGCAACCATTTTGTATGTGTTGCTCAGGGACATGCAGATGAACGAGTGGCCGCTAATGCATTACTGAGTCACGTAACCTCCATCTGCTGTCCGTGGTGATCAGCCTTTTCACGGAGAAGAAAAAGAGGCTTTTTGTATTCTGTCCAACAAACACTCGCTGCTGTATATATTCTTTTTAGGCTTTTCTTTTCTGTGTGCTTAGCAGCAGAATGCCCGTCCCTACCTACATCGCCTAGTTCAACATTGAGCACCGTGAAAGGGTGAATAATTGTCCCGAGATGCAAATGACACAGACAATACAGTAACATTGTCTCCCCCGGGACAGAAGCCACTGTATAATTTCACTTTGTTAATTTAAATGCTGGTTTGCCAATGTGTCTGATAACATATTGAATCATACTGGAAAGAATCCCATTTCTGCCTACTTTTATTAAAGATAGTAGTGTGTGAGATTCAGAGAGGGCATCACTAAATCGGCTGCCTACAAATCTGTATATGGTGACAGTAACCTTAGTGCTTCCTGTACGGGAGCTGGTTAGTCTTTACGTTATATTCTGAATATTATACCTCGGCCAATAGTTTATAAAGCACTGCAGATTACACTGGTCTGTTGTAGTAGGAGAATAAGCCGTACCCATCTGAAGTACATACAGCAGCACTTAATGCAAGTAGGAGGACATGGTGCCTCCATGTCAAACCTCAAGCTACAAGTCAAGGGTGATGAAGGGTTATTCCGGCGACATGAAATTTATGACCTGTTCTCAAAATTGGTCATCAATTTCACATTCTCTTAGACAATCACATCAAAAGAAATTGCCCAGCTCGCCATGGCAGAGCCGAGTCCCAGAGGTACACAGACAAGCCCAGAGATTGGCTGTAAATCCCAAAAGTCTAATCCAGCATTTAGATAAAACTTCTTCTTTATTGTAGGGAAATGAAAAAAAAACGATCTATAAACTGACCCAATAGTACCGTTGCTTACGCAGTTCGGTAAGGAGTTTTAAAAAAAAAATCTGCAGCTTGTAAACGATGGTACAATTGGGTCAGTGTACAAATAGTTTTTCTGCACTCTCCGACTCTCGGCACCTCTGCCGCTCAGCTGTTTAACCCCTTTATTTTTAATATTTTTCAAAACTTTTTTCTACTACACTTTTTAATAGTTCCCCTGGGGAACTTGAACAAGCAATCATTAGATTGCTTCTCTCAGAGACTCCAAAGCATTAGCGTAGGATTCTGAGAATTTCACTGTGTTCCTACAAAGACCTGCATGTGGCCTATCTGCGGTACCCTCGGATCATTCAGGAGGACCGAGGCGGTCACACGCACTATCCACTTTCCCCGATCCCCGCTAAGGGGACCGTTACACGCTATGGGTTTTTGAGCTCCTGGATGCTGTGGTCACAAATTTACTGTGTTCAGTTGGGAAGGGGTTAATGGGGCTGCAGCAGTATTGTGAGATCTGCATCCTCTTCCACGTTTGCCTGCACACTGCCTACATTCTAGTGGTGGTGCAGTGTAATTACAACTACTTGTCCCATTCAAGTGATAATTACCATGTAGACAGTGTGCAGGTACACATTGAAGCGAACACCAGGGATGCAGCCACTTTAAACAACTGATCAGCCGGGGTAACAGGAATCCAACCCCCACATATCGTAGGATAGGTATTCAGTATCACAAAACCATAATGCCCTTTTAAAGAGTATCTGTCAGGAGGAATCGTCCTATTAGGCCAGGTATAATGCTTGGTAGAAGTGCCTACATGATTAAAGCCATGCTTGTCTTCTCCTGATCCATTGTGGCATCTGAGATAAATATGCAACTAGGTCTTGCCTGCACCGAGGACAGGCCGTAGCCGCTCAGTGCTCCTTGGCTCCTCCTCTCTGCCTTCCAAGACAGTCCACCCCGCACTACATCAAGTGATATAGCCAGTCGTACAATTTGTTTTGTCACCTGGCGGAGAGGCTAAGGAGGAGCTACAGTTTGCACCAAGTGGCTAGGACCCTTCCTTAGTGCATTAAGCCCTATGTTGCTTGCTGTTTACAACTAAATGCCATCATGGATCATAGTTCCAAATGTGGCCTTCAAATCACCAGTTATATTTAAATGTGGCTTTTTAATGTAAAAAAAAAGTTGAAAATCTGAATCTTAATTTTAGCACTTTGCCAGCCTGGGGAAGGGGATGTTTGTATGGTATAATCTGGGTTATAACTATAAGAGGTGATAAGGTAGTACTCACACCCAGGCCCCAATGGGGACTGATACAAGTTTTGTATTGGGCCCTAAGAGCATTAAAGGGGTTTTTCCGGGATTACTGTGGTTTTTAACAGATATGCTCATGTAGTTGCTCACCTTATGTAAATCTTCTCTATGATTTGTTCCTAGTTTGGGCTCTCTCGACCGGTTTTCTTCATCGCTCTGGTTTACATCCTGTATGTAGCACTTCCTGTTGCTGCATCCAACCAAACCCATAATGCACTTCTCCTCCTTCTCCTAACAACGCCCAGCTAGCTTATAGCTCCTCCCACCAGCTAGTTACATAGACACTCCCCTATCACTGCCCCCGTATCTGCTTTGATATGCCTACTGGACAGCTCATTAAAAGGGGATGTGACATAAAAAATAATCTACATTTTGTAATTCTGCACCTGGATCTGAATAGTTTTGTAATTGTATGTAATTAAAATTTTTCTTTCTCTGTCCACGTCTCTGAGTTGGTCGCAGACACTCAGTTTTAAACCTTCAACTGTCACCAGCCCATATCCTCTATTAGAAGCTGTGGCAGTTACAGGGAAAGAGCTACAGCTGAAATGACACGCCCCCTCCCCCTCAGAAAAGGGGTCCTTTGTGCCTCAATATGCAACTTTTCCCCGCTCACGCCAGTTCTAAAAAAGTGGGCGGGGAAAGGGACAGGACGGAAGGCAAGTCTCATTTACCATTTTCTACACCTGTTTTAGGCATGGTCTATATGTAGGAAGCTGTCTTACATTTAGAAGTGGCGGTGGATCCGCCAAAGTTATGTAGAGGCTGGCGCCAATGCAGGGCTTAATTAAGAAAGGCGTCTAAAACGGCGGTCTTAATAAATGTGCCCCCTAATTTTTATACATGCACAAATTTATAGTACATTGCAATATCGTGGTATTTTTTCTAATTGTGATCCACATTGCTTAGTTTGTGCCACAGAACCATTTTGGATAGAATTTTCAATGTGAGCTGCTATATGGGCCAAGTGTAATTGTACCTTTCACTGTTGTAGCATGTCTTATGCGTCTTCGGTTTCCCGTCTCGCCACTGCCCGCCTGAACTTGGAGCTTTTGGCCTCCTCTAGGCCCCATCCTTAGGTCTCATGCACACGATTGCCTGCTGCATGGGCACTGTCTGTGGGGCAGCCGAATGCGGATCGCAGACCCATTCACCTAAAAGGGGTCCCCGATCTGCATCCGGCAGTCCGCAGCTCAAAAAAGTAGTGCATGCACTACTTTTTTGCATTGCCGCGGCACGAACAGAAAACCCACGGAAGCACTCCGTAGTGCTTCCGATTCATTCCTCCGTTCCACATCTCCGCGATCCGGGGTGCACACTGCCAATGTATTGCAGTCCCCCTGTATGCGGCCTGCAATACGGCCAGGCAACAGCAGTGGGCATGAGCCCTAATACTGATAAGTCATTTGATTAGGTCCCTGGTTAATTTGCCCATGAGGCTAATTTATCTTAATGCGCAATTGTAAATCCAGGAGTCGGCTTTGCTGCTCGTTAACAGCAAGCATATCGTTTCAGAAACACTTGTCATTTTTAGGTCACAACTGACATCCTTGAATATAATTTACTTATGAACTGCATGGAGAGGCTCGTGGACGCTTGAGGAAGCGACATTTTCACAGCAGGAGACCAAATCCAAATGAAGCAGTCAGTTGCAGGTGCACAGCCATAGAAGGGAGCTATTTACCCCGGAGCTGGAAAGCCTGCGCCAAGAAAGCGAGCGCGCACACACACACACACACACACTCTTGTATTTCTGCCAGAAGTATTCAGAGGGGGACCAAATAATGGTTATTCAGTTCACTTTAATGAGATGCATTGCCCACTGCTCAAAGACTGAGGCGCTCTCTTTTCTTATGCTAATCTGGCACCATTAGAGCCTGCCCGTCTGTAACTTTTCTAGCCCTGTACTTAATCCATCCTGCTCACTCAACCCAAAAACCAGAGCAGCAAATGGCAAAAGGGTGACTGCCTGCATGGGATCCATCTGTTGCGTAGCACTACCATTAATTCCTGCATCATGCATGTGTACTGGGGTTTGGGGAGAATGAAGATTTAATTTCAATGGCTTTGGAAAGACCATCTTGCCGCAGAGATATGAGGCTGTTGCTTCGTGTCTTTCTTCATTTCCCCTAAACAGCCTGCCGATGTCTTATTTATGTGTAAGGCGAATCGGGGAAAGCAATTCATTCTCAACTATTCCGCTGATGGAGGCAAAACTTGTCTTAAGTGGGTTATTTATTAAGCTCTGAAATAGAATTTATTTCACCCAAACTGAATCCGTTATTTACAGTCAGTGCCCGGCCTGTGCTGCCAGAGGAGTTCTGTGCTTGTGTGTGTATGCAGATTATATGAGCATATGTTTGCAGAGAATATCTATCTCATATCTTATATATCTATCTCATATCTATTTATCTCCTATCTCATATCTGTCTAATCTAGCTATCTATCTCTCTATCTCCTATCTTATCTATCTCCTACCTATCTATCTCTCATATCTATCTCATATCTGTCTAATCTAGCTATCCATCTCATATCTAGGTAGATAAATATGACATAGCTAGAAAGACAAGAGATGATAGATATAAGAATAGATATTTCTCGTATCGGTCCATTTATGTCATCTATCTAATATCTATCCTATATCTATCCATCATCTAGCTATCTACCTATCTCATATCTATCTATCTCATATCTCTCTATCTATCTCATATCTATTATATATCTATCTACTATCTATATATATCTCACATCTATCTATTTATCTCATATCTCTCTCTGTCGATCTATCTATATCATATCTGTCTAATCTAGCTATTCATCCGCTATCTATCTATATACCTCATATCTAGGTAGATATGAGATAGCTAGAAAGGCGAGATGATAGATATGAGATATAGATATTTCTCATATCAGTCCATCTATATCTATCTCATATCTATCTCATATCTATCAAATTTTTATTTCTATCATTATTATTTTGTCTGTCTGCAGCGAGCCCCAGAGGGGCCCTGGTGCAGAGGATGGCAGTGGTTGTGTCACAGTGTCCTCCCTCAGACGGTTTCTCCCTGCGGATCTGTACAGTGGAAATTAAGTTTTGAAGAATGAGGCCAGAAGTAAACGTATAAGTCTTTTTTGAAGTACAACATAGAACAGAACTTCAGATACATTCAATAGCAGCAGACTTGAAGTGCAGTCTTTTGGCACCAGTAAGGGTGATGGAGCCAGGTTGTTTGACAGAGTTTAGCACTAGTTCTTTACTGGCCTTGTAGTAGTCTGAGTGATGGGTGTCTTAGTCGCAGTCCCTCACCTTCCAGCAATGTCTTAGATGATTGTCTTCTCAAGGATTAACTTGAGTCTCCATTTTGTTGATCTCTGTGGAGAATTTGTTACAGGAGCAGGAGCCCAGATGTGTGCTTCCCTCTCTGCTCTGTAGCTCAACAGGAGTTCCCCCTCCTGGCAGGAAGCAAGACAAGTCCACTCCTACCAAGAGGGGAGGAACAGGGTTGTTGGCCTCAACCTTTGCCAATCATACCTTACTGGTAGTTATGGCCAGTTACACGAAAAATAAATAATATAATATTTGTCTGTCTATCCTTATCTCTATCTAATCACTCCTTCTGTCTAGCAGTTACAGGAATATACTAGTTTCGGCTAATAAATGTTATTCTATGTACAATGTTATATAAACACTATACCATTCTCCAATATCTTATAAATTGCACATGCATGTGTAGCACTGTAACAAGTGTCATTCAGTGACGTGATAAAGGAGGACCATTCATGTCACCTGACTTTATGGATAATCTTTTCTGCTATTCCTCTATTATTCCTTCTGAGAGTTATGGTGAATTGCCAGCAGTCTGCAGTTAAGGTCCATCTGGCTGTTACCAGTTGGGGGTGTCTGGAACTGGTAGCACTGATTGGATAATGTCAGACTGTTCAGGGAAGCTCCCTCCCCCCAGCAGGTAACACCCAGATGGACCTTTATTGCAGACTTGTAATTCATTCCTAAACTTCTGTCAGGATCAATAGTGGAACAATACAACATAGCCATGGGAATAGATGCTCCAGAATGATTACATTGGGAATACATGTAGATAATAAAACAGACATGTCAGAAGAGGTGACAGGTCCGCCTTACATCTTTACCGGTCAGTATCATTGGATTGTATGATGTGATAAAATTCCTTATCGCAATGATTTCTGTATCTCCTCAACACTGGCACATCTGGGATTGTGCGCTGATGTATAGTAGGTGTCTGTATTCTGGGAACATAGCCAGGCAGAAAGTGCTGAATGAACCCTGGATGGAGATTACCGTCCTGTATAACATACAACTGAAAGATGTCATATTATATTAGGCTGTCAGCTGGCTCGAGAGATCATAATATGCACATAGTCTCAGGCTCTTCCTTCTACATGTGAAGGAAGTCACGTCTTTAACGCTGGCACAGCTCATCTAAAGCAAGAAGCCATCTGCCAAGGTGACTTTTAGATTGCGTCTGTCTGTGCCGTTGGAGCCTTGAACAAATCCTAGACACTAAGGGGGACATTTACTAAAAGAAATTCACCTATTTTTTATGTATTTCTGGCGCAGATTGCGGTGCAAAGGTAATTTGTGCTGCAATCTGCAATTTTTTCCCGCTCATGCTAGGTCTAAAAATGAGGGCGTGAAAGGGGACGGGCCAGCAGAAAATGGCCTGAATTTAAGCCAGCAAGGGATGTGGATTTAGACCAGCCGTAGACGCGCCGAAGTTATGTATAGGCCTGCACCTCTTCATAACTTCGCCGGAACCGCTGCCAGCGCACGGGGTTATTAAGACAGATATCTAAAATGCCGGTCTTTACATCTGACCCCTTAAATCTTGTAAGGTTCATGTACAGATGGGTTTTATACCAATGAAAGAATATCATAGTGACCTAACCTAGTATTCTGAATTAGGGAGACCTACCACCAGATGAGGCCGTTCTCCAAACTGGATAGTGCTATCAGGCTATGTTCACATGTGACAGATACATACCTCCCTACTTTTGAAATGACAAGGAGGGACCATTGCAGCATATTTTTTAATATTAATCCACACCTCTAACTCCGCCCAATGCATATTATACTCACCCAGTCCCCTTAGTGCCCCCACACATAAGTTATATCTACACTGTGCCCGCTTACTGTAGTAATGCCCACTTTTTAGGGTTCAGTTACTACATATATTGCACATGCATGTGCCCCGTTTCAGTAGTTATGCTCACATAGTGCCCTCCTTTTTCACTCGTAATGCCTACATTGTGTCCCTTTTCAGTAGTTATGCCCACGTTATGTCCTCCTTTCAGTAGTTATGCCCTCATTGTACCCCGCCTTTCAGTAGATATGCCCTAATTGTACCCCACCATTCAGTAGATATGTCCTCATTGTGCCCCCTTTTTAGTTCTGATTCTATAACTAAAAGGACATACTCACCTAGGCGTTCCTCCAATGGTTGGAATACATCCTGCGCTCCAGAGCAGGCACAGTGAGGTCACACATTGCATTGCTGAGCTGTGTAGGGGGGTAGGCTGATTCCCCGGCCTGCACATTCCTCCCACACAGCCCAGCGGTACTATGTATGACCGCAGCATGCCTGCTGTGGAGCACTGGCAATTGAGTTGAATGGTGAAGCGGGGAGACCGCTCCTGAGGAAACAGAAATCCAGGACTGTCCGTGAGGGTTGGGAAGTATGCAGGCATGCTGCTTGTTTTGTGCAAGCAGTAGCGGCAAAAGTCTCATCATGGTGGAAATAGTGTAGTCCTGCAGTGCAGATTTTAAATCATTGGTAGATTTCAACCCTTTGAAATGCATGTGTCGAGTGTGTGTCAAATCCACAGATTTTGTTGCAAATTTGTTGCCGGTGTTTTTTCACTATGTGGACCTCTGTGGTGGCACAATTGATGAGGACGATGTTGCACCTATAAATGTCATGATGGCTGTGACATGGGTCATTAATGTCTCTCTTCCAGTGTCTAACATGGCTATTGCGCTCTATTAGTCCTCTGTCCTAATGCCACGTCTGTGTTATATTTGGTTTAGTGCTGCGGTGTTAATACTATAACATTGCTGGTCTGCTAGCTATTACATTTAATACACATCAGCTTTAGGAAACTAATATGATTTAACGTCACGTTCCTACCAAGCACAGTCATCTTATGAAGCATTTGCTTGTTTTTATTTGGATGGATCCAATTTGCAGCCAGCCCATAAAAAGCCATAGAGGGCAGCAATGTATAGAGGCTTGGCAGTATAGAAAAATATTTCCTTGTCTATGAATTGTGAGGTCAAGGCCTGTGCTCGGTGTGATAATCCTGCATATGAAACTTTATAGCCTCCAACCATTGTAAAAGGTATTGCATGCTTTAATTGAATACATTTGTACTTGCTCAGATAATATATGCAATTTGTAATGCTTTTGATCTCAGGCAGAGGGCTGAACTAGACAGCTAATCTTGAATGGTATGATCCAGGATATGTAATCCTGCCTGAGCTGCAGTAGTGGGTATACATTTCACAAGAGTAGATACATTTTCTAATATTGATGTTATTTCTGGCAGTGGAGAGTGCTCTTAGGCCCTTCATCTACTGCATGTGCTGCTCGCTGTAAAATATGTTTTGGTTCTGAATGCCACTTTATATGGACTTAACATAAATACTGTATATACACACACCGGTCAGCCAGAACATTAAAATCACCTACCAGGTATTATATGGGCCCCCTTTGTGCCATCATCTTTGACCTGCTGATGCATGGTGCCCTGTGGGATTGGGCACCCAGATGTTAGTAGCATCTCTTTTAAGTCCTGTAAGTTTTGAGTAAGAACCTCTGTGTATCTATGCTTATTATGCTTGTTTTCTAGCATATCGAGAGCTGGAGAACTTGAAGGCAAAGTCAGGACTTTGATCTCTTTGTTATGTTCCTCTAACCATTCCTGAACAATTTTTACAGGGTGTCAGGGTGTATCTTTCCTACTGAAAGAAGCAAATGCTATTAGGGAATACCACTGTCAAAATGTTTAGGTAGGTGGTGTATGTATGTGTGTGTGTGTGTATATTTATATTTGTATATGTATATATATATATATATATATATATATATATATATATATATATACACAGTACAGACCAAAAGTTTGGACACACCTTCTTATTCAAAGAGTTTTCTTTATTTTCATGACTATGAAAATTGTAGATTCACACTGAATGCATCAAAACTATGAATTATATACATAACAAAAAAGTGCGAAACAACTGAAAATATGTCATATTCTAGGTTCTTCAAAGTATCCACCTTTTGCTTTGATTACTGCTTTGCACACTCTTGGCATTCTCTTGATGAGCTTCAAGAGGTAGTCACCTGAAATGGTTTTCACTTCACAGGTGTGCCCTGTCAGGTTTAATAAGTGGGATTTCTTGCCTTCTAAATGGGGTTGGGACCATCAGTTGCAGGTGGATACACAGCTGATAGTCCTACTGAATAGACTGTTAGAATTTGTATTATGGCAAGAAAAAAGCAGATAAGTAAAGAAAAACGAGTGGCCATCATTACTTTAAGAAATGAAGGTCAGTCAGTCCGAAAAATTGGGAAAACTTTGAAAGTGTCCCCAAGTGCAGTCACAAAAACCATCAAGCGCTACAAAGAAACTGGCTCACATGTGGACCGCCCCAGGAAAGAAAGACCAAGAGTCACCTCTGCTGTGGAGGATAAGTTCATCTGAGTCACCAGCCTCATAAATCGCAGGTTAACAGCAGCTCAGATTAGAGACCTGGTCAATGCCACACAGAGTTCTAGCAGCAGACACATCTCTAGAACAACTGTTAAGAGGAGACTGTGTGAATCAGGCCTTCATGGTAGAATATCTGCTAGGAAACCACTGCTAAGGACAGGCAACAAGCAGAAGAGACTTGTTTGGGCTAAATAACACACGGAATGGACATTAGACCAGTGGAAATCTGTGCTTTGGTCTGATGAGTCCAAATGTGAGATCTTTGGTTCCAACCACCGTGTCTTTGTGCGACGCAGAAAAGGTGAACGGATGGACTCTACATGCCTGGTTCCCACCGTGAAGCATGGAGGAGGAGGTGTGATGGTGTGGGGGTACTTTGCTGGTGACACTGTTGGGGATTTATTCAAAATTGAAGGCATACTGAACCAGCATGGCTACCACAGCATCTTGCAGCGGCATGCTATTCCATCCGGTTTGCGTTTAGTTGGACCATCATTTATTTTTCAACAGGACAATGACCCCAAACACACCTCCAGGCTGTGTAAGGGCTATTTGACCATGAAGGAGAGTGATGGGGTGCTGTGCCAGATGACCTGGCCTCCACAGTCACTGGACCTGAACCCAATCGAGATGGTTTGGGGTGAGCTGGACCGCAGAGTGAAGGCAAAAGGGGCAACAAGTGCTAAGCATCTCTGGGAACTCCTTCAAGACTGTTGGAAGACCATTTCAGGTGACTACCTCTTGAAGCTCATCAAGAGAATGCCAAGAGTGTGCAAAGCAGTAATCAAAGCAAAAGGTGGCTACTTTGAAGAACCTAGAATATGACATATTTTCAGTTGTTTCACACTTTTTTGTTATGTATATAATTACACATGTGTTAATTCATAGTTTTGATGCCTTCAGTGTGAAACTACAATTTTCATAATCATGAAAATAAAGAAAACTCTTTGAATGAGAAGGTGTGTCCAAACTTTTGGTCTGTACTGTATATATAATGTGTGATTATCAGGAACCAAGGTTTGCGGGATACATCGTGGTGGTTATTGCTGGAACACCATCATGAAATAAATATGTCCATCAGGTTACAGAGAAAAATTTAATAGCCAGTAAAACTAGCCACAGAGATGAAAGCACTGGAGCCCTGATACAGTACCTGGTTCAGCCACCTAATACTTTACATTCTGCTGTATGGGTCACATCACGCTGTATCGATAAATATTTGGTTGGTGTAGTAGCTTTTTGCAGCATAATTACACTACTATGCACATTCTGTCACCTTTCTGATGTATGTCTTGTGCTGCCTGTATGGTTACACCTTGATGTCCTACTTGACAATAGTTCTTGTAAGCTCTCTCATCATTAACTTAATTTCTTCTCTTACAGATTGGTCAGAGGCAACAAGTTTTAGTAACAGAGGAATCTTTTGACCTTCAATACTATGTAGCCCACAATCGATACTATGAACAGGTAAATGATAAAATGTGTACAACCTTGAAGATCAGATGGATATTTGCTAGCAAATTATGACAGTATACGGTCATGTCAACCTCTAAAACGAATGCATTGATTCCTCTAGCATTTTAGTTTTATCTTATCCCAAACCATAATCATTTCCTTCTGAAAGCTAAATATAAAGGAGAAAGAAAGGAGCTTGGTCCAATAAAATATTCTTTGTGGTTTGTTAGATGTTATTATTTTCACCAGCAAATAAGTTTTATATGTGAATTATTAAAGATGTCGTAGTCTTTTCCTTTCCTTCATTACCAATCTTTTTGATTGTCTTAAAGCGGGGATGCTCAACCTGTGGCCCTCCAGCTGTTGTACAACTACAACTCCCACTATGCCCTTCTGTAGGATGATAGCTGTAGGCTGTTAGGGAATGATGATGAGTTTTGCAACAGCTGGAGGGCCGCAGGTTGAGCATGCCTGTCTTAAAGAAACCCGTTTTTTTGGACTTTGACCCGGAGGGAGCCACTTCCAAAAGATGCTGCTGGATTACAGAGTGGTCATAACCATGGAAATGAGAACTGTATAATGTGATGGAAAAATGAATCGAACTAGTCTGCTCACCTGTTTTCCATTGCTTCATTCGAAAAATGGTCACTGAGGGTCCCACCCATCAGTGGCCTCCATTCACTTAAGCTTTATTCATATGTCCTTGACAAAACAGTGATTCATCCGTTTGGTCCATGTGTCCATTTTTTGCCCTTCGTGTTTCATCCGTATTCCACAGATACTTCTAGGCTGAAAATTAATTTTTAGAGCATCTCCTGCCAATGGTCAATGAAAATCACTGACAAAACACGGATGCCATCAATGTTGTGTCTGTGGTTTTCCCTGACCAACAGACTACAGTTGGAGTGTTTGGTCCACATCACAGACCAAAATATTGCATGTTTCCTTGGTTTTTCCAATGACCCACAGTCAGTGGAAAATCTCTGATGTGTGAATAAACACATTAATCAGTGGGTATGTTTGCCGTCTGAGGAGTACAAGGCTAGCACACGTCTGTGATTGATAGACGTGTGAATAAGCCCTTACAGTGGGATAGACCGCTCTGCGCTAGTTCCCCTCTCCTCCCCAGTGTAAGTGAATGGAGCCTGATGGGTGGACTCAGTGTTTATTTTTAGAAAACAGCACCAGGAAGCAGGTGAGCAGACCAGCAAATAAACATACGTTAAAACATAGGCATACTAAACCATCGGACAATGGTGCCGATTGTCTAATAATGCCCGTCACTAACTGCATGTATGTGCTGTTCCCAGATGCCAGTAATAAATAGTGGCCAACCCAGGGCTACAGACAAAAAAAAATATCAAGTTGCCATTGGCTCCTAACCTGAAAAATTTAGGAGCCCAATTAAAAAATTTTGTCGCCAAATTTAAAATACATATAATTACGGTATAATTTTTAAAAAAACACATGTCTTACCTAGGGTTGTCACGATACCAACATTTTGACTTGATTTCGATACCATAAAAAAGTATTGCGATACTCGATACCACGTGAAAAAAAACTCCAAAAAAGCTGCGTGCATTCCAGATTTTATGGAACGTCTGGACCTAACCTAATTTTTGTCGGGACAAGGTGAATAAATAATGGCAAATTGCATGTTTTTTTTTTCTGTTACGGCATTCACCGGATAAGAGAGATTTTTTAATATTTTAATAGGTTGCACTTTTTCGGGCGTGGCGATATGTAATTTTTTTTATTGTTTGTTTATATATTTTATATGTAAAATTGGGCAAGGGGATTATTTAAACTTAATATTTTGGCGTTTTTTTTTAACCTTTTTTTTAATTTTTACTTTTTATATAGTAACTATTTCCCCCCCTTAGGGGCTAGCACTTGGGATCTTTCATCCCTTGTCCTATTCACCCTGATGGAGTTCTATCAGGGTGAATAGGACGTTATACTCTCCCTGCTGCTCTGTTCTTTGTGCACACAGCAGCAGGGCGCTCCATGGTAACCGATCGGATCCCCAGGCTTACACTGCTGGGGCTCCGATTGGAACTGCCACAAATTATTATAATACTTGGGGTGGGGAGCACTGCACCACCAATGATTCTACTTTATAATACTGGGGTTGGGAGGGGGGTGTTCGATGCACTGTGCCACCAATGAATATAGATTTTGCTTAATACATGGTTAATAGCGGCAGATCGCAGCTCGCAGTCATAGAGGCTGGGTGCCGGGTATGGGATATGGCCGGCACCCGCAGCGCAGCCTGCGTTTGTATTAAGCATAAACTATATTCATTTGTGGTGCAGTGGCCACAGCCCCTCCCCTCCTTCTCCCTGCTATCAGCCCATTGGTGGCAGCGGCACAGGGGGGGAGGGACTGCCTCCTTCTCCCCTGTGCTGTTGAGAAGAACATGGCCGCGCTGACAGCAGCGCGGCCCATGTCAGTTCCTCGTGTGTGAGAGGCAGAGCGGCGGAGGGTCTAGGCGCAAATGGCGTCAAGACTACAAAGTCTTGTCGCCATTTAGGTCGCCATCTGGAGCCCTGCAACCCCTATAACTTTAACAGCAGTTTACGCATATTGCGGGAACAAGCTTACGGTTACAATCTTTCATAGAGGCCACAAACTTGATGGTTACACACTGTATCAAAGCACAGAGCTTGACTGCTACACACACATATGTGAGGCACAGATCCTGGTTATCAGTAGCAATGGAGCAGTCTCTATAGTCAGCTTAGTTAAGTAAGTGCTTAGGTAGCTGCCAACAATTAACAGAACAATCTTTAGGCAGCTGCCAACCATGACAGGACAGTCTCCACCACCCAAAGTGTATTCACAGCAGGTGTAACAGAATTTACACAGGTGAAAATGCTGCAACGGTTTGCCTGACAAACCTTACACAATCACACTAACATGATACTCTGCGCATCAAAAGGGTTGTGGTTCGAACGATAACAACTCTAATAACGGCTCGTTGTCACTCGATCAAATCAATTATCTACTGAACCTTTAGACCTATCCACATTACTGGGTCTAGGCTAGCAGTGTGTCTGGAACCACTTGTGATATCCACGGCAGTCTACACACAAAGTGAGCGCTTAATCTGCAACAGCAGTACAGAACAGGTCCACGTCATAAACAGTGCTCCATAACTGCCCCATCGGATCTCAGAATCACTAGTCCTTTCAGCAGGCTCCAACCATGGCTCCTCCTCACTGCTAACTAACTCATGGCTGGTGCACCTTGAGAATCACTCTGCCATACACTCTCTAACTGACCATAAGGCTCTCTGATCTCCTCTTATTTAAAACCAGCCAGCCGTCACTTGTAAAGCAATCTGTGTTTCGGAGTGCTACTTCGTCCTGACATGTGACTCCTGACCTTAGCCAACCTGTGACAATCGCCATATAGGTATATTGCCTTAAAGAACACATTAACTTAATAACGCCATTCAGGTATAATTACAGTACCTGCAGTAAAATGCATTTTAGTCATCACATACATTCCAAGGTTCTGCACAACAAAACACAGCATAGCTTATACATACATACATACATACATATTCATAGTATAACATGATAAAACATAACATAATGGTAGTCACCAGTTAGCTAATTGGTGGTACACACTTTAAATTGGTTTTCCAGGCTCCTGATATTGATGAATTATCCTCATAATAGGTGAATATCTGATTGGCGAGGGTCCAGCACCCTGCACCTCCACTGATCAGCTTTTTCCTGCAGCCTCCGGCACTGAAGCTTTGAATTGAACAGGAATCACAGTTCCGTTAAGGATACATGTTAAAAACCGCTTTGCCTAATCTGTCGATGCGTTTCAACTGTTACACAGTCTTACTCATGAGATCTGATACAGATGAGCTATCCTTAGGATGTCATATATATATTTTCCTGGTTAACCCCCTTTAAGGAAGCAGTCAGGGAGATCTGGCACTGATGGAGCACCCTGACTGTGGACCATAAGACACAGACCATTTTAAGCAAGATTTATTCCTACTAAAAAAAGTGAATCTTATAGTCCAAAAATACTGTGTATTAAATTAAGAAGTCCATATTTTAAGTATATATACAGTTGCAAGAAAAAGTATGTGAACCCTCTGAAATGATATGGATTTCTGCACAAATTGGTCATAAATGTGATCTGATCTTCATCTAAGTAACAACAATAGACAATCACAGTCTGCTTAAACTAATAACACACAAAGAATTAAATGTTACCATGTTTTTATTGAGCACACCATGTAAACATTCACAGTGTAGGTGGAAAAAGCATGTGAACCCTTAGATTTAATAACTGGTTGAACCTCCTTTGGCAGAAATAACTTCAACCAAACGTTTCCTGTAGTTGCAGATCAGACTTGCACAACGGTCAGGAGTAATTCTTGACCATTCCTCTTTACAGAACTGTTTCAGTTCAGCAATATTCTTGGGATGTCTGGTGTGAATCGTTTTCTTGAGGTCATTCCACAGCATCTCAATTGTGTTGAGGTCAGGACTCTGACTGGGCCACTCCAGAAGGCGTATTTTCTTCTGTTTAAGCCATTCTGATGTTGATTTACTTCTATGCTTTGGGTCGTTGTCCTGTTGCAACATACATCTTCTGTTGAGCTTCAGTTGGTGGACAGATGGTCTTAAGTTCTCCTGCAAAATGTCTTGATAAACTTGGGAATAAATTTTTCCTTCGATGATAGCAATTCGTCCAGGCCCTGACGCAGCAAAGCAGCCCCAAATCATGATGCCCCCACCACCATACTTCACAGTTGGGATAAGGTTTTGATGTTGGTGTGCTGTGTCTCTTTTTCTCCACACATAGTGTTGTGTTTCTCTTACAAACAACTCAACTTTGGTTTCATTTGTCCACATAATATTTTGCCAGTACTGCTGTGGAACATCCAGGTGCTCTTGTGCAAACTGTAAACGTGCAGCAATGTTTTTTTTGGACAGCAGTGGCTTCCTCTGTGGTATCCTCCAGGAAATCCATCCTTGTTTAGTGTTTTATGTATCAGGGATGTTGGCATATGCCAGAGACTTTTGTAAGTCTTTAGCTGACACTCTAGGATTCTTCTTCACCTCATTGAGCAGTCTGCGCTGTGCTCTTGCAGTCATCTTTACAGGATGGCTACTCCTAGGGAGAGTAGCAGCAGTGCTGAACTTTCTCCATTTATAGACCATTTGTCTTACCGTGGACTGATGAATAGCAAGTCTTTTGGAGATACTTTTATAACCCTTTCCAGCTTTATGCAAGTCTAAAAATTCTTTAATCATAGGTCTTCTGAGAGCTCTTTTGTGTGAGGCATCATTCACTTCAGGCAATGCTTCCTGTGAAAAGCAAAACAACTGGTGTGTGTTTTATATAGGGCAGGGCAGCTGTAACCAACACCTCCAATCTCATCTCATTGACTGGACTCCAGTTGGCTGACACCTCACTCCAATTAGCTCTTGGAGATGTCATTAGTCTAGAGGTTCACATACTTTTTCCACCTGCACTGTGAATGTTTACATGGTGTGTTCAATAAAAAACATGGTAATATTTAATTCTTTGTGTGTCATTAGTTTAAGCAGACTGTGATTGTCTATTGTTGTGATTTAGATGAAGATCAGATCATATTTTATGACCAATTTGTGCAGAAATCCATATCATTCGAGGGTTCACATACTTTTTCTTGCAACTGTGTGTATGTGGTATGTATATGTGTGTGTGTGTGTGTGTGTGTATATATATATATATATATATATATATATATATTTTTTTTTATTATTATTATTATTATTATTTTTTTCTTTAGCTTATGTTATAAGTTATGCTTACTCTATGTGGTGCATGTACAGTGTATACACTAGGCATATACAGTGACACCTATCACTAATTGTATGCGACAGAGTAGTATATAGTGCCTGAAGTACCTTTAGAAAAAACACATATTTTGGTATCTTTAACATCACTTTATCTGTCTGCATATTTTGACTGTGTATATGCAGGAGGAGTTTTAAATTAAACCCTAATTACACTAATTTTTACAGTCTGCTTTTCATAAGACAATAGTAATTTGAAGTGCACTTTTAATTACATCTATTAAATGTTATATTGCATTACACTCCTGGAAACCTTACCAGCGTTAGCTGATAACACTATGTATTTAAGAAAGGCAATAGAAAGCTGCTGTGTGGATTATTTTTTTAATCTAAAATTTCAATGCTCTATCCATTGTGCTACAGACCCATGTGGGATAATTCTTACAGCCACATTGTTTTGGTTGATTAACTATGCATTCACACATGTCTACATTATAAAGTATAGAAAAATTGATCTAAGTGGCTAGTTAGAAATCATCGGGTTGAAGCTTATGTAGCATTACAGATGTAGCAGTCATACCTGGGTTAAGGTGCCTGAGTAGTCCCTCTGCCATGTAAGTAGTATTATAAATTACACTTTAGGTGGGGGTTCTCTTACAGCTATTACATAGGGGCCCAGGAGCCTTAAGGTAAGAGCCCCCTTTATTCTCGATTTAAAAAAAATTTTTTTATAGGAAGTCTGTCAGCAAGAAATTTACTGTTAAACCAGGCACGATGCCTTGTACGTTTAATTCAGCTGAATGGAATGATACCTTTCTGGAGAAAATGTACATTTCATAATTATGCAAATGCTCGGTTACATGCACGGAGGATGGACCCAAGCTACTCTGTGCACCCTTGCTCCTCCTGTTCCTCTGAAGCCCCCTCTCTCCTACATTCATAGGGCCAAATTTCTGCAGTGTCATCTCGCCTGGCCCGGTCGATCAAAAAGGTGTAGGAGAGTCTGGCAGAAGAAGCGAATGTGCACTGAATAGCTTGGGCCGGCCGGCAGTGCATTAAGCCACTCATTTGCATATGGAGAAAAAGTTAAGAAAAATAAGCAGATAACTAAGACAGATACAAGTCGTTACATTTAACAGTCAGGGGTAGCTGCTAAATACAGCTATTTTACCAGAGAAGTGGCATTGATTGGTTGGATCTCAGTCTGAGGCATTGTATGTTGAGTCTAGTTTCAATGACGATGGGTCAGAAAAGAGCATTCTATGTTGAAAATATTGTATCCTGAGGGATCACTGTAATTATCACTGTAGTATTGACTAACATAAATAGTGATTGTTTTTCTTCTTTTCTCGTATGTAATATTTGTTTTTTTCCAAGGTCCTTGTCCCGAAGGAACAAACATTCATGGGGAAAATGGTTGAAGTAGAAATTTTTGAAGCAGGAAAACATTATATGAAAGGACATCCTTTGTCAGATTCCAAGGTGTATACTCCATCCATCGCACAACCATTAGAAAAAGGAAAAGTTTCTGGCCTGTCTGAGGTGAGTTTCTGTTCTCCATACTGTGTATATTTACTGGTGTTAAATATGTGTTTTTATTAGGATTAGGATTGTTATGTATATAAAATTTCACAATTAATATATACAGTAAGTCATAAAGAGTAACTGATGTTTTACTTTTTCCATAAATAACAAGTACAAGAGCTGATAAGAAGCTTTGTAATATATCATATTAAGGAAATTGCCCCTTTCTCCACTTATCAGACTCCTTTCTTCTTCCTGCCTCTTATCATGTATCTGTCAATTCACTGGTAAAATCCCTTGTCAGGGATGAAGGTGGATTATCAGCTCACTTGAGACATCGGGTACAATTCTTGCCTATAGAAGTCTAGGGAGAGGAGAGAGCAGCTGCAGAGAGATACAGATAGACAGAAATCTTGCTGATGCTAGTAAGTGTTTTACTGACTCACCGTAGTTCTGAATTCAAAGCTACACTGCTCATTACTGCCTAATAGAGTCCTCCATACTTGTGCCGCTTCTGAGCATATATGATAAATACAGGATGTAAGATATAGTCTTAAGTAGAGCCACATAGCATTATAAATCATGATAATGTTGTATGCTCTTGCAAGTCCACAATGGAGGATCACGGTCACACAGGGAGTGTGATTCCCGCTATGGACTCACTGGTGTGAAACAGCCCTTACACAAAGTCCCATAATGTTGCTGTTCTGATGGTTGGATGTTTAGCTCTCATCTCTGAACTCCAGACAGCGCTCAAACACGCTTTCAAGCCATATTCTTATCAGTTTGATTAGAATTTAGCTATAATGAGTGTTAATGTTAGGAGTTCAGAGATGAGGGCTATATATCCAGCTATCAGAACAGCAACATGATGAGACTTGGTGTGAAACAGAAAATAATAGTCTGCAGATAGATTGAAACTTAACCCTGGATAGGTTGGCCAATTGCAATAAATAATTTTTAGCCCAAAATGAGAAAATCCTAAAAAAAATAAAAATAAAAAAAAAACATTGCCCCTGAAGGTGTTCATAGTCTTTAAAGGAGATTTCTAAGACTTTAATACTAATGACCCATTCTCAGGATAGATCATCAATTTCTGATCGGTTGTGGTCCAACACACTGGACCTGCGCCGATTCAGCTTTTCCTAGGCCAGTGAGACGTTCATTGGTCATGTGGCCTAGGCGCAGCTCAGCCCTATAAAAGTGAATGGGGCTGAGCATGATACTCCTGAGGATGGGTCATTAGCTATTAAGTCTTGGAAAACCTTTTTAAGCCCCAGCAAATGTGAATCTACACTGAAAGAAGTAGTAATGCCTTTTATTACTAGCAGAATGGGCTGTAATGTATTTCTTTGTACCTAGCAGATATAACTGTTTTGACACCAGGACTTTATGAAAACTTTCTATCCAATCACTTAAAACCCCTGAAGGTGTTCATATTTTTCTAATTGTATTTTACTCATTTTGGGCTAAACATCATTTTTTCAATTAGTCTTTATTAAAAATAATGAGCCATTCTGTTACAAAGGGTTAATTGTTTTCTGGCTGTGTCAATTACTTTCACTTTGTGTCGTCATCTTATCTCCAAATTACTAAAAGGTCATAAACACTTATTTAAGCCACATTGTTATCAGCAAGGCAAGATCAGAACTGAGCTACAATGAGTGTTTAGGGAGGTCAGAGATCAGGAGCCCATCAGCTGAGCTGCCTGATGGAGCAGGGTGAAAATTCAGAACCTGCTACTAGAGAAGAAACTCAGACGGTGGTTCAAAATTCTTAATAGAGATCAATTGAAAAAATAATTTTTAGCCCAAAATGAGTACAATAATAAAAAAACTATTGCCCCCAAGGTATACTTAGCTTTTAAAGGGGGTTGTCTCACTTCAGCAAATGACATTTATCATGTAGAAGAAGTTAATGCAAGGCACTTACTAGTGTATTGTGATTGTCCATATTGCTTCCTTTGCTGGCAGGAATAATTTTTCCATCACATTATTCACCGCTTGTTTCCATGGTGAGGACCACCCTGCAGTTTATCAGTGGTGGTCGTGCTTGCTCACTATAGGAAAAAGCGCTAACAGTCCTGATGGAAGAATGAATCCAACCAGCAAAGGAAGCCATGTGGACAATCACAATACACTAGTGAGTACCTTGTATTAACTTCCTCTACATAATAAATGTGATTTGCTGAAGTGATACAACCCCTTTTAAAGTGTACCTTTCATGGTTTTGTATTAATTGCAATAAATACCTTTACTTGGGGGAGGGGGTACCCCCTGCTGATGCTGCCACCCTGCCTGATTTTTTTTTTTAAATATCGCTCCAGCACCCCGCTGTGCCGCTATTGAAGTCCTGGCTGCCATGGTATGTCAGTGAGCAGCATTATACTCACGTGCGCCGTGGTCGCCGGGCGCTCCTTCTTCTGTCTGTGCGGCGCATTGCTAATGCTTATAGCTCACATGCGCCGGGCGCTCTTTCTTCTCATAGGTCTGTGCGGCGCATTGCTAATGCTATAAGCATTAGCAATGCGCCGCACAGACAGAAGAAGGAGCGGCCACGGTGCACGTGAGTATAATGCTGCTCACTGACATACCATGGCAGCAAGGACTTCAGTAGCTTCCTGGCTGCCATGGTAACCGATCGGAGCCCCAGCATTACACTGCTGGTACTCTGATCGGAACTGCTGCTGCCACCAATGATGTGGGGGGGAAGGGGGCCCCTGCCACCAATGATCAATACTGGGGAGGGAGGGGGGGCGCACTGCTCACTGCCACCAATGATGGGGGGGGGGGGGGGGGACCCTGTGGCCACTGCCACCAATTAATACTGGGGAGGGAGGGTGGTGGGTTTGAGTTACCAGAGGGGGCTGATAAGAGGCTGGGGGGCACATGAGAGGCTGGCTGCCATGGCCAGCTCCCTGCTGTTGTGTGCACAAAGCACAGGGCAGCAGGGAGAGTGTAAAGTCCTATTCACCCTAATAGAGCTCTATTAGGCCTCTTTCACACAGGCGTTGCGGGAAAATGTGTGGGTGCGTTGCGGGAACACGCGCGATTTTTCTGCGCGAGTGCAAAACATTGTAAGGCTACTTTCACACTAGCGTTCGTCGGTCCGCTCGTGAGCTCCGTTTGAAGGGGCTCACGAGCGGACCCGAACGCAGCCGTCCAGCCCTGATGCAGTCTGAATGGAGCGGATCCGCTCAGACTGCATCAGTCTGGCGGCGTTCAGCTTCCGCTCCGCTCGCCTCCGCACGGACAGGCGGACAGCTGAACGCTGCTTGCAGCGTTCGGGTGTCCGCCTGGCCGTGCGGAGGCGTGCGGATCCGTGCGGATCCGTCCAGACTTACAATGTAAGTCAATGGGGACGGATCCGTTTGAAGATGCCACAATGTGGCTCAATCTTCAAGCGGATCCGTCCCCCATTGACTTTACATTGAAAGTCTGGACGGATCCGTCCGAGGCTATTTTCACACTTAGCTTTTTTTTTGCCATTTTAATGCAGACGGATCCGTTCTGAACGGAGCCTCCGTCTGCATTATTATGAGCGGATCCGTTCAGAACGGATCCGCCCGAACGCTAGTGTGAAAGTAGCCTAATGCATTTTGCACTTGCGTGAGAAAAATCGTGCATGTTTGGTACCCGAACTTCTTCACAGAAGTTCGGGCTTGGGATCGGTTTTCTGTAGATAGTATTATTTTCCCTTATAACATGGTTTTAAGGGAAAATAATAGCATTCTGAATACAGAATGCATAGTAAAATAGCGCTGGAGGGGTTAATTATTTTTTTTTTTTTTTTTTTTTTTTTTTTTTTTTTTTTTAACTCCCCTTAATCCACTTGTTCGCGCAGCCGGCATCTCCTTCTGTCTTCATCTTAGCTGTGTGGAGGAACAGGACCTGTGGTGACGTCACTCCGGTCATCACATGATCCATCACATGATCTTTTACCATGGTGATGGATCATGTGATGACCGGCGTGACGTCACCAGAGGTCCTGTTCCTCCACACAGCTAAGATGAAGACAGAAGGAAATGCCGGCTGCGCGAACAAGTGGATTAAGGGGAGTTAAAAAAAAAAAAAAAAAAAAAAAAAAAAGTATACATTTTTTAACCCCTCCAGCGCTATTTTATCTGTATTCAGAATGCTATTATTTTCTCTTATAGCCATGTTATAAGGGAAAATAATAATGATCGGGTCTCCATCCCGATAGTCTCCTAGCAACCGTGCGTGAAAATCGCACCGCATCCGCACTTGCTTGCGGATGCTTGCGATTTTCACACAACCCCATTCATGTCTATGGGGCCTGAGTTACGTGAAAAACGCACAAAATAGAGCATGCTGCGATTTTCGCGCAACGCATAAGTGATGCGTGAAAATCACCGCTCATGTGAACAGCCCCATAGAAATTAATGGGTCGGGATTCAGTGCGGGTGCCATGCGTTCAACTCGCGTATCGCATCCGCGCGGAATACTCGCCCGTGTGAAAGGGGCCTTAGGGTGAATATGACGAGGGTTCTAGCCCTTAAGGGGGCTAATAGTTATTAAATAAAAAGTAAAAAAAAAAGTTTAAACCCCCCCCCCCCCAAATATAGAAAACAATATATTGCGATATATATCGCATATCGCACATGCTTAAAATTATATTGCAATATAGATTTTAGGCCATATCGCCCACCCCTACTCCCTGGCTGTGCCGCTCTCCGCTGTGATTGGATCGTGGCACAGCCAGGGAGAAGGAGACGCCCATTGAGAAACCTGCGTCTCCTCCTCCCTGTACCGATGCTCAGTATTAGCATACTGAGCGGGAAAACTACAGGGGGGCGCAGGAGCGATATTTAAAAAAATCAGGCAGGGTGGCAGCAACAAGTAAAGGTATTTATCGCAATTAATACTAAACCATGACAGGTCCTCTTTAAGTGACTGGTCCTGTATCTAGATTAGATATGGATAAAATCTGTAGCTTCAGTTACTCCTGGAAAGCACTTGAGCAGGTTAAATGTCTGGCTGTGTCCTAGTAAAGATGGTGATATTGAGCGTCCTCCTTAAATATGCATCACCTGAAGGATGCTTGGAAAACTCTTGGCAATATACAGTCTAGTCAACAGCTCCTTTCTGTATATGTATATTGTATGCGCTTTCTTCTTTTAACAATGCTGATGTTTTCCCCAGAGGAGATGCCAGGAATACTGGTTTACTTTTCATACCGAGGGTGTGAATAGCATTGAGATTTTCTTTTTATTTAACATTTCTGAAGGTGAGCAGACAGGGTTCTGCTTCAGATGTTCCCCGCCACGTCTATAAATGTGTAAATGAGCTTGTGCCCATCCTGAAGCTGCTCTACTCAGTGCTGGTGTCTCCTGGAAGATTTACCTTCTGGTATCTTCTGGATGGCTGTACGATAGATTCAGCCAGAATGCACTGAAAAAAATAATAGCAATTTATAATTTATAGGGCTCCATGTAATAGGAAAACGTTTCCCTTGACGGCCAATTAAACCATTCAGAATGGCTAAACGTAGAGGCAGAAAAAAAAATGTCTGTTCTAAAAAAAAAAAAAAATCTGTGTACGTAAATGTTTATATAGTAGTGGGCAGATTACTTCATGATCAGGGTATACAGGATGTGTTTAACCTGTGTTACCATGGAGACGCAAAGCCCTGTATTGGTGCTGTAGGCACAGAACAGTAGGATAGATTTAATCGAGAGCTATTGGAAAGTCCCTTTGGTTTTCATTGTGAACGCACTGGAGCAATCAAGAAAATTGATTGGGAAGGTTTCCGCAGCCTCCTACTTATGTAGTTGGTTGTATAACACCGAATAACCAGGTGCGTTACCGTTTGGGAGTCTGAGTGACGGTTCTGATGGGAAGCAGGGAGGGAAATGCTCTCTTCTGGAATCACCTAGAGGAGGGATCAGCAACCTTCGACACTCCAGCTGTGGTGAAACTACCACTCCCAGCATGCACACTTGCTTGACTGTTGTCAGAACTTCCATAGAAGTGAATGGAGCATGCTGGGAGTTGGTCTCATCACAGCTTGGAGTGCTGGAGGTTAGCCTCCACTGACCTAGAGAAACCAAAGACCGAAACAGAAGACTGTGTGATGTGTTCTCTGCTGGGTGACTTGCTTCTGGATTTTAGTAAGACCAGGTTTCACACCACAGTTTCGTTTTCCGTTCTACTGATCCGTCAGAAGAACAGAAAACAAACCAACAAGAAAACACATCCTTTACTTTGAGCATCCATTATACTCCTTTCCATCCATTTTAGCCATCTCCATCTGAGATCCGTTATTTTAGACGGAATAAAAAGTACTTTGTGGAGAACTTTTTCTCCCGCCTAAAATAACGGATCTCAGACTGAAATGGCTAAAACGGATGCAAAATGAGCATAACGGATGCTCAAAATAAAAGATTTTTTTTTTCTCTGTTCTTCTAATTCATCACAAGAGTGGAAAACGAAACAGTGATGTGAACCTACCCTAAATCAGTCATTTCGTTATTCACAAAAAAGCGTATTTCAGGAAGTATTGCACTGGCAAACAGAGTGCAAGGTGGAGGCATTATCTCATACAAGGCGTTTTTACGAATTGTGCCCTCCACACCCCTTTTACGTGCAGCCAGTAATGTCCTTAGTCCAATAATTAATTAAAATATGTAGGAAAGATGTGATCGTCAGCTTTTACCTTGGTAGATGTGGCGCGCTTCCAGGCCCCGTCTTGCATTTCGACGAGGCCCGGCTGTAAAAGCTGATGAAGTGTGAAATGAAAATGTGTATCACATTTCTAAGCATCGTTTTATGATCTTGCTGTACTGATATGTTTGGGGCTACAAAAAAAATAGTCCTGGCTTTAACATATGGAAGAAAGACAGTTTGCTCAGCCATGTAATTCCCTGATAGTTTCTCGGAGCATTTTCCCCCTCTTCTTTTCCAATACCTGGTAAACAAATGTTAACAATGAGGGGGGAAGCTACAGATAACATTACATTTATTGCTGTAAATGTCACGGCTGCTCTACTTTTATAGGCTTTGGCAGACAGTAAAAGGGAAGACCTTAGATGAAATGAGCAATGAGCCTGCTGCATACATCCATAGACTGGGCTGTACATTGAGGTCACTCAGGGGACACAGTGTTTCTTACTTTCATACCGCTCCGCATTACTGTACATCTGGTTTTAGGCAATGTTAGGCTACTTTCACACTCGCGTTTTGTGCGTATCCTTTATGGACGGATCTGTTCAGATAATACAACCGTCTGCATCCATTCAGAACGGATCAGTTTGTATTATCTTTCACATAGCCAAGACGGATCCGTCTTGAACACCATTGAAAGTCAATGGAGGACGGACCCGTTTTCTATTGTGCCAGATTGTGTCAGTGAAAACGGATCCGTCCCCATTGACTTACATTGTGTGCCAGGACGGATCCATTTGGCTCAGTTTCACCAGACGGACACCAAAACGCTGCAAGCAGCAGTTTGGTGTCAGTCTCCAAAGCGGAATAGAGACAGAACGGAGGCAAACTGATGCCTTCTGAGCGGACCCTTTTCCATTAAGAATGCATTAGAATGCAAACTGTTCCGTTTTGGACCGCTTGTGAGAGCCCTGAACAGATCTCACAAATGGAAAGCCAAAACGCGAGTGTGAAAGTAGACTTAGACGTTTTTCGAATGGCGATATTGAGGGAGTCTGTTCATACAAATAGGATTTTGAGCATTTTATTTTATTTTTTATTGTGGATTCAAACCAAAACCTGCTTAAAAATTGGATACATTCTGCATCTACGCATGTGAATGGTGTTTCTGCAACCCAGTTCACACCAGGGTCGGACTGGTGATCCAGAGTACCAGACAGTGGCGTAACTGGAAATTACTAGGCCTCACAGCAAATTTATGATTGCCCGCCCCAGAAACTTCTTTGCACCCCCCCCCCCCCTTCCTCCTCACATGCAACCCCTATTCCTGTGGCTAGTCAATATCAATCTCTGATTAGGACCGCTCCGTCCGTCACTGTATATCAGGGCCGGTGCAAGGATTTTTGCCAACACCCCCCCCCCCCCTCGCAGGTTTTAGAGGAGGATAATAAGAAAAAAATATTTTCCATTACACCTCAGGTAAGACCAGAAATCAGCCCCCATGTCAGCCATCATGCCCCCCATGTCAGCCATCATGCCCCCCATGTCAGCCATCATGCCCCCCATGTCAGCCATCATGCCCCCCATGTCAGCCATCATGCCCCCCATGTCAGCCATCATGCCCCCCATGTCAGCCATCATGCCCCCCATGTCACATTTTTCCGCCCTCCCCTAAGGCAGCTGCTTGGTCTGCCTTATGGTAGCACCGGCCCTGTATATAATGTCATATTATAATACTGTTGAGTGGGCCCTAACAATAAGATCTTTTAGTCCCCCTCCTGTGCGGACCCCTTCTAAGTTCAGACACCAAAGCAGCCGCTTACCCTATAGCTACGCCCCTGGGACCAGAGGTTCCTCTGGTAGCCCAGTCTTTGAAGTCATAGTGGGTCACAGAGGTCCAGGAGAAAAAAAACATTTGAATAACTTACCACTTAGGTCTATATCTACTGTATGATTCAAAATCTGTTAGACTGTATTGATGATATAGGGAGTTGGGCCCTGAGAATAAGTCCAACTCTGGTTCACATGCTACACTGCAGAATAAATAGCATGGAATGAGGCTGATCCCGCTGCCGCTCTGGAACTTCAGAATGTACGTCCGAAGCAGAAATCTGAGCACTTAGAGTTCCTCTAAGGATCCTCTAGTGATTACATGTCGGATTTGCAAGTCTGCCACATGGACATGCCCTTATTGTGATACTGATAAATTTACTTAAAGGGGACCAACATTTTCTACAGCCCTGTATAATAAGCTACAGGGTGCAGTCAATTACAATGTAAAGCCTTATGCTCACTGCTATATTGTAGCTCCGTTTTGTGAGCAGCTAATTTAGGCCTTCCATGGAGGTGCATACGAAGGATCAGGAATAAAAATGCTCATCATGCTCCATCGGATTCCAGATGTCCAAATAGATTCTTTGATATTGCTTCTGTTCCCCGTGCCATGTATGTGACCCCTAAGCTTGTGGGCAGTGCCTTCTCCTCTTATGTATGTGTTACAACAATCTACAAGGAAAAATACTTTAAGGGGTTTTGGGGTATTTGTTAACTAATGATCTATCCTCTGGATAGGTAATCAGTATCTGATCCGTGGGGTCTGACACCCAGGACCCCCGCCGATCAGCTGTTTGAGAAGGCACCACAGCTGCAGCTTTCTTTCAGCTCACCACGCACAGCGCCGTACGTTGTATAGCAGCAGTGCTTGGTATCGCAGCTCAGCCCCTTTCACTTCAATAGGGCTGAGCTGCGCATAGGCCATGTAACCAATGAACTTATCACATGACCTAGTCTAAACTGCGAGAAGGCCACAGCACTACTGCGAGTGCCGGAGCCTTCTCAAACAGCTGATTGGTGGGGTCCAACACCTGGAACCCCCACCGATCAGCTGTTTGAGAAGGACCCGACATCAGATAATCATGACCTGATCAGTTAAATAATCCTGGAAACCCCCTTTAAGATTCTGCACAATTGTATTCAGACTTGAGAAACTTTGTGACATTGACCATGTCGATGTGTTAGCATGGAGTTGAGTTGTATTCATTCCACTGGAGCATGTGCTCAGACAACTCTCAGATGGATCTTGACTTGCCCAACCTTCACCAATTGTTAAACTATACTAAACAAGCCTATACCCTGGTTTTCAGCAGAACATTTCATTCTTGGTTTATATTTGTTAATTAAATTAAACAGATCTGTGCCATTTAATACATCCAAATGCATCCGTTTTGTCGGCATCCGGTTGTATTAAATCAAAACTGAACAAACTGGATCCGGTATAAAAATCATTGCAAGTCAATGGGCTCCAGATCCATTTTTTTCCGCTAACAAATAAACCAGATCCGGCACCATTGACTTGCATTGATTTTCATGCCGGACCCAGTTTGTTCTGTTTCGCAAACTGGACACACAACCGCAGCTTGCAGCGGTTTTGTATCCGGTAACAAAATGGAACGGATGCTTACGTATCCATCCTGATCAGTTTTGTCCCCTTTCATTGTTAAATGGAACCGTTTAATTCCAGTTTTGAGATGCTCTGCCAGATGCCAGATCTCAAAACCGTAATAGAAAAAGCAGTTGTCAATGTAGACTAACTTGAAAGAGGAAAAAATGAGGTACCCATTGTAATGGAGGTTCATATTTAACTTTAGTAAACCTTCCACTCTCTTATCTACAGTATTTGTGGCCATTGACCATTATACTTAATGGGGCCGTCATTTGAATCTGACATCGCCGTATTCACAACGGAGATGTGAAAGTGTGGCTTGCTACAGTGCCAGTGCCACCACCTCCCATGGGCTCAACCATTTGCAAGAAAATTGCAGCTTCCTCTAAACATCCCTTGAAGACATTTTCCGGTATGAAAAGGGACTCCTTTTTTTTCCCCTCCTGAGGAAGAACGCCACTCTTTTTTCTATAGGCTTATCCCCACTGAGCACTGGCACATCCTCTGGAAAAAGCAGACCCTATTTTCTAATTCTGGACAACCCCTTTTACTATCCCTTTCCAATATAATATATTAATGAGGGACCCCCTCCTTGGTATTAAAATTCTCTGACTCTATTCCTGTGCCAGTGTCTCAAATGGTGAGCAGCAGAAAGCTTGGCTGTAAGTTGGAGCCAGACTCTTGCTGAATAAAACATATGGTCCAGGTCTCAGGTGAGGGCCCCTGACCGCACTCATAAATTGAGGGAAATAAGGCATTTAAATAAGAATTTGTTAAAAGGCGGGAAACTCTGTTGAGCAGACAGGTGTACGTTTCAGGAAGGAAGTTTCTGGACATATTCACACCGGAGAGCAGAAGACTCTAGTTATCAGTAAATAGATTTGCTGAAGCATTAGACAGCCAGCGGAGTCAGCCTAATGGTTTTCCAATGTTTCCACTGCCAGGCCAGGAATTCCCCAGCCGCTACTAAATACATTCAATGGCTTGGGTAATTTTGAGACAAAATGTTAAGAGGAAAGCTGGAGTCGTATACTCCAAGGTGTCTTGGCACCGTCTTCTGTAGTGTTTAGCCGGGGAGGAAATAAAACACTCAACAAGGTCTTTACACTTACAAGCAGATTAACCCATTGAGTCTTTGACTCTTTATTGTCTGGTAATGTTATGTCAAGTATGTGTCCACTGTTTGGAAATATTCCCATTTCTGTGTTAGAATTTAGATCTGGAGCAATGTTACATTTAAGTCTCTATTCACATTAGTGTCACTGCAAATCCATGATGGCTGTTTTCAAACAGATCCTGATGAATTCTGCTGGATTCCATTGCGCTTAATGAGGTTCTAGAGTAGCGCTACAGACTCCATTGTGCTTGCAAAATCTACCGTAACCTGGACGGAAAGCAAATAACATGGGTGTGAACAGAGCCTTCCATGTTTGTTTCCTGACAGTACAGGATGTACTGCCGATAGGCTCATGTAGTGGCTTACCTCATGTACATATTCCCCATGCTTTTTTTTTTTTTTTTTACTTGGACTCTCAAGACTCATAATCGCCATGTAAACCAATCACTCTGGCTTGCATCCTGTATGTAGCACTTCCTGTTGCTGCATCCCACCAAACCCATAATGCACTTCTCCTTTCTCTGCCAGGCTCCTGACAAGTCAGCTAGTTTATAGCTCCTCCCACCAGCTAGTTACATAGACACTCCCCTATCACTGCCCCTTGCGCTGCTTTGGACATAACATCACAGGAAATAAGAGCTGCATGGACAAAACAGAAGATACATACAGACTTACAGCTACCTACATAAATGATTGGTTTAAAGGATGTTGATGCAAGCAGTTAAGCTCCTTTAACCTATTCCTGACTGCCTTATGATAATATATGTCGGCAGTCGGGACTTTAAATATGGTGCCCACTCGCAAGTATGTGATCAACCATTACGTCGACCGCATACATTTAACCCCTCAGATTCCGTGGTCAAATGTGATGATGGCCTCTGTGAGGATAAAAATTGGGAGCGTGGCAGCCTCCGTCCTCCTGAGTGGCATGAGGCTGCCGCACATTAGTTCCTATGGAGAGCCAGCCTTTAGCCTCCATAGGAACAGCATATTTCTCGTGCATTGAGTTCTATGAGAACAGCAATTTAATGATTGCTTGTTATAGATCCCTAAAGGAAGTATAAAATACTGTTAAAAAAAAAAAAAAAAAAGTTTAAAAAAAATATTTAAAGGGATTCTGTCACCTCCCCTAAGCCAAAAAACGATTTTAAAGCAGCCATGAAGCACAGTTTACCTGGATTAGGCTGTGCTCTTTTATCTTGCAATCCGTCCAGCAGTTACTGCAAAAAACGACTTTTATTCATATGCAAATGTGTCCTGAAGGTGCCCAGAGGGGCGTTTTGTTCTTCTTAGAGAGCCCAGTACCGCCCCTCTTACAGTGCCCAGCCCGCCTTCCTTGCACTGTCTAACCGCCCTCAGCCTGCCACAGCCTCTCCTCCCCCTCCCTCCCTCACGCCGAACGAACTTTCGCACAGGCGCAGTACCCACTGAGGGCTGCTCCTGTGCGATCAGCAGGAGACTGAGGGCAGGAGCTTCATCCTCGTCACTGGGCATGCGCCGAGCCCAGTGACGTCCGATGCTCGCTCTTCCCTCAGTCAGCAGGGAAGAGCGAGCATCGGACGTCACTGGGCTCGGCGCATGCCCAGTGACGAGGATGAAGCTCCTGCCCTCAGTCTCCTGCTGATCGCACAGGCGCAGCCCTCAGTGGGTACTGCGCCTGTGCGAAAGTTCGTTCGGCGTGAGGGAGGGGGAGGAGAGGGAGGAGAGGCTGTGGCAGGCTGAGGGCGGTTAGACAGTGCAAGGAAGGCGGGCTGGGCACTGTAAGAGGGGCGGTACTGGGCTCTCTAAGAAGAACAAAACACCCCTCTGGGCACCTTCAGGATACATTTGCATATGAATAAAAGTCGTTCTTTGCAGTAACTGCTGGACGGATTGCAAGATAAAAGAGCACAGCCTAATCCAGGTAAGCTGTGCTTCATGGCTGCTTTAAAATCGTTTTTTGGCTTAGGGGAGGTGACAGAATCCCTTTTAAAAATAAGTTTGACTCACCCCCTTTTCCCAAAATTCTAATAAAAATATATAAACAATAAAAAAAAAAACATGATCTCCGTGTGCAAAGACGCCCATACTTTTAAAATATTAAAATATTAATTTCATACAGCAAACAGGGGGGAAAAAGGCTAAATGGCCGATTCACTGTTTTGGGGGGTTTTTTGTTAGTTTTTTTCACCTCCCACAAAAATATTAAGTGAATTAAATGAATCCTCACATCGCTCCATAAATATAAAAGTAAAAAAGTTATGGAGGCCAGAATATGATGACGCAAACTTTTTGCGGCTCTCAAGCAAGTGGTGTGACAGACGCAACACCAGAGCCCTTGCTTTTTATTATGCCCTAGTTTCACATAGTTTAGCAATGTGTCCATACTTGTAAACTGCTTCTATACCTTCTTCTATATGATGCTGTTTACGGTACACAGTCATGCAAGTAAAGCCGATGCCAGGAAAGTGATGCCATATTATCCGTCTCAGTAAATGCATTGCTTTGTGCTCCCATGACTAAGAGTCTGCAGGCAGTTGCACAGTTTGCTTTTATCTTTCCTGTATAGTTGGACATTTTACTGGTGATTGTTACTTCTGCGTTAGAAGACAGTTACCGAGAGGGCATGATTCATGTGATCATTGACAAAGCTTGTAAATATATTCTATTCCTGGAGATGCTGAAGTCACAGTAACCATCAAAGAACCCTTTACTGTACATGCCTACATCAATGAGGATGGACCAAACCATAATTTGGTAGTTTTCCCTGGAGTTACAGCATGTTTCACACTGTGGGAAATGGGAATGAGGATGTCTCGTGGATAATGTCTGCACGTGTGTATATGTGCATTTATATACAGTGGGGAAAATAAGTGTCTGATACACTGGCACTTTGCAAGATTTCCCACCTATAAAGAATGGAGAGGTCTGTAATTTTTTATCGTAGGCACAGTTCAGCTGTGAGAGACGGAATCTCAAAAGAAAATCACATTGTATGGCTCCGTAAGAAGCATTTAAAGGTCCTGGAGGGGCCTAGCCTGGCCCCAGACCTGAACCCAATTGAAAATCTTTGGAGAGAGCTGAAACTTAATGTATCCAAGCGACAACCCCGTAAGGCTACTTTAACACTGCCGTTTCTGGGTCCGCCTGTGAGATCCGTTTCAAGGCTCTCACAAGCTGCCCCAAACGGATCAGTTCAGCCCCAATGCATTCTGAATGGATAAGGATCTGTTCAGAATACATCACTTTGCCTCCGTTCAGCCTCCATTCTGCTCTGGAGACGGACACCGTTTTGATGTCCGTCTGACGAAACTGAGCCAAACGGATCCGTCCTGACTTACAATGTAAGTCAATGGGGACGGATCCGTTTTTACTGACACAATATGGTGCAATTGAAAACTGATCCGCCTCCCATGGACTTTCAATGTAAATCAAAACGGATCCATTTGCATTATCATGAACAAAAAAAGGTGTGAAAGTAGCCTAACCTGAAAGATCTGGAGAAGATCTGTTTGGAGGAGGGGGCCAAAATCCCTGATCAGGGGACATCCTAAAACATTTAATGTGCAAATGGCTTAAAGGGAACCTTTCACCGGGATTTTGTGTATACTGGTGAGGACATGGGTTGCTAGATGGCCCCTAGCACATCCGCAATACCCAGTCCCCATAGCTCTGTGTTCTTTTATTGTGTAAAAAAACACGATTTGATACATATGCAAATTAACCCGAGGTGAGTCCTGTCCCTGACTCATCTCAGGGACAGGACTCATCTCAGGTTAATTTGCATATGTATCAAATCAGTTTTTTAACACAATAAAAGCACATAGAGCTATGGGGACTGGGTATTGCGGATGTGCTAGCTGCCATCTAGCAACCCATGTCCTCAGCAGTATACACAAAATCCCGGTGACAGGTTCCCTTTAAAATGTGCCTAAACCTCAATCAATTGCCTTGAAACTTTGCACAACCTAAGATCTCAGCTTCCCAAACCTATCCTGGAAGTTTTGACTACACACAAGGCAAATGAGTGATATTAAGCTTGTTTTTTGGGACCTTAATGTGGCTTAACCACTTCACATCTGGGCCATTTGCCCCTTTCCTGACCAGGCCTAATTTTGCTAATCTGACATGTCACTTTATGTGGTAATAGCTTTAGAACACTTTTACTTATCCAAGTCATTCAGAGACTGTTTTCTTGTGACACATTGTACTTCATGATAGTCATAAATTTGAATCAATATATTTCACCTTTTATTTATGAAAAAAATCCCAAATTTACCAAACATTTTGAAATGTTAGCAATTTTCTAAATTTCAATTTCTCTGCTTTTAAAACAGAAAGTGATACCTCATAAAATATTTATTACTTCACATTCCCCATATGTCTACTTTATGTTGGCATCATTTTGTAAATTTAATATTTTTTTTTAGGACGTTAGAAGGCTTAGAATTTTAGAAGCAATTCTTAAAACCCACTTTTGAAGGACCAATTCAGGTCTGAAGTCACTTTGTGGGGCTTACATAGTGGATACCCCCCATAAATGACCCCATTGTAGAAACTACACCCCTCAAGTTACTTCAAACTGATTTTACAAACTTTGTTAACCCTTTAGGTGTTCCACAAGAATTAAAGGAAAATTGAGATAAAGTTTTTAAATTTCACTTTTTGGGCATATTTTCAATTTTAATCAATTTTTTTCTTTAAAACATCGAGGGTTAACAGCCAAACAAAAATCTATATTTATTACCCTGATTCTGCGGTTTACATAAACACTTCACTTGTGGTTGTAAACTGATGTATGGGCACACGGCAGGGCGCAGAAGAAAAGAAGCGCCATATGGTTTTTGGAAGGCAGATTTTGCTGAACTGGTTTTTAGATGCCATGTGCCATTTGAAGCCCCCTTGATGCACCTTTATAGTAGAAACTCCCCAAAAGTGACCCAATTTTGGAAACTAGGGGATAAGGTGCCAGTTTTATTGGTACTATTTTGAGGTATATATGATTTTTAATTGCTCTATATTAAGTTTTTTTGGGAGGCAAGGTAACCAAAAAATGTCTGTTTTGGCACATTTTTACTATATATTTTTTTTACAACAACATTCATCTGACATGGATAGATCATGTGCTATTTTTATAGAGCAGGTTGTTACGGACTCAATGATATCAAATATGTCTACTTTCTTTGTTTCAGTTTTACATAATAAAGCATTTTTTTTTAAATATATGTTTTTGTGTCTCCATTTTCTAAACGCCATATTTTTCTTATTTTTCTGCCAATCGTCTTGTGCAGAGGCTTGTTTTTTGCAGGAAGAGTTGACGTTTTTATTGGTACCATTTTTGGGTACATATGATTTTTTGATCATTCATTAAAACACTTTATGGGGGCAAGGTGACCAAAAAATGGGTTGTTTTAGCACAGTTTTTATTTATTTTTACAGCGTTCACCTGAGGGGTTAGGACCTGTGACATTTTTATGGAGCAGATCGTTACAGACGTGGCAATAACTAATATGTATACTTTTTGTAAACAAAAAAGTTTGTCTCTCCATAGTCGGCGAGCCATATATCTTTTTTTTTGTTTGTTTTTTGACCGATTGTCTTAGACCTCATGCACATGGCTGTTGTTTTGGTCCGCATCCGAGCCGCAGTTTTGGCGTATTGGGGTCGCAAAAGATGCGGACAGCACTCCGTGCTTTGCAGACAAGAATAGGCAGTTATATTAAAGGCTGTCCATGCCGTTCCGCAAAATTGCGGAACACACACGAACGCCATCCGTGTTTTGCGGATCCGCAGTTTGCGGATCGCAAAATGCACAACGGTCATGTGCATGAGGCCTTGGAGTCTCATTTTTTGTGGGATCAGGTGACAGTTTGATACTTGATATGAAAGCACAATGAAATTCCAGCACTCACGATTTTGGTAGCTAAAATCTTCGTCTTTTATTCAGGCAGTAGACATATAAACAGGACATCCACCCACAAGTGCAGCAACCTTGACGTGTTTCGAACAGTAGTTCTTAGTCGTAACAATGAGCAGTGTCTCCTCTGGCACCTTTATACCAGTCTGTACTAAAATGTAATTGCTTTTCCCCTCCACCTGAGGGGTGGGGGAGTGTAGGAGGCAGGGAACACTTTAACCTCTTGTTTTCCAGGTGAGGCACTGCTCATATGTTTCACAATAAAAAATTCATGCATCTATACAAAGTCACTGATTATTACAAAAATTTGTGTTGAAAAATAACCATTGAATAAAAACAGTGAACATATTAAAATTGTCAAAGAATGTCAATTGTCAGGATAGCATCAGAACACCATATTGGTTATATATAGCCAACTTATTTGTATGGATCCACATATATTAGTGCTGTGTTGCTAATTCTGGCATGGATCCCTTTTCTCTATTACTGCTCTTGATTGAATTGAAAAAATGCATGCATACATAGCTATGATGAAAGGAAATGTGAAAAAACAGGAAAGTCATGAGTTAGTAGAAATACATAAGTTCATTTTTCTTATTGAGGCCATTTGGATGTCTGGTATTCAACTTAAAAATCCAAAAAGCCTCTCTGAGTCTCACTAAACGTTTAAAATCTCCTCCTCTGTTAGGTAATTTCACCTGTTCAATTGCAAAGGCTTTGAAATTGCGCACCTGGCTTTCGTGTTTACTAATAAAATGTTTAGCCGCATTGGATGTGTTCACACTATGCGGATTTTTTATGTAGTTGAGGTGCTCCAGAATTCGGACCTTAAATTTTCTAGTGGTACATCCCACATATAACATGTCACAGGCTATACATTTTATGATATATACCACCCCCATAGAATTACAATTAATATAAGATTTGATTGGATATATGTGTGAATTATTCGCATCGTGAAAAGTTTTGGTATTTACTGCGTATGTACAAGTGCGGCAGCGCAAACTTCCGCATTTAGTGAAACCCTTGTATATAAGCCAGGGATCCCGTTTATATTTGTTTCGATGTATATACATGGAGGGTGATAAATCATTCCCTATAGTTCTTGGCCGTCTTGACACAATTCTACAACCTTGTTTTAGCGCACAGTGCAATATTTCGTCATCATGAAGAATAGGTAAATATTTTTTAATAATTTGTTGAATTTTTTCAAATTGTTTACTGTACGTCAAAACAAGTGTAGGTAAATTGTCTTTTTCGTTTTTATTTACATTTATATCTGAACTCTCACTTTTTGATATCTGTTTAGAGATATTTTTATTTTTAGGAGTTGAAAAGAGTAAGGCTTCTCTATTTTTCTTTTTATTTATAGCTAGGCCTCTGGATATCATCCAGTTTGGATATGCTCTTTGTTTTAATCTATTTATAATAGTTTGAGCCTCTATTTCAAAAGCCGCTGCGGTACTGCAGTTTCTGTAGGCACGTGTGAATTCTCCCACAGGAATTGATTTTATTGTGTGTAGGGGGTGATGGCTATTTGCCCGTAGTAATGTATTTCCTGTTATTTCCTTGCGGTAGGTTTTAGTTTGTATAATCTGGTTCAGTTTTCCTGTAAGTGTTAGATCAAGAAAATTGATACTTTGCGGATGTTCCGTATATGTAAATTTTAAATTATATGTGTTATTTTCCAGATATTGCATGAAGTGTTGTATGGCAGGCACATCACCACTCCAGATAAGGAGCATATCATCGATGTACCTGCCATACCACACCACATGGTCCGCAAATGGATTTTTAATATTATATACATATGCCTCCTCCCAATAGGACATTGTTAGATTGGCCAGGGAGGGTGAGTACTTCGCACCCATTGATACACCAGATATCTGTACATAGTATATAGAGTTGAATGAAAAATAATTGTGAGACATCAGAAATTGAGTAACCTCCAGAGTATAATCTATAAAATCCTCAGAAAAATTGCTGTATTTGTGCAAATGGAATTCAAGTGCTAGCATCGCCACATGATGTGGTATTGATGGATAAAGCGATACCACATCAATGGACAACCATCTGTAGTTTTCAGCCCAGGTCATGTCATAAAAAGATTGCAGAATTGATGTGGTATCTTTAATATACCCTGGGATTCTTTTGACAAGGGGCTGTAAACTACAGTCTAGCCATTCACCCAGCCTCTCTGTTAGGGATCCAATCCCGCTGACTATGGGGCGTAGAGGGGGAGGAAATTGGCCCTTGTGGACTTTAGGGAGGGCATGCATTATAGGTGTAACTGTAAATTCTACATTTAAATAATTAAATTGTTTTTGGTTAATGTGATTATATTCCAAACCTTTTCGCAGTTTGGTACTATTTTGGGGGACATACGCCTTTTTGATCGCTTGGTATTGCACTTTGTGATGTTAGATGACAAAAAATTGCTTTTTTTGGCACAGTTTTTTATATATTGAATTTTTTTACGGTGTTCACCCGAGGGGTTAGGTCATGTGATATTTTTATAGAGCTGGTTGTTACAGACACGGCGATACCTAATATGTATACTTTTTTTATTTTTTTTATTTCACTTTAAAACAATAATAGCATTTTTGAAACAATTTTTTTTTTTTATGTGTCCATGTTCTGAGAGCTGTAGTTTTTTAATTTTTTGAGCGATTTTCTTATGTAGGGGCTCATTTTTTGCGGAATGAGGTGACTGTTTTATTGGTACCATTTTGTGGGACATACGCTTTTTTGATCACTTGGTGTTGCACTTTTTGTGATGTAAAGTGACAAAAATGTCTTTTTTTTTTTTACACAGTTTTTATTTTTTATGTTTTATCGGACTGGGTGAATCATGTGATATGTTTATAGTGCCGACCGTCATGGACGCAGCAATACCAAATATGTCTATTTTATTTTTTCTATTTAGAATTTTTTATTTTTTTTTATTCCTTACTATTCCAAACACAGGCAGGTTAATTTGTGCTCACCTGTCCAGGTTGCACCAATATTGGGCGCGACCACAATGAAGGCCAAATGGAGAAGTAACTGGTTGTTGCTGCCGATTCAGTCCGAATTCTCCTTAGGCGGAGGCAGACCGCCAACCGGGTGAAAAATAGTACTGGAGCTCCACTGGACCATAGAAGTCAAGGGAGCATGTGGACATAAGGCGCAGGATCACAACCAGATGTAAAATGTCATGAAGCTTATTGGAAGACCACACGTTTTGGGTTTCTACGGACCCCTTTATCAAATCTGTGAGGCTGCAGAGGAAGGGACCAGAAGCAAGGCCGTTCACTGGCGGCACGTGGGGCATCTGCTTCACTAGGAGCACATAGCGAAGCAGACGCACCCCGCGTGCCAGCAGTAAACGGCCGTGCTTCTGGTCCCTTCCTCTGCAGCCTCACAGACTTGATAAAGGGGTCCGTAAAACCCTGAAACGCATTGTCTTCCAATAAACTTCATGACATTCTACATCTGGTTGTGATCCTGCGCCTTATGCCCACATGCTCACTTGACTTCTATGGTCAAGTGGAGCTCCAGTACTATTCTCTCTGGGTTTCCCTGCTGTCACTGACAGCGGGCAACCCGCTCTGCAGCTGCACGATTAGCGTGCAGCTGCCATCTCTGAATGGACGTGCAGAAACATCCATTCAGAGAGAGAGATCCACCTCCCGGACGTTTAACGTGCAGACGGGAGGTGGTTAAAGGGCTTCTGTCATCAAAAACTCGTTATGTTGCTGGCTGACATTTAGCAATGTGCTAATGTCAGCAGAACATAACTGTAGGATTTATATCTCCCTGCCTGCCACCGTTAGCGCTAAATAATGAATTTTGTAATATGCTAATGAGCCTCTAGGTGCTAGTGGGGCTAGCGTTCCCTGTGCCCTTAAAATCCAGCACCTGCGCCGTCCAGTTTAGAATTGAGCTCAGGAACAGTGAGGAGGTCAGTGGCAGGCGAGCGTCCTTCACTCACTGCGCCAGCGCCGAATACTAAACGTGATGGCGCAAATGCGGGATTTTACGGGCACAGAGGAGAAAGAGGATGTCTATCACCGATACAAGGGCGTGCCAAACGGTGAGAGGATGGAGCCTCTAGGTGCTGCAGCAACGCCCCACTAGCACCTAGAATATGATACAAATTACAGACTTCTCCATTCTTTGTAGGAGGGAACACTTGCAAAATCACCAGTGTATCAAATCCTTATTTTCCCCACTGTATAAAATATAGTCTGTTTCTATAGTACTATTCCATTGTTGGTGTGGAAAATGCTGCAAAGTAAGAATGCTTTCAAAGTTTTACTAGTTTATTTTTATTTTTATCAATTAAGGCTACTTTCACACTAGCATTAATATTTGCATTCCATTCCGTTCTCATACCGGAGAGCAAACCACAGCATGCTCTGGTTTTCTTTCCATCCTGGGATGTGGAGCAAGACTGATCCGTCATGACCCACAATGCAAGTCAATGGGGACGGATCTGTTTTCTCTGACACAATAGAAAACTGATCCGTTCCCCCTTGACTTTCAATGGAGTTCATGACGGATCCGTCTTGGCTATATTAAAGATAATACAACTGCATCCGTTGATAACTGATGCAGATGGTTGTATTATCAGTAACGGAAGCGTTTTTGCTGAACCCTGCCGGATCCAGCAAAAAATGCTAATGTGAAAGTAGCCTTACAAATACAAAGTGAATGAACAAAACAAAAATGTGAATCAAATCAATATTTGATGTAACCACCCTTTGTATTCCCAACAGCAGCAGTTCTTCTAGGTAGACTTGAGGTTCTTCCAAACATTTTGGAGAACTAACCACAGATCTTCTATGAATGTAGGCCTGCTCAAATCCTTCTGTCTTTTTATGAAGTCCCAGATAGACTCCATAATGCTGAGATCAGGGCTCTGTGGGAGCCATACAGTCACTTCCAAGATTACGTGACTTCTTGTTCAGAGTGTATATGTATGTGTGTGTGTATGTATATATATATATATATATATATATATATATATATATATATATATATATATTATATATGAAAAATGGCAGCACAAACAAAAGACAGCAGCAACAGATGGGTGCAAAGCCCAATGGGAATAAAGCAATTACACACTATATAAGAATCAAAAAGAGGGCAGCACTCCAAACTATAAAAATAAAAAAGTTTTATTCACACAAGTGGTACAGCGACATTTCAGTTTAACAATAGAGCCTTTCTCAAGCCCGGCTTGAGAAAGGCTTGATTGTTGAGCCGAGACGTCGCTGTACCACTTGGGTGAATAAAAGTTTTTGGTTTTTTTTACTTTGGAGTGCTGCCCTCTTTTTGATTTTTATACAGGGAGTGCAGAATTATTAGGCAAATGAGTATTTTGACCACCTCATCCTCTTTATGCATGTTGTCTTACTCCAAGCTGTATAGAAGCCTACTACCAATTAAGCATATTAGGTGATGTGCATCTCTGTAATAAGAAGGGGTGTGATCTAATGACATCAACACCCTATATCAGGTGTGCATAATTATTAGGCAACTTCCTTTCCTTTGGCAAAATGGGTCAAAAGAAGGACTTGACAGGCTCAGAAAAGTCAAAAATAGTGAGATATCTTGCAGAGGGATGCAGCACTCTTAAAATGGCAAAGCTTCTGAAGCGTGATCATCGAACAATCAAGCGTTTCATTCAAAATGGTCAACAGGGTCGCAAGAAGCGTGTGGAAAAACCAAGGCGCAAAATAACTGCCCATGAACTGAGAAAAGTCAAGCGTGCAGCTGCCAAGATGCCACTTGCCACCAGTTTGGCCATATTTCAGAGCTGCAACATCACTGGAGTGCCCAAAAGCATAAGGTGTGCAATACTCAGAGACATGGCCAAGGTAAGAAAGGCTGAAAGACGACCACCACTGAACAAGACACACAAGCTGAAACATCAAGTCTGGGCCAATAAATATCTCAAGACTGATTTTTCTAAGGTTTTATGGACTGATGAAATGAGAGTGAGTCTGGATGGGCCCGTGGCTGGATTGGTAAAGGGCAGAGAGCTCCAGTCCGACTCAGACGCCAGCAAGGTGGAGGTGGAGTACTGGTTTGGGCTGGTATCATCAAAGATGAGCTTGTGGGGCCTTTTCGGGTTGAGGATGGAGTCAAGCTCAACTCCCAGTCCTACTGCCAGTTTCTGGAAGACACCTTCTTCAAGCAGTGGTACAGGAAGAAGTCTGCATCCTTCAAGAAAAACATGATTTTCATGCAGGACAATGCTCCATCACACGCGTCCAAGTACTCCACAGCGTGGCTGGCAAGAAAGGGTATAAAAGAAGAAAATCTAATGACATGGCCTCCTTGTTCACCTGATCTGAACCCCATTGAGAACCTGTGGTCCATCATCAAATGTGAGATTTACAAGGAGGGAAAACAGTACACCTCTCTGAACAGTGTCTGGGAGGCTGTGGTTGCTGCTGCACGCAATGTTGACGGTGAACAGATCAAAACACTGACAGAATCCATGGATGGCAGGCTTTTGAGTGTCCTTGCAAAGAAAGGTGGCTATATTGGTCACTGATTTGTTTTTGTTTTGTTTTTGAATGTCAGAAATGTATATTTGTGAATGTTGAGATGTTATATTGGTTTCACTGGTAAAAATAAATAATTGAAATGGGTATATATTTGTTTTTTGTTAAGTTGCCTAATAATTATGCACAGTAATAGTCACCTGCACACACAGATATCCCCCTAAAATAGCTAAAACTAAAAACAAACTAAAAACTACTTCCAAAATTATTCAGCTTTGATATTTAACCCCTTCACGCAATATCACGTACATGTACGTGGGGGAATGTGGTGCCTCACCGCATCCCCACGTGCATGTACGTGATCGGCTTTCACTGTCAGCGCAGGGACCGAAGCGCTGAAGATTCAGTGAAGCCGGCGTGCTGGGGTTGCTAGGCAACCAGAGAAGCCGGAAGGAGCTGTATTGGCCCACTGACCCGCCCACGATCGCTGTGATTGGTCCAATACTGCAGAGGGACCAATCGCAGCGCATCGGGGCAGGTAAGGGGGGTTAGGGAGGGACTGTGTGCCTCTCCTTCTCTGATCGTCCCCATTCCTGTCAGGGAAGCGATCAGAGAAGGAGAGAGTGACAATCTACTATACCTATCACATGTATACTAGTCATGGAGCACTGCTACTTAGCGCTCCATGACTAGTATACTCCTCATCGCATTTAACTGTCACCATGTCTGCAGACATGGTGACAGCGCTGAGTGCCGGCTGTTACACACAGCCAGGCACTCAGGCTCAATGCCGAAGGGGGTCCTGTGACCCCCCCATATCGGCGATCGCTGCAAACCGCAGGTCAATTCAGACCTGCGGTTTGCAGCGCTTTATGTAGTTTCTGATCCCTGCGGTCCCTGACCGCAGGGATCAGAAACCTAAAAATTGGCAAAAATCTATTTTTTTAACCCCCCCTGCACCCCTGAATTCATTTATGTGGCGGGGTGCAGGAGGGCGGTATGTGGTCGGTGCGGGGCGGTGCGGCAGTTGCGGGAGGCGGGCGGTGCGGCAGGCGGGATCGCGATCCCCCGCCCGCCTCCCATTATAATAATCGTTGGTGTACAGTGGTATACCAGGGTGCCAGCACATTGCTGACACCCTGGTATAAACGGCTGACATCGGTGATGCGATGTCAGCCGTTTAACCCTTTCCATACCGCGGTCCGTACGGACCGCGGTATGGAAAAGGTTAACAGCTCAGGGAGCTCCCTCCCTCTCCCATCGGGGGGCTGCTGTGCCTTTGCAGCCCCCCGAATGGAGAGGGAGAGAGCTCCCAGACAGCCCCCCCAGAGCCCCGTCCTTACCCTTCCCCGTCTGCGCAGTTCTGAACATAACTGAGCAGACGGGGAAGGTTCCCATGGCAACAGGACGCCTCTCAGGCGTCCTGCTGTCCATGGTGCTGAACAGATCTGTGCTGAAAGCATAGATCTGTTCAGTGTAAGTAAAATATAGTACAGTGCAATATATATTGTACTGTACTGTATTATACAGACATCAGACCCACTGGATCTTCAAGAACCAAGTGGGTCTGGGTCAAAAAAAAAAGTGAAAAAAGTGAAAAAAAAGTAAAAATCAAAAAACACATTTATCACTGATTAAACATGAGAAAAATAAAATTCCCTACACATGTTTGGTATCGCCGCGTCCGTAACAACCTGATCTATAAAACGGTCATGTTACTTTTCCCGAACGGTGAACGCCTAAAAAATAAAAAATAAAAAACTATGATGAAATTGAAATTTTGCCCACCTTACTTCCCCAAAAAAGGTAATAAAAGTGATCAAAAAAGTCGCATGTACGCCAAAATTGTAACAATCAAACCGTCATCTCATCCCGCAAAAAATGAGACCCTACTTAAGATAATCGCCCAAAAACTGAAAAAACTATGGCTCTTAGACTATGAAAACACTAAAACATCATTTTTTTTGTTTCAAAAATGAAATCATTGTGTAAAACTTATATAAATAAAGAGTATACATATTAGGTATTGCCGCGTCCGTATCGACCGGCTCTATAAAAATATCACATGACCTAACCCCTCAGGTGACCACCGTAAAAAAATAAAAATAAAAACGGTGTAGAAAAAGCTATTTTTTGTCATCTTACGTCACAAAAAGTGTAATAGCAAGCGATCAAAAAGTCATATGCATTCCAACATAGTGCCAATCAAACCGTCATCTCATCTCGCAAAAAATGAGACCCTACTTAAGATAATCGCCCCAAAACTGTAAAAACTATGGCTCTTAGACTATGGAGAAACTAAACAATTTTTTTGTTTTAAAAATGAAATCATTGTGTAAAACTTACATAAATAAAAAAAAAATTATACATATTAGGTATCGCCGCGTCCGTGACAACCTGCTCTATAAAATTACCACATGATCTAACCTGTCAGATGAATGTTGTAAATAACAATAAAAAAAAACGATGCCAAAAAAGCTATTTCTTGTTACCTTGACGCACAAAAAGTGTAATATAGAGCAACCAAAAATCATATGTACCCTAAACTAGTACCAACAAAACTGCCACCCTATCCCGTAGTTTCTAAAATGGGGTAACTTTTTTGGAGTTTCTACTCTAGGGGTGCATCAGGGGGGCTTCAAATGGGACATGGTGTCAAAAAACCAGTCCAGCAAAATCTGCCTTCCAAAAACCATACGGAGCACCTTTCACTCTACGCCCCGCTGTGTGGCCGTACAGTAGTTTACGACCACATATGGGGTGTTTCTGTAAACGGCAGAGTCAGGGCAATAAAGATACAGTCTTGTTTGGCTGTTAACCCTTGCTTTGTTAGTGGAAAAAATTGGTTAAAATGGAAAATTAGGCAAAAAAATGAAATTCTCAAATTTCATCCCATTTTCCAATAACTCTTGTGCAACACCTAAAGGGTTAACGAAGTTTGTAAAATCAGTTTTGAATACCTTGAGGGGTGTACTTTCTTAGATGGGGTCACTTTTAGGGAGTTTCTACTCTAGGGGTGCATCAGGGGGCTTCAAATGGCACATGGTGTAAATAAACCAGTCCAGCAAAACCTGCCTTCCAAAAACCATACGGCGCACCTTTCACTCTACGCCCCACTGTGTGGCCGTACAGTAGTTTACGACCACATATGGGGTGTTTCTGTAAACGGCAGAGTCAGGGCAATAAAGATACAGTCTTGTTTGGCTGTTAACCCTTGCTTTGTTAGTGGAAAAAATTGGTTAAAATGGAAAATTAGGCAAAAAAATGAAATTCTCAAATTTCATCCCATTTTCCAATAACTCTTGTGCAACACCTAAAGGGTTAACGAAGTTTGTAAAATCTGTTTTGAATACCTTGAGGGGTGTACTTTCTTAGATGGGGTCACTTTTAGGGAGTTTCTACTCTAGGGGTGCATCAGGGGGGCTTCAAATGGCACATGGTGTAAATAAACCAGTCCAGCAAAACCTGCCTTCCAAAAACCATACGGCGCACCTTTCACTCTACGCCCCACTGTGTGGCCGTACAGTAGTTTACGACCACATATGGGGTGTTTCTGTAAACGGCAGAGTCAGGGCAATAAAGATACAGTCTTGTTTGGCTGTTAACCCTTGCTTTGTTAGTGGAAAAAATTGGTTAAAATGGAAAATTAGGCAAAAAAATGAAATTCTCAAATTTCATCCCCATTTGCCAATAACTCTTGTGCAACACCTAAAGGGTTAACAAAGTTTGTAAAATCAGTTTTGAATACCTTGAGGGGTGTACTTTCTTAGATGGGGTCACTTTTAGGGAGTTTCTACTCTAGGGGTGCATCAGGGGGCTTCAAATGGGACATGGTGTAAATAAACCAGTCCAGCAAAACCTGCATTCCAAAAACCATACGGCGCACCTTTCACTATACGCCCCACTGTGTGGCCGTACAGTAGTTTACGACCACATATGGGGTGTTTCTGTAAACGGCAGAGTCAGGGCAATAAAGATACAGTCTTGTTTGGCTGTTTACCCTTGCTTTGTTAGTGGAAAAAATTGGTTAAAATGGAAAATTAGGCAAAAAAATGAAATTCTCAAATTTCATCCCATTTTCCAATAACTCTTGTGCAACACCTAAAGGGTTAACGAAGTTTGTAAAATCAGTTTTGAATACCTTGAGGGGTGTACTTTCTTAGATGGGGTCACTTTTAGGGAGTTTCTACTCTAGGGGTGCATCAGGGGGGCTTCAAATGGCACATGGTGTAAATAAACCAGTCCAGCAAAACCTGCCTTCCAAAAACCATACGGCGCACCTTTCACTCTACGCCCCACTGTGTGGCCGTACAGTAGTTTACGACCACATATGGGGTGTTTCTGTAAACGGCAGAGTCAGGGCAATAAAGATACAGTCTTGTTTGGCTGTTAACCCTTGCTTTGTTAGTGGAAAAAATTGGTTAAAATGGAAAATTAGGCAAAAAAATGAAATTCTCAAATTTCATCCCCATTTGCCAATAACTCTTGTGCAACACCTAAAGGGTTAACAAAGTTTGTAAAATCAGTTTTGAATACCTTGAGGGGTGTAGTTTATAGAATAGGGTCATTTTTGGGTGGTTTCTATTATGTAATCCTCGCAAAGTGACTTCAGACCTGTAGTGGTCCCTAAAAATTGGATTTTTGAAAAATTTCAAGATTTGCTTCTAAACTTCTAAGCCTTGTAACATCCCCAAAAAATAAAATATCATTCCCAAAATAATTCAAACATGAAGTACACATATGGGGAATGTAAATTCATCACAATTTTTGGGGGTATTACTATGTATTACAGAAGTAGAGAAACTGAAACTTTGAAATTTGCTAATTTTTCCAAATTTGGGGTAAATTTGGTATTTTTTTATGCAAAAAAAATTAATTTTGGGACTTAATTTTTAGTGTCATGAAGTACAATATGTGACGAAAAAACAATCTCAGAACGGCCTGGATAAGTCAAAGCATTTTAAAGTTATCAGCACTTAAAGTGACACTGGTCAGATTTGCAAAAAATGGCCTGGTCCTTAAGGTGAAATAAGGCTGTGTCTTGAAGGGGTTAATGAGTTTTTTGGGTTCATTGAGAACATGGTTGTTGTTCAATAATAAAATTAATCCTCAAAAATACAACTTGCCTAATAATTCTGCACTCCCTGTGTATATATAATTTATTAATTCGGCATTGCGTGGGTCATAGATACCAAGATTAGTGTTAAGCAAATTGAAGCCAAACAAATTGACTTCAATCCGAATTTCTGATTTCTAAAATCAAGATGGCTGCAACGGCCTCAGAGAGCAAATGGATAAGGAAAGTGGTTTTTTTTTTTGTTTTTTTTTTTACCCTGATTAACAACTTCTTAAAGGCCTCCATTTTAACATCAGATGCCACCATCAGCAATGAACATGGCATCTGAGGGGTTCAATGGATGGGGGCTAAGTGATCGCTATTCCTCCATCATTGCGCCCGCTACTTACAAAGAAATGTGATTCCCTAACCAAGATATATATCTTCTTCCTAGGAAGAAAAGGTAAGCAGTAGTTTGACAAAGAACAAGACTTAATAGGTATGCTCCACATAATTATTGTAGATGTTAGTTTACTGATCCATGCATTTATTTAGTGCATACATTCTAGACAGATTAGGTTACAATGAACACATCAGTACTTCACAAATATAGAGTTTTGTAGCGACTCTGGAGTTGTATTATTGTAGTTTGGGCACGTTGAGCCGTCTTGTGACGTGCGCTACTTATTGGCTGGTGTTATATACAGTAAGAGCTGTAGCTGTCAGAATGGTAGGGGAGCATGTGCCCGTTTGGCAAAATTATGTTTTTAGTTCTTCTCGAAATTCCCCACTGTAGCCCTTATCTCCTGTCCGCAGGCTATAGACTGCTCTTTACTGCCCACCCCCTTCCATGGGTCAGCCATGTACAAGGATGCATTATTCTGTTTTGATGCCGGTATCAGTAAGGGCACAATTTCCATTCCGGTTGAAGTCAGTGACAATATCATGATGATCATATATACCTCTTTCAGCCTAGTAACCATGTAAACAGTCGTGTTTCCTGGGTAAATGAAATGCTTGAAATGCCTTTTATTCTTTGACTTGCTATTGTGATGGACTCCACAATACTTTTCACACCGTTTATTTTTTTATTATTCTTTATTTATCAAGTTTAGAAAAGACAGCTATAATAGAAACACTTCTTAGTGAGAGAAAATAGATATCACAGATATCTGATCAATAGAAGCATGTACAGTAGTGCAAAATATCACTCATAGTAGGAGTCAATTCGTCCACATCAATCTTATGAGATGCCTAGTAAGCTGAGTAGAAGGATCTCATTTGAGCAAACAGTGCTTGAAACATACTCTAATGAATGTAATTGAAAAGTATACTTAAGAGTACAGAGATACAAACAACCAACAACTGGGGAGGGAAGACAAGAGGTAGGGTGTAGGGATAAGGAGATAAAGTGAGTATCTGAAGTGGAATCAAGCCAGTAAGGTCTGATACTCTGGGGTGTTTTGAAACACGAACCATGGAGTCCATGAAGTGTTAAACACTTTGTGGGTGTTTCTCAGAATAGCTGTCAGCTCCTCCATTCTCTGGATGTCCTCTACTTTGCGTATCCAAAAGTACACAGACGGTGGGATAGGCGACTTCCATCTTGTTGGTATACAGGCCCTGTCCGCACTCACCAAATTGCGGACTATGGCCTTATTAAGCAACCAGTATGGTAGCTCTGAGTACCAAAAAAAAAAAAGACTAGAGTATTTGGGATAGGAAATGAAAAGATTGAGGTCATGGTCTTAAGTATTGACTCCCAGAAGTGTCTAAGTTTGCTACAATGCTAGAAAACATGGATCAGGGATCCTTGTGCTATGTCACAACGCCAGCATAGCGAGGAGGTAGAAGGAAACATATTATGAAGGCGAGTCGGAACATAATACTATCTAGACAACAATTTATAGCCTGCTTCCTGAAACTTTCTGGCGATCAAAGACTTATGTGTGAAATTGTATAGTTTAGGCCAGTGATAGGCAAAGTGCAGGTCTCTAGCTGTTGCAAAACTACAACGCCCACCATGCCCTGCTGTAGGCTGAAAGCTGTAGACAGTCTTTGCATGCTGGGAGTTGTAGTTCTTCAGCTGGAGAGCCGCAGTTTGCCTATCACTGGTTTAGAGGGGATGTCTACTCCCAGATTGGCGGCCCATCTGTTCACAAAGGGGGAGAAGAAACTCTGATCTGGTACCACCAACTCCCTATAAAATTCAGAAAGGGAATGCCAGTATATACCTGAGCCAATACATACTTTTTTTAAAAGATGTGAGAGATCTATCAAAGTCCAGTGTGGATGGACTAGAGGAAAGAAAGTGTGAGAGTTGTCTGAACCTCCATGGACCCAGCGAGCACGGTTATGATTGATTTATTAGTTCAGTATGCGTAAGCCATCTTCCCGCAATTCTAAAAAATGGGGCTCGACATTTACCCCCGAGTCGCCATTGTGTAAAGGGGCCACATGCCCATCCCGCCGGGAAGTCCGGATGCCCAATGACTGGGAATAATGGGGAGGGGGGTCGGTGAGATCCCTTTCTTATTAGCGTTCATATGGTATTGGAGTAGAGTCGGCCCTATGTAGATCAAGGGGGGAACGGGAGCTTAGCTGTTCAATGGCCACCCATTGTTTAAAGGGGGGGTGGCTGCACCAATCCAAAACGCGCTGTAGCATAGTTGCCGCATAGTATTTATGGAGGTCTGGTATCCCCAATCCCCCCTGCTCCTTTGGGACATGGAGTAAAGATTGGGATAGTCTCGGTTTTCGCCCTCCCCAAATGAACCTGAAGAGGTCCTAGTAAGCAACAACAAAGTTAGATGGTAAATGTATAGGCAGTGTCTGAAAGAGATATAGCAGGCCTGGTAGGACAAAATGGCACAGCGGCCATAAATGGCACAGCGGCCAAACCATGTGTAGAGACCTTTAGACCATCTATTCAGATCTTCTCTGATCCGACTTAGAAGAGGGGTAAAATTCCTGCTATAGATCTCTCTCAGATCCCTTGGAATCCAAGTTCCCAGGTATCTGATTGCACCTGCTGTCCATTTAAATGGGAAAGCGGTAGCCAAGGCTGATTCCTGTGAGCTTGTCAGCGATATATTTAAGGCTTCTGATTTTTGAAAGTTGATTTTCAGGTTGGAGAAAGTGTTATACGTGTTAAATTCTGCAGTTAGGTTAGGGAATGAGGTCAGGGGCTTGGTAATGGTGAACAACAGGTCATCTGCATAGGCAGCTATCTTAATTTCCTGGGTTGCAACTGCCAGTAATAGCCGGGTTCATCCAAATCGTCCGAAGTAGAAGCTCTAACGTAAGTACAAATATTTAAGGGGAAAGAGGGCACCCCTGACGAGTGTCGTTTCGAATGTCGAAATCAGGGGATAGAACCTTCATTAACCTTCGTCACTGCAGTCGGGGAGGTATAGAGAGAGCAAATCCAGGCCATCATGGAGTCACCTATGCCTACGTGGTTCAAAACTTTGAATAGCCAAGGCCAACTTACTTTTCGGCAACTGTAGACAGAAGGCACAGCTGGGAGCGTTGTAATTTGGCTTGGTATATCAAGTTTAACACCTTAGTCGTGTTGTCCCTGGCCTGTAGGGATAGTATGAAACCCACTTGGTCTGTATGAATTAGGTCTGTTAAAAGGGGGACGAGTGTCACGATCATCAGCGTGGGGGAAAAACTCCACACTAAACACAGGAGGCAAGGGGAACAGTAACTGGGCCTGGAAACTGGGAATAAACGGGTCACCTCCTAAACAACCCTAATCCGGGCCCTAACTACCTATCAATATGAATAGACCTTGACAGTAGGAATATTCATATGCTGTATAACTAGGCCTTTATATCTCTATAAGACCCTGGAATGAGGTTAGGACCAGAGACAACCCATTCCTCCCCAGATGGACAAATGGAAGTCTCTGTCTTAGGCCCAGATACAAACAACAGGGAATATAACAAACACAAAACAATAAGAACAGACGAGACTTATCTGAAAGTAGAAAACTGGCAACTCTAGAAGCACCACAGAGTACAACCCACCAGCTAATTAGAAGGCAGGAAGAAAATCTATAAACTGCACCTCCAAGTATGAGAAGCGGCTACTTATGGGAAAGGTAGTATACCAACCAGCAACACCTGAAGCAAGGGGTTTGGCATTCACCTAAACACAGACACAATAAAATCAACAGTGAACCTGTCAATTTAACCCACGAGTTGCCAGTCTCTCCGATCTCCTGGTACCTGCCACGGGAACGTCCTTGACAACGAGCCACGTGGCTAGAATTTTTGAGGAGAATTTCAAATCAACATTTAACAATGAGATTGGCTAGTAACTTGCACAGGCTGCTGGATCTTTTCCCTCTTTATATATCACTGTGATGTGAGCATGTGTTATGTTTCTGGGAAGTGGCTGGCTTAGTGATACCGAGTTCAGCGCCTTTGTAAGTGGTGTTTTCAAAAGGGTTAGGTATTTCTTATAGTAGGAAGCTGTTAGTCCATCCGGGCCAGGGGCTTTACTTGGTTGTATAGATTTTAAGGCATCTGTTAGTTCCTCCTCCGAAATGGGTTCATTCAGGGCCGCAATAGCCTCCCGTGGGGTCTTTGGCAATCCCGAGTCCGCTAGGTATTTGCGCATTGCCAGAGTCTGGGTCAGGTTATTTTGGTCCGGGCAAGGGAGGTTATATAAGTCCCTATAAAATAAACCAAATGCCTCTGCTATTTTTTCTGGGTGGTTAAGGTTTGGACCCCTGCGGGAGGCAATCAATGGTACGTAATTTCTTGCTTTTTGTTCCCGTAATGACCGAGCTAACGTTCTACTACAGTTATTACCATTCTCAAAAAAGTGCTGCCTATCCTTAGTAAAGTTTTGGTGCGTATGTCAAGTTTTTCTTTAAGTTTCCCCCTGGCTAGTAATAGGACTGTGTGGTAGCTATAGCATGTTCTGCCTTGTGTGTCTGCTCTAAGCGGGAGATCTAAGCAAGAAGGTGCAATATTTCGGCCGCTCTCTTTTTTACGTCTCGCTCCATGTTTGATAAGTGCTCCCCTGACCACACACTTACCGTCAAGGAGAATATGTTGCCTACCTGGTTCTCCTCAAAGTAACGAGTGAGAACCATTTAGACGTCTTGTGAAATTTCTATGTCTTGTAGCAGGGATTGATTCAGTCTCCAGTTCCAGGACTTAGGCGTAGGTAAAAGGGTTTTCAAAGAGACATGCAGCATTGCATGGTCTGAGAAAGTTATGGGGTCTATTGTGGAGTTGAGGGAGGACACTGCCACGTAGCTGATCAGAAAGTATTCTAGGCTGGAGTATACATCTCTTGCTAGGGAATAATAGGTGTAATCTCGAGCGTCCGGGTTTATATTCCTCCATACGTCTACTAGCGGATGTGACTGTAAGAGGCGCTTAATGCGGTGTAGTTACGAATAAGCTAAATGGGAAGCTCCCCTGGAGACATCTACTAATGGATCTATGGCGAAATTTAGATCTCCTCCGACCAATAATGTGCCCTCTGTAAAATCATCCAGTCTGGATAGGATTCTCGCTAAGGACTTATATGTTGGCCAGGGTGTAAAGATGTTGGGCAGTCTGACCTTTCAAAAATATAAATCTGCCTTCCTCATCTGTTCTGATATCTACAGGTTCCCATGGAGCGTTTCTAGATATCAGTATACTTACTCCTCTTGACTTTGAAATGGGGTAACAGCTATGGCAAGTATCTGGGTGATTTGAAGTGGGGAAGGGCATCCCTGCGGAAGTGTGTTTCCTGTATAAAAGCAATTTGTACCTTCTTACTCTATAGGAGCCGGAGAATGGAGGACCTTTTCTCAGGTGTGTTGAAACCGTTGGCATTGATAGAAGCAAAGTTGATGGTAGACATGTTTCAGTCCTAAATCAAGGGGATAGAGAGAGGATGGGGGGAGAGGGGGTTGAGGTAAGACAGGAACACTAGGAGGGGGAGGAAAACAACAAAGAGTTTCAGGAGGGTAGCTTTATAAGCTAAATACCCGCTCCAGCTAGTCCAGAACGGGAAACACACAAAGGTAGTTGTACCAATACAGTGGAGTAAAAAATTAATAAAAACACTTGGCAATTCAGGGTAAGCTCAACGGCAGGCCTACCGAGAACCGGTTTCCTATGTGGGGAAAGGCAGAGCAACTAGGACAGCTTCTCTTTCCCAGGGCCTAGTGTAATAGGTACACCGGGTAACTTTCTTAGGAGGTCAGGGAGGGTGTAGCCAGATACTGTCCTACCACTGAGGGCAGAATTTCTGCCATTCAGATGGTAGGAAGAGGGAGCCTGAATTAGGCCGGGGACTCCCTGAGTGAAAAATCACTCATTTAGAAAATGCAATACATGGCTTTAGTCATTTATTGGGATGGTTTCTGCGCAAGGATCCTGCGTTATTGGTATCCCTTGATAGAGTTCGTGTGAGGGCTTGCCACGGGAGCGGGGGGATGTCATGGTCACAAAGGGCAAGGAAACAGGGACATCTAACCAGTCCGGTATCACTATTGAAGGTACTTCCAGAAATCAGGCCAGATCTTCAGCCTGGTCCGGGGAATGTTGGGCAAAAGAAAGGCAGTTTCTACAAATGATGTACCCAAACGGTACGTTGCTCCCATTTCAGAAATAGAATGCAACAGGGTTTTTGGGTGCGTCTCATTAGTAGGGTTCGCCTCGAGACATCTGGTAGCAGTTGAATCTGGGTATTCCCAAACAGAACGGGGCCCTGTCTCCATGCCCACTTTTTCTCCCTGAAAAAATGAACTCTACATAGAACATCTCTGGGCACAGGATTATCTAGACGTCTAGGTCCCAGGACTCTGTGTACTTTATCCAATTCCATCACTGCCTCCATTGGTCTGGAAAGGTATTTCTTCTGGGATCCCCCGCAGTTTGATATTGTTGCGATGCCCCCTATTTTCTTCGTCATCTAATTGCAAGAGTAAGTGCCTATTCATATCTCGTTGAAGGGTTAAGGTTTCTTCCACCTTGGTAAGCCGGGAATCTCTATAGTATAGAGATAGAATTTGAGTAGATAGCTGCATAGACACCGTGGCAAAGTCAGATTTTACGGCAGCAATGGCCTGTTCTTGTTTGGTTTCAACCCTGCATATTATTGCTTGTAGATGATTCTTTGTAGGTAGATTAGTAAGTAGGGACCAAATATCTTTCCGTTTCAGGCGCTTAGGGCGCCTACTGTCGGTGGAAGAAGCAGACGATGGTGTTTCAGAGGCATCTGAAAAGGCAGAATTTTGGATGGGGTGGATGGTGAATCAGTAGTAGTGGTCAGAGCAGAAAGGAGTCTGCTATCATTGCTGGGTATAAAGTCCCTTGCAGGCGGAGATAGGGCTCTGGATTGCACAAGATGCGCAGGCGATCTATTGCCATTTTGTGAGGCCAGGTTCCCTGTGCCATCTGCAGGGATTAGCACTTCTGGAGGGTCAGGGACCACAAGGCCCAAGTGCTTGGCTAGCGATGCAGCACTCACCAGGTCAGGGGACTGGGTGGTAACCACCCTCAGTTGTCGCTCATCCTGCCACAGCAATGGTAGGAACACTGGGGGCTATGCGACAGGAGCTATGGGTGAGGTGTGCTGTTGGTCTGCCCTTGGTGTGCTTCCACATACAGCAGGGATCCGTTGTTCCGCGGTCACTATCTCCATCCCGCTTGTTGGCGCCATCTTGGATTCAGCCAAGCTGTGTGTCGGGCCTGAGCTCTGGCTGAAATAGCGGGCGATATGTGGTTCTGGTGCCAGATAAGTGGATCCTCAGCATACTGACATCCTTACCACTAAGCTGAATGATGTGGGAAGCTCAATTAGAGGGCCCAGGGTCCGGGAGCTCTGCAGAGATGTGTGCTTACAGCGCCATGCTCAGGCCATGCCCCCTACTTTTCACACTGTTATCAACCTCTGCCTGCTCCCTTTCATGCCAGATAGCTTTCTGTCTCCCTTGGTTATCTTTCCCTTAGTGCATTTTAATGATCTGTACTTTAATTCTGTCCACTTGGTTTTTATTCACACAGTGCTTTGATCCATCCATACCGCTTACCATAGACTGCATAACCTAAAAAAAATAAAAAAAGATTGATCACTTGTTTAATAAGAGACCTTTTTCGAGTGGGTTAAAGTGCTCCCCTCTTCAAGACAAAAGAGGTCAGCAGAAAATTCTTTTATGTGCTGCATGAAGTCATCGTAAAAGCTCTGACCCTTAAAATGGCCAATGCAGAGATGTTTTCCTTTGCATGGCGACTTCATTTCCAGAACTATTGAAGTGAGAGGCTACATTAACCTGGGTGTACACAGATTTAAAAGGCAGATTTCTCTAGCTTTCATCTTCCTGTTAATAAAACATATGAAATCTTGAGGGAGCGTGTAATATGAACGTTCTGAAGATGAATTGTTTTTAATATAGTCTGTGCCATGTTCAAGATTTTTTTTCCTTTCTTAAATGTACAGATTATATCTTGGTAGAGACTACATATTTATAGCAAAGCATGAAATGTTAACTGTGATTGTCATAGTGAAATGAGCCTAAACGTCTGATCGCCACTCAATTGTGAGCCATACCCAGTGGTATAGCTTTAATGGAGGCAGACTCTGAACTCCTTTAGCTACTTTACATCTGGTGGTGTCAGAAGCAGAGCTTGCTAAGAGCTCATTTGCATCCCTTCTTTTCAGTAACTGTATACATTCCTATGCCTTGAGCTCCCCCTATTGGTGGCTGCAGAAAGCCAGCTTTTTAATAGAAGGAAAGCAGGAATTTTATCAATGTATTTATGCCAGTCTTCTGGCATGAAATATGCTGTTCAGAATGAGTGTCATATTTAGGAAGCGCCTGTAGATGTCATATAGTGTGGGTGAGGCCATGGTGACTTTTTATTAAATTAAGTTCTTTTGTTTAATAAATAAATAAAAAAGTACATTCACCAAAGTTATCACATGCTGGAATCTGGATCCATTATTTTATAGGAAGATGCATAATAGAAATGTATGGATATGGTATACTGCAATTGTACTGGATAGTGATAGCCACACTTTCATAACTTGTATTCAGTTTATTCCATCTGGATTTAGACTTCAGTGCATAAGCAATTTATTCCACATGGATTTAGACCCAAGAGCCATAGGCAAGTCACATTTTCAAGGGAAAACCAACAAAATATGTGCACCCACTAATATGATTCAGAATGTGCAAAATTGAATTAGTGGAAATGGCAGATTATTATTTGTGCCCAAATTAATTCTGATTGTACATTGTGGGGGGTTTCATATCTTCTCAGTTCAGCCAGTGGAGAATATTTAGACTGTAGGGACACAATTCCCTAAACGGCCACATATTGTACACACAGGAGAAAAGTAGTCCAAACCTGCTGATCTGGTCAGTACTAGCCAATTGTATTTGTGGCCTCCTGACTCTTCACTGCTGGGTGATGTAAGGGGATGGAATAATTACCATCATAAATCTTATCGTATCTAATCTTTTGTTCCTTGAGAGGGAAACTGCTGCTAGAGGCGTCCGGTAGCGGCTCATTCTATCTCTATTGAAAACACATATGAGCATTCCTGTATCTGGGGGAGTCAGGTGACGTGGCTGTCTGTCGAGCCCGCATCAGATAATGGCCGTCTTAGGATAGACACAGACAAGAACAGTATGTGGACCATGGGAGGTCTGGGCATAGACCCTACAGGGAAATTTCCAAGCGGGCTGATGCCCAGAAAGCCACCAAAGTTTTTTTTTTTGGCTGCCAGCCACATACATAAAGATCTGAGGCTCTCGGCGTTAATTAATGTAGCAGCATTGTGCACTCAGTCTGCGGCTATATTGCCATCCTCGAACTAGGATACAGTTTCATACTGTGGCTCAGGCAGCATTATTTTGTGCTGCTATGTGGTATTGCTGGCCCTACCTACTTGTGTTGCCCCGCCTTCTGTAAATTTGGACCCGCCCACAACATAGGGGCAACTTTTAGGTTTGTTTCCAGGGCCACTTTAAGTTACCAGTCCGTCCCTGTTGTGAACCATGTTTTATGGTAGTTCCTGACTAAGCACCCTCTCTATGTCTCACTTATAATTCACCATTAACCTGTAGGATACCAGTGCTGTACATGTACAGAGCAGAAATGCATGACACAAATACCAGCGCCGTACATGTACAGCGGGCTGATCGGGCGGGTGCAGAAGCTGCGCCCGCTTGATCAATGGCAGGGGTCCAGTAGTCACTGATAGCGGGACCCCTGCTGTATGTGCCGGCATCTGTAAAAGCACAGATGCCAACGTATTAACCCTCACACTGCCACGGTCAGCGCTGACCGCGGTACATTCCGGATCCTGCGGGGTGGCCATCCTTAGGCATTGTGGCTGCCTTCCGTGACAGCATGCGAGATCAAGCCCCCTGGATATCACAGGCAGGAAGGCTGTAAGTGTATAGCCAATGCATTACAATACAGAAGTATTGTAATGCATTGTAAAGGGGATCAGACCCCCAAAAGTTGAAGTCCCAGAGTGGGGAAAAGAAAAGTTAAAAAAACAATTAAGTTTCAAGTAAAAAAAAAAAAAAAAGTGTCCTTTTACCAAAATAAAGTTTAAAAAAATAGAGAAAGATAGAAAAGTAGACATATTAGGTATCGCCGCCTCCGTATCGACCGGCTCTATAAAAATATCACATGACCGAAGACAATCGCCCAATAATTAAATAAACTATGGCTCTCAGACTATGAAGACACTAAAACATTCTTTATTTGTTTAAAAAATGCTGTTATTGTGTAAAACTTAAATAAAAAGTATACATATTAGGTATTGCCTTGTCTGTAAAACCCTGCTGTATAACAATATCACATGACCTAACCTCTCAGGTGAACACTTTTTTTTTTTTAAAGTGTCAAAAAAGCAATTTTTTGTCACCTTACATCACACCCAAAATAGTACCAAACAAACCGTCATCTCATACCAAAAAAATTAGCCTCTACATAAGACAGTCGCTTAAAAAAAAATGGCTTTCAGAATATTGAGACACTAAAGAATTTTTTTTCTTTTATTTTTTAAATGCTTTATTATGTAAAACTGAAACAACAAAAAAAGGCATATTTGGTATTGTTGTGTCCGTAAAAACCTGCTCTATAAAAATACCACATGATCTAACTTGTCAGATGAACGTTGTAAATAAAAAAATATATAATAAACTGTCCAAAACAGCTATTTTGTGTCACCTTACCTCGCAAAAAGTGTAATATAGAGCAACGAAAAATCATATGTACCCTGAAATAGTACCAACAAAACTGCCAACTTATCCCGTAGTTTCCAAAATGGGGTAATTTTTGGGGGAGTTTCTACTCTAGGGATGAATCAGGGGGTCTTAAAATGTGACATGGCAACTTAAAATTATCCCAGTGAAATCTGCCCTCCAAAAACCATATGGCGTTCCTTTTCTTCTGCTCCCTGCTGTGTGCCCGCACAGCAGTTTACCACCACATATGGGGTGTTTCTGTAAACTACAGAATCGGGGCCATAAATATTGAGTTTTGTTTGCTTTGTTACTGGAAAAAATTGATTAAAATGTGAAATCTGCTTAAAAAAAAAAGTTAAATTCAGAAATTTCATCTACATTTTCCTTTAATTCTTGTGGAGCACATAAAGGGTTAAGAAAGTTTGTAAAATCAGTTTTGAATACCTTGAGGAGTGTGGTTTCTATTAAGTAAGCCTTGCAAAGTGACTTCAGACCTGAACTGGCCCTTAAAAAGTGGGTTTTGGAAATTTTCTGTTTTTTTTTTTTTTAAGATTTACTTCTAAGCCTTTATAACGTCCCAAAAAAAGAAAACATCATTTACAAAATGATCCAAACATGAAGTACACATATGGTAAATGTAAAGTAATAACTATTTTAGGAGGTATCACTATCTGTTTTAAAAGAAGAGAAAAAGGTATTTTTTTTTTTTTATAAATAAAAATGAAAAATGTTCAACTTCATTTTACCACTGTAATGAAGTACAATATGTGACAAGAAAATAATCTCAGAATGGCTTGGATAAGTAAAAGCGTTTTAAAGTTTTCACCACATAAAGTGACACGTCAGATTTGCAAAAATTGGCCTGGGATTAAAGGTGAAAAGTGGCTCGGTAGTGAAGGGGGTTAATTGTGTGTTATAAAACTTTTTAGCTTACTTTGTTTACATGAAATGTAATGGACACCTTAGAAGCTGCTTTTAAGGTAGGGATGCACCTTCTCGCCTACAGAGCCCCTGCATACCTTCCCAGTCTTCATATGTAATATGCCTGCCCCAGTTTAATTGTTTATGGTACATCGTAGTCGCTTATGGCCTTCGAGAGGTATTTAAAGAGGACCTGCCACCTCATCTGACATGTCTGTTTTAGTAAATGCTGGTATTCTTCAGGAAATAGAAATTCTAAAGCAACTTTTCTTATTTTCATTGTGCTGTTCCTCTGTTATTCCTTTTAGAAATGCATGATTAAATTTACAGCTGGGTGCTACCATTCTCTTTATTAAAGTAGTTGGTCATTTAATACAGTCAGCACTAGTTATCAATTTGTGCAAAACAGTGGGCGCTCCGCCCCGGGTGCCGGAGCCTAGAAGCAATGAGCGCTTCCGTCAATATAGATGGAAGCGTTCATTGCAGGAGCACAGGGAGCTGCGGTCCTGTCATTCAGTTCCCTGAGCTCTGTCTCTCCCGCACTGAATGGTAGAGCCGGAAGACTTCTCCCCGCTCCACCATTCAGCCTGCAGGCCCAGATCGCACTGCTGGCCTGAAATCTGCATAAGCACTGCCCACACAGTGCTGCAGAGCAATCTGTGTAGGGGAGAGAGGACTGTGAGCTTCAGGAACGGGACAAGGTGAGTAAGTACTGTTATTTTTTAACAGAGGGCATTTCTACCATGGTGGGGGCACAGAGGGCATTTCTTCTACAAAGGGGGCACAGAGGGCATTTCTTCTACAAAGGGGGCACAGAGGGCATTTCTTCTACAAAGGGGGCACAGAGGGCATTTCTTCTAGAAAGCGGGCACAGAGGGCATTATTACTACTACAAAGGGGGCACAGAGGGCATTATTACTACTACAAAGGGGGCACAGAGGGCATTACTACTACAAAGGGGCCCAGAGGGCATTATTACTACTACAAAAGGGGCACAGAGGGCAATGCAACAAAGGGGGCACAGAGGGCAATGCAACAAAGGGGGCATAGAGGGCAATGCAACAAAGGGGGCATAGAGGGCAATACTACAACAAAGGGGGCACAGAGGGCAATACTACTACAAAGGGCATTACTAGTATTAGGGGGTCTTAATGGGCATTACTACTATAAATGGGATACAATGGGCATTATAACTATGAAGTGGGCATAATGGGCATTACTACTGTGAAGGAAGCACAGTGAGCATTATTACTATGAAGGGGGCACAAGGGGCATTACTACTATGAAGGTGCACAATGGGCATTACTACTATGAAGGGGGCACAGAGAGCATTACTCTTGTAAAGTAGGTGGGCATAACTGTTATGGGGCACTGAGTGGGTATTATTACTATGAAGGGGCACAGAGGGCAATACTACAACAAAAGGGGCACAGAGGGCAATACTACAACAAAGGGGGCACAGAGGGCAATACTACAACAAAGGGGGCACAGAGGGCAATACTACAACAAAGGGGACACAGAGGGCAATACTACTACAAAGGTGGCACAGAGGGCAATACTACTACAAAGAGCATTACAAGTATTAGGGGGTCTTAATGGGCATTACTACTATAAATGGGATACAATGGGCATTACTACTGTGAAGGAAGCACAGTGAGCATTATTACTATAAAGGCGGCACAAGGGGCATTACTACTATGGAGGTGCACAATGGGCATTACTACTATGAAGGGTTCACAGAGAGCATTACTCTTGTAAAGTAGGTGGGCATAACTGTTATGGGGCACTGAGTAGGTATTATTACTATGAAGGGGCACAGAGGGCATTATTACTGGTATGGGGCACAGTGAGGGCATAACTACTCTGAAGGGGCACAGAGAGGGCATTACAACTGTGAGGGGGCACAGATAGGGCATTACTACTTTGAAATGGGCACAGAGAGGGCATAACTACTGTGAGGGAGGCACAAAGAGGGGATTACAACTGTAAAGGTGGCACAATGAAGGGATAAGTACTTTAAAGGGGCACAATGTGGATATATCTACTGTGAAAGTTGTACAGTGAAGGCATAACTACCATGAGAGGGCACATATCTGGACAAAACTACTGTGAAGGGGGTACAATTTTTACTATTGTAAGGGGGTACAATTTTTACTATTGTAAGGGGGTACAATTTTTTAAAATAAAGTATTGGTGGGGGGTGCCAGAGAAATGACCCGCCCTGGGTGCCAAACACCCTAGGCACGCCACTGATGCAAAAATATATTGGAGAAATAACCTGGGGATGGCAAAATGTGCTGCTGTACAGGCTCCATTTGTGCTGTGCTGATAAACAGATATTTGCTATTAGCACTAGCGCTTCTTTGGGGAGAATATATTTCCATATACAAAGTGGGATGGAGCATAAGAGTTCTTTTCTGTATCAGATTTGTATGGAATACACAGGAACAGTAAAGGTTCGTACATTTGGATAGGTGCCCTATTACGGTTTCATACAACTTGTAGGTTTACAGAGCCTTAAAGGGATTCTCAGGGAGAACTCAGTCTTTAGCAAGTGCCTGCAACCTACCTCTCTAGAAGACTTACCTGCTCCCTGCTACCTCTGCTGTGTCCATGTTCCGGTTCCTGGAGTGTTTATATCCAGGGCTGCATGGTCATGATCATATGCTCCTCTGCAGCCAGAGACTGGCTTCAGCAGCGACCCTCCAGTTCAAGAAAAAAATATCACATTGACTGGGAAATGAGAAGAACACTTAGATGGTGTCCTCTTTGCTATCCCTTCAGCTGCAAATCCACAGTTTCTTGGGCTTTTCTTCTGCTATCCAAGATGGCCGCACTTCTCAGGCTACCTGATGCATACTATCCATTTGTCAAATGGCATCTGATTTCAATTCCCTTTAGGGCAAGATAGCCAACCTTCTGATAAGATTCTTCCCATAGATTTTTATTGGTGAGAGCCCCTAATGAAGACCACCTGAGGTTGCAGTTCTCTTAATGCCAGACAAAAATTGACTTTGTGTTTGTCTAGATACAAATACTATTACGGCGGTAAAGCATGTTTTTGACCTTTCTTTGAACAAACTTTGTCACCTCATACTTGTAGGGTCACATAGTACAGTTTCATACGTCTCTTAATTACCCTCTCCGTCGCTATTGGACGTGTTTTATTATCAGCCTGGATTCCTGCAGACATCAGGATGTCAGAATTTGGAGCCATAAAGTAAGCTCTGACCCTGGAGCTGCCAAGCAATAAATCACCCTAGTATAATGCGCCTGGGATGTTCTTTACAAGGCCTTTGATGGTAACTAACAGAAGTACATAATAAAATGGTATTAGTCCGATCTGATTGTTGGATAATTAGTTTTGTTTTAACTGCATTGCCAATTTCTCTATGACTTGCATATACTAATTATTTCATATACAGCCTTAATCTCCAGAGCCCAAAGGGCTTTTAACAGTGTCAGTGACATTTTCTGAAGATAATTTATATGGTATTTGCCTTTTCTATCCTATCCAGCACTGATCATGGCTCATTTGTATTCTTTCTAGTCACAATAGTGAAGGTCCTTAAAGAAAACCCATCACCTGGATTTTGTGAATAGAGCTGAGGATATGGGCTGCTAGATCGCCACTAGCACATCTGTAATATCCAGTCCCCATAGCTCTGTGTGCTTTTATTGTCTCAAAAAAATGATTTGATATGAAAATTAACCTTAGATGAGTCCTGTCCCTGAGATAAGTCCGGCGTGAAGGAGCCCTGCATCCTCCGAATCTCCTTTTTGCTCCCAGATATTACAAAGCTAGAGCGCCGTAATCTCGCGATGCGAGAGCTAGCGCATGCACAGTTCGTTTCCTGAGGCTGCTGCCAGCACAGGGAAGGAACACTGTCGACACTGCGCACGCGCTAGCTCGCGCAACGCGAGATTACGGCGCCCTAGCTTTGTGACATCGGGGAGCAATGAGGAGATTCAGAGGATGCAGGGCAGTGCTGGGCTCCTTCACGCTGGACTCATCTCAGGGACAGGACTCATCTAATGTTAATTTGCATATCTATCAAATAGTTTTTTTGAGACCATAAAAGCACACAGCTATGGGGACTGGATATTGCGGATGTGCTAGCAACCCATATCCTCAACTCTATTCACAAAATCCAGGTGATAGGTTCCCTTTAATATATTATGATTGGCTCACTGCCAAGATCCTGTGTGTTCTCTCACCTACAAGAGTCCTGGAATTAGAAGGAAGGTTTTGAAAGGTACAGGGGATCTTGTAGGGTATTGAACTGAAAAGCACCTAATTTCATCAGTAGTTTTTTTATGGTCTTCTAAAAATGCCTGCTTGTTTCATTTCTGTGCCCTGGTCAAATCTTTGGTTGTATTGTACTGTCCAATATGTTGTGACCATTTCTGGTCACTACAAGCTATTCAAATGATCCCATTATCCCATTAACAGTTGTGTTTTGTTTCAGGCTGTGCAAGACCCAGGGTACGTGACACTGCCTTGGAAATCCAAAAGAATGTCTTCAATTATCAGCCATAACTAGAAAATTGATCGATTCCAATAATATAATTTTTGAAGTAAATTGTAATGATTAGTGTTGAGCAAACTTGTGGTTTCAAGTTGGGCGTACAAGGTTCAGGTTATCTAAGAATTCAGTTATGGATTCCGCTACCACTGACCATGACTTCTAGTTCGTGGTAGTGGAATCCATAATAGAATTCTTAGATAACCAGAACATTGTACACCGAACTTGAAACCTCAAGTTCGCTCAACACTAGCAATGATGATATATGTGATTACAATATTCCGACCAAAGGACAAATTTGTTGGGCGAAAACGGTACAATTGGCAAGAGGCTCTAGCATCCTGTTGGGCCGCCTCTAGCCTAGATACGATAAGATGAGATATGGTTGAGCATAGAGGTTTTGTATAATATCCTGCAGCACATTTGCCCACACATGTTGCTGGGCATGTAGACCCTGCACACGCCTAGGTTATCTCCATACTCATACCTGACCATCTAAAACAGAAGCTGGCTTTGTCTCTAAAGATAATACGGTTCCAGTCCATAGCAGTCTAGGTTTCTCGTTCATGACACCACTACAGACAAAGGTGATGGTTGGCTGTCAAAGGCAGGGCACGTAATAGGTGCCTTGACACTAAATATACTTATTTTAAAAGCCTACAAATTTTCGGGGCACAGGTGTGTAATGAAGGTGCCACCTGTGTCTTGATGGTGGACAACAAAACTGAGATAAGCATGAGCAGCTCCCAAAACATCTTTTTATGGGACAGTGGGAAAATCTTAAATGGAGTCTTGAAGAGGTTGTCTCATAAAAACAGTGGTATTGCTAGGGTGTTTGGCACTCTGGCAGCCCCCCCCCCCCCCCACACACACTTCCCCCTCGGTACTTAAAAAAAAATGGTACCCCCTCACAGTAGATCTGTACAGATGTGTACCCCCTCACAGTAGATCTGTACAGATGTGTGCCCCCTCACAGTGGTTATGCCCACATTGTGCCCTCTCACAATAGTTATGCCCACATTGTGCCCCCTCACAGTAGTTATGCCCTATCTGTGCCCCTTTCACAGTTGTAATGCCCTCTCTGTGCCCCCTTGACAGTAATAATCCCCATTGTGCCCCCTTGACAGTAATAATCCCCATTGGGCTCCCTTGACAGTAATAATCCCCATTGGGCTCCCTTGACAGTAATAATCCCCATTGTGCCCCCTTCACAGTAATAATCCCCATTGTGCCCCCTTCACAGTAATAATCCCCATTGTGCCCCCCTTCACAGTAATAATCCCCATTGTGCCCCCTTCACAGTAATAATCCCCATTGTGCCCCCTTCACAGTAATAATCCCCATTGTGCCCCCTTCACAGTAATAATTCCCATTGTGCCCCCTTCACAGTATTAATCCCATTGTGCCCCCTTCACAGTAATAATCCCATTGTGCCCCCTTCACAGTAATAATCCCATTGTGCCCCCTTCACAGTAATAATCCCATTGTGCCCCCTTCACAGTAATAATCCCCATTGTGCCCCCTTCACAGTAATAATCCCCATTGTGCCCCCTTCACAGTAATAATCCCCATTGTGCCCCCTTCACAGTAATAATCCCCATTGTGTCCCCTTTATAGTAATAATGCCCATTGTGCCCCCTTTATAGTAATAATGCCCATTGTGCCCCCTTAACAGTAATAATGCCCTCTGTGCCCCCTTCATTGTAGTAATGCCCTTTTGACATATTGCAATGCCCATTGTTCCCCCTTCACATTAGTAATGCCCTCTGTGCCCCTCCATATTAATAAATTCCTCTGTGCCCCTCCATAGTAATAAAGCCCTCTGTATTAAAACTAAGAAAAGAACAAAGTAACTACTCACCTTGTCCTGTTCCTGAAGCTCACCGTTCTCTCTTCCCTACAGGCATAGATCGCTCTGCAGCACTGTGTGGTCGGAGCTTATACTGATTTCCGAGCTACCGGCTCCGCCGACACAGGCTGGCAGCGCGATCTGTGCCTGCAGGCTGAATGGTGGAGCGGGGAGAAGTCTCCCTTCTTTAACCATTCTGTGCGCCGTAGGCCTCAAGGAGGGGAGTAACGCGGGTAGCTGAGCGGTGAGTGACAGGACTCGGCTCTCTGCGCTCCAGCATCTGTATTGATAGAAGCGCTCATTGCTTCTGGCACCCCCCGAAGAGCCGACACCTGTGGCAATCCCCCCCCCCCCCCCCCCCTTAGTACGCCACTGCATAAAAACAACCTCATCTATATATCCACAGGTCAAATGGACCTCATATATTTATGAGAATGAGGCATACGATTATATAGGTTTTCTGAAGGTACATATGGTATCTTACCCAGCCGCTCACATCCTTTTTCTATGCTGATGGCAAGCAAATGTCTGCTGATGGGTGTCTCTGGTTTGTCAGATCACCCAAATCATTTTTGAAGGCTTAGTAAAGGATCAGACATTGGCTACAGGGTTATTACCTATGGGTAGCACTACAGAGGCATGTTCGTCCTTCTGGAAAATGGCTTGCCTAAAATTTTGTGAATTTGTGTCTATTTTGCCGGACCTGCATTTGCAGCTAGACTAAAATATTGTCTTTTTGAAACCTCTTCATATGGTTAGCTGTCACTTTGGGATTGTACACCATTTTTATATTCATTTCTCCTTTTTCCATGAGCAGAGTTCATACTTTAGTAACTTGACATATTGCGCTGAGTGTTCTTTTCTGACTGCAGCCATATGTTATGTGCTTTTTTACAACTTGAGATTAGAGTATCTGCATAACATTTTGGAGTTTATTACGAAACAAAGATCTAGAGTAAAATAAGAAACTATTTGTAGTCATAATAAGTAAGTTGAAACTGCAGGCCCAGATGTCAGAGGAAAGATAAAGCGAGAGAGGATATGGTCTACTTGAATTAATTAGCGGCTGTTCTAAAATAGTGGCTGTCTAAACAGCGTGTGCACCCAAGCAAGCACTCTGACTGCTAATCCCCTGCATTTTTTCCCCACACAAAAATCCTGCCTTCCAGCTAGTGAAAGACAGATGGGAACGGTAAGCTGCATATTACCTTAGAACAACTGGTCATGCGGGTTTTATCAAACATTGTTTGTTGGTGTCATGAGAACTCAAGACTTAGAGAGTCAATCAGTGCAACCATCAGTCACATCAATATACGAATGAACTAGTAAATGAGATCCATTAGTGGTATTAGCCGGGTGTACATTACCAACTGAGTGCATGTTACAGAGTACACAGAAACTTTAGCACCAGTACTTTTGCCTGTTAGTCATTGTCCTATGGCTGAGTTTCTTTAGAGAGATGAAAGTAAATGTTTAACTGTTATAGTCAATACCTATTGAAGTATTTAACTGAATAATTCATATTTCATGTGTTTTTTTTAAATACAGATATATTCTTTTTCTTACATAAAGTAGTTGTTTGGTACGGAGTATGGGGCATCAATATCAGATTGATGGTTGTCGCCTGGCACCCCACGGTGATCAGCTGATCAGCTATTTCAGGCATCCACCAACTTTGGAAACTGTACACTGGATGGAAGGCTCCATTCAACACCAATGTACTGCAGCTCAGATCACCTTAACTTGAATGAGAGCTGAGTTGCAGTACCCCAACATGGTCAATACATAGGGGATAGAATCTTGGTGCTTCCAGCTCCATCTATAGTATAGTTTCTACATGAACAATCTGCAGAACTCACCGCTGGTCCTATTCTTGTCCAGTTTCCCAGATAAGAATAGCCATTTTCCATTGATGGGATTAACAGCATAATACACATGGACGATATCTGTATTTCAAGGATCCATTTTTGTGGCCAAAAATTGGTGCATGAAGCCTAACAACTGTATGCAAACACCTTAGGACCTGCATTTAGTCATTTATCCCTGCAGTGGACCCTCATCTTAGAAGTCCACATTCCTTAGTAAGACCATATGGCTAGGGATTGTTTTGTGAGATAACTCCTTTTTGTCTAATTTTTACAGTAGTTTTAGGAAAAATGACGGTTCCTATGTGGAGACAATAAATTATCTACTGCAACACCCATCTGTTTTTAGCCCTTCAGAACCATACCCTTTTATTATGATATATGTCACTCGCTGGGCAAGAATTAGGTTAAATTATTTCTCTTGAAAAAAATGTTTGCTACAACGAGGGACAAGACAGGACTGAACCCCATTGCTCCTCCTATTTTCCTTGGTGACTGAGCCTTTTGCTCTATACGTTAGGAAGGATTCCCTAATTATACTCCTTTAGACTTCTGTATTAAAGTGCTTCATCTGGGAGGTAATTTTAAACATTTAGGAGTAATATAAATGCAGCTTATTGCATAGGTTAGAATGGTATAGCTAAATGCACACAATAAACACAGCTTTACTACAGACACACTCGCAGCCCTTCTACATGTAAACACACAGCCCTGCTACAGACACACAAAAAACACCATTCTGCTACATACACCCAAACACCGTATAGTATATACACAGAGCAACTGCTACACACACATAGACATGGGGTACATCTTTACTCATTTTTCTGCACTTCCCATCTGGCCCTGCCCTCAGGTTACATCATTGAAGATCCTTGAATTACTCAGCTTTCACCTCAGTAACTGCAGCTTGGGGAAACCATCAGCAGGCTTTTGTGTGTGTGTGTGTGTTTACTTTCACAGTTTCCTGCTGTGCAGCATGTGCTGAACATATCGCTGTTGGCCAGGGAGATGGAGAAGTTTCCACACACACAGCTTTCTCATTGATCCAGTAGAGTGCTATATGGATGCTCTTCTGGGTCATTAGGAAGCAGTGGGGGTCTTGACCACCCTGACTGCGGACTATAAGACGCAGGCACTTTTTAGCAAATGGATCAAATTAAATCTATGCAATATTGTAACTAACTCCTAGCAAAGCTTCTCTGTAAAATATGGAATCTTGTAAGGCATATGACTGAAAAGGGGTTTTCTCCAAATAAATTTATTTTTAGATGAGACGTTGAAACCACCCTCATTAGTATGGGAGCAGTTTGGCATCCAACAGGGGTCTTTGAGTTTTACTATTACCAGGTTTTTTATTTTATTCTTTCTATAAGTAAAACATATGAAGATGAGATATTATATGAAAGATGATTTGAAGTGAGAAACTGTAGGGTTATAACTGATGGAATTAAAATATGGTGAAGTTGGAACAGTTGTCTCTAAGCTGTAAAACCTCTTTTGTTAAAGGGAACATAAAAAATAACCCAATACTATCAAGAGAAAAATGGCAGAAAGATCTGGAAAATTAGAAAACTGACCATTGGGAGTTAATTGTAAGGGGCATTGAGGATTTATTTCTAAATTGAATAGCTATAATATTTCAGTGGTTCATACAATGGGACTGAAGTCATCTTCTCAGTGTCCCAAATGTTGGTTTGATCAGGCAATCCTGATCCCTCTTTATTGGAATTGTCAGAGATCAACGTTGTTGTTGTTTTTTTTTTTTCATATCCCTTTTGATCCAGGGGTATGTGTATTGGGTTATAGCAAAGGCCTAAAGGGCTATATGGAGACGTTGATGTTGGCCACTTGTGGTGTTACAGGCTGGATATCTCTCTTGGAATAATACTTGAAGCTTGTGTAAATAAGGCCTCTAGTAAACTGTTTGAAAAAGTTATATATAAATGATTTTTGGATTGTGAAATATCATCATGGATAGACATAATTAAGTTGGTTGCTGTTTTGTGTTAGTTTGTTTTGCTTTTTTTTTTTTTTATTCTTTTGAAAAAGGAAAACAAATCTGTTTTTCAGCTAGCAGAACCATACTGTGATCCTAACTGCACTGTTTTTAAGATTGTTAGAAATGCCCAACCCTTGACATTGACTGCTGACCTCCTGTAATCCCAGGATCACTGTGTGCCTTAATGGAGGGAGCACTTTTGCCTTGACATGTTTGATGGGAATGTATCATCATTTATTAATTTATTTTACTAACTAAAACAAGTTAAAATCTATTTTTAAATTGTAGATTTTTATTAACTCTTTTTTCTGTGCATGATTGTAGGGTGGCCATCTTGCCTTAGCTGCATGGACATTGTTCTGCGCATGCGCTATGTCCTGCTGTGGTTTAAATTTAGACATTAATTTGTTTGAGTAAAACCATTTAGCTATAAGGCCATAGCAACCATTTTTTGATACAGTTTTAGTAGTTTAAATTGTTATTTTTTTCAGAAATTGGTAGTACATTTGAATATATGAAACTTTGGGGCATCTTACCTAACTTCCCATGCCCTTCAGTTTTCCTTTCCCTGCCTACAGGATGTGTGTAAAGCCACATTCACCTCTGCGCTGTTACTTCCAGCAGTCTGTTCCAGAGTTTACTGAATAATGTTGCACCGCCGGATCTGACTTTCCGTCATATATGCTATTTGTTGGACGGACAAAAAATGCTGCATGTAGTACCTTCTGTCCGGCATATATGCTGGATACAGTGACCAGAACAGAGTGCCGGAGTTGGGTCCTGGAGAGGTGAATGTAGCCTTACAGCAACCACATGATACATGTTACTTATTTGTTACTATATATAATGTTAAGGTGTGTTAATATATGGTATTTTTGCTGAATTTAAAACTATAAAGCAAATGAGTAATTCAAGTTTATAGCAGCAATTTAGGTCACAGTTTATGAGCAAGCTGGAGAGAGAGTTATGAAAGTGAGCTACTGCCCAACTTCATGCAGAAAGGACCTGTTGGGGAACAGATATCGTGGGGTAAAGTACAAAATCCGTAACAAATAGATTAAATCCAGAGAGATTATCTGGGGCCCAGCGAGACTGTTGTACTGTAGAACGTGACCTCTCTTGCATTTAATGTCTAGCTGGATTTCACCCTCTTATTAGTACTGTTAAACCTGGCTGACTGTGAAATGAAAAAGGAGAATTGGGTTTCAAGACACCCACTGAAACACTCAGAAGTCTGGAGAATATCACTGCAAGAAACTTCCAAAATGTCTTCAGGCAAGTTTAGAGGGAGCCGTGACAATGAGAAAAGATAACCTCTTTAGTTGCCTCATACTGTATGAAAGCCGTCTAGGCTTATTAACTTCGTGGTCTCAGTCTCTCTTGGAAACTCATTAGAAGCAGCTATGCATGAATGTTCCCATGAACTCTTACTGCCTGGGCAGAAAGTCACAATGACGAGCCCAGAAGAAATAGCCTGTGTCGTTTGTGATTTAGAAGAAGCTGCTTGGCGCTTACATCCGACTGTAAATACAAATCGTAGAATTAGAAAGTGTAAGTGTGAACACTCCATGTTTCAGGTGATACGGATATGCTCCACACTTGTATTAATTCTCTAAGGGTGCCTAAATGTCTGCCGAATGCTTTATGTGGAATATCAATTCTCTTATACTTTCTAACCATTCCCAGAACAAATAGTTGTCTATGACCACTTACCCCTAGGTCACTTTCACACAGGAAGATAATGGTACGACAGAAATACGTGCATTTTGTGTGGCAATTTTGAAAAGAATCCATTTTAGTAAATGATGTAATTTTCAGTGGGAAACTGTGTTGCTGAACCACAATAAAATATTCAGTGGAGATTTGAAGTATTCAATGAGGTTTTTATTTTTACTGGTGATCTATCCTCATCAGTATCTGATCGGTGACCAGGACCAATGTCGATCAGCTGTTTGAGAAGACACCTGTGCTGCGCCTTTCTCTCTGCTTACCAAGCACAGCACCGTACATTATATAGATGCTGTGCTTAGTATCGCGGCTCAGCCATATTAGTGCCTAGGCCATGTGACCAATAAACGTGACGTCACATGGCCTAGGCAAAGCTGCAGAAAGCCGTGGTGCTACTATGAGCGCTGCTGCCTTCTCAAACAGCTGATCAGGGGTTCCAGATGTCAAGCCCCCAGCAATCAGTAAGAAACTCTCGGAAAACCCCTTTCAGAGAGTCAGGTTTTAGGTATGAAGCATGGTCATACCACAGACTCTGCTAATGGTTTATACCAACTTTGAGACTTGGTCCTTTTGACTTGTTGTGCCCAGTTTCTCTTATGATTCATTTGTTTTTCGGTGTATGGCACCCTCCATGTGAAAGGCACCGACCACTAGAATCAAACTATATAGAACAAAACAAGGCTATTTATTCTGGAAAACAGCATTTTAGGGTTCTGTTCACATATCCATCAGAAATTGCCTAATCTGAAGTGGCTTTGCATTTGAAGCTGTAAATATGCATCATTCCTAATCCTAACTCTGGCATGCGTGTTGCTCAGGTATCCCCTGTATTAACAATGGCTACAGCATCCATGGCTTCCAATATGGTGGCAATAACATGACCTACTCTCATGATCACCTCCCGGATTCCAACTCTTTTACCCTTGGCACTAAAAACCTTCAGCACCTGTGCAGATGCAGAAGATAGATTATGCTACGTGTATCTGCACCTAACAGCTACCATCTTGCACAAGAGGCCAATGAATAGCATGGAACTTGATCTTGTGTGTCTGGGTAAGGAATGGCCAGTTTTACAGCTTCGCATGCCGATTCATATGAGATTAGGCCATTGTTATAGGGACCCAATACAGTGTAACCTTCCAGCAGTGACCTGGTGTTCCCATAATGGAACAGAATACCGTAATTTTAGTGCATATGTGAACCTTGCAGTCTTATAGAGATCACTTCTCAGCACTTGTATCGTTATCATCACAGACATGAATTTATTGAAAGCTAACAAATCTGTTATAATACTGGAGGCAGATACCACAGTATCCAGCATTTCAAGTAGGTGATGGTCATGACACTCTCCTATAGAAGTCAGTCACCTCCAGGCTAGTTCCTTATGGTTCATGTGGCATTTCTCTGAACTGCAACAGACCAGGTCCTCTGTAACGATGCGTGCTCCTGTAATCATGTACAGAAAATACATAAAAGATCAGAAGATTAAAGTATGTCTTAGTATTGGGTTTGTTTAGTAAAATATATGTAGGTTATACATTCACTGTGAGCATGTGGCCATTTCTTTCCTGAATAAGTAATACTAATTATAATCAACACAGTGGATTAAAATTAATAGGCAATTAATAGATGACAACGATGGTCAGAAGAAGCATTTATCTGTATTCAAGTTACACTTTTTTTTGGTGGTGAAATGAGCACTAACCGTTCATATACAGTGGTGGTTGAACGTTTCAGAATTTTCTCTATTTCTGCATACATTTGACCTAAAACTACCAGTACATCACACAAGTCCTAAAAGTAGCTAAAGATATCAAAATCAAACAAATACATACAAAATATTAGACTGGGTCATATATTTAATGAGGAACATGATGCAATATCACATGTCTGGGAGTGGAAAAATGTGTGAACCTTTACTTTTTGTATCTGGTATGACCCCCTTGTGCAGCAATAACCAACTAAACATTTCTGTGAATTGTTGATTAGTCCTGCACATCGACTTGGAAGAATTTTAGCCCATTCCTCCATACAAAACAGATTAAACTCTGTTATGTTGTTGGATTTCCCCCCTATGGAGTGCTCGCTTTAGTTCCTTCCGCAAATTTCTATTGGATAAAGGTCTGAACTTAATTACCATTCCAAAACCGTAACTTTATCTTTTTTAACCATTCTTTGGTAGAAGACTTGTTGGCTTAGATTCATTGTCTTGCTGCATGACCCTTGTTCTCTTGAGATTCAGCTCATGGACCGATGTCCTAACATACTCATTTAGAAGTTGCTGGTATAATTCAGAATTCATTGTTCCAATCACCTTCTGGCTTGTCCAGTTGATCTTTAGCAAACTGCAGATGTGCAGTAATCTTCTTTTTGAAAAACAGCTATTTTCTCCTTGCAATCTTGCCATGGACTCTATTGGGGACGCATCACTGTGACATCAGGGGAGATGAGAGTAACCCATGGTAGATTAAGGGAGGAGTAGACAGCGGGGAAGGGCAGCGGGCATGGGCACCTTGAAAAGCAAACCCCGCCCAGCTAGGCACTTGGCAGCCATTTTGCATGTGAATAAAAGTTATTTTCTTGGACAATCAATGAACATCCAAATGATATACAGGTATGTTTACAATGTTTTTACCATTTATACATCCAGTCCATGATAGTCTCCTTTTAATATACTCACCAAGGAAGTAGATTTGGTTCATCATAACTTCTCATATCAATGTAACAATAAATTGATAAAATTCTGGGGAGTTCGTATCTCCTCATCCTATTCCTCCTTATACTCCCCTTTACATCTCCCTTTTAGGATGCATTGCGACGGTGAGAATGTCCATTCTTCCAAATATATATTATTTCTAAACTCTTCTGATCCGCATTCCCTTTATCTGACTTCATGCTCCATCAATGGGCTATACCTAATTTTATATGGAACAATAAATGCAACTGTATACTGTGACACAGTGAGAGGTTTTGTCTGGGAAAACATGTATTTTCCTCCAAGCATGTGCTGCTGGGCTGATTTACAGCCAGGTGAAGTCAAATACCGGACCGGATTTGAAGTGACCAACTGGGTTTTGGCAGCACCTGGCTTTCCTTAAATAGACAGCTGAGCTCAGAAGCCGTGTCTCTGTTTTTGGGGCTCTCAGGCTTTGTGCCATGCTGGAGGGCTGAGAGCCAAACGCTGGGGAAACAGACCCCCTAAAGCCTGATGTGGACTACTGGAGGCAGAACTGCCAGCAAAGTGAGTTATGTTATATGAATTTTCCATTGTGTGTGAATTAAAACCAAGACTGCAAAGTTACGTGCTGTTTTGTGCAATTGCCTCAAGTGTGAATAAACACTGACGTTTTGAGTTAAGAACTTGTATTTTACTGCGCCCACTTACCCTATCTACCAGAGCGAAACCCCACACCCTTTTTGCTTTCCACATTCAATCGGGGAGGTCTTTCTGTCCCTCATGTCCTACATTACTATTGGGCGACCCATCTGTAGTCTATCCCATTTTGGGCTACTCTACAGACCTACACCAAATAGACTGAGATCAAGAAACTGCAGATTGCTTTGGTTTGCCCAAACCTTTTTCTTTGGTATGAGACCGCCATCCCTATGGATGTTCCTCTATTGAGCTTAATGAAGCACATTTGGGACTCATGCCAGAAACACTTCTCTTTGGCCTAATATTTTTTACTCATTTGATTTATCTACATTAAAAATCTGATCTCGTTTTAGGTCAAATTTAAGTAGAAAATTCTGAAGGGTTCATAAACTCTCAAGCACCACTGTAAACACACAGGCATTTGATGTTTTAATTAATGTTCGCTTTGGAAGATTATTGTATTACAGGTGAAACTCGAAAAATTAGAATATCGTGCAAAGTTCATTTATTTCAGTAATGCAACTTAAAAGGTGAAACTAATATCAGATAGACTCATTACATGCAGAGCGAGATATTTCAAGCCTTTATTTGTTATAATTTGGATGTTTATGGCTTACAGCTTATGAAAACCCCATTGTCACAATCTCAGGTACCTTTTCCTTCAGGGGATATGGATTAATTAGCTGACTAGAGTGTGACACTTTGAGCCTAGAATATTGAACCTTTTCACAATATTCTAATTTTAAGTTGCATTAATGCAACTCCTTTTAAGCTGCATTACTGAAATAAATGAACTTTTGCACGATATTCAAATTTTTTCGAGTTTCACCTGTATTATATACACTGGAGAGATAAAAAAAAAAATCTGATGCCCTGTTGTAAAAGTGACTGGTTCCATATAAGATATCTGTTGCATGCCTTATACAATGAATCTTGTGTAAGGGTACTGACTTGCGGCAGAGTCGCCGGAACTGCCTGCCAGATCAGGCAATCTGCATGCAACCGAACAGCATTTGTAGACTGATCCGGTTGCGGGTCCGTCTCACAAATGCATTGCAAGAACGGATCAGTCTGTCCGTTTGTCATATGGACAAACGGATCCGTTTTGATTTTATTTTTTTAACTTTTTTTTTTCTGCATGCGCAGACTGGAAGAACTCATCCGGCATTCCGGTATTTTTAATGCTGGATCCGGCACTAATACATTCCTATGGGGAAAATGCCGTATCCGGCATTCAGGTAAGTGTTCATTTTTTTTGGGCCGGAGAGAAAAGCGTAGCATGCTGCGGTATTATCTTCATCCTGAAAATACTGAACTGAAGACATCCTGAATGGATCAGAATGCATGGGGATAAAACTCATCAGTTCCTTTCTGGTATAGAGCCCCTAGGACGGAACTCTATACCGGAAAAGAAAAACACTAGTGTGAAAGTACCCTAAAGCATTGTCGTGTGCATTGCTTTGTCCAACACCAATGTCTTCTGAAGGTTACAAAACAATCAGTTACTTATTGTAACCTCTTCAAGCAAGTCGCGGCCATATTGCCCCCACTATATCTGTAAAGCTACTTTCACACTAGCAGTACGGACCTCCGGCAGGCTGTTCCGTCGGGTGAACAGCCTGTCGGATCCGTCCTGCCTCTAGTGCCATGTGCCCCCGGACTGCTGCTCTGTCCCCATTGACTATAATGGGGACGGTGCGGAGTTCCTGGCAGAGGCACAGCGGCGCACGGCAAGAGGCTGCCAGAATAAAACTATGACATGTCCGACATTTATTCCGACAGTCTCTCACCGTGCACTCCCGTGCCTCCGCCAGAACTCTGCACCGCCCCATTATAGTCAGTGGGGAAGGAGCGGCAGGACGGATCCGACAGGCTGTTCACTCGACGGAACAGCCTGCCGGAGGTCCGTACTGCTAGTGTGAAAGTAGCCTAATTAGTTCCACTTCACAGTTTTTGAGGTCCTGTCAGACAGCTCTGATGACTCCATGTCCCAATAATTATAAAATAAAGAAATGGTGAGCAAAGTGTGTTTTTTTATAGATTTTTATTTCCCCCTCCCTTTTACACATAATCTGCAAGATGACCTCATAAGACTGTCACGCTCCTATAATTCTCCCCTTATCGATTATCAATGAAAGTGAAAGAAAGCAAATCTTCCTTGTCATTGTTTCTGTTTTTACACCTTCCTAGTCATTCCTGATGCCCAGACTCATGCATGTGTAAGAAACAGCCTTGTCACCTTGTACCAATTATGTACTCCAGTTATAACTAAGAATTTAATTAAAGGTGTGACATACCGTATTTAGCATTGCCTTGACGAGGAATAATTGTATTGATGCTGAGAGCAGGACTTCTGCAGCTCTATGTATAAGTTTCCTGCCTTTCAAAGTTAGCTCCCATTCACTGACAGTAAGCAATCAAATATCTTTGCTTGTGCGAATGAGCATGATTGATTTTGTTTATATATATATATATATATATATATATATATATATATCCATGAAAAATCAACGCAGCACTCTTCTTGTAAAAAAAACGCAGTGTCTTTATTCACACATGTGACACAAAATAGGCAACGTTTCAATCCCCTACCAGGATCCTTCTCTTTTTTACAAGAAGAGTGCTGCGTTGATTTTTCATGGATATACATGCCTGATGTCAAGGGTGAGACGCGTGCACCTGATTAATTATAAAAGCGAGTGCTGCCGGAATTTATCTACTATATATATAGTTAGTGTGTGCGTTGTGGGGACTCGCTCTGGTAGACGGGATTAGTGGACGCAGTATAGAGGCAACAACAAGTTCTTTGAATTAAACAGTTCAGTGTTTTATTCACACTTTAGGCAAGTGACAAAACAAGCAGTCATATTCAAACAAAAAGTCACCTTGCAGTGTTGGTGGTAATTCACATCTTGCGGCAATTCTGCCTCAGAGTCTTTGCTGATAGCAGCACCAACCTGTTTTCACGCCAAACAGGTAGCAAGCCTTCATCTAGACACAAGGAGCCCTGATCCCAACACAGAGACATGGCTTCTGAGCCCAGCTGCCTATTTAAGGCCAGCCAGGTGCTGCCAAAACCCGGATCGCCATTTAAAATCTGGTCTGGTATTTGACATCACCTGGCTGTAAATCAGCCTAGCATTACATGCTTGGAGGAAAATACCTGTTTTCTCAGACCAAACCTCTCGCACGACATCGCACTTAATGATTGTGAATGGAGTAGCAATTTAACATGATGGGATTGTAACTCAACAGTCACAAAAAATCCAACACTGTTGGATCTTTGGTTATAAGTCTCACAAGACTTTGCGGTCATCGACCACAATCGAAGTAGCACGTGACTAGAATTTGGCTGTGACTTTAAATGATAGCCCATCCTCTAGATAGGCCATCTCTAGCTGATAGGCTGGGGTCCACCACCCGACACCTCCGTTGATCAGCTGTTCGGTGTAATTCCGGTGCTGGAGATACAGAGTACCATCAACATTGTGGCAGAGGGAGCTATATACATTGCTGCTCCCATTGAAGTTACTGGTAGCAGTTGTGCAGTGACCAGAGCTGTCCGCTACAATGTTGACAGTGCTGTGTAGCTCCAGTACCAACTTCCGGTGATGGAGCGAGCTACAAAGAACAGCTGATCAGTAGGGGTGTGGGGTGTAGGACCCCTGCCGATCAACTAGTGATAGCCTATCCTGACAATCACTTCAAAAAGGCTGGACAATCACTTTAAGGTTACTGTTTAGCGCCTGTTAACCACTGTAAAAATAAATAAATAGAAATGCCTCCCAACAACTGTAATAAGTAGTCAAAAAATCATATACACGGCTGCCAGTGCTAGTGATTTCCACTCTGTATAGTAAGAGGAGCAGAACGACAAATATAATTGAAGTGTCTGGATTTGGGATGAATTAAATGGAGCTGAACAGACAACATTGACCATAATGGGGTCCATACAGCTTTGGGACATTGCTTTTTATTTACTTATTTTTTTACCAGACAAAAAAGTCCTGTATGCCGGACTGTTTTGTGTGCTCTTTTTGAATCGATCTGCTATGGAGGCCCCTTAAGGAGCCTTCAACACAGATGTGAACATAGCCTAACACAACTTGGTACCAATTAAAGCAACAAGTTGCCCCACAACGAAGAGGCCCTCCTGTTTTGATGGATAAATAAAAAATTTCTGGCTCTTGAAATGCTGTGACACGAAACCAAATTATTACTATTCTTATTACCAAAAAAATGCCATCCATGACCCACACAATTATGTTACCCTGGGATGTCGACTTATGAACATTGGTGTTTGATGTCTTCTACCATATGACTGGACATAGTTACTTCAAGCAATGGTTTGGGCCTAGTTACACTATGTACAGGCCATTTACCAAGTGGATGTAGTTCAGCCATTATATCAATTTTTACATTGCTACATAATTGTCATCCATAATTGTGTGGGTCACCTATCCTTGCATCGTGTGATTTTTAAGTAGTATTAATTTTATTTTTTGTATGACAAAGCTTTATTATATTTTATGGGTTCATTGTGGACTTGTTTTTCAATGTGCCGTATATACTCGAGTATAAGACGAGTTTTTTGGCACATATTTTTGTGCTCAAAAAGCCCCCTTGTCTTATACTTGAGTCTAGGTCTGTATTATGGCAACTTACATTGCCATAATACAGACCATGACATGTTGGGGGCCGGAGAAGCTGTTACTTACCTTTACAGCTGCTCCGGTCAGCTCCCAGCACGTTCGCGCGGCACCTCTGTTAAGCTCCCAGTGTAAATCTCGCGAGACACGCGGGCCGCGAGATTTACACTGGGAGCAGACCGCGAGATTTACACCGGCAGTAAGTACAGGCCCCTGCACAGCCTCCCCTCCCCCTGGACAGCCCTCCCTCCCCCTGGACATCCCCCGTTCCCCCTGGACAGCCCCCCCCCCCTCCCTGGCCAAATATGAAGTAGGGAGGGTTTTCTTGATTGCGAAAATTCGCCAAAAAAATCGCATTCAAATTTTCGCATAAAAAATCGAATATTCGCGATTAAAATTCGCAATTCGAATATCAGTCTTTTTTTAAAAAAACTTTAACCTACTGATGCCTCACTTAATGTAATTTTATTGGTACGGTATCTATTTTTATTTTTAAAACTTACCAGTAGCTGCTGCATTTCCCACCCTAGTCTTATACTCGAGTCAATAATTTTTCCCATTTTTTGGGGGTAAAATTAGGGGCCTCGGCTTATATTCGGGTCGGCTTATACTCGAGTATATACAGTAAGTTATTGACCATGTATATTTAGGCAGTGGTAGAGTTAGAGGCCTGGTTTAGTGTAAAAAATAAATTTGCCATAGCGCACTGCTGATATTGCCATTTCTTGGGTTTTTTAAATTGGGAATTATGGTTGTATATTGTGTTTAATAACTGGTGCAGATCCCTAACCTAAGTAGTAAATCCACTGATACAGAGATGTTATCCCCCAAAAAATGGAAGCTAAGGGCTCTTTCACACTTTCATGTCCCTTGTGGGAATTGCCCTCCGTGTGAGAGAGGGATTGTGCGGTCCGGACTACAGAAGCGCACGGCATTATTATGATTGATAATGCTGTGTATCTCTGCGTGACCTGTATCTACAGAATTAGGCCTCATGCACACGACCATGGTGTGTTTCGCGTTCCGCAAATCGTGGATCCGCAAAACACGGATGGCATCCGTGCGCGTTCCTTGTGGAACGGCATGGACAGCCTTCAGTATAAATGCCTATTCTTGTCTGCAAAGCTCGGACAAGAATAGGGCATGTTATATATTTTTAGTGGGGCAACCGATGCGGACAGCACACGGAGTGCTGTCCGCATCTTTTGCGGCCCCATTAAAGTGAATGGGTCCGCATCCGAGCCGCCGTTTTGGACCAAAACGTCCGTGTGCATGAGGCCTTATACTGACGGCTTTATGTCAGTATGATTCCGTTACAGAATGATCAGGCAGAGGCACACAGCATTATCAATCATGATAATGCTGTGCGCTTCTGTAGTCCAGACCGCACAATCCCTCTCTCACACCGAGCGGGATTCCCGCAAGAGACACGCTCGTGTGAAAGAGCCCTAAGGCAGTGAATACTGCTTTCCTACACTAAAAACCTTTCTAACATTGTTTATGCTGTTGAGTAGAAACAAATCTTAAAAATGCTGATTATTTTAGTCACCTGAAGATATAATAAAATGAAGTTCACGGTAAGAGCATTTTCAGGACTTTGTTGACTAACCCGCTGCATAGTCTTAGTAAGGAGAGAAGCGGCTGTGATCAGCAGATGCCAGGGCCGAGGTTTTGATGTGAAAGTGTTCCCTTTCATGCGCTGTAGTTAAAGTGTGAGACAAGAGTCTCACAAAGATGGGTGATCAATGAATAGCTATATAAGAGCCCACCAAATGTATCTCTTCTGGCAGTCAGGAGGGGAGAATTATTCAGAAAAATAATCTGAAATGCATTTGATCATAGAGTGACTGGTTTAATAATTTATAATATACCTTATTAGCAAAGCCTGGTGTTTATTTTGCTGCTGCCAACACAAGATGAAAGGAGCCGTCTCCCCTCTCACAGAGGAAGAAAATGTGGTGGTGTTCTTTTATTTAGCGGATTAATGTGGGATTTCTTTCCTGCTTATTTTCTAGTTTGTTCCATGATTGCATTTGATTTATGTTTCCTTATTTTCAGCAATTTAATTCATTTAATGTCCCGGTTTTATTTTATCTTGCACAGAAGGCACATAAAGACATCTAAGCCTTTCATGTGAGCCCACTGTTCTAATCTGAAGTCCAAAATTACCGCTGGTTAGTCATTCAGGGTAATTACTGCCAATCCCTTGCCATTAGTTCCCTGTTTAGTCGCAAGGTACCTGCAGTGAGCCTTGAGATAGGATCTTGCCGGTCAGTTCACACGTCTAGCATTGCTCATGTTTGTTTGCTTCTGTGTGATGTTAGAAGTCATGTGTGGCCATGACCCTGGAGGTGCATGCTTAACAGAAATCTGATAACTTGCTATATGCAATCCCATAACTGAAATTCCAAGATAGAAATAAGTAATTGAAGCCTTTTGTATCTTAAACAGCAGATACAATATTCTAGAAATGGTGCGTGTGTAGAACAGAAATCCATTGTAAACCAGTTGGTCATCCTTGTAATTCAAGCTGTCTACTTTTGCATCTACGTTTTTCAATGTTCCACTGACAAAATGTTGCTGTTTTTGGTTTACAGCACCTGTGCTGACCTGCTGGTCTTTGATAATCTCAGCACTGCAGGAGGAGGCGTCCAATTTATGACTCCACCCCTCTGTGCGCCTGCAGTGAAATGTGCTCCAGCCCCTAAATGGGATCGATTTCAAGCGGCATCTATGCCAGATTTCTGACGTAATTGTTAGTGAATTTGCCGAGGCTGATGGGCTGGCCCTTACCACTCACCAGTGTTGAGGGCGGCATGAAAACAAAGCGCATGACAAAATATTGTATCATGGGAGTTAAAAAGTAACAAAGCGGTTTATTAACTTTTTTTTTTATGCCTAAAACTGGTTTAAGGACTGTTACTAAATGACCCTCTTTGTATAGTCTAATTCAAAAGTCATATGTTTCGCCTTTCCTTTCGCCCCCTTTTCTTGCTAGTCTGTAGACAGTACAGGAGTGGGCAGAGGGAGTGGAGTAACATGACTACTTGTACCCGGAAACACATCAGTTTTCATAGGAGCTGTATACAGCAAAAAAAAATAAAATATTATAATTTTCTAAAATCATGACTATTTCAAACGTGTTAAATTTTCTTTTCTCATACTAATAGGAGCAGTAAGTATGGCTACAAAAATGAAAATATCTTCACACACAATGGGGCGCCGCATAATCTTCAATTTCAAGAGTATCTGTGTCTGATCCTATTAGAATTTTCTCTCTTTCAGCTCTCGCTAACCTATATAGGCAAAATTATTATGGTGACTACAAGTTTAGAAATGGCTGCAGTAGAAAAATCCTGCTCTCCTCGGTTCTAGCTTGATAAAAATCTTGTAATATATATTTAGTTTTGTGGCTCTTTTGTAGTGTCGCACAAGGCTACCCCCCATCATGACATCTCTCAGCCGGCATATGAGCCGGCAACTAATAAGGCATGCATTCTGAGTGGAGAGCACACCATTACCGCTTGTAAAGACAAGGAAAGTGAAATAATTTTCTATCAGACACATGACAGGCTTCTAGTGCCGGGTGACTTTGGTTCCAACTGAGAGGTTCTTTGAAATCACTTCAAAAACAGATCAGCCAAAACTCTGATCAGATGTATTCTCCCTCATATTAATATCCTTCAGAGAACCATGTTAAGGGAAAAAGAGCCTGTAATGTGCTTTGAAGTCCAAGACTGACTTGACTTGCGTATATTGTTACGTTACATGTACTGTTTCTTGTGCGTTTTATGTATATAGCTTTTTCTATAGGTAGAGGAATAAACATCCTATAATCATATATTCCAAAATACAGCATGTAACACAGTGCTTTTTATGAGATCATACAGAGTGTTGGGCAAAGGCCGAACCTGAGATGAAACATATAGTAAGGTCATCTAAGGTAAGCTTGTAACTGTGCTCAATGGTGTGTTAAAATAGAGTTGAATCATTTTGGTAAAGTAGGATCTGAATACAATGGTTCATGAGGCAAGGCATATTTGAGAATGATTAATATTACTCGCCTCACTGGCTACCATGAATCTGGATTTTGGACCTTCCAAGCCATAATCAGGTTGGTGCTGGGTAGATTCTCCAGGCTCCTGATATTGATGACTTATCCTCAAGACATTAATATCCAAATGGTCTCCAGTGCTGGAGCCAGCAAGTGGAATGGAGCAAGAAACACAGCTCTGTTAAAAGTGCAGTGGCCATGCTGGGTTACTGCGGCACAGCTCTAAAGGAAGTGAATAGGAGCTGAGCTGCAGTAACCCGACAAGGCCGCCACACTTTGAATGGAACTTTGCATCCTGTTCCATGAAAAGTGCTAGAGGCTGCAGGGAATAGAGGATCAGTGGGAGTTCAGGGTGTTGGACCCTTGGCAATCAGATATTCATGACCAATCCTGAGGATAAGTAATCAGGAACCTGGAAAACCCCTTTAAGGTGTAAAGACTATGATTGCCCTCCCAAGCAGAACTGAAGTGATAATTGGGGATGTAGAAAACTAAAATTGAGAGACCCGGTATATTAGAGAGAGTGGAACAGATATCACATTTACTGATGCTAAAGTCACAGTTGGTACAACCTGGTGTCACCTTTGCAAAAATGGCCACTGCAACAGAAATGAAAAATGTTTCCATGTAAAAGAAGCCTACACATTACCAAACTACAAGTACACGATTAGTTTAGAGGTCGGCATTACTGCCAGTTATAGTGCATAACACCTCATCCAATAAGAATTGTTAAAGTTTATCGCCATCTTATTCATTGCTGTAATGTTAGAAGAACCTGGTGGGCATCTTGGATGCTGCTGAGGAGTGAAGTCAGAGGAGATTTGTGTGTGAATGTAGATAGGAGACCTATCTCACTTTTTTTTTTTTTTTTTTTTTACTTTAAAGTCTGTTTTGGGCTTCAGGGTCTGGCTGCACCCATTATAGTTACACCCTATGATTTCCAGTAGAAGAAATGTATGTTAGCGGTTTCAAGGCATGAATTCTACTTAAGTTAGACACAATTTAAAATACTGTGTTTATCCGGGATTCTATTCAAAATATACATCTGAAGTTTCATTAAAAGAATCATTTGACTCCAAAAGTTCAGTTCCTATTCCAATTACAAAATTATCTAAGAGCGTGGCACTTTGTTACACTATATGACTCTACAGTCCGAGCCTTACACTCCCAGTTTGCTTTCTCTTGGAAACGACAAGCGTTCAAGTATCTAGGGGTATTCATCCCAAAGTCCCTTCATGACATCTTTAAATTAAATTATGAACCCCTTCTGAACTGCCTTAAAAGCGACCTCTCTAAATGGGATAGATGGGACTTTTCGTGGCTGGGTAGGATCAACATCTTAAAAATGAATGTCCTTCCACGTTTACTGCACCATTTCCATACCATTCCGATTTGTTTACCTAAGGCCTTCTTTTTCCGACTGTCCAGATTGTTCTCTTATATTTGGGCGTCCCACTTTCCCAGAGTGGCTAGATCCATTCTCATAAGAAGAAAACAACAAGGAGGTTTTGGTCTTCCAGACTATTGTTCTTATTTTATAACTTCCGCAATTGCTAGGGTGCTGGATTGGTTTCACCATGCGGGGAATAAGCTCTGGCTAAAAATAGAACTCTCCCTTTCTCCCACCCCGCTAACGGCTGTCCCATGGGTCTGCACCTCGTCTTGGACACCATCTCGTGCAGACACTGTTCCATTTGTCTGTCCTCCTTCACACGGTTTATGAAGGATGCACCATTGACTCCCATCCTAGGTAATTTTGATTTCCTTCTGGCCCTGTCCTCCCACTCCTTTCTTACATTTAGTAGGAGCAAACCAGCTCCCATTCGGGAGATGATGGGCGGAGCCTCTTTGCTTATGTATGAGATCATGCTTCCAGAATCTCAGCAATCTCCCAGAATATCTTTTGAATACCATCAACTTAAGACTTTCTATATATCAAACAAGTCTTCCCTTGCTCTCCACAGACCTTTGACACCCTTCGAGGAACTTTGTGTCACTAAGACCCCTCCTCTGAGGGTGATCTCTGTTATATATGGTCTGGTCCTAGCCTGTCGGGGGTTGTAAGCCCCCTCTTTGAGGAAAAAAACTTGAAGTGTTCTTCCAATTTTTTCTAAAACATTTTTATTGTACAAGTTTGCAGAAATGAGATGTAGTTACATAATGCAAAAGTAAATAGGCAGTAATGAGTGATAGATATCATAGTCAGGAATTATGTCATCAATAGCAAACCATTTTGCTGCAACTCCCTATTTGTTTACACCCAAACTCCAAATGAACAAAACATGTGTAATAAGATCTGACAGCATCAGCATCTAAACTTCAGCTTTCCCTTACCTCCTCTGTGGTCACCAGATCATCACCTCCCTGCTATTTTAATATCCCTAAAGTGCCCTCAATGTTGTTCATATCGTACCAGGTAGTATATCTGGGATGGATAATGTGAGTTAAATTTCCTTAATTTAAAAAAATAAATAATCTAGAGCTCTTTTCTTTACACCTTTCTTTATCTAATTTATCAAAAGTCACTTAAGTGTAGATATCAGTTCAGCCAACACCAGTTGTCGTTCCAACCAATGACTAAGAATACATTTCTTGTCACCAAAACTGTATTCTTACAATTTTCCATGTCATTATTGTATCCCGTAACAAAACACTCTGTTTCATCTTGGATGACAGGGCACTAAACTTTGTATGGAAAAGAGCCCGCAAATGCCAGATGACTACCAATTCTCAAGGTCTAGATTACAGAACCTATCACTCCCCCAGATCCGATCCCGAACATGACAGGATAATGCTGCTGCTGTAAATTGTAAGCTCTAATATTGGACATTTAAATTCCGCTATCCCACTTTGATAACACTAGTTTACCCTATGCAATTACTATTTTGTATAAAAACCTAAAAGAGCACTTGCTGATAAATTCATAGACTGTTACGCCTTGAGCAGTGTACACCTTGGAGGTTAATAGGAGACATGGCCCGCAGCTTCACTACTGCTCACCTACTTTGCAATGCCATTATCCAGCTTTTTGTCTTCCCTTTGGAGAAACGTTATACTCCAAGATGTACCTTCATAATAAGGTGTTAGTCCCATAAAACATTTGGTATAATTGTTCATTAGCGATATTTATTTATTTAGGGAAACAATGTTAGTAATAGTTTATTGAGACTTTATATGGTATTTGCTTCAATTGGCATCACAATAAACATGGCCTTATTAGAACTTTGAGGCTGTGCAATGCTATTCAGTGTTGAAATTTTATAAATTTTGACTGCATCTAATAAAATGAACTCATAAATCGGCACTAGTGGGGGAAAATATTGTTAGAAATTTACGACATTGTGCACAATTACGCAGCCATCTCTTTTGTATAGAAACTAAAACAAATCAACACTATGGGAGTTGAAGAGACAAATAAAATACTCAATGTTCCTACTAATCTTGGAATGCTCACATAATAGCCTTCCTGGAGGCAGCTGAATGGCATTTAAGTGTAATTTTGCTCTTCCCCCTCTCCAAGCATAATGAACATTGGGCTCTGATTGAATGAAATCTGAAGGAAAATTAATTTGCAGCACAACGCTAAGGCAAAGCTGTGAGTTTCTCCTCGAAACAGCACGACACAGACACTACATCCAAATCCACAGACAAAAACACTCTGCGCTGTCTGTCTTCATCACCCCACACAGATGCAGCATTTCTAGGAGGTAAACAGTTATTAGCATGTTGAAGGAAAAGAATATCAAAGGCAAGAAATGAACAGACAGAGCTAATTACTACTAAGAAATGCACAGTGTGATTTAGAGTCAATGTCATACAGGTGGAGGATTATGGGATTTAGCAAGGATGAGACTACTCCATTAACCATGTAAATGTTAATTCAAAAGCCATGTGTGTCCTCTGGGCTCTTAAGTTCCTTGCTTGGTGTTAAATTCTGAAAACAGTGCTACAAGATTGGGCAAGTTGACTGAATTTTTAATATAACAAAAAAAAGGAGTGTGTATATTCTGGTGATAAAAATGTTAAAAACTCATGGTTTGAAATTAATATTTTGTAAGCCTATTCGTGTTACTGGCAATGGGCAGGCCCAAGACCAATCGAGATGCCTAAAAATTCAAATGGATGGGCCTCAAAAATCTATATTTTGTACAATTAAAACATGGAGAAAATACACTGTGACAAAAAATTACTCCTCAAAAAGTAGTTAATAAAACTTTCTATGTGAAAAGGTAATGATGAGATATGCATTTACAATATTGGAGTGAAAGGATAAGTTTATTTGGAAAAATTGTACAGTTGAAAAGGCTCTAGTACCCTGTTGGGCCGCCTCTAGCCTGGATACAAGAGGAGATACAGTTGGGCATGGAGGCATACAGATTCCATATGCTATCCTGCGACACATTTGCCCACAGATATTATAGCTGAGCCTGTAGAACCTGCACACTCATAGACTGCTGAAGCTGGCGGCCCACTGGTCCCATAAAATGCTCGATTGGCAATAAATCTGGCAACTAGGCGGGCCAAGGTAGTGTACAGTCTGGCAGACACAGTCCTGGGAAACCCCTGCTGAGTTACAGGGAGCATTATCTTGTTGAAAAACGCCAGTTGGAAGCACTGCCATGATTCGGCAGCAGGCAACACATGCGGCAGGATGTCCTGCACATATCTCTAAGGCCTTATGCACACTACCGTTTTTCGGGTCCGCATCCGAGCCGCAGTTTTTGTGGCTCGGGTGCGGACCGATCCACTTCAATGGGGCCGCAAAAACGGTCATAGCCAAAACGTAACATAGCCAAAACGGATCCGTCTTGAACACCATTGAAAGTCAATGGGGAATGGATCTGTTTTCTATTGTGTCAGTGAAACTGGATCCGTCCCCATTGAGCCCTGAATGGATCTCACAAATGGAAGCCAAAACGCCAGTGTGAAAGTAGCCTAAAGCTTTTAGTGTCCTTCGTATCACTACTAGGGGTGACTGACATATATGATGGCTGTACAGATCATCTCACCAGCATTTGAAGCAGTGTGTCAATCCACAGCAAAGACATGATTAAAGTGCTGACCATGAGGCTTTCATACTCGAATCTGACCATCATGGAATCCCAAACAGAACCTGGATTCTTCGCTAAAGACAATACAGTTCCAGTTAATAGCGGGAATAGCGGAAGTTTATGGGCGCCGCAGCACCATGACTTTCCATCTGCTAACCGCCTGGAAATGGCTTGATCAGAGCTGCTCTTGCTCATCATTGGATCAAACCTTCCTCTCTACTTGTATTCTGTTTGGGCCGTCTGGAACTGATTTGTTTTGTGTGCGTGCCCTCGTGTAACCACTGCTCCTAACAACTACTAAATGCTAGGTCAGAATGGCATAGATCAGTGTTGGCGAACCTATGGCACGGGTGCCAGAGGCGGCACTCGGAGCCCTCTCTGTGGGCACCCGCACCCCGGAAAAAGTCTATGGCACACTAATATGACTTTGATTTTTCCTGCCCTTCATCAGCGCAGGGCTCGCTATAAACAGCACAGGCAGCGCACTGAGTGTAGCAGGCTATTATAGCTAAATGATAGAGTGCCTGGAAGATATACTATGTTTGACTGTAGAATTCAGGTTAAATTACCGTGTTGGCACTTTGCAATAAATAAGTGGGCTTTGGGTTGAAGTTTGGGCACTCAGTCTCTAAAAGGTTCATCATCACTGGCATAGATGGTGGGAAACTGGTTGAAATTACCATCCTGCTTTTTAAATTGGGCTAAATGTCTTGGAGTGCATAGTAGAGGCATGTCTAGCAGTCAATGAGCTTTCAGCAAGAGGTACACTACCCAAAAGTAGCCTCTGAGATCCTTTTTATAGGGCAGCAGGGGAAGCACTTTTATACCCTATTGTGCAAGACCCAGTGTCTATTTAGACCACACCTGTAATCATTTACATATCTGCCTGAAACATTAATCCATGCAGTTTTGTTGCAATCGCACATTTCTAGCTGAGTGCGTTGTTTTTTATGCTTTGCAAACTACAGTTGTCTGTAGTACTACTCATAATGAGCACCATCTGGATTTGGGTGGTGCTTGGCATTTCAGGCTTGGTTGGTGGTTTATTTGTGATCTAATGTTTGCTAATCCATGATGTTAGGGATTTCTTTATATTGCTCATAGAGATCTTGTTGACAAAAATAAATATATTTAGGACTTTTGTTTGTTCAGTTATTTTAAAAAAATATATATTTTTGATGGGTTCAACAGGATTCATAAAGCCTGATCTGAACTTAGTCTGACTGATTGATAGAACATTGTTCTTGTATTTTCTAATTCATAGATGTGCTGGACTGAAACTTAGTGGAAATACTGGGTCAGGGCAGAAATGGGTATCATCCGTGTGCTGTCTGCATCTCCATGGCTGTTATGCAGATTATAGAACATGTCCTATTCTTGTCAATATTGAGGACAACAATAGGCGTTTCTACAAAGTAGTTGTGGCATGCACATGGCTATCTGTGTTTTGCGGTTTGCGGACCATAAAATTCATATGGTCGTGTGCATTAGGCCTACTGTGTCATAAACTGTGTAGTCGATGTAGCTTTGTTAAAATAAAAACACTCCTTTTTTAACTTTTTTTAGCACGTCCATTTGTAGGGTCTCTCAGATTGTCTATTAAATGCAGAGTTGATTTTGGGGAGAATTCATATAAGATGTTTTATAATACTGAACTGAATACGTATAGTTGACTATAATATTTATATTTATTATTGTTTTCATCTTTACTCAGTTGAAGAATTATGCTCTTTGTACATGTCTATCTTCTGAGCGCCCTCTCTAGCTCGCTGACATATCCATAATGGCGCTTCAGCACCTGTTGTGCAATTAGAGATTCACAGCCTCCTTTTTGACATTTGTTTTTTGAAAAGGCAGCAGATCAATGCTCGTGTATTATAGAATGTGTCCATTTGCAAGCATATAACATGCTGATCACTTTCTCTGCAGGAGTGCAAGTCATTGCTGAACAATGGTTCCAGTTCAAGAGGGAAGCCCCCTGATGAGCGCAGCGAGGCCTTCCTACAAACGTCTTGGAGAAAGAGAGAAGAGCAGATGAAGATTGTCTACTTTTTTGTTGCTGTCTTCGCTGTCCTAATTGCTTTTCTAGCGGCAAAGTTGTATCAAGTTGAAATTTTAGGAAATTAAAATGTTTTTTTTGAGGAGTTACAGGAGACATGGATTCTGACCAGTCAACCATAGTATTTAGTAGAGAACGTATTTTATTATTTTGACATATTATACAGTATGTACAGGTAGCAAATCTAGCAGACTATTTTTAAATCAAGAACTGAAGGCGTGTTTACACATAAAAGCTTCTAAAGTGTATAAACTACAAAAAACAAGTTGTGATTCATCATGGTGAACGTTGGACAGCATTATAGCTTCCAGTTTGACCTCCTGACCATAGGGACTGCGTGTGCACTTGTACAGGTTTGCTGAGTGCATGGACCCTTCTGGCTGTTTGTAATATTGCTGAAAGTTAGAGAAGATTTGGGTCCCACCTCTGTAATGATTCACAACTGGTGTACTGGTTATCGTTAAATTTGGTCAAAAACAAAAAAATGTATAACCTGCCATCTAACAACATTCACAGCGGGGCTATATATATATTTTGTACTTGGACATGTATGAACTGTTCATAGTTGAGGAGGTGAACAGAGTGTATGATCTGATCCTCATATATAATATATATGTTTTGGGGATTTTTTTTGTTCAGGAAACGTCATACTCTTTTCCTCTGGAGTGCTTTGTAAAAAAACAGTGTTTTAGCCCTTTGCTCCAGTTTAATACTAACCTGTGCTTTGCCTGCTTTTTTTATTAGTGACATTTTAAGTGGTTTGGTTGTGTTATGAAGGTTGTCCATGAAGTCAGCATCACCTTTTTCTGACTGGTTAGCTTAAATGGACTTTTTTCTTTTGCTTTCCGAAGTGCAGTCCCATAGGATGTGAAATGTATAGTACATACAATTCTTTTTTAAGACTGTACCACTGTCCCTATTGAGGAAGAACTTTGCCTATATTCCATAAGCCTGATAACTGGTCAGAAGACCAAATGTACTACAAGAATGAGTTTTACCAAGATATATTTCATACTAATATCCCTTTCTACAAAGTCAGCATATAGGTGATAGTTTGTGTTATATCTACAGTCTGATACCAAAGCTTTTATGGAGTATTTTGTTTTTCCATCCTTTAACATTGCTTTCTACCAGTTGAGTTTAGCTGTCACCATTTTACATAATCTTAGGAAGAATCCAAGGATGCGTAATTTTAGAATATTTTAATTATTCTAGTAGTTATTTTACAGTTCTCACAGTCATGGTGTTACTGTCAGCATTCATATTCTCCTGACTTCATTTTTATTTTATTTCTTCAAATTGCATGTTCAGGTGTTTTTTTTTTTTTTATAATTGTGTAAAGAGCAGTGGTTTGTGCAGCAATTGTTTATATAAGTGTTTTCTATTGGTGATGAATGCCTTAGACCTTGTATGCAAAGATTCTTAGGGGATTTGTAATGAAATTGAATAGAGTATTAAGAAGCAGATATTAAGTCATTTTTTCCACTATATGGAGGTTAAAGGGGATCTCCGGGACTTTACCTAAATTCAGTGTTTCAGCTAACCTGTGGAAGGTAGTTCCAGTAGTACTTACTGTTCCTTTATACCACTGGTTCAATGATCTCAGCTGTGATCACGTGACCACCCAGGTGGATGCAGGCTCTTCCGCTGAAGTCCCAACCGGACATGCTGCGGTTTCTTGCTGTTCAGCTGCATGTACATTATGCAGCTGAATAGGAAGACCAGGAATTCATCTGGTGGAGACCTCAGCGGAAGAGCCTGCACCTAGCTGGGTGGTCCCATATTCACATTGGAGATCATGGAATCTGCGGCACACCAGGAGGTTAAGTACTTCTGAAATTCTCTTCCTCCTATAGGTTAGCTAAATTTACAGTAAGTAAAGGCCCAGAAAACTCCTTTAAGGTAATCTCAAAACTTTGCTTATTGGGATGTAACTGATTTTGTCACAAGCCTTGGTGTAAACCGAACCATACAGTTACAGTAGTGTTCTAGCTGTATTGTTTAATTTAATAAATGCTCTGAAAAAAACTCATACTATGTTTTGCCTAGAGCAGGGCCTGAAGGGGTGGGGCACATTCATGTGTCATGTACTGCCCCCTCAGGAACTGCACTAGGCATAACCCTGTTCGTTTAGCTATGCCCTTTATGTCTTATAGCTGCATTTGAATTGTTGATTTGACTGAATGGTAATGACAATATCCGGACTGAAACATGCAAACTGTAGAATTTTTCTGTGCACAAATAAAGATCCATGGACTATGAAGTGTGTGGTTTAATTCACAAGAATTTCTTAGGAAAGCTGTGTTTTCAAATATATTGAAATAAAGGCAGGTTAAAAGAAAATGCTCCATCCTAGAACACACAAACCAGAAAACACAAACCCTGATTAATTTTTCTTCACTTGGATATGGCATCTCTGGGCCGTGCATGAGTTACCCTTCAGTATGTCTAACTGCTTCATATACAAAGCAATGTGATTGGATAATTGTGCACCATTTCATATTGGACAGATAGCAGTGATGTGCACTCTTATTTCCTCCAGATAATTAAAGTCTGTGGACCGCAACCACTGTTATAGTGTTGGTGCTTTAAATATGCATCAAGTTTTCGGCAATGTATTTACTCATTGTTTAATACTTGGAAGGTTGTATATTGAAATGAGATTGATAATCCTTGCATGTTCATGAAGTCTGGGCTGTACATCTCACAATATTGAGCTGGGGACTCAATACCTTATATTTTATGCCAGAAACAGATTTTAATTCTGTCATAGGAAAACAGAGAACTGGGTGGATTAATCTCAAGATAAGGAGCAGGACATCCCATAACTGCAAGGAATCGATGTTGTGATCTACAGGAACTGGTTGACAAGTACACAGTTAATAAGCATGGAATAAAAAGTCAGTACCAGCCAAAAATCTGGACCTACCTTACAAAGTATGTTTCTCATTATCCCAGACATTTTGATTTAAGCATCCATAAATCTATGTGCACTACATGTATTGCTAGTTCATCTAGAATGAAAGATTGACATTTTGTGAATTCTACGTGTTTGTCTCCATGGCAACAGACAACAAACAAGTTGTGTAGTCTGATTCTACGATTTCATCTGTCATCTTATGTTTTGCTAACGTACTGAAAAAAAATAGTATAGGACAGATGGAATTATGACTGCAAAATGACACACAGGACTTATAGGACCAAATTGAAGGAAATAACTACAGCTATGCATTGGTTTAAGAAATGAAGATTAAACATTTAGAAAAATGTCAGCAATGCGGAAAGTCTCTTCAAGTAAAGTGCCAGAAACCATACATTGTCTAGTCACGAAAAAAGTTATCAAAATAATGGTCATATTACAGGTTTTAACATATTCTTGCCTGAATTCAAGTGGCAGATACCACTTAAAATTTACCTTTTAGCGTGACCGTGTGAATGAGGTCTTGCCGTAAAATCACTGCAAAGAAACTCGAACTGGAGCAAAGCAGGAATGAAAAATACTTATTTGGACCAGAAGACCAGCAGTGGACATCTTTTATTGTGTGACTAATCTACTTTTTTTTCAACAACTATTATATATCTTCAGGTAGTCTAAAAACTATATCATAGACTGGAGTGCTACATCAGATGACAAAGCATACAAAGTGAAATAACCTAACTCATTTGCTGATTAGCAACAATCGGGACCTCTAAAAGATTCCTCCAAGGGTTATTGGATATCCAAATTTCTTTTGCATGCACCAGTTGTCTGACTATGATGAGTCCACATAGGGCACTTAGGACCATTCAGAGCCTTCGAGGTACTTGACTTTTAGGAGTGAGATTGTAGATGTTGATGTGGTTGGTTGAAGGCTCAAATGTATCTTGATCCTTGGAAGTGAGTTGGTACATGACCTGGCAATAAAGGGTAATGATTTTTGTAACTCTTATAAAACATGTGAATTAGAATTACCACAGATTGGTACACTACTTATGCTGCTGTGCATACACCTGTTTTTACTTAGTGGTTTTCGTACAATGTGCATCTTGGGTTAAACACAAAGTGCTCATTTATTTCCTCTCATTGTACTTTCTAAACAGCTCTTCACAAATGACAGTTCGGGAAAATTAAAAGATATGGTGGTGCTTGAGATTAATAATAAGGAGGGGTGTACCTTTTGAGAAGCCGCACCTTTGTCACATCCCTGTCTTCATATCTCTGAACATTTGACAGCCTGCGTTAATTTAGTTTTACTTCTCGGTTCAGCTCCACGTGAAGAAAGCGAGAGTGATTTTTTGAATAACAGCAAGTAATATGTGATGTGGCAGCAACTGGCAACTCTGACATTGAGCTTGGCTGTAGCCATTACCCACAATCCATTTGTGCTTCTTGAGAAGCAATTACAATTTCACAGGTTGGAATTAAAATTCCCTGTGGTATGCAATAGAGTAACAGAGACTGTCAAAGTGATTTCAAGCTGCTAATCTCTCACTGTTGTAGGGGTGAAAATAGAGTTCCTCTTACGGATGTAGAGGTCTGACAACTTAAAAACTCCAGATCAGCTAAATGATTTAATATATGGCAATTTAGGCTAACTTCACCTACACTCACATTTTAGATGCAAAAAATACTTTGGGTGGTATTGGAAGAGGTGTATAGTACCAATTTGGGATGTAATTGTGTACTGCTAGTTTTAAAGAAAACCTAAGTGCTTAAGACTGTGAAGTTGTGTAAATCAGTTCTACATAAATACTTTTTCTTTTAAAAATCTCTTTGTATTAGAAAGATATAACAATAGAATACAATCTGCAGTTGTCTTAATAAAGGATCAGCCAAAGTACAATACAATTCCAATGTGACATGGGACATAGAAGTAGTTTTAAGGTATTCGGTATGGTTTCAGTGAGAAGCAATAGCAGGAGGGCCTGCGTTCATAGGTGACACAGATTCCTAACTGTCTACTCTTGACCACTTCAATCCAAAAGCGATTTTCTTTGGGACAGGACCACAACAGGTGATAACAAGTTCCAATTTCAGATTTAAATTTGCAATGAGGGAGTAGGATCTATCTATGCACTGTATTTTTGCTGGTATCATATACCATCTAGCTAATATCTGAAATCTATTCTACTGTATGCACCTACATCTGAATCTGATTTTAGGGGAGAGTAAGAGTAATTTGATATGGTCAGCTAAGAAGAATGTCTATTTCCCAAGCAATAATATAAAATAATTCTTTAGGTTCAGAGATAGAATAGGAAAGAAGTGTATTATATATTGTAGAGAACGGGATTTTTAGGTGGTCTGGTTTGTTGAAGTGTCGCAGACCACGTTAATCCAGATGTTTAAAAAAATATATATTAAAGGGCTTCTGTCACCCCCCAAAAGTCATTTTTCATTTTTGGGCTAATTAAAATCCTTATAGTGCGATTATTCAATATATAGTGCTCTTACCTTTTTCTGTGGCTTAGTTTCTTTAAAAACCACACTTTTATAATATGTTAATTACCTGGCTACCAGCAAGTAGGGCAGTTGCTTGCTGGTAGCCGCTGCATCCTCCTTTAAAAGAAATGCCCCCTCCTCCTGTTTGACAGCCAGCGCTCTCCTCGTCCGGCTGGCCCTGTCTGCGTTCCAAATATCGCGCCTGCGCCCTACCGGTCTTCAGTCGGCGCAGGCCCACTGAGAAGACGACGCTCGCTCGGCCGCTCCTTCCTCAGTGCGCCTGCGCCGATGACGTCACATCTACACCCGGCACAGGCGCACTGAGGAAGGAGCGGCCGAGAGAGCGTCGTCCTCTCAGTGCGCCTCCGCCGACTGAAGACCGGTACGGCGCAGGCGCGAGATTTGGAACGCAGACAGGGCCAGCCGGAGGAGGAGAGCGCTCGCTGGCCCTGTCACTCTCCAGGAGGAGGGGGCGTTTTTTTGAAAGGAGGATGCAGCGGCTACCAGCAAGCAACCGCCCTACTTGCTGGTAGCGAGGTAATTAACATATTATAAAAGTGCAGTTTTTAAAGAAACTAAGCCACAGAAAAAGGTAAGAGCACTGTATATTGAATAATCGCACTATATGGGTTTTAATTAGCTCAAAAATGAAAAATGACTTTTGGGGGGGGTGACAGAAGCCCTTTAACCACTTCAGCCCCCCCTAGCTTAAACATCCTTAATGACCAGACCACTTTTTACAATTCTGCACTACACTACTTTCACCGTTTATTGCTCGGTCATGCAACTTACCACCCAAATGAATTTTACCTCCTTTTCTTCTCACTAATAGAGCTTTCATTTGGTGGTATTGCATTGCTGCTGACATTTTAACTTTTTTGTTATTAATCGAAATTTAACGAAATTTTTGCAAAAAAGTGACATTTTTCACTTTCAGTTGTAATATAAAAAAACAAAACACATCTATATATAAATTTTTCGCTAAATTTATAGTTCTACGTGTCTTTGATAAAAAAAAATGTTTGGGTGAAAAAAAATGGTTTGGGTGAAAGATATAGCGTTTACAAACTATGGTACAAAAATGTGAATTTCCAATTTTTTTATACAAAGTTGGCATTTGACCAAGATATTTATCTCACCCAGCATGGGTATATATAAAATGACACCCCAAAACACATTCCCCAACTTCTCCTGAGTACGGCGATACCACATGTGTGACACTTTTTTGCAGCCTAGGTGGGCAAAGGGGCCCACATTCCAAAGAGCACCTTTCGGATTTCACAGGCCATTTTTTGCACGCATTTGGGCCCCTAAAATGCCAGGGCAGTATAACTACCCCACAAGTGACCCCATTTTGGAAAGAAGACACCCCAAGGTATTTCGTGATGGGCATAGTGAGTTCATGGAAGTTTTTATTTTTTGTCACAAGTTAGTGGAATATGAGACTTTGTAAGAAAAAAAAATCATAATTTTCCGCTAACTTGAGACAAAAAATAAAAAATTCTAGGAACTCGCCATGCCCCTCACGGAATACCTTGGGGTGTCTTCTTTCCAAAATGGGGTCACTTGTGGGGTAGTTATACTGCCCTGGCATTTTAGGGGCCCTAATGCGTGAGAAGTAGTTTGAAATCAAAATGTGTAAAAAATGCCCTGTGAAATCCGAAAGGTGCTCTTTGGAAGGTGGGCCCATTTGCCCACCTAGGCTGCAAAAAAGTATCACACATCTGATATTGCCATAAAAAAAATTTGGGCCACAAGTTAGCGGAAATTGTTATTTATTTTTCTCACAGAGTCTCCCTTTCCGCTAACTTGGGACAAAAATTTAAATCTTTCATGGACTCAATATGCCCCTCACGGAATACCTTGGGGTGTCTTCTTTCCGAAATGGGGTCACGTGGGGTATTTATGCTGTCCTGGCATTTTAGGGGCCCTAAAGCGTGAGAAGAAGTCTGGAATATAAATGTCTAAAAAAAATTTACGCATTTGGATTCCGTGATGGGTATGGTGAGTTCATGTGAGATTTTATTTTTTGACACAAGTTAGTGGAATATGAGACTGTAAGAAAAAATTAAAATAAATCAATTTCCGCTAACTTGTGCCAAAAAAATGTCTGTATGGAGCCTTACAGGGGGGGTGATCAATGACAGGGAGGTGATCAAGGAGTCTATATGGGGTGATCACCAACCTGTCATTGATCACCCCCCTGTAAGGCTCCGATCAGACGTCCGTATGTGTTTTGCGGAACCGCTGTGTCCGTGTTTTGTGCATCCACGGATCCGCAAAACACATACGGACGTCTGAATGGAGCCTTACAGGGGGGGTGATCAATGACAGGGGGGTGATCACCCCATATAGACTCCCTGATCACCCCCCCTGTAAGGCTCCATTCAGACGTCCGTATGTGTTTTGCGGATCTGATCCATGGATGCGTGGATCCGTAAAACACACATGGACGTCTGAATGGAGCCTTACAGGGGGGTGATCATCCCATATAGACTCCCTGATCCCTGTAAGGCTCCATTCAGACGTCCGTATGTGTTTTGCGGATCCGATCCATGGATGCGTGGATCCGTAAAACACATACGGACGTCTGAATGGAGCCTTACAGGGGGTGATCAGGGAGTGTATATGGGGTGATCACCCCCGTGTCATTGATCACCCCCCCTGTAAGGCTCCATTCAGACGTCCGTATGTGTTTTGCGGATCCAATCCATGGATTCGTAAAACACATACGGACATCTGAATGGAGCCTGACACGGGGGTGATCAATGACAGGGGGGTGATCAGGGAGTCTATATGGGGTGATCAGGGGTTAATAAGGGGTTAATAAGTGACAGGGAGGGTGTAGTGTGGTGCTTGGTGCTACTTTACTGAGCTGCCTGTGTCCTCTGGTGGTCGATCCAAGCAAATGGGACCACCAGAGGACCAGGTAGCATGTATATTAGACGCTGGCAGGCTGTAGATCGACTCGCTTACCGGCCGATTCACAGGAAATCTCGCCTCTCACGAGAGGACGCACCGGCGCGTACAGGAGGAATAACAGGGCCGCCGCCAGGACGCGATCCTGCGTACGGCGGTCCTGGGGCGGTTAATAGCATTTTAGGGCATGAGTACAGAGTAAGAGAGAGAGAATTTAGAACAGGCACATTTAGAATCTCCATCAGTTCATCCAAAGTCGCTAGTTGAAGAGGTGTTTGAAAGGAGGGTGTTTTTGCTTAAAACATCTGTTGTGTGGGGTGATCCGAGACCTGTATTAAGTGTGAAACAGTGGTGATGAGTTTGTATGTTGAGTTCATCAATCTCCATGTATTCCAAGTAGCATGTGAGAATAGTTGAGATAAGCAGGAACAATGCTGGGCTGGACGGAAGGGGGGGGGGGCAAAATAGGGGATATCTATTAGATCAGTGTGGATCCTATGACTAGGACACCGATCATGAGAACAGGGCCCCAAACCCTGTGGAGCTCCCCTTGAAATTAATGGAGCGGCTGTTTGAAATGTGCGCTGCCTCTCCATTTCTATGAGAGTGCAAAAGATAGTTGAGTAATGAATGGATTGGCAGCATAGATTCCAACCAGCCACTGTCAATTTCAGGGGGAGCTCCACAGGTTATGGGGCTCCCGTTCTCATGATCGGTGGGGGTCCCAGCGGTAGGACCCCGACCAATCTAATTGTTATCCCCTATTCTGTGGACAGAGTATAACATTTTGTAACTGGAATACCCCTTGAAGGCCAAACTTTACCACTGGAGGCAGTGGTGGTCTTCTATAAAGTGCAGTGGGTAGATGGTTTTAACTCCTGCAATCATATGGGTTTCTGAGCCCATCAGCGGTATGACTCACCAAAGCATGTCTTGGTCCTCCTGGTGTGCATCTGGGACAGCTTTACTTAGGAGAAGTTGTCTGCTCAACTGCAACACAATCCCCTGGGCATTAGGTTATATCCAGTAAGGAACAAGGTGGATGCGCTGTTGCCAATCAGCAGTGGCAAATCTAGGCCAGGGATTTTCAGACATACCAGATCATTGGCACTTCGCAAGCTGTAAGCCACAAAACTAAGAAACAGACCCACATTCCTGTATGTAGCGGGCACATTGACGGGGAACGTCAATAATTAAACCCCAGATCGCCGATCACAGCATCTGAGGCTACAATTTAGGCCTTTCAGGGGTTAATCAGGGTGAAAAAGAAAATACTCTCCTTATCAATTTGTTTGCGTAGAGGCCGTCGTGGCCATCTTTATTATTATTATTATTTATTATTTAAGCGCCATTCATTCCATAGCGCTGTACATATGATAAGCGGTGCACATACATAACACAGAGAATTGTACTAATCATAAACAAGATGAGTTACAAACTGGTACAGAAGGAGAGAGGGCCCTGCCCATGAGGGCTTAAAATCTACATGATTTATTGAAGACACCTTGCATAATCTGGCTGATGACGTCATTTGCCCAGCCAGCACGCTGACGAGGTTTGATGTCTTTGTTTGCAAATGGATGAGATATATATTTTTTTTTTTTACTGCCATTTCAAAAATAGATTAGTTACCATGCAGCGCGTGGAAATTCAGCTTTGTGACTAATTGAATTTTTCCTGAAATTCTGATTAAAGTCAATTCGTTTGGCTTCAATTCGCTCAACATTAGTTGGTTCTTTTTACATAAGCCGGTTATTGGGAACCAGCAAACTCGACTTACCACTTGTTTAAAATCTGGAGTTCCCTCTTTTTGTGTTTTGTATGCATAAGTCTAATATGCACACAGTAGTGTAAATTGGCTGCCATAGTAAGCTACACAGTATGTTGTGTTAGGTAAGGGATGATTGGAATGACTCTTGTCTTCTGTCTTCATAAGTAAATGTTTTTTTTCTTGCGAGCAATAATGGGTTAGGGTTTTTAATGCATCGGTTAACAACAAACAACAATAAATAACTCGCTGGAAAGAGATTAAATTCAAAATTCCAAGTAACCACAAATCTGCTTGAAATAGGCACAACACGATCCGAATAGTAGCCAAGAAATTACTCTGTGAATATTTTAATTGATGCAGCCAGCAACTCTGAGAGTGTGGAGAGAAGCAAACTGCACATTTCAAAGTCCTGAAAACTACAATGAAAGGCCTTATATGGAGAAGTCCTCGCCGTCCACGCACATTTATGCTGAGCCATGAAGTCTTAAAAGTTAAAAATAAATCTCTTATTTTGGTTTCAATTATTTGTTTGTGTGAAGTTATTCTTTGTGTATCCATAGAAGATCCTTGTGTGCATGGCATGTAATGTGTGCTATGCAGAGCCGATGGAGCAAAGTTCCTGTCTCTGGCATTAACCTCACAGATTTATCGATTACCCAATATTCTGGATTATTGGACGCTCATAGAAAGCTTTGTATAGAGTGTGAAAATCTTGTTAAGCTAAAGGCCTCAAGGATGATGGTCCAAAATGAATTGCTCTTACAAAATCTACCACAGTGGCATTGTTTGGCTTTTTTATCCAGAGGAGACTCCTAACTGGTTCCCTCTGTGTAGGTGCTGCGCTTGTATTGTAATTTCCAGATTAAAGGAATTCAAAATGGACCTTTAACCTCTCCTCACGTGTCATTGCCCATGTATAACAATTCTGGAGTATCTTTTCATTTAAAAGGGTTTACCAGGGTTTTAATAGGTCATCCGTATATGATTGGTAAAGGTCCAACACCCGGGAGACCCGCCGATCAGCTGTTTTAGAAGGCACTGGCGCTCCTGTAAGCATGACTGCCTTCTTGCAGCTTACCAAGCACAATGACATCCTCAGACATCATCCACAACTCCCTCCTCCGTAAGGCAAAACTCCATCCTTCATCAGCCCAAACTCCCTCCTACCTCAGACGTCAGCCAAAACTCCCTCGTCCCTCAGACGTCAGTCAAAAAATACCGCCTCCATCAGCCCTCAGCCTAAACTCCGTCAGGGGTCAGACATCAGGTGTCAGCCCTCAGCCTAAACTCCATCAGCCGTAGTAATAGAATGTAAAATAATGTAATAGAATGTAATTATGGTGTTTACAGCAAGCGCTGGCACCACAGACCATTGTCTTCACACATTTTATATATATATATATATATATAATGTGGACCAGTACACATTATATATACCAGGCACCAGTACTGGATACAAGTGAGGAGGGAGTTTTGGGCTGACGGAGGAAGAAGTGTTGGGCTGAGGGAGGACTGGTGGAGTTTTGCCTGACTGAGGAGGGAGTTGTGGATGATGTCTGAGGATGTCCTAATATGTATGCCATAATTTAGAAATTCCTTTATGTTAGGGGAGTCCCCTAAAAATAAGATGATCACAGCATGTGCTGCTGCTATTAGGGTATAGGCTGCCTCTCCAGAGACAGAGGCACTGTAACCATTGTCCACACCAGGTAATTGATCAAAGTACTAAAAGAGGATCTCCATTCATTTAGTATGTTCTAATACGGTACTTGAAAAATCTATTTTATAAATCTGAAAACCCCTTTAAGCATCTAAATTCTTATATAAAGTACAAAAAAATCTATTTTTATTTAGAATAAACATAGTTTTAGTTTTTTCCACCATTTTAGAAATGATCCACGTTGTTTAATATTAGCCGTAAGGATTTCTATATTTTATTTAAAATATTTTGTGCATTTTTATTGAGACAGTCCTGCGAGGTCATAAATGGGAGGAAATACAAGTATAATCTATCTTTAACCAATAGTTTAATAGTATTTGGAAATAAATCTTGTATTGCTTTACTTAACCATGTGTCATATGAGACTGATTATTTTGCATGTATCTATTCATAACTAGAGTTTTAGTCTTTAACCAAATATGGACTCAGAATACAAACCTTTGTTCACAAATGGCAAAAAATGTAATAATATTAATAATTGTGTATTTAAATATGTCACGGACATGTATTGATGAGTCCAAGTAATGATTCCACAGCTGTCTGTGGGTGGGGATGGAGATTTTGTTCAATTTTTTTTTTGTTTTTTTTTTTTTACTTTTTACATTTCTTGCTCCAAAAATTATATCCAGCCATAAATTGCCATTGTTGTAACTGAAGTAAATTGAAGGGACTTATTTTAGGATTCCTAATTTTCCTTTGTCTTCCTGTGTGTGTTATCACAGCTTTCTCCAGATGGTAACAGTCATACATTGGTAGCACTTCTAAACCAATTCATATTTTCAGTTGTCTCACAGCCTTATTCCCAACATGAAGGTGTTGATTATTGTGTACACTTGTTTGATTAATAATTGCGGCCAGTTTTTTTTCTTTCATGAATGCATTTACACACATTTTTGTAGATTTTGGAATATTGTAGAAACAATGGTACATCTTAAAGTGGTATATTGCTGTTTTGTCTAAAATTTTAAAAAGCATGCTGTACATACAGTGCTAGAGAAAGTATTTACCCCTTCCAGGTTTCTTCTTTTTTTTTTGCATCTTTGTCACACTTGGATATTTCAGATCTAAATCAACCAGTTAGGCCTCTTTCACACGAGTTTTCTATCTAGGTGCTAATCATTTCAATGGGTCTGTATATGAACATTCTTTTTCATGCATCATTTTTGCTTTCAGGAAAAATAACAGCTTGTTCTATATTCTGCGTTTTTCATGCAGCCCGGGCTCCATAGACGTGAATAGGGCTTGCGTGAAAAACTGTTTGCATCCGGATGCAATGCATTTTTCACTGATGGTAGCTACAAGATGTAGTTTGCAATTTTTCATGTTTCTTTTCATGCACGTGAAAAACGCATCAAAAACTGATTGCACCTGTGCAGAAAAACTGAAACACTAAGCGCAATCGTAGACAACACTGACTGAATTTGCATGCAAAACCTTCAATTAATTTTTTATTTTTTTTTAACCGATCCTGACACAAATTATATCCTTCATGGGAAAGAGGCCTTAACCAAGTTTGGATTCAATTTCACTTGCCACACCCAGGAATTATTATTGTCAGGCCTGCTGAATCTAAAAGTCACTTAAATAGAACCTGCCTGGCAATGTGAGGCAGGATAAAAGGTCTCAAAATGACCTGTGAAGCAAATTCACTGAAATGTTGTATCAGTCTGGAAAGGGTTGCAATTTCTAAGGTTCCCAGACTCCAGGGGACCACAGTGAGAGCCATTATTCACCCAAAACTTTCTGAACCTTCCCAGAAATGGCTGCGAGGGTTCACCAAGTTCAACAAAAGCACATCAACTTTTACCCAGATGGAGATCTAAAGCAGGGATGCTCAACCCTGCGTCCCTCCAGCTGTTGTAAAACTACAACTCCCACCATGCCTTTCTGTAGGCTGATAGCTGACATTTTTCTCTTTGTAGTATATATTGGAGGCGTGGCGATCTCCAAGCAGTCATGCACACCTGACCAGTTAGTCTGCCCTGGAGGCTGGTTTTAAAGTCAGTATAAAACTCAGTCTGCTTATATAGCACCTACCAGTAGCCATTTGGCTCCAGGAGAAGTATATAGTGGGCTCAGCATGCATGTTGATACTTGCATCCCTGGATCCGATGAAAGCTGTAATGGCACCGGACGGGGTTAAAAGCAGAGTGTGCTTGGCGTGCATGCGGTACATGCGCTCCCTGGACTTTGTGTGGCTGTCATGGCCCATAACAGGTAGGAACTAGTGTTAGGGACCACTCATGGAGGCGACCTTGACGTGGTGAGTGGCTTATTACGCTTTGGCCAAAATGTATACCAATGCCTCATTCAACATCCAGCATAGAGGCAGGGCAGAGTGCTGGTTGCAGAGTGCCATTGCATTTGTGTTTTTGCGTTTGTATCTGTATTTCGCCATAGCAATGTGCAGATCCTCACACAAATTATATCCTTCATGGGAAAGAGGCCTTAACCAAGTTTGGATTCAATTTCACTTGCCACACCCAGGAATTATTATTGTCAGGCCTGCTGAATCTAAAAGTCACTTAAATAGAACCTGTCTGGCAATGTGGGCAGGATAAAAGGTCTCAAAATGACCTGTGAAGCAAATTCACTGAAATGTTGTATCAGTCTGGAAAGGGTTGCAATTTCTAAGGTTCCCATACTCCAGTGGACCACAGTGAGAGCCATTATTCACCCAAAACTTTCTGAACCTTCCCAGAAATGGCTGCGAGGGTTCACCAAGTTCAACAAAAGCACATCAACTTCTACCCAGATGGAGATCTAAAGCAGGGATGCTCAACCCTGCGGCCCTCCAGCTGTTGTAAAACTACAACTCCCACCATGTCCTTCTGTAGGCTGATAGCTGTAGGCTGTCCGGGAATAATGGGAGTTGTAGTTTTGCAACAGCTGGAGGGCCACTGGTTGAGCATGCCTGATCTAAAGAATTGCAGATCTCCCCTACTCACTCCCTGTCGGTGTACATGATTTCTCAATAAGAAAAACACTATTCAAATGGCATCCATGGAAGAGTTGCAAGACGCAAACCACTGCTGACCAAAATTAACACCTTTTACTAAAAAAAAACTCCTAGGTGACCCCAAAAACATTTGAGATAATATTATATGAACTGATGAGTCAGTGGTGTAATACAGTTAAGGTTTTTGTAGTGGCTGAGTCAAAGTTCTGAGAATCTCATTGAGATGCTGTGGCATCGAAAACCCTCCAATGTAACCAAATGTAAACAATTTTCCAAGGAAGGGTTGCCAAAATTAATCCACAATGATGTGAGACTCAGTGCAACTTGGTTATCACAAACGTTTTATTGCAGTTGTCGCTGCCAAGGGTGAAACAAAACCAGTTATGAGGTTTAGGGGTAATTACTTTTTCACGCGGGTGATATAGGTTTTGAATAAACCTTTATCTTCAATAAATGGGAATATTAATTAAAAGTCAAATTTTATGTTTACTTGTGTTATCCATATCTTATTATTAGAATGTTTGATCTGAAACATTTGAGTGTAAAAAAATAGAAAATGAGATGCAAATACTTTTCACAGCACTGTATAAACGGTAAGAACTCTATATAAACTACATATAACGATTCAAGTGTTTATCAAAAAGCACTAATTGCTTAGGGAATTGCTTATTCTTTTAAAAACATATGGACCAACATTATTGGCACAAATGCAAGAATATTTAAAATAAAAACAAAAGATGAGGATATTTATGCAAATCAATCTATAAACGCTCATATTCCGTAACTTAATTGTTGCCTGCAATCATTTGCTGTTTTCCACATGTGTAAACCTCCCCTTTAAGTTTTTAATTTTTTTAATCTACTGTCAGATGTTGCCTCCATGAATTTTTGGGGGAGTGCCATAGAAAGTGTTTTCGAACAGTAAGTCAACAGTATTTCCTAATGGCAATGCATGTTTATATAATTACAGATTACTAAATTATTTTACCTGATTCAAGTTTTGCTAAGGTTAGAAACATCTTGAGCTTAAATAGTCAGTAGGCTGAGCTTACATGTAGCGGTAGTGTGCCATGTGGCCAATCCAAAAGCATTGTATTTTTACAATTTTTTCACTTGTAAAACTGTGTGGCAAATAACCCACAAGTAATTTGCTAGAAAACAAATGGGGACGGAATGCATCTCTAGTGCATGCATATGAAAGTCTTGACTTGACTTTTTTTGCTCATAATAAATTCCCCCATACTGTTTTGCCACATGGTAACCAGCCATGTGGCACAATTCTAGTACTTATAAACCAAGCCTTAGGCTTTTAGTCTAAGCTGCTAATTCTCACCTGAATTTTGGCTGCAAAAACAATATCGTGTGTTATCTCTCCATGTCACTATACATATGAAAAGGGGTGCACATACATAAAACAGACAAATGCAATAAGCATGAACAAGACAAGTTACAAACTGGTACAGAAGGTTCTCTACTGTTAATCTTCATGCAGTGTGGTTTTTTTTTAGAAAATGGCCCCATGTCCTGGACAGATGCCTCTAATCTGATCTAGTGCTAGTTGTCTGGCTTTTAGTCTAAGCTGCTAATTCTCACCTGACTTTTGGCTGCAAGAACAATCTCGTGTGTAATCTCTCGCACAGGACAGCTGAGGGGTTGAGTCTTGTAGAAGTGTGAAAAGAGAGATTTTCCTTACTTACTGAGAATGAAAAATAGTTTTAAGTCTCAACATTTTTGGACAAAAAGGGTTACATTGCAATTGCTAGTTATTAGCAACAAGTTGTGAATTTCACATTGAGGCCTGCAGTTAGGCTGGGTTCACACATACTTGTAGTATGATGTCTAATGCATTTGAAAAGTCGTCAGACCCTGTCACTTCTTTCCTATTTTGTTATGTTGCGGCCTTGTGCTAAAATAAAATTAAACTGCATCTCTCCAATCTGCACTCAATCCATAATGACAAACTAAAAATACATTTTTTTAGATTGTTGATGATAAAAAAAAAAAAGAAAAGCTAAAGTTTTGTTTGAACATAAGTATTTTGGACCCTTTGCTGTACACTTAAAAATTTGCTCTGCAGCCCCATTTCACTTGATCATCTTTGAGATGTTTATATACCTTGATTGGAGTCCCCCTTTGGTAAATTCAGTTGATTGGACATGATTTGGACAGACACACCCCTGTCTATATAAGGTCTCACAGCTGACAATGTATGTCATAAGAAAAACCAAGACCGGAGAAGGAAATAACTGCAGAGCTCAGCGACAGGATAGTTAGGAGGCACAGATCTGGAGAAGGATACGAAAATATTTCTGCAGCACTGAAAGTTCCCAAGAGCACAGTGGTCTTGATAATTCTTCAATGGAAGAAGTTTTGAACAACCAGGACTCTTTCTAGAGCTGGCCACCCCACCAAACTACCATCCCTACAGTGAAGCATGGTGGTGGCAGCATCATGCTGTGGGGGTGTGGGGAAATGAGACTGGTCAGGGTTGTGGGAAGGCTGAACAGACCTGATCTAGAGCACTGGACCAAAGTTTTACATTCCAGCAAGACAATGACCCTAAGCTCACTGCCAAGACCACACAGGAGTGGCTTAGGGACACCTATGTTAATATCCTTTAGTGGCCCAGCCAGAGCCCTAACTTAAACTCAGTTGACTGATGGTCCTCATCCAACCTGACAGCTTGAGAGGATCTGCATAGAAGAATGGCAGTAAATCCTTAAATCCAGGTGTGCAAACCTTGTGTCATCATACCCAAGAAGATTGGAGGTTGTAATCACTGCCAAAGGTACTTCTAAGTACTAAGTATGTCTGTCCCACTGTGTTCCAAAGAATACTTAAACTTTACATTGCCAGGGAAGTCTCAAAAGGCTTTGGTAGACCAGGCGTATAAACCGTACATATTGCCGTCTGGGTGTGTGTATTGAATATCCGTATTCCTGGCAGAACTTTTCAGGTCAGCATGGTTATTTATTTGCCCACTCGAGGAAATGAGTTTCTCCATCAGTGATTACTGAAACCTGGACCAATCTTTGTTTTTAATTAATGCTTTTTATAGGAAGACATAAAACTCCTGATCCGATGCTACGCAGACAATAAGCTATTAGTGTTTTTAGGCATACTATAACCAGCACCTTTTAAGCCTTTCTCTCTTGGCTACTACAGCAAAACTTCCAAAAAAAGACACATGCAACTGTACATTGGGTGAACTTTAATGTTAAAAAAAATAATAATGAGCTAGGTCAAGCATGTATCCTCTGCCATTATTATTTGTACTAGCACTTTCATTCCCTTACCCTCTTCTCTGAATGAAACAATCTGTCTTACTGATGTTGTTCAAGGGAACATTGTACCTGTGTCATTAGTAATATATAAACAGTATATGAAAAACCTCAATCACCTGTTCAAGGTGTTCCAGGTCCAGCACCAAACTACTGTCTCTGGGCGATACAGGGTGCAATCTACATATACAGTATCTCACAAAAGTGAGTACACCCCTCACATTTTTGTAAGTATTTTATTATATCTTTTTATGGGACACCGCTGAAGATATGATACTTTGATACAATGTAAAGTAGTCAGTGTACAGCTTGTATTAGGGTAAATTTGGCATGTCCTCAAAATAACTCAACACACAGTTATTAATGTCTAAACCGCTGGCAACAAAAGTGAGTACACCTCTAAGTGAAAATGGCTAAATTGTGCCCAATCAGCCATTTACCCTCCCTGTTGTCATGTGACCTGTTAGTGTTACAAGGTCCCAGGTGTGAATGGGAAGCAGGTGTTAAATTTTGTGTTAACGCTCTCACGCTATCTCATACTGGTTACTAGAAGTTCAACATGGCACCTCATGGCAAAGAACTCTCTGAGGATATAAAAAAAATAAAAAAATTGTTGCTCTACATAACATAGAAACATAGAATGTGTCAGCAGATAAGAACCATTTGGCCCAAATAGTCTGCCCAATATACTTTTTTTTTTAATCAGATCTTTTTTTATTGAACATTTTACAATGTAAATACACATTTCTACATATCACAAACAAAGATAACATAGAGCCATATTATCCATAAGGCTGATAACACACAGGATACCAAACCATGCGTAATAATCAAATTTCAACCCAACCCCTCCCATCCCATCCCACCCCACCCTAACCTGCATAATACGAAGGCACACTATTATATATTTCTATTCAGACGTCGAAACGACAGCCATGGTTCCCATAATTTTTCAAATTTTGCTGGGCATCCACGCTTCTGGTACAGCATCCGCTCATAGCTTAACATCGTGTCAACAGTACTTAAGAATTCGCCTAGGGTTGGCGGCGCTGTCTGTATCCAATGTAGCTGCCCAATATACTTAATACTATGAATAGTCCTTGGCCCCATCTTATATGAAGGATGGCCGTATGCCTATCCCATGCATGCTTAAACTCCTTCACTGTATTTGAAGCTGCCACTTCTGCAGGAAGGCTATTCCATGCATCCACTACTCTCTCAGTAAAGTAATACTTCCTGATATTAGTTTTAAACCTTTGCCCCTCTAATTTGCCCCTCTAATCTTCTTGTAGCAGTTTTTCTTCTTTTAAATATTCTCTCCTCTTTTACCTTGTTGATACCCTTTATGTATTTAAAAGTTTCTATCATATCCCCTCTGTCTCGTCTTTCTTCCAAGCTATACATGTTAAGGTCCTTTAATCTTTCCTGGTAAGTTCAAAATATACATATGAATGCTGCCTCATTGCTGCAGAGGTTAAAGGGGTGGGGGTCAGCCTGTCAGTGCTCAGGCTATATGGCGCACACTGCATCAAATTGGTCTGCATGGCTGTCGTTCCAGAAGGAAGCCTCTTCTAAAGGACAAGAAGACTAAGGACATGGATTACTGGAACCATGTCCTGTGGTCTCATGAGACCAAGATAAACTTACCTGGTTCAGATGGTGTCAAACGTGTGTCGTGGCAACTAGGTGAGGGGTACGAAGCCAAGTGTGTCTTGCCTACAGCTCAAGCCTGGTGGTGAGTGTCATGGTTTTCGGGCTGCATGAGTGCTGCCGGCTGTGACGAGCTACAGTTCTTTTAGGGAACCATGAATGCCAACACGTGACATACTGAAGCAGAGCATGATCCCCCTCCCTTTGGAAACTGGGCCGCAGGACAGTATTCCAACATGATACGGACTCCAAGACGACCACTGCCTTGCTAAAGAAACTGAGGGTAAAAGTGCTGGACTGGCCAAGCATGTCTCCAGACCTAAATCCTATTAAGCATCTGTGGGGCATCCTCAAACAGAAGGTGGAGGAGCGCAAGGTCTCAACATCCACCAGCTCCATGATGTCATCCTGGATGAGTGGAGGAGGATTGCAGTGGCAATCTGTGAAGCTCTAGTGAACTCCATGCCCAAGAGAGATAAGACAGTGCTGGAGAATAATGGTGGCCACACAAAATATTGACACTTTGGGCACGACATGAACCATTGATTGGGCGGCAAATGTGACGTACATGTAGATGGCATGCTACACTTCTGGTCCAGTGAACAGATGGGTTTTCAGTGCTGGACAATTTGAACAGGTGTTTTGTTTGTTTTATGTATACATACTAATATGATCCCCAGGTGATGTGTCACAGATACACGTTAGAAGGTTACGTGGAAGAACATGAGTTTGGAACACCTCCAATTTCCAGGACTAGTGTTCTGTAGCAGCCTATGGAACACCCTTAGCTCTGCATGCTGGAAATATGGAAAGCATTTGCTAACAAATGTCCATTGATGTAAATGGCAATTTGCACTAGGATTATATTAGGGCCAGCAGTAGTACTTTACAGCCCAAGGTGGAAATTTATCAAAACTGGTGTAAAGTAGAAATGGCCTAGTTGCTCATAGCAACCAATCAGATGCCACCTTACATTTTCCAAAGGAGCACTGAAAAATAAAAGGTGGAATCTGATTGGTTGCTATGGGCGACTAAGCCAGTTTTGATAAATCTCCCCCCATGTGTATTAATCATCTGCTATTCTAGGATAAATGAGGGCTGTTGTCAGCACCATGGTTGTCTTTAACAGTAAGGAGCCTGTTCATCGCAGGCCATGGTGCCTGTTTAACTTGTGTACACTTACCATTTACAAACAGTATGACTAAAAAGTTCTTGATGGATTGTGAATAAAAATATTTTAATTGGCCTGCCAGTCATTGATAGTGGATGCAATTGGCTTACCGATTTAGTATCTGCCTTCACGGATATTGTTTGATGAGGGTGTTGTCGTCTTAAAGAAGTATTTTTTGGAGAGCTTTCACTATATATAATTTTCTTACTCTAATGTATTCAAGTAAATAAATTAACTTTGCAAATAGTCTTCTCTAAATGCTCTCCCATTTCCTTTTACGGCTACTATGTGTATCTATGTGTCGCCACGGTAACAGACAACAAAGCAATAGCATGTAGTCTGATCCTGCAGTAATAGTTTCTTTCACCCTTCTTTCTTTCTCATTAATATACATTTGTCAGGTTGGTTGTGGGGGTGTACATGACTGTTTGCTAACATGAAACAAAAAAATGGACTATGTATAAGCAATAAAACAGTTCAGAAATGTTATATTTTATTTAACGCTCAACTCTGTTCAGTTAGATAAATCCATGTTACAATGTTACATCACACACACAGTATATCCTACATATGTATCAATTTTCTGGCTGAATACAGATCGGTAACACTAAATTCCTCATTTAACCCTGAATAATTAGACATGTGAAACGCTGGCAGTATGGTGGAGAAAATAGCTGAAATGAACATAGACTCCAATACGTTGTCTTGGATTCCATGTTTCTAGGCCGGAAATATCCATTTGGCCGTAGAAGATTCTTTCCAGAATTATTCCCTGATGATTTTTCTTTCAATTAGCAGCATTCAATCTACAAATCATACGCGTGACTCAGCCTTTATTTCATAAATAAATAACATATGGTCACCTTATTACGTTCTGAAAAAGAGTATTTGCGGACAAACATTAAAAAATAATATACAGAGGATACTGAAATGACCCAAGACTCGGCAATTAGTGGGATTCCACCCAAGAGCGTCTTACCACCTTAAGGTAGCAACATGCAAGGAAATATGCTGTAAGTCTTAAGCAGGTTGTCTGAAATAATTACAAATCTTTGGCAAGAACATAAAAAAAATCTCATAGTCCCAGCGGTGTTGCTCTGGTTCTCCTGACGCTATTTGTCTATATCAGAAGCAGTGACATACCTTGACCTCAGCTGTCTACTGGTGGTCAGGTGCCATCACTGTTCATTTTTGAGGCGCAGCCTTGTATGCATGAGTATTCAGTCAATATTAGTAATGCTTATCTAAAACATTTTAAAATTAATACATAGCTACATTACTGTGATATTATAACTAAATGGCTACAAGGCGTCCCATGTCCCAAACTGTAATATTGATTTCTTCCTTAATGCTCTATTTGTGTTTCATATCTGCTAATCTGGTACCTGCCTATTGTCCTGGATTAAGAATATTTACTGTATATTAGATCTAGTTGTATATAGTGTTAATAATTTCATTAAAGTGCATCTGTCAGCAGATTTGTATCTATGACATTAGCTGACCTGTGACATGTGCGCTTGGCAGCTGAAGGCATCTGTGTTGGTCCCATGGTCATATGTGTCTGCATTGCTGAGAAAAATGATGTTTTAATATATGCAAATGAGCATTTAGGAGCAACAGGGACATTGCCGTGACTCCTGGAGGCTCAGCCTCTCTGTAACTGCCACCCCCTCTGCACTTTCATTGACAGGACCAGGCAGTGATCATTAGTTCACTACCTGGTCCTGTCAATTAAAATAGAGAGGGCGTGGCAGTTGCAGAGACATCTCAGCCTCTGGGAGTCGCTACAACTCCCCTGTTGCTTATAGAGGGTAATTTGCATATATTAAAACATCATTTTTCTCAGTAATGTGGGTACATATGAACATGGAATCAACACAGATGCCTTCCGCTGCCAAGCGCACATGTAACAGGTCAGCCAGTGTCATAGGTACAAATCTGCTGACAGATGCACTTTAAGCATATATTTATTAATGCACAGCTCTATATTTATATTGGGTCTCTTGGGTTGCAATTCATGATTTTCTGAATGATTCCTATGGAGACAATGATTATATAGCTACTGATAAGCAGTAGTGATATTAGTACTAATAGAAGTATAATTTAAAAGTGCTATAATTAATAAAAATGTATGTGTGTGTACAGGGCCGGCGCAAGGATTTTTGCCGCCCTAGGCAAGATAACAATTGCCGCCCCCCCATCCCTTTTATCAGATGATCTGCCCATATCATGACATCACATATGTTCCACCCCTTTCTCAGCATTTAAATTAAAAGAACTGCTATGTTTCCCTTAGGGTTAATCAAGCTTCTTGTAACCGTCTCCCTGACAGCCGCTAGAGGTGCTTCTGCGATTCTCACAGTGAAAATTACAGTGGGAAGACGCGGAACACAGTTTTGAATGCGTGCGCATGCGCATTCGCAGCTGAGAGGAGGATCGGGGAGAAGAGTTCCCAGTGCCGACGCTGGAGAAAGGTAAGTGGCTGAAGGGGTTTTAACCCCTTCAGCCCAGTGGGAGGGGGACACGAGGGTGCCCCACTCCTAACAACTATATAGTGCCAGGAAAATGAGTTTGTTTTCCTGGCACTGTAGTGCTCCTTTAACACCAGTACTGCACAGTGTCTTTTCTCTGCAGGAACAGGCTATAGACACCAGTACCACTACATTAAACTGTAGTGGTTCTGGGACTATAGTGTCCTTTTAGGCTCCATTCATACGTCCGCAATTTTATTCAGCATTTTGCGGAACGGAATTGCGGACCCATTCATTCCTATGGGGCAGCACGGTGTGCTGCCTGGACACGGAATTGCGTATCCCCACTTCCAGGTCCTCACTTCCGTTTCGCAAAAAAATAGAACATGTCCTATTCTTGTCCGCGATTTCGGACAAGAACAGGCATGTTCTATTAGTGCTGGCAATGTGCGGTCCGCAAAATGCGGAAAGCACATTGCCGCTTTCCGTGTTTTGCAGCTACGTGTATCCGCAAAACACGTTGCAGACATGTGAATGGAGCCTTAATGTGAGGTAAATTAGTTTCCAATGTAGTCTTAATAACTAAACAATTAAATAATAAACATATTGCATTGTCTACTTACCACCAGGACAGTAAGATGATCTGGTCTCTGGCTGCAGTCTGGCTCTGGGGACTCCCTTGTCACTCTCTTCTCCCCCCCCTCCCCCCTTGTCACTCTCTTCTCCCCCCTACCTCCCTTGCCACTCTCTTCTTCCCCCTCCCTTGTAACACTTTTCTCCCCCCTCCCTTCTTTGTGACTCTCATTTCCTTTCCCCCCTCCCTTGTCACTCTCTTCTCTCCCCCCCTTGTCACTCTCTTCCCCCGTCACTCTCTTCTCCGCCCCCCCCCTGTCACTCTCTTCTCCGCCCCCCCCTTGTCACTCTCTTCTCCCCCCTCCCTCCCTTTGTCACTCTCTTCTCCCCCCTCCCTCCCTTTGTCACTCTCTTCTCCCCCCCTTTGTCACTCTCATTTCCTCCCCCTCCCTTGTCACTCTCATTTCCTCTCCCCCCTCCCTTGTCACTCTCATTCCCCCCCCTTGTCACTCTCATTTACTCCCCCCCCTTCTTTGTCACTCTCATTTCCTTCCCCCCCTCCCTTGTCACTCTCATTTCCTTCCTTCCCTCCCTTGTCACTCTCATTCCCCCCCCTTGTCACTCTCACTCCCCCCCGTCACTCTCATTTCTCCCCCCCTCCCTTGTCTCTCTCATTCCCTCCCCCCCCTTGTCACTCTAATTCCCCCCCACCTCTAGTGTAGCGTGGCCGAGCTCTGTTCGGTCCGCAGTACTGGAGCATTTGTTTCCTGTACCCGGCCGGACTGAAAGGAAGTGCACACTAAGTAAGCACTTCCTGTCAGTCCGGCCAGGTACAGGAAACAAAAGCTCCTGTACCACGGACCAAACAGAGCTTGGCCACGAAACATTAGAGGCGCTTCCCTCCTAAAGGCTGTCAGTCCCTCTCTTCAGGCTGCGCCCGGGCAGTGCACAATCATAGATGCACCCGTGAGGGCAGTGTGGCAGCCGCCCGCTGCGGGGGAGGGCCCGCTGCCATACTTAAAAAAAAAACTAAAAAAAAAAACTAAAAAAAAAACCTTGCAGCAACGCTTTTTTTTTTTTTTAAACCGCACGGGGTCGGCGCCCCCAGCTAAATTGCGCCCTAGGCGGCTGCCTAGGTGGAAAGGAAATGAGCACCATGTGGTTTTTGGAAGGCAGATTTTGCTGGATTGGTTTATTTACACCATGTCCCATTTGAAGCCCCACTGATGCACCCCTAGAGTAGAAACTCCATAAAAGTGACCCCATTTTGGAAACTATGGATAAGGTGGCAGTTTTATTGGGACTATTTTTAGGGTACATATAATTTTTGGTTGCTCTATATTACATTTTTGTGAAGCAAGGTTACAAAAAATTGCCTTTTTTACAGTTTTTTTTTTTTTTTTTTTTAACTGTGTTCATCTGAGGGGTTAGGTCATGGGGTATTTTTATAGAGCAGATTCTTACGGATGTGGCAATACCAAATGTCTATTTTTTTTAATGTATTTAGGTTTTACACTATTATATCCTTTTTTAAACAAAAAACAAAACAAAACATTTTAGTATCTCCATAGTCTGAGAGTCCCTTTTTTTTTGCCGATTGTCTTAGGTAGAGGCAAATTTTTTGCTGGATAAGAGTACGGTTTTATTGGCACTATTTTGGGGTGCTTATGACTTTTTGATCACTTGCTATTACACTTTTTGTGATGTATGGTGACAAAAAAAATGCTTTTTTTTTTACACCCCTTTTTTTTTTGGACTGTGTTCATCTGAGGGGTTTTTTTATAGTTCAGGTTCTTACAGACGTGGCAATACCTAATATGTCTACTTTTTTATTTTTTTATTTTAGTTTTACAAAATAATATAATTTTAAAGAAAAATAAAATTGTTTTAGTGTCTCCAAAGTCGGAGAGCTATAGTTTTTTTTTTTTTATTATTATGGGTGATTGTCTGTGGCTAAATAGAATTAAAATTGGGGAAGGGGATTATAAATGTAGTTGTAACAAGTAAGGTAGGGGGCGGCACCACTACTCCGGCCGAACACACATGAATCATATGCTGTTTTATATATTTAGTACTCTATGGAAGTGTGGTACTCCCTGAAGCAACCGTCAATGCAGAGGCCTGGATGATCGGGGCACGTGTCACACTGAGTGGTGGTGTCCTTCTGTATACCCCCCCCCCTGTGACACACTCGGCACTTTTTTGGGGACCGTCCCTTCTTTCCAGTATGGGGGACCACACCTGGAAAGTGTTGGCCAGGGACGATCTGGGCGCCTCCAGTTCCCAAGGTACTCCGGCCTGCTCCTTCCCGGTTATAAAAGATCAGGGCCTTGAGGATTGCCTCATAGAACTGCAGGAATCTCCCTGTGTTGCAAGCACTCTGAGACAGCACAAAAGAGTTGTACAAGGCAACCTGTACCAAGTAGACAGCAACTTTTTTGTACCATGACCAAGTTTTACGCATGGCGTTATATGGCTTGAGGACTTTATCAAAGAGATCAACTCCTCCCATATACTGATTGTAGTGGACGACACAATCGGGCTTGAGGACCGTTGCCACGGTACCCCGCACAGGGACAGAGGTGATGCCATTACCATGAATTGTGGACAGTACAAGGACATCCCTCTTGTCCTTATATCTGGCCAGTAACATGTTTTCACTGGTTAGGGCATGGGTCTCACCCCTGGGGATAGGTTCCTGGAGGGGTAGGTATTGAGGCTGTGTTGATTTTTCTGCACGGTCCCACAAGCAGACGTGGATCTGGCGGCAAGTGACTGAAACAAGGGGATACTAGTATAAAAGTTATCCACGTACAGGTGGTAACCCTTATCTAGCAGTGGGTGTATAAGGTCCCACACAAGTTTCCAGAGTGATCACAGAAAATAAATACCCCTAAAATTTAAGTTTAACTAGATGCGTTTAAGATTTGAACACAAAAACCCCAAAATAAATTGTAAATAATCAATCATAAAAACATCAAAAAATCATAGTCATAGAAACATGCCCATGCTAGGATACAAATGGTGCACGTATAATCATAGAAACATGCCCACGCTAGGATACAAATGGTGCACATATATATAAACAGATAAGCGGAACAACCAGGAGACAGTATCAGGGTAAGTATACTTCAACCAAAGCAAGGCAACAGCATTAGCTGAGATCCATAACTCACGATTACTTGAGACTAGAGTTGAGCGAACACCTGGATGTTCGGGTTCGAGAAGTTCGGCCGAACATCCCGGAAATGTTCGGGTTCGGGATCCGAACCCGATCCGAACTTCGTCCCGAACCCGAACCCCATTGAAGTCAATGGGGACCCGAACTTTTCGGCACTAAAAAGGCTGTAAAACAGCCCAGGAAAGAGCTAGAAGGCTGCAAAAGGCAGCAACATGTAGGTAAATCCCCTGCAAACAAATGTGGATAGGGAAATGAATTAAATTAAAAATTAAATAAATAAAAATTAACCAAAATCAATTGGAGAGAGGTTCCATAGCAGAGAATCTGGCTTCCCGTCACCCACCACTGGAACAGTCCATTCTCAGATATTTAGGCCCCGGCACCCAGGCAGAGGAGAGAGGTCCCGTAACAGAGAATCTGTCTTCATGTCAGCAGAGAATTAGTCTGCATGTCATAGCAGAGAATGAGGCTTCACGTCAGCCACCACTGCAACAGTCCATTGGCATATATTTAGGCCTAGCACACAGGCAGAGGAGAGGTTCATTCAACTTTGGGTAGCATCGCAATATAATGGTAAAATGAAAATAAAAATAGGATTGAATGAGGAAGTGCCCTGGAGTCCAATAATATATGGTTATGGGGAGGTAGTTAATGTCTAATCTGGACAAGGGACGGACAGGTCCTGTGGGATCCATGCCTGGTTCATTTTTATGAACGTCAGCTTGTCCACATTGGCTGTAGACAGGCGGCTGCGTTTGTCTGTAATGACGCCCCCTGCCGTGCTGAATACACGTTCAGACAAAACGCTGGCTGCCGGGCAGGCCAGCACCTCCAAGGCATAAAAGGCTAGCTCTGGCCACGTGGACAATTTAGAGACCCAGAAGTTGAATGGGGCCGAACCATCAGTCAGTACGTGGAGGGGTGTGCACACGTACTGTTCCACCATGTTAGTGAAATGTTGCCTCCTGCTAACACGTTGCGTATCAGGTGGTGGTGCAGTTAGCTGTGGCGTGTTGACAAAAGTTTTCCACATCTCTGCCATGCTAACCCTGCCCTCAGAGGAGCTGGCCGTGACACAGCTGCCTTGGCGACCTCTTGCTCCTCCTCTGCCTTGGCCTTGGGCTTCCACTTGTTCCCCTGTGACATTTGGGAATGCTCTCAGTAGCGCGTCTACCAACGTGCGCTTGTACTCGCGCATCTTCCTATCACGCTCCAGTGCAGGAAGTAAGGTGGGCACATTGTCTTTGTAGCGTGGATCCAGCAGGGTGGCAACCCAGTAGTCCGCACAGGTTAAAATGTGGGCAACTCTGCTGTCGTTGCGCAGGCACTGCAGCATGTAGTCGCTCATGTGTGCCAGGCTGCCCAGGGATAAGGACAAGCTGTCCTCTGTGGGAGGCGTATCGTCATCGTCCTGCCTTTCCCCCCAGCCACGCACCAGTGATGGACCCGAGCTGCGTTGGGTGCCACCCCGCTGTGACCATGCTTCATCCTCATCCTCCTCCACCTCCTCCTCATCCTCGTCCTCCTCGTCCTCCAGTAGTGGGCCCTGGCTGGCCACATTTGTACCTGGCCTCTGCTGTTGCCAAAAACCTCCCTCTGAGTCACTTCGAAGAGACTGGCCTGAAAGTGCTAAAAATGACCCCTCTTCCTCCTCCTCCTCCTCCTCCTCCTGGGCCACCTCCTCTTCCATCATCGCCCTAAGTGTTTTCTCAAGGAGACATAGAAGTGGTATTGTAACGCTGATAACGGTGTCATCGCCACTGGCCATGTTGGTGGAGTACTCGAAACAGCGCAACAGGGCACACAGGTCTCGCATGGAGGCCCAGTCATTGGTGGTGAAGTGGTGCTGTTCTGTAGTGCGACTGACCCGTGCGTGCTGCAGCTGAAACTCCACTATGGCCTGCTGCTGCTCGCACAGTCTGTCCAGCATGTGCAAGGTGGAGTTCCACCTGGTGGGCACGTCGCATATGAGGCGGTGAGCGGGAAGGCCGAAGTTACGCTGTAGCGCAGACAGGCGAGCAGCAGCAGGATGTGAACGCCGGAAGCGCGAACAGACGGCCCGCACTTTATGCAGCAGCTCTGACATGTCGGGGTAGTTGTGAATGAACTTCTGCACCACCAAATTCAGCACATGCGCCAAGCAAGGGATGTGCGTCAAATTGGCTAGTCCCAGAGCTGCAACGAGATTTCGCCCATTATCACACACCACCAGGCCGGGCTTGAGGCTCACCGGCAGCAACCACTCGTCGGTCTGTTGTTCTATACCCCGCCACAACTCCTGTGCGGTGTGGGGCCTGTCCCCCAAACATATGAGTTTCAGAATGGCCTGCTGACGTTTACCCCGGGCTGTGCTGAAGTTGGTGGTGAAGGTGTGTGGCTGACTGGATGAGCAGGTGGAAGAAGAGGAGGAGGAAGCCGAGAAGGAGGAGGTGGCAACAGGAGGCAAAGAATTTTGCCCTGCGATCCTTGGCGGCAGAAGGACGTGCGCCAAACAGCTCTCCGCCTGGGGCCCAGCTGCCACTACATTTACCCAGTGTGCAGTTAGGGAGATATAGCGTCCCTGGCCGTGCTTACTGGTCCACGTATCTGTGGTTAGGTGGACCTTGCCACAGATGGCGTTGCGCAGTGCACACTTGATTTTATCGGATACTTGGTTGTGCAGGGAAGGCACGGCTCTCTTGGAGAAGTAGTGCCGGCTGGGAACAACATACTGTGGGACAGCAAGCGACATGAGCTGTTTGAAGCTGTCTGTGTCCACCAGCCTAAATGACAGCATTTCATAGGCCAGTAGTTTAGAAATGCTGGCATTCAGGGCCAGGGATCGAGGGTGGCTAGGTGGGAATTTACGCTTTCTATCAAATGTTTGTGAGATGGAGAGCTGAACGCTGGCGTGTGACATGGTTGAGACGCTTGGTGACGGAGGTGGTGGTGGTGGTGTTGGTGGTACATCCCCTGTTTGCTGGGCGGCAGGTGCCAACGTTCCTCCAGAGGCGGAGGAAGAGGCCGAGGCGGCAGCAGCAGAATAGGCCGAGGCGGCAGCAGCAGAAGAGGTAGCAGGGGGAGCCTGAGTGACTTCCTTGGTTTTAAGGTGTTTACTCCACTGCAGTTCATGCTTTGCATGCAGGTGCCTGGTCATGCAGGTTGTGCTCAGGTTCAGAACGTTAATGCCTCGCTTCAGGCTCTGATGGCACAGCGTGCAAACCACTCGGGTCTTGTCGTCAGCACATTGTTTGAAGAAGTGCCATGCCAGGGAACTCCTTGAAGCTGCCTTTGGGGTGCTCGGTCCCAGATGGCGGCGGTCAGTAGCAGGCGGAGTCTCTTGGCGGCGGGTGTTCTGCTTTTGCCCACTGCTCCCTCTTTTGCTACGCTGTTGGCTCGGTCTCACCACTGCCTCTTCCTCCGAACTGTGAAAGTCAGTGGCACGACCTTCATTCCATGTGGGGTCTAGGACCTCATCGTCCCCTGCATCGTCTTCCACCCAGTCTTGATCCCTGACCTCCTGTTCAGTCTGCACACTGCAGAAAGACGCAGCAGTTGGCACCTGTGTTTCGTCATCATCAGAGACATGCTGAGGTGGTATTCCCATGTCCTCATCATCAGGAAACATAAGTGGTTGTGCGTCAGTGCATTCTATGTCTTTCACCGCTGGGGAAGGGCTAGGTGGATGCCCTTGGGAAACCCTGCCAGCGGAGTCTTCAAACAGCATAAGAGACTGCTGCATAACTTGAGGCTGAGACAGTTTCCCTGGTATGCATGGGGGTGATGTGACAGACTGATGGGGTTGGTTTTCAGGCGCCATCTGTGCGCTTTCTGCAGAAGACTGGGTGGGAGATAATGTGAACGTGCTGGATCCACTGTCGGCCACCCAATTGACTAATGCCTGTACCTGCTCAGGCCTTACCATCCTTAGAACGGCATTGGGCCCCACCATATATCGCTGTAAATTCTGGCGGCTACTGGGACCTGAGGTAGTTGGTACACTAGGACGTGTGGATGTGGCAGAACGGCCACGTCCTCTCCCAGCACCAGAGGGTCCACTAACACCACCACGACCATGTCCACGTCCGCGTCCCTTACTAGATGTTTTTCTCATTGTTATGGTTCACCACAACAACAAATATATTATTTGGCCCAATGTATTGTATTCAAATTCAGCGGGATATAAATTTGAGGCCTAGTATTTAGGCGCTGGGTGACCGGTATGGATTTAGTGACAGAATTAGACTTGGAAATGCACAGAAGCGTGTGTGTGAAGTTATTCTGAATGACCCTATGTGCACCTTCAATATGATCTACCCTTTTAGGGATAGATTTCAAATAGCTCTGATATAGCAGAAACCACTAAATTATGAAATTGCTAAATTGGGAATTGTATTTCAACCCAGAACAAGAAATGTGCTTGAACGGACACTAAATAACTCGCCCAGCTACAGCACTAAGGACAGATTTAGCGGGATATAAATTTGAGACCTAGTATTTAGGCGCTGGGTGACAGGTATGGGTTTAGTGCCAGAATTAGACTTGGAAATACACAGTAGCGGGTGTGTGTGAAGTTATTCTGAATGACCCAATGTGCACCTTGAATATTATATACCCTTTTAGGGATAGATTTCAAATAGCTCTGATATAGCAGAAACCACTAAATTATGAAATTGCTAAATTGGGAATTGTATTTCAACCCAGAACAAGAAATGTGCTTGAACGGACACTAAATAACTCGCCCAGCTACAGCACTAGGGACAGATTTAGCTGGATATAAATTTGAGGCCTAGTATTTAGGCGCTGGGTGACCGGTATGGATTTAGTGACAGAATTAGACTTGGAAATGCACAGAAGCGTGTGTGTGAAGTTATTCTGAATGACCCTATGTGCACCTTGAATATTATATACCCTTTTAGGGATAGATTTCAAATAGCTCTGATATAGCAGAAACCACTAAATTATGAAATTGCTAAATTGGGAATTGTATTTCAACCCAGAACAAGAAATGTGCTTGAACGGACACTAAATAACTCGCCCAGCTACAGCACTAAGGACAGATTTAGCGGGATATAAATTTGAGGCCTAGTATTTAGGCGCTGGGTGACAGGTATGGGTTTAGTGCCAGAATTAGACTTGGAAATACACAGTAGCGGGTGTGTGTGAAGTTATTCTGAATGACCCAATGTGCACCTTGAATATTATATACCCTTTTAGGGATAGATTTCAAATAGCTCTGATATAGCAGAAACCACTAAATTATGAAATTGCTAAATTGGGAATTGTATTTCAACCCAGAACAAGAAATGTGCTTGAACGGACACTAAATAACTCGCCCAGCTACAGCACTAAGGACAGATTTAGCGGGATATAAATTTGAGACCTAGTATTTAGGCGCTGGGTGACAGGTATGGGTTTAGTGCCAGAATTAGACTTGGAAATACACAGTAGCGGGTGTGTGTGAAGTTATTCTGAATGACCCAATGTGCACCTTGAATATTATATACCCTTTTAGGGATAGATTTCAAATAGCTCTGATATAGCAGAAACCACTAAATTATGAAATTGCTAAATTGGGAATTGTATTTCAACCCAGAACAAGAAATGTGCTTGAACGGACACTAAATAACTCGCCCAGCTACAGCACTAAGGACAGATTTAGCGGGATATAAATTTGAGACCTAGTATTTAGGCGCTGGGTGACAGGTATGGGTTTAGTGCCAGAATTAGACTTGGAAATACACAGTAGCGGGTGTGTGTGAAGTTATTCTGAATGACCCAATGTGCACCTTGAATATTATATACCCTTTTAGGGATAGATTTCAAATAGCTCTGATATAGCAGAAACCACTAAATTATGAAATTGCTAAATTGGGAATTGTATTTCAACCCAGAACAAGAAATGTGCTTGAACGGACACTAAATAACTCGCCCAGCTACAGCACTAAGGACAGATTTAGCGGGATATAAATTTGAGGCCTAGTATTTAGGCGCTGGGTGACAGGTATGGGTTTAGTGCCAGAATTAGACTTGGAAATACACAGTAGCGGGTGTGTGTGAAGTTATTCTGAATGACCCAATGTGCACCTTGAATATTATATACCCTTTTAGGGATAGATTTCAAATAGCTCTGATATAGCAGAAACCACTAAATTATGAAATTGCTAAATTGGGAATTGTATTTCAACCCAGAACAAGAAATGTGCTTGAACGGACACTAAATAACTCGCCCAGCTACAGCACTAAGGACAGATTTAGCGGGATATAAATTTGAGGCCTAGTATTTAGGCGCTGGGTGACAGGTATGGGTTTAGTGCCAGAATTAGACTTGGAAATACACAGTAGCGGGTGTGTGTGAAGTTATTCTGAATGACCCAATGTGCACCTTGAATATTATATACCCTTTTAGGGATAGATTTCAAATAGCTCTGATATAGCAGAAACCACTAAATTATGAAATTGCTAAATTGGGAATTGTATTTCAACCCAGAACAAGAAATGTGCTTGAACGGACACTAAATAACTCGCCCAGCTACAGCACTAAGGACAGATTTAGCGGGATATAAATTTGAGGCCTAGTATTTAGGCGCTGGGTGACAGGTATGGGTTTAGTGCCAGAATTAGACTTGGAAATACACAGTAGCGGGTGTGTGTGAAGTTATTCTGAATGACCCAATGTGCACCTTGAATATTATATACCCTTTTAGGGATAGATTTCAAATAGCTCTGATATAGCAGAAACCACTAAATTATGAAATTGCTAAATTGGGAATTGTATTTCAACCCAGAACAAGAAATGTGCTTGAACGGACACTAAATAACTCGCCCAGCTACAGCACTAAGGACAGATTTAGCGGGATATAAATTTGAGGCCTAGTATTTAGGCGCTGGGTGACAGGTATGGGTTTAGTGCCAGAATTAGACTTGGAAATACACAGTAGCGGGTGTGTGTGAAGTTATTCTGAATGACCCAATGTGCACCTTGAATATTATATACCCTTTTAGGGATAGATTTCAAATAGCTCTGATATAGCAGAAACCACTAAATTATGAAATTGCTAAATTGGGAATTGTATTTCAACCCAGAACAAGAAATGTGCTTGAACGGACACTAAATAACTCGCCCAGCTACAGCACTAAGGACAGATTTAGCGGGATATAAATTTGAGGCCTAGTATTTAGGCGCTGGGTGACAGGTATGGGTTTAGTGCCAGAATTAGACTTGGAAATACACAGTAGCGGGTGTGTGTGAAGTTATTCTGAATGACCCAATGTGCACCTTGAATATTATATACCCTTTTAGGGATAGATTTCAAATAGCTCTGATATAGCAGAAACCACTAAATTATGAAATTGCTAAATTGGGAATTGTATTTCAACCCAGAACAAGAAATGTGCTTGAACGGACACTAAATAACTCGCCCAGCTACAGCACTAAGGACAGATTTAGCGGGATATAAATTTGAGGCCTAGTATTTAGGCGCTGGGTGACAGGTATGGGTTTAGTGCCAGAATTAGACTTGGAAATACACAGTAGCGGGTGTGTGTGAAGTTATTCTGAATGACCCAATGTGCACCTTGAATATTATATACCCTTTTAGGGATAGATTTCAAATAGCTCTGATATAGCAGAAACCACTAAATTATGAAATTGCTAAATTGGGAATTGTATTTCAACCCAGAACAAGAAATGTGCTTGAACGGACACTAAATAACTCGCCCAGCTACAGCACTAGGGACAGATTTAGCTGGATATAAATTTGAGGCCTAGTATTTAGGCGCTGCGTGACAGGTATGGGTTTAGTGACAGAATTAGACTTGGAAATACACAGTAGCGGGTGTGTGTGAAGTTATTCTGAATGACCCAATGTGCACCTTGAATATTATATACCCTTTTAGGGATAGATTTCAAATAGCTCTGATATAGCAGAAACCACTAAATTATGAAATTGCTAAATTGGGAATTGTATTTCAACCCAGAACAAGAAATGTGCTTGAACGGACACTAAATAACTCGCCCAGCTACAGCACTAGGGACAGATTAAGCTGGATATAAATTTGAGGCCTAGTATTTAGGCGCTGGGTGACCGGTATGGATTTAGTGACAGAATTAGACTGGGATATGGCCAAAAAATAAACAGACTATTGCTGGTTAAATGCACTTGGTGTGACAGCTTCACCCTGATGTAGGCTTTAGCCAAAAAACAACCACACCATTGAGGGTTAAATGCACTTGGTGACAGGCGCAGCTTGCCCCTGATTTAGTATATGGCCAAAAAATGAACAGACTATTGCTGGTTAAATGCACTTGGTGTGACAGCTTCACCCTGATGTAGGCTTTAGCCAAAAAACAACCACACCATTGAGGGTTAAATGCACTTGGTGACAGGCGCAGCTTGCCCCTGATTTTGTATATGGCCAAAAAATGAACAGACTATTGCTGGTTAAATGCACTTGGTGTGACAGCTTCACCCTGATGTAGGCTTTAGCCAAAAAACAACCACACCATTGAGGGTTAAATGCACTTGGTCGCAGCTTGTGCTGGCGCACCACAAGACACAAAATGGCCGCCGATCACCCCAGAAAAATGTGACTGACAAACGGTCTGTGCAGCCTAAAAACAGTGAGCAATTGAGGATCAGCAGCTCAATGATCCACAGCTGCAGATCGATCAGTTAATCAAGTCCTTTGGAGGAGTTAATCTGCCTAATCTCGCCCTACTGTCGCAGCCGCAACCTCTCCCTACGCTAATCAGAGCAGAGTGACGGGCGGCGCTATGTGACTCCAGCTTAAATAGAGGCTGGGTCACATGGTGCTCTGGCCAATCACAGCCATGCCAATAGTAGGCATGGCTGTGATGGCCTCTTGGGGCAAGTAGTATGACGCTTGTTGATTGGCTGCTTTGCAGCCTTTCAAAAAGCGCCAAGGAAGCGTCACAAAAGCGCGAAGAAAGCGACGAACACCGAACCCGAACCCGGACTTTTACGAAAATGTCCGGGTTCGGGTCCGTGTCACGGACACCCCAAAATTCGGTACGAACCCGAACTATACAGTTCGAGTTCGCTCATCCCTACTTGATACCAAATACTACGATCAGCAGGTCTTCAGGGGTAGCAGCCAAGATGAAGTGGTAGGGAAGATCAACTTTCCTTAAGATAACCCTACCACTAGCCCTGCCTAAATGTGGAACAGCCACCCAAAGGGGCGATCCCACCTCTAGGTAGTGGACACCTGTAGTTATCCCTTCTCCAAACTTCACATCCCGACGCGTTTCCCCAGGTGGCGATATCTACGTGGTTCATCAGGGGGAATCAGGAAGCAGCAAAGTATGATACCCAATACTGCTCACACATATCCATTAGATTCAGGAAACACATTGCATTGTGGGCACCTAGATAGAGAGAGCACACTTACGTTCAAACTGGTGACTCTTTTAATGCCGAAGGAATCACTAGCGTCTCACGTTTTTCCTAGGATCCGGAACAGAGAAGAATTTCTGGCGTCCTGTGAGACGCATATGTGAAGTGCACGACACATGGAATGCATCATGCGTTCCACAGACCGGAAGTCCCTTAAAAAAGCAGAGGAACCCGGTCCTAGAATACATTGTGTGCATCGTGTAAGTTATATTCGTGGAGGCACTCACAAAACTGGTAGATTTAGCGGTCAGGTGACAACAAATACAGTCTTTCCCACATTTATAAGTCCCATAAGTTTTTTACTTCCAAGCCACATGCCGGTAAGGGGAGGCGCTTGGTAGTGACTGTGTATAAGTCGGTCCCTCAGGTTTCTACCTCTCCTATATGTAATGAGTGGTCGAGGAAGGACACAATCCCTTTTATCTGGGCCTGATCGCAAGATACCCCAATAACTTTTGAGAATACCCAGAATTTTTTGATTCTGGGCATCAAAAGTACCGACAATCCTCATTGCATTCTCCCCATTCGAGGAGTGTATGTGTGGAATAAGTAAATATTGCCTTTCTCTTTGTAGAGAGTGCTGGAACATATCTTTAAGAATTTCAGTCGGGTAGCCTCTCTGGACAAACCTATTTTGCATATCCCTTGCCTGAATACAAAAAGACTCGTTGGATGAGCAATTCCTCTGTGTTCTAAAATGTTGTCCCCTGGGGATGCCATTTTTAAGACTCAAGGGATAGTGACTGTCCCAACTTAACAAACTGTTGGTAGATGTTGGTTTCCGATAGGTGGTGGTATGTAATTCACCATTAATCTTGGAAATCCGAATATCAAGAAAAGTAATGCTCTCTGATTTGATCTCCGAGGTGAAACAGAGGCCAATGATGTTAGTATTTAGACATTGGACTAAGGACTTAAACAATTCAACGTCACCATCCCATAAGATCAGGATATCATCAATGTAACGGCCCCAGAAGACAATATGAGAAGTGAATTGATCAAGCCCATCCACGAAGACCATGGTATCTTCCCACCAGCCTAGGAGCAAATTGGCATAACTGGGGGCTCAGGGACTCCCCATCGCCGTGCCCCTGAGCTAGTGGTAGTACCGATATTCAAACAAGAAATTATGTGTAAACACAAACCGTAATATAGTAAGAACAAATGAATTATGTGCCTGAAAATAAAGGCCCCTAGATTTCCAAAAATGTTCAACGGCTCGAAGGCCACTCTCATGTGGGATGCTTGTGTACAGTGCCTCCATGTCTATCGAGGTCAGGAAGGTCTTATCATCTATCACTATGTTGTCAATCTTTAACATTAAATCCATCGTATCCCTCAAATACGAGAGGAGGGTAGTAACAAAGGGACGCCCAGATTGGGGGGACATTCTGGGGGTTCAATAAGTGAATCTCTCCCCTCGTACACACAAAACTTGTAAGTGTACCCTGAGGTACTCTCACAAAGTTTGTACAGCTTCACGCTCTACCTCATCCGCTTAGAGGGAACATACTGGCGGAAAATGAGTCTCCCCTTGAAAGCAATGAGAGAGTCATCAACAGCGACCTCCCTTCCAGGTACATAGGCCTACAAAAATTGAGCCCCAAAGTGATCAATGACCGGCCTAATTTTGTACAGGCGGTCATAGGCAGGATCACCTCGGGGGGTGGACATGCTGCATTATCTGCATAATGCAGGCATTTCTGAATGGCCTCAAAACGGGAACATGTCATGGCCATACAGTAGAGTGGGGTCTGGTAGAGGACGTCCACACTCCAGTACTGCCTGACACTGGGTTTTTTGACTAGGCCCATGTGCAGCACAAGGCCCGAAAACGTCCTCATTTCAGCTGCACTGACCGGAGTCCAGCTACCGGACCTAGCCAAAAAGGAGCCCGGGTGACCAATGAACTGTTGGGCATTTGCTCCACCATCAGATTCACAAAGTGGTCACTGGAAAAAAATCTAAAATAGTCATATTCAGTAAAGCCCACTGTGGGAATCTGGATTCCTGGTTGGCCAACAAAGTCAGGAATCACGGGCTAAAAATCCTCTGAGGTACACCATGCAAGTTCATCGGTAGGGGGCTCAGGTGGACTTATCTGGTGGGCTGGAAACTAGTACGAACCCCAGAGCTGCTCGTACTAGTGTGGGCCACAGGGTCCCTGGCATGGGGGTCCCCTTGCTCTGCCTGGAGATGTCTCAGCCACCTCGGAGGCTCATCATCATCACTAGAAGATGAGGAGGACGCGGATGACAAGAGGAAAGTGGGGTCATCCTCGTCCTCACTGGGGATCTCTGAGTCAGAGGCAAGCAGGGCGTATGCCTCCTTGGCAGAGAACATCTGGCGAGCCATAGAGGAGTGTGTGTGCGCGTTTGTGGAAAACTTTATTTAGTGTGCGTGTGTGTGGGGGGACGCGTGTTTGCGTACACTTATCCCTAAGGCTACTTTCACACTAGCGTTTGATCGGATCCGTTCTGAACGGATCCGATCATATTAATGCAGACGGAGGCTCCGTTCAGTACGGATCCGTCTGCATTAATAACTTAGAAAAATTTCTAAGTCCGAAAGTAGCCTGAGCGGATCCGTTCAGACTTTCAATGTAAAGTCAATGGGGGACGGATCCGCTTGAAGATTGAGCCATATGGTGTCATCTTCAAGCGGATCCGTTCCCATTGACTTACATTGTAAGTCTGGACGGATCCGCACGCCTCCGCACGGCCAGGCGGACAGCTGAACGCTGCAAGCAGCGTTCAGCTGTCCGCCTGGCCGTGCGGAGGCGAGCGGAGCGGAGGCTGAACGCCGCCAGACTGATGCAGTCTGAGCGGATCCGCATCCATTCAGACTGCATCAGGGCAGTCAAACGGAGCTCACGAGCGGACAGCAGAACGCTCGTGTGAAAGTAGCCTAAACCTAATAGAAAAAAATAAAAATGAAAGCCCCAAAAAATTAGAAAAAAATAAAATGATTTAAACTCGCTCGATCAGCGGTCCGAAGCTAATCAGCGGTGGGGTGGGTGATGCGCTAATAGTGGCCGGACGTTAAGAGTGCTGGTCACAGTCAACGTACACACAAAAAAATAAAAAAAATGCTTGCGCCCAAAAAAATGTGTGTGTGGGGGGGGGGGCAAGCTGCAGCACCCCTGGGGGGGTCTAGGGTCACACAGCTAAGTGTGCTGTGGACCCCAGACACCCGATCAGGGTGATGCTGAAAAAATAAACTTTTTTCCCCCCTAAACTCTCCCTGCCTAATCTAAGCTTAGGTACCTGTGGTGGCTCAGATGAGGGGGGGGGTGCTGGGCACAGAGTTCGACGAGGCTCCTCTTTCCATGGCTCCAGGACGCAGAATGGAGGAGGAGAGTAGAGCTGAGGGAAGTCAACCCCGCCCGCCCATGCAGCCAATAGGAAGTGATCCTGAAAGGTGATGTCACCATCACGTCTCCGGATCTAAGGATGGTGATTCCATCCTATTCCGGGTTATCGGGTCACCAGAGACACGAAAATAAACCGGAAACGCAGCAAACCGCAGGTCTGAATGATTTCAGCAGGCACTCTTTTCCGATCACCGCCCGCCGCGTGGCGGCGATCGGAAATACACAGGGCGTGCAGGTACGCCCTGTGTCCTTAAGTACCAGGACATCAGGGCATACCTTTACGCCCTATGTCCCCAAGAGGTTAATGTGACCTATAAAATGTACTACTCAATTGAAGAACAAACTGAAATATTTTAGGTGGAGGGAAGGAAAACAAAAAAAAAATAATAATGTGGTTGCATAAGTGTGCACACCCTCTTATAACTGGGGATGTGTTCAGAATTAAGCAGTCACATTCAAAATAGCAGTCAGCATACACCTGCCATCATTTAAAGTGCCTCTGATTAACCCCAAATAAGGTTCAGCTGCTCTACTTGGTCTTTCCTCAAATTTTCTTAGTCGCATCCCGCAGCAAAAGCCATGGTCCACAGAGAGCTTCCAAAGCATCAGAGGGATCTCATTGTTGAAAGGTATCAGTCAGGAGAAGGGTACAAAATAATTTCCAAGGCATTAGATATACCATGAACACATTGAAGACAGTCATCATCAAGTGGAGAAAATATGGCACAACAGTGACATTACCAAGAACTGAACGTCCCTCCAAAATTGATAAAAAGACTAGAAGAAAACTGGTCTGGGAGGCTACCAAGAGGCCTACAGCAACATTTAAGGAGCTGTAGGAATATCTGGCAAGTACTGGCTGTGTGATACATGTGACAACAATCTCCCGTATTCTTCATATGTCTGGGCTATGGGGTAGAGTGGGAAGACGAAAGCCTTTTCTTACGAAGAAAAACATCCAAGCCAGGCTACATTTTGCAAAAACACATCTGAAGTCTCCCAAAAGCATGTGGGAAAAGATGTTATGGTCTGAAGAAACCAAGGTTGAACTTTTTAGCCATAATTCCAAAAGATATTTGTGGGCCAAAAATAACACTGCACATCACCAAAAGAACACCATACAGTGAAGCATGGTGGTGGCAGCATTATGCTTTGGGGATGTTGTTCTTCAGATGGAACTGGGGCCTTAGTTAAGCTAAAGGGAATTATGAACAGTTCCAAATACAAGTCAATATTGGAACAAAACCTTCAGGCTTCTGCTAGAAAGCTGAACATCAAGAGGAACTTCATCTTTCAGCATGACAACGACCCAAAGCATATATCTAAATCAACAAAGGAATGGCTTTATCAGAAGAAGATTAAAGTTTTGGAATGGCCCAGCCAGAGCCCAGACCTGAATCCGATTGAAAATCTTTGGGGTGATCTGAAGAGGGCTGTGCACAGGAGATGCCCTCACATTCTGACAGATTTGGAGTGTTTTTGCAAAGAAGAGTGGGCAAATCTTGCCAAGTCAAAATGTGCCATACTGATAGACTCATACCCAAAAAGACTGAGTGCTGTAGTAAAATCAAAAGGTGCTTCAACAAAGTATTAGTTTAAGGGTGTGCATATTAAGCAACCATATAATTTTATTATTATATTTTTTTCTTCCCTCTACCTAAAAGATTTCAGTTCGTTTGTAAATTGAGTTGCCCAGTTTATAGGTCACATTAAAGGTGGAAAAAGTTCTCTCATTTTTTTACATCACAGAAACCTGACATTTTAACAGGGGTGTGCAGACTTTTTCTATCCACTGTGTGTGGATATATATACACACATACAGCCTTGCTTTTCCTACCTCAGGTCTTTGAGTGTGCACTTGGAAAGTGATCTGCTTCTTAAGTAAAATCATGTGTTGGATTTTGTGTACTTTTATAACTTGTGAGGTATGAGGTAGAGGCTACACAGGTCTCATACTAATGGGCAGCAATTGGAATGGCCAAAGGCCAAAATGCTGCTCTCACCGAACTGTTGCTCCAGTAAAATGGAAACAGTGAGCTGGGAGATGTTTAACAAAATTATGAAGCACAACATTTGCTGACTGGGATTATATTTCTTGAAAAACTCCATCCAGATGTTTTATTTTATTGTACATTGTGGTTACAATTATGGTAAAGCAGCATACCATGTTATGTACTGTCATGCTATGAAGACATGATACTTAGTTCATAGATTGTGTTTATTAAATTATAATTGTTCACTCTTATATTCTGTGCAGGGCAGTTTTTTCCATCAAGTACACGAGTGGTCCTACAGGAAACGGCACATTGTCCTCAAAGCCATGGCTAGATTATAATTCATACAGAAGGTGTTACAGCAGTGGTCCCCATTTACTTATGTATATATAATATAGCTCTATGCCATTTACACGGGCCCACCGGGAATAAGTAGATCCTGGCGAGGGAAGACTAGCAGCATCACATTATAACCCACCCCTTTGTCACCTTTTCTTTGGTCCAAACGATAGATTTAATTTTCTGAGAAGAGCTGGTGCATTAATGTTCATCAGGCTCTTATGATCTCTCCTCAGGACCAAATCTCCACCAATATACCGAATAGAAAGTTTTCCTCTCAACATTCTTGACATGAAGTATGCTCTATATCTTGAACTCATCTTCAGGACCAACTGGAGTGGTAGCGGAGACTAAAGAGTTCTAGAGTTGCGCACCAGCAGTTTGAGATGGGAAACGTGGAAGGAATTGGGACTACACAGTAAAGTTCGAAGACAGAGTTTGTAGCAGAAAAAGTTGATCTGTTTCAAAACCCCCAAAGTACCCAAGAATTGAGGAGCGAACTTGTAGGATGGTATCGTCAAATGGATATTTCTGGAGGACAGTCAGACTTTGTGTCCTGGGAAGAAGTGCGGTGGTGACCTGCATCTCCGGTTAGCAGATCTCTTAATGCAAGCAATTGCCTGGATTAGGGAAGCTTTAGGGCTGTATTAGACCTGCAGAGGGTCGGCCAAGTGTTCGTAGGAACACTCATTAGCAATGATCTGCCTGTGTAAAAGTGCCACAGATTACCCAATGAACAAGAAAACGGGCAATCACTAAACGGCTAAAAAAAAATCATCATTTGCTGGCTGCAGATCATACTGTCTAATCATTAGCTGCTGGCAAATAATTATTCTGTATGGGGAGGAGCAATAGCATTAGCGATCGCTTCTCCCCATAATGTAGAGGAGATTGCTGCATTTAATAGTAGTGGTCTCCTTCACTGGCGAGCATGCAATTGTTGGGACAACAATTATAATGCTTGTTTGCAGATGTAATACAGCCCTTAGTCTTCAGCCAGATCTGGGGGAAGTACCTAAGGGTAGAATTGGCAGCTGACACCTCAGAGAAAACTGGAACAGGAAGTGGAATCTGGAGATATTTTCTTTATACAGCGTCTAATGGAGAATAGCCAATTAAGTTGTCAGAGTGGTTATTATAAGCAAATTCAGCGTAGTCATCATGGTGACAAGAAACTAAATGGCTCAAATAATTCTCCAGCACTTGGTTAATACTTTATACCTGCCCATTAGACAGAGGATGATATTCAGACAAGAAATTCAGCTTCTCATTCGGCATTCTACAGGCAGAACTCCAGAACCTGGATGTGAATAGAATTTCTCGAACAGAGACTATGTTCTGGGAAAAACCATGCTGAAATAAAATGTGCTTGATTTATAGCTTAGCAAGGTGAACAGCAGGAGGCAAACAGTCTGAGGAACAAAATAAGCCATTTGGATAAACAGTCCACAACTAGCCTGATCACAGCAGATCCTTGATAAAGCCCATAGTAACATGTGCTGAGGCTCAGCAACTTGGTCACCTGGGTCAAAGGAACGCATAGGAGCATCTAGGGGTACAGCTAAAGGCCCATCAGCCCTGGTGAAAGAGTTCAGCTTGGGCCCACCTTCCTTCAGTGCTTTGTGGCCAGGGGCAGGGAAGCACATAGCCTTTGTGCTGCCTGAGGCAAAATTTGAAACAGCACCACCCATGCCAAATTCTCACCCTAACCTCTTCCCTCCAGCCAGAGGTGTTACTTGTCTAGCACGCACTTTCTATAATAGTGGTGTCTTCTTATGCAGCACAAGGGTCTTTGGGTCCCCTCGGACTCCAGGGACCAGGAGCGACTGCTACGTTGGCTCCCTGAAGTAGCTGATCGACGGGGGTATTGGGACTCAGACCCCCACCGATGTGATAATGATGACCTATACTGAGGATAGGTCATCATTATCATTTCACAGGTAACCCCTTTAAATCTGCAATGTTAAGTTGCAATTGCAGAGTTTAGGAATCCTAGGTTTAACTCACCCCTCTTTGTGCTGAGAGTTGTGTCTTGGTGAACTGTAAGCACTTGAACGCTGCTGACGCTCCCTGCGTCCATCTTGCTGTAGTGTGCAGAGAGTTTGGCGCATGGATGGTATAGCTATATATTCCATAAGGATTTTTATGTTTAATCCCCTGTTAGTGCTTGTAACTCACAGCAAGGTGTGTTCCCTGAATATAATAGATGATGGCTGGCAACAGAATTAACCAGTGGACATTTAAGGATGCTAATTCTATTGCAGGCCATATAATCCATCTATGATGTTCAGCATTGCTGTAATTTTTGAGTAATTGGAGCATTTTTGGCAAACCAACCATTTTTCCAACTCTTCTCTATTTGTAGATAGTGGCTTTCATTGTGGTTCATTGTGTTCCCAGAGCCTTATTGACCTTTCATTACCTAATTATTACCTGCTCGTTGGCTACATTCACGGGGAACGATGATTAGGACGGTATAAGGCTACCATTGTTTATCCTCCATACTGTTTCCTTGCTTGCCGGAAGCACATCCTGATATGCTGTTGACTAAGGCCTCATGCACAAAACTGTATTTTTCATCCATGTGCTATCCACATTTTTTGTGGGTACCACACTGACACATTCATTTCATTGGGGCCGTGAACATTATGTGTAGATCTATGTGGCCATTCCGCAAATTACAGAAGCTGTCCTATTCTTGTCCCATGGCAGATGAGAATAGACTGTGGAGTGAATACGGAAGGTATCTGTATTTTTCAGGTTTGTGGACCGAAGTACACAAGGCCTAATGAGGAGTTTATGTGGTACATGAAAGATTTGATCACCCAACAAAAGTGTTTGCTCATTACCTGGGTAACAGCGGCCGTTAACACCAGCCACTTATCGGCAATGAGCATTTGTACGAATGCTCATCTCCGCTAATTGTCTCTAATCTTGGCCCATGTAAAAGGGTCTTTAGAAATATAAAGTATCAGCCTTTCCAGGCAACTTAACATAATCTTTTCTACAATGCCATTTTTTTTCCTTAAACACTGCCACACCGGTCTGCAGGTTGTGTGTGTAGTATCGCAGCTCAGCCCCATTCAGTTCAGCACTGCCAGACAGGGATGCCAAAAATGCTGCCATGTTTTTCTAATACGGGAAAACCATGAAAAAGAGGAGAAACCATTAGGTGTCAAAAACATGCAACGACATGGACTCACTTTCCTTGTACTGTATGCATGCTATATTTTACATTTCATTGGTTAAAAGTTGGTATCGGTAATTCACAATAGTTTTTTAAATATAAATGGAGATTTGGGGCCATTACCGCTGTATACCGTTAGAACTCCTCCGCTGCATTTATGACTATGAAGATTTGGGCCTAATTTGCATTCCATTGTGTTACATAAAGCTATTCAATAAATGGAATACTTTAGGCAGAATAACAAGATTTATCTCCTGAATTCAGGCCTTGGCATCAAATCAGAGGCCACAAAATTGCATTGATTAAAAGAAATTGACTGTCAGAAGTGAAGTTTTCTCTGGGGTAGAAATACTTTACAGTGTACATTTTAAGTAATGTTTGTAACTTCTGTCTGTTCACAGTTCATACATAATGTCTCCTGATTGTATTTCGATCTTCAGTTTGGTTGTAGGAGAAGCACTGGCACATCATAAAACAAAGCTTAGCATAAAGCTCCTTAATTAAGCTCTATGTAGAAAGGCACATGTCGGCATACATGGCAGCAATCCTGCTGAGTCTCCTACTGATTAGCTACCAAGTGCATCTGCTGCACCCCTGTCCATCTGCAATAAAGGTCCATCAGGATGATGCCAGCCTTTGGATCTATTGGAGCATATCTAGTGATTGATCAATGAGTTGCAGTGGCTGATTTCCAGGTACAGATGCAACAATAATTACATTTAGGTAACGTAACCTTTGTCCAGTGTATATATTATGTTCATGTTCTGTTCCTTTGAAAATATCCATTTGCACAATGGCTTTCTGATGATAGGTAAGTAAAATAGATGGCTGTGTACTGGTAGTCTGGTCTGTTGCTCCCCACCAACCTCTGTTTACATGACTGCAACAGTGACCTTCCAAAGAGACATGTGACCACAGAAGACACTTTTGCTGGAGCAGTTGTGATACATATATAGTAACAGCATTTGTTGGTGTGGCATCTCATCACTTGCAATGGGGCTCTTTCCCAGTCTACAGTCGTGGCCAAAAGTTTAGAGAATTACATAAATATTGGAAATTGGAAAAGTTGCTGCTTAAGTTTTTATAATAGCAATTTGCATATACTCCAGAATGTTATGAAGAGTGATTAGATGAATTGCATAGTCCTTCTTTGCCATGAAAATTAACCCCCAATTAATCCCCAAAAATACTTTACACTGCATTTCATTGCTGTCATTAAAGGAGCAGCTGAGATCATTTCAGTAATCATCTTGTTAACTCAGGTGAGAATGTTGACGAGCACAAGGCTGGAGATCATTATGTCAGGCTGATTGGGTTAAAATGGCAGACTTGACCTGTTAAAAGGAGGGTGATACTTGAAATCATTGTTCTTCCATTGTTAACCATGGTGACCTTCAAAGAAACGCGTGTAGCCATCATTGCGCTGCATAAAAATGGCTTCACAGGCAAGGATATTGTGGCTACTAAGAGTGTACCTCAATCAACAATTTATAGGATCATCAAGAACTTCAAGGAAAGAGGTTCAATTCTTGTTAAGAAGGCTTCAGGGCGTCCAAGAAAGTCCAGCAAGGGCCAGGATCGTCTCCTAAAGAGGATTCAGCTGCGGGATCGGAGTGCTGCCAGTGCAGAGCTTGCTCAGGAATGGCAGCAGGCAGGTGTGACTGCATCTGCACGCACAGTGAGGCGAAGACTTTTGGAAGATGGCCTGGTGTCAAGAAGGGCAGCAAATAAGCCACTTCTCTCCAAAAAAAACATCAGGGACAGATTGATCTTCTGCAGAAAATATGGTGAATGGACTGTTGAGGACTGGGGTAAAGTCACATTCTCCGATGAAGCCTCTTTCCGATTGTTTGGGGCATCAGGAAAAAGGCTTGTCCGGAGAAGAAAAGGTGAGCGCTACCATCAGTCCTGTGTCATGCCAACAGTAAAACATCCTGAGACCATTCATGTGTGGGGCTGCTTCTCATCCAAGGGAGTAGGCTCACTCACAAATTTTGCCCAAAAACACAGCCATGAATAAAGAATGGTACCAAAACACCCTCCAACAGCAACTTCTTCCAACAATCCAACAACAGTTTGGTGAAGAACAATGCATTTTCCAGCACGATGGAGCACCGTGTCATAAGGCAAAAGTGATAACTAAGTGGCTCGGGGACCAAAACGTTGACATTTTGGGTCCATGCCCTGGAAACTCCCCAGATCCTTATTCCATTGAGAACTTGTGGTCAATACTCAAGAGGTGGATGGACAAACAAAAACCCACTAATTCTGACAAACTCTAAGAAGTGATTATGAAAGAATGGGTTGCTATCAGTCAGGAATTGGCCCAGAAGTTGATTGAGAGCATGCCCAGTCGAATTGCAGAGGTCCTGAAAAAGAAGGGCCAACACTGCAAATACTGACTCTTTGCATAAATGTCATGTAATTGTCGATAAAAGCCTTTGAAATGTATGAAGTGCGTGTAATTATATTTCACTACATCACAGAAACAACTGAAACAAAGATCTAAAAGCAGTTTAGCAGCAAACTTTGTGAAAATGAATAACTAATATTTGTGTCATTCTCAAAACTTTTGGCCACGACTGTATACAGCAAAGCTGAAAAGTGAAGCCAGGAAATGTCAGCATACTGTGTGTTCCAGTGACTAGTATGAAGATTGGAATAAACTCTCTCTGATGTATATACAGTGAAGATCAGGGCAGGTGTCCATCCTCTGAATGTAAGAGCTGCTCTATGCTGGAGTATGTATTTTGGAGGTTTGACATCTATGTTCATTTATGGGGTATAGTCTGGAGTTTGTTTGGAGGGTCTGGGTTCTGTTTTTATTTAGGAGGTCTGTAATGATTTTGTCAGATCTGGGGTCTGTATTTTTTCTGGAGTTCATATTTATTTAGGGGTCTCTAATCTGGGGTCTGGTCTAAGGAATTTATTTGGTCAGGGGTCCGGTCAGGTGTCTGGTTTTATAATGGAGTATGTTGTGGGTTTATAATTATTTAGGGGCTTTGGAGTCTGTATATATCCAGGGGTCTGCATTTATTTATGAAGTCTAGTGTCTGGAGTTATTGTTTGGGTCTGTATTTATTTTTGGGTCTGATCTGAGGTCTATTTATTCCAGGTACATTCAGGGGTCTGTATTTTAAGGGTAGTCTGAGAAATGTATTTATTTTGGGGTTAGTATTCATTTAGGGGATCTGGTCTGGGATCTCTAGTTATTTTGTAGTGTCTGTTTTATTCTCAGGTTTGTATTTATTCAGTGGGTCTAGTATCTATATATCCTGGGTTATGATTTGAGTTTATATTTATTTAGGAGCTTTGGGGTCTGCATTTATTCTGGAGTGTGCTCTGAGGTCTGTATTTATTTTGGGTTCCGGGTCCGTATTTTGGAGTGGTCTGCAGTTATTCTGTGTTCTGTATTTTTTTTTGTTTCATCTGTAGTCTTTATTAGGCCTTTTTCACAAGATAAGTGTTTAGTCAGTCATTTTAATAGGTGATTATGGGACAAAATTAGGTGCGGGTCAAAAATAGAGAACAGCTCCAAATTGTTCCTTTATACCTTATCTCTGTGTAGCCACTACTCCTGGTTTTGGCTCACAGTCACTGATGAAAATCAGTGACCAAACATTGACTGTGTGAATAAGATCTTCATTTTGGGTCGTGATGGAAGATGTATGCACTGCTTGTCTCGGAACAGCCATTTGACAGCATGGCCTATTTCAATGTCAGAGGGATGTTAAGAAAAGTTTGGTCGATGCTTTTGTTACACCTTGCAACTGGCTGTGCATATAGCAGGATTCCATCACTCTTAGATCTTGATGGTCCAGTGACTGGCAGTATTGGAGCCCGAGGAGGTGAGTAAACCACTGGGGAACACCTTCTTGACTCAGAAATTGGCTCATTAGCCCATTCACTACCACTGTACCAGTTTTGTTTCCATTAGCCTATTCTCTACCAATGACTTGATCACAAAGTATTTGGAATTTATTTTATGGCTTATCGTTGGTGGTGGGGTATTTTCCTTATTTAGGGCATCAAAATGCCTTTTCTCAGTCCTGACAGCTGTAGCTGAAGATAAATTTTTCAAGATCCTGGGAAACGTCTTTAATTAATTTGAGCTTGTTTAGCCTTTGGTATCATGTACATGGTTTTAAAATGGCTCCATAAGATCTGCATAGAAAAATAACCTAGAACCCAAAAGTCTATAGAGCTTGCTGCACTTGTGTGTTCAGATGAAATCTGACATTATTTTTGTGCTCTGTTGAAAGTCCTGTTATAGACGTATTCCCCCTAGAAGCATTGCCTCAAGAGGGAATACCACATTCATATGGTGCCATACGGAGGCACCAAATGAAAGCACACACATGTGGTGGGTAGGTATTTATTATATGGCTTTATCACAGCTGGTGACAAATTGGAAAAAAATAACCAGGAGTAAATTTCTTTCTTATTGGCCATTTCCGCCATCCAACCTTTATGATGACAGGCTTGCGCAAAAAAAGTCCATAGGTGGCAGGGTTAAAATTTAAGATTTGACTGGATACCCTTAAATGTGAACACGGTCCTAGCCTTTGTGAGTTAGTTTATTACAGTTTTTTCCTGATTCTGACCCAGATTTAAGCATTGTAGCCTTTGCTTATATCTTGCTCCATCAGATTTGTCAACAGTTACTTGCATTTCATTTTTATCTTATCCTATAGTTTGTAGAATTCCAATCACTCTCCCAGTACCAACTTCTTTGCTTCATTCCTGACTTTGTATCTCCTTGTGCGCCAGTTTTTTCCTAGCAGCAAACTCAACACTAATTATTGACTACTCTGGGGACTGTGCCCTAGGTATCTGACCAAGAAAAGTTGATACTTTTCCTGTGTTGGCGAAATGTGAAGATTGGACAGATGTCTTACACTTTAGCTGGACAGTTTAGCCAACACCTAACCGACTGCAATTTAAGGATCCACTTCTCCCCTCAGAATAAATAGTTACAACTGACAATTTGCTTATCTTAAAAATGAATGAGTCCTACTCAGTACGTATCAGTTAAAGGGGTTGTCCGGGATAAAAAAAATATATATATTTTTTAAAAGTGTACTCACTATTAACAGCTCATTCAAGGTCCCCCCATATGTTTCTAGGCATTTTCGCCATTTCTACAGGGCTCCGACGGTCCCCCACGCACTGTTTACATCTGTTTATGTTTGCCTAAATTCCTGCCACGCAGCGCTGCATCACGTGGTTTCAGATGACTATCATCTCTGCCATGACTCCGCCCCCCGAATCATATCCCACCTCCTGCCTTCATTGAGAAGAAAAACCCCTGCCCGGTGACGTCACCGGACCAGAGGGACGTGGCTTAGCATGATCTGTTGCCACGTAGTTACCGCCCCTCCAAGTGCTCTGCATAATCACTGCGGCTGATTGTGACACCACCGGGCTCCCTGAGAATCGGAAGAAGCGGCTTTGCTAGGCAGAAAGGGACCTGGTACGTCACTAAATCTGAGAAAAAACTTGCTTCCTGCTGAGAATTTGTGCAATGAACACAGGGCATCAGAAAAGTCTGGCAAAGGTAGGACAGCCATATATGTAATATGTATGTGCTTGTTAAACAATTACACCAATGTCCCCAATCCCGGACATCCCCTTTAATCTATCATACTTGACAAGATCTTTCTGGTGAAAGAGTTCAGCTTGGGCCCACCTTCCTTCAGTGCTTTGTGGCCAGGGGCAGGGAAGCACATAGCCTTTGTGCTGCCTGAGGCAAAATTTGAAACAGCACCACCCATGCCAAATTCTCACCCTAACCTCTTCCCTCCAGCCAGAGGTGTTACTTGTCTAGCACGCACTTTCTATAATAGTGGTGTCTTCTTATGCAGCACAAGGGTCTTTGGGTCCCCTCGGACTCCAGGGACCAGGAGCGACTGCTACGTTGGCTCCCTGAAGTAGCTGATCGACGGGGGTATTGGGACTCAGACCCCCACCGATGTGATAATGATGACCTATACTGAGGATAGGTCATCATTATCATTTCACAGGTAACCCCTTTAAATCTGCAATGTTAAGTTGCAATTGCAGAGTTTAGGAATCCTAGGTTTAACTCACCCCTCTTTGTGCTGAGAGTTGTGTCTTGGTGAACTGTAAGCACTTGAACGCTGCTGACGCTCCCTGCGTCCATCTTGCTGTAGTGTGCAGAGAGTTTGGCGCATGGATGGTATAGCTATATATTCCATAAGGATTTTTATGTTTAATCCCCTGTTAGTGCTTGTAACTCACAGCAAGGTGTGTTCCCTGAATATAATAGATGATGGCTGGCAACAGAATTAACCAGTGGACATTTAAGGATGCTAATTCTATTGCAGGCCATATAATCCATCTATGATGTTCAGCATTGCTGTAATTTTTGAGTAATTGGAGCATTTTTGGCAAACCAACCATTTTTCCAACTCTTCTCTATTTGTAGATAGTGGCTTTCATTGTGGTTCATTGTGTTCCCAGAGCCTTATTGACCTTTCATTACCTAATTATTACCTGCTCGTTGGCTACATTCACGGGGAACGATGATTAGGACGGTATAAGGCTACCATTGTTTATCCTCCATACTGTTTCCTTGCTTGCCGGAAGCACATCCTGATATGCTGTTGACTAAGGCCTCATGCACAAAACTGTATTTTTCATCCATGTGCTATCCACATTTTTTGTGGGTACCACACTGACACATTCATTTCATTGGGGCCGTGAACATTATGTGTAGATCTATGTGGCCATTCCGCAAATTACAGAAGCTGTCCTATTCTTGTCCCATGGCAGATGAGAATAGACTGTGGAGTGAATACGGAAGGTATCTGTATTTTTCAGGTTCGTGGACCGAAGTACACAAGGCCTAATGAGGAGTTTATGTGGCACATGAAAGATTTGATCACCCAACAAAAGAGTGTTTGCTCATTACCTGGGTAACAGCGGCCGTTAACACCAGCCACTTATCGGCAATGAGCATTTGTACGAATGCTCATCTCCGCTAATTGTCTCTAATCTTGGCCCATGTAAAAGGGTCTTTAGAAATATAAAGTATCAGCCTTTCCAGGCAACTTAACATAATCTTTTCTACAATGCCATTTTTTTTCCTTAAACACTGCCACACCGGTCTGCAGGTTGTTCAGCACTGCCAGACAGGGATGCCAAAAATGCTGCCATGTTTTTCTAATACGGGAAAACCATGAAAAAGAGGAGAAACCATTAGGTGTCAAAAACATGCAACGACATGGACTCACTTTCCTTGTACTGTATGCATGCTATATTTTACATTTCATTGGTTAAAAGTTGGTATCGGTAATTCACAATAGTTTTTTAAATATAAATGGAGATTTGGGGCCATTACCGCTGTATACCGTTAGAACTCCTCCGCTGCATTTATGACTATGAAGATTTGGGCCTAATTTGCATTCCATTGTGTTACATAAAGCTATTCAATAAATGGAATACTTTAGGCAGAATAACAAGATTTATCTCCTGAATTCAGGCCTTGGCATCAAATCAGAGGCCACAAAATTGCATTGATTAAAAGAAATTGACTGTCAGAAGTGAAGTTTTCTCTGGGGTAGAAATACTTTACAGTGTACATTTTAAGTAATGTTTGTAACTTCTGTCTGTTCACAGTTCATACATAATGTCTCCTGATTGTATTTCGATCTTCAGTTTGGTTGTAGGAGAAGCACTGGCACATCATAAAACAAAGCTTAGCATAAAGCTCCTTAATTAAGCTCTATGTAGAAAGGCACATGTCGGCATACATGGCAGCAATCCTGCTGAGTCTCCTACTGATTAGCTACCAAGTGCATCTGCTGCACCCCTGTCCATCTGCAATAAAGGTCCATCAGGATGATGCCAGCCTTTGGATCTATTGGAGCATATCTAGTGATTGATCAATGAGTTGCAGTGGCTGATTTCCAGGTACAGATGCAACAATAATTACATTTAGGTAACGTAACCTTTGTCCAGTGTATATATTATGTTCATGTTCTGTTCCTTTGAAAATATCCATTTGCACAATGGCTTTCTGATGATAGGTAAGTAAAATAGATGGCTGTGTACTGGTAGTCTGGTCTGTTGCTCCCCACCAACCTCTGTTTACATGACTGCAACAGTGACCTTCCAAAGAGACATGTGACCACAGAAGACACTTTTGCTGGAGCAGTTGTGATACATATATAGTAACAGCATTTGTTGGTGTGGCATCTCATCACTTGCAATGGGGCTCTTTCCCAGTCTACAGTCGTGGCCAAAAGTTTAGAGAATTACATAAATATTGGAAATTGGAAAAGTTGCTGCTTAAGTTTTTATAATAGCAATTTGCATATACTCCAGAATGTTATGAAGAGTGATTAGATGAATTGCATAGTCCTTCTTTGCCATGAAAATTAACCCCCAATTAATCCCCAAAAATACTTTACACTGCATTTCATTGCTGTCATTAAAGGAGCAGCTGAGATCATTTCAGTAATCATCTTGTTAACTCAGGTGAGAATGTTGACGAGCACAAGGCTGGAGATCATTATGTCAGGCTGATTGGGTTAAAATGGCAGACTTGACCTGTTAAAAGGAGGGTGATACTTGAAATCATTGTTCTTCCATTGTTAACCATGGTGACCTTCAAAGAAACGCGTGTAGCCATCATTGCGCTGCATAAAAATGGCTTCACAGGCAAGGATATTGTGGCTACTAAGAGTGTACCTCAATCAACAATTTATAGGATCATCAAGAACTTCAAGGAAAGAGGTTCAATTCTTGTTAAGAAGGCTTCAGGGCGTCCAAGAAAGTCCAGCAAGGGCCAGGATCGTCTCCTAAAGAGGATTCAGCTGCGGGATCGGAGTGCTGCCAGTGCAGAGCTTGCTCAGGAATGGCAGCAGGCAGGTGTGACTGCATCTGCACGCACAGTGAGGCGAAGACTTTTGGAAGATGGCCTGGTGTCAAGAAGGGCAGCAAATAAGCCACTTCTCTCCAAAAAAAACATCAGGGACAGATTGATCTTCTGCAGAAAATATGGTGAATGGACTGTTGAGGACTGGGGTAAAGTCACATTCTCCGATGAAGCCTCTTTCCGATTGTTTGGGGCATCAGGAAAAAGGCTTGTCCGGAGAAGAAAAGGTGAGCGCTACCATCAGTCCTGTGTCATGCCAACAGTAAAACATCCTGAGACCATTCATGTGTGGGGCTGCTTCTCATCCAAGGGAGTAGGCTCACTCACAAATTTTGCCCAAAAACACAGCCATGAATAAAGAATGGTACCAAAACACCCTCCAACAGCAACTTCTTCCAACAATCCAACAACAGTTTGGTGAAGAACAATGCATTTTCCAGCACGATGGAGCACCGTGTCATAAGGCAAAAGTGATAACTAAGTGGCTCGGGGACCAAAACGTTGACATTTTGGGTCCATGCCCTGGAAACTCCCCAGATCCTTATTCCATTGAGAACTTGTGGTCAATACTCAAGAGGTGGATGGACAAACAAAAACCCACTAATTCTGACAAACTCTAAGAAGTGATTATGAAAGAATGGGTTGCTATCAGTCAGGAATTGGCCCAGAAGTTGATTGAGAGCATGCCCAGTCGAATTGCAGAGGTCCTGAAAAAGAAGGGCCAACACTGCAAATACTGACTCTTTGCATAAATGTCATGTAATTGTCGATAAAAGCCTTTGAAATGTATGAAGTGCGTGTAATTATATTTCACTACATCACAGAAACAACTGAAACAAAGATCTAAAAGCAGTTTAGCAGCAAACTTTGTGAAAATGAATAACTAATATTTGTGTCATTCTCAAAACTTTTGGCCACGACTGTATACAGCAAAGCTGAAAAGTGAAACCAGGAAATGTCAGCATACTGTGTGTTCCAGTGACTAGTATGAAGATTGGAATAAACTCTCTCTGATGTATATACAGTGAAGATCAGGGCAGGTGTCCATCCTCTGAATGTAACCAAGAATATGAATGTGAGCTGCTCTATGCTGGAGTATGTATTTTGGAGGTTTGACATCTATGTTCATTTATGGGGTATAGTCTGGAGTTTGTTTGGAGGGTCTGGGTTCTGTTTTTATTTAGGAGGTCTGTAATGATTTTGTCAGATCTGGGGTCTGTATTTTTTCTGGAGTTCATATTTATTTAGGGGTCTGTAATCTGGGGTCTGGTCTAAGGAATTTATTTGGTCAGGGGTCCGGTCAGGTGTCTGGTTTTATAATGGAGTATGTTGTGGGTTTATAATTATTTAGGGGCTTTGGAGTCTGTATATATCCAGGGGTCTGCATTTATTTATGAAGTCTAGTGTCTGGAGTTATTGTTTGGGTCTGTATTTATTTTTGGGTCTGATCTGAGGTCTATTTATTCCAGGTACATTCAGGGGTCTGTATTTTAAGGGTAGTCTGAGAAATGTATTTATTTTGGGGTTAGTATTCATTTAGGGGATCTGGTCTGGGATCTCTAGTTATTTTGTAGTGTCTGTTTTATTCTCAGGTTTGTATTTATTCAGTGGGTCTAGTATCTATATATCCTGGGTTATGATTTGAGTTTATATTTATTTAGGAGCTTTGGGGTCTGCATTTATTCTGGAGTGTGCTCTGAGGTCTGTATTTATTTTGGGTTCCGGGTCCGTATTTTGGAGTGGTCTGCAGTTATTCTGTGTTCTGTATTTTTTTTTGTTTCATCTGTAGTCTTTATTAGGCCTTTTTCACAAGATAAGTGTTTAGTCAGTCATTTTAATAGGTGATTATGGGACAAAATTAGGTGCGGGTCAAAAATAGAGAACAGCTCCAAATTGTTCCTTTATACCTTATCTCTGTGTAGCCACTACTCCTGGTTTTGGCTCACAGTCACTGATGAAAATCAGTGACCAAACATTGACTGTGTGAATAAGATCTTCATTTTGGGTCGTGATGGAAGATGTATGCACTGCTTGTCTCGGAACAGCCATTTGACAGCATGGCCTATTTCAATGTCAGAGGGATGTTAAGAAAAGTTTGGTCGATGCTTTTGTTACACCTTGCAACTGGCTGTGCATATAGCAGGATTCCATCACTCTTAGATCTTGATGGTCCAGTGACTGGCAGTATTGGAGCCCGAGGAGGTGAGTAAACCACTGGGGAACACCTTCTTGACTCAGAAATTGGCTCATTAGCCCATTCACTACCACTGTACCAGTTTTGTTTCCATTAGCCTATTCTCTACCAATGACTTGATCACAAAGTATTTGGAATTTATTTTATGGCTTATCGTTGGTGGTGGGGTATTTTCCTTATTTAGGGCATCAAAATGCCTTTTCTCAGTCCTGACAGCTGTAGCTGAAGATAAATTTTTCAAGATCCTGGGAAACGTCTTTAATTAATTTGAGCTTGTTTAGCCTTTGGTATCATGTACATGGTTTTAAAATGGCTCCATAAGATCTGCATAGAAAAAGAACCTAGAACCCAAAAGTCTATAGAGCTTGCTGCACTTGTGTGTTCAGATGAAATCTGACATTATTTTTGTGCTCTGTTGAAAGTCCTGTTATAGACGTATTCCCCCTAGAAGCATTGCCTCAAGAGGGAATACCACATTCATATGGTGCCATACGGAGGCACCAAATGAAAGCACACACATGTGGTGGGTAGGTATTTATTATATGGCTTTATCACAGCTGGTGACAAATTGGAAAAAAATAACCAGGAGTAAATTTCTTTCTTATTGGCCATTTCCGCCATCCAACCTTTATGATGACAGGCTTGCGCAAAAAAAGTCCATAGGTGGCAGGGTTAAAATTTAAGATTTGACTGGATACCCTTAAATGTGAACACGGTCCTAGCCTTTGTGAGTTAGTTTATTACAGTTTTTTCCTGATTCTGACCCAGATTTAAGCATTGTAGCCTTTGCTTATATCTTGCTCCATCAGATTTGTCAACAGTTACTTGCATTTCATTTTTATCTTATCCTATAGTTTGTAGAATTCCAATCACTCTCCCAGTACCAACTTCTTTGCTTCATTCCTGACTTTGTATCTCCTTGTGCGCCAGTTTTTTCCTAGCAGCAAACTCAACACTAATTATTGACTACTCTGGGGACTGTGCCCTAGGTATCTGACCAAGAAAAGTTGATACTTTTCCTGTGTTGGCGAAATGTGAAGATTGGACAGATGTCTTACACTTTAGCTGGACAGTTTAGCCAACACCTAACCGACTGCAATTTAAGGATCCACTTCTCCCCTCAGAATAAATAGTTACAACTGACAATTTGCTTATCTTAAAAATGAATGAGTCCTACTCAGTACGTATCAGTTAAAGGGGTTGTCCGGGATAAAAAAAATATATATATTTTTTAAAAGTGTACTCACTATTAACAGCTCATTCAAGGTCCCCCCATATGTTTCTAGGCATTTTCGCCATTTCTACAGGGCTCCGACGGTCCCCCACGCACTGTTTACATCTGTTTATGTTTGCCTAAATTCCTGCCACGCAGCGCTGCATCACGTGGTTTCAGATGACTATCATCTCTGCCATGACTCCGCCCCCCGAATCATATCCCACCTCCTGCCTTCATTGAGAAGAAAAACCCCTGCCCGGTGACGTCACCGGACCAGAGGGACGTGGCTTAGCATGATCTGTTGCCACGTAGTTACCGCCCCTCCAAGTGCTCTGCATAATCACTGCGGCTGATTGTGACACCACCGGGCTCCCTGAGAATCGGAAGAAGCGGCTTTGCTAGGCAGAAAGGGACCTGGTACGTCACTAAATCTGAGAAAAAACTTGCTTCCTGCTGAGAATTTGTGCAATGAATACAGGGCATCAGAAAAGTCTGGCAAAGGTAGGACAGCCATATATGTAATATGTATGTGCTTGTTAAACAATTACACCAATGTCCCCAATCCCGGACATCCCCTTTAATCTATCATACTTGACAAGATCTTTCTGAAATGAGAAAATTAATTAGGTACAAATGAGATGTCTTAATAGATTCCTGTACTTTTGCCATGTTTTGTATAATTATTAGTATAACTATAAGCCCTTTTGTGCACCATGTTTGACTGTTGGTATGCTGTTTGGCTAATATGTAATTTACATTTAGTTTACAATCATTAGTCTACATTACAAACAATACAAATAGAAAGAGGACATTCCACCAATTTTAAATTACTGGAGGTACGTAGATGCAATTATTTTTCCACATAGCAGCTCTCACTTTGGTGGACCTAGCTCACCCATGTACAGGAGCTGATTGCTGAGGTTTTTGAAGCTGGATCTGCAGCGACTTATTGATACAGTAGCTGTGCCAGCTTCAAGATGATAAGTGGTTATCCTGGTGAGGCACATTATTTAAGTGTAAAGGTGGTCATACATATTAGGTAGATGTTGGTTGATGGTTGAACATCAGTTGTGTAAGCAAACATATTTTGAATGTTTATTTCACAGACACGGCCATGCACACTTTAGTCCATATTGGCTGCTACAGTTGTTCAGACAGGCCATACACGTTCAATAAAACCGAGCAATAGATGAAAGATCTTTATAGGAACCTTTTTTTTTTTAAAAATATCTTTCTCTCATGTATGATTTTTCTTTGAATGAAAGATTTCATCCGACTATCAGATGAAAATATTTAACACAGCCGACTTCTTCTCAGACAACAGTGATCTGTCATAAGTTAGCTAAAAATCTTTTTTGGGGGGCAAATTTTGATCAAATTTAGACTAATGTGTATGGCCACCTTATATGAGTACTGCTATTATGTAGATAATGCAGTCAGGCATTGCTATCAAGGTGTACAGTCAAAGTGAGCAGTAGATATGTAGTACCCAGACCTGGGGGTACAGCAAATTGTTTATATTTTTATGTAATTCATGTTACTGTTTGTTCCTAGCCATTATTAACTGCAAGGACGGTTGGCGAAGGTTGCAGGAACACTCTATTCCCCCCTTCTTGGTAGGAGTAGGCTGGTCGTGCTTCCTGCCAGGAGGAGTTCCTGTCCAGAGACAGAGTGAACATGAAGCAACCTGCTGTGCTACTACTCCTGTTACAGATTTCTCTTAATTTTAGTCCTCAAGTAAAGCAGAGTGACCTGCTACTTCTGCATCTGAAGGCACTGCTGTGGAGTGAGGGAATACAGCTAAGCCACCCTTCACCACCTAAGTGCTGAATTGCCACCAACCAAACTGCCTCAATATCCCTGCTGGTGCCAGAGAAGAATTGCACTAAAGCCTGCTGCTAATGTATGGATTTCAAGTTCTATATTGCACTTAGTAAAAGGGACTATATTGCGTTTAACTGTGGCCTCATTTTTAAGTACTATAATTTTCACTGCAGTGGACCCTACGGTGGACACGGTGACATTACCACATCACATCAGGGCTGCCCACTACCAGTCCTTTTTTCTACACTGGCTCCCACAGGGGCTCGCTGCAGGTCCTAAAGGGTGAAGAATTAGAATATGAGGCCTAATACTTCTGGAAAAAAAAAAAGTCTTAATCAATGTACTGAGAAACAACACCATTTTCACTCATATAAATAAATGGACAGCTACCTTCATCTTCAATCATTACAATTAAATGGTTTCTATACTTTAACACCATAATCTTTTACATGGATTAGGACAATTATCGGTGAGGAACGTTCATACAAGTATGTGTTCCTGATAATTTTCTTGTGTCAAGGTGACGCTCGTTCATTGGGTGAAAGCATTTTTCATGCAGCACAGAAAATCATCTTTTGTGGGCAGCACATTTCCCTCTGTAAAAAGATATGTGCTGCCCACAAATAATGAATCTAGAGGATGAATGATCACAGTGGTGGTCATTCATCCTTATGCAGAAGAGATGATTGCTGCATGTAAATGCAGCTCAACGATCAGGCAATAATCAAGAATAAATGTTTTATTCCAGATCATTGCCTTGTACATCAGCTTGTGTATAAGGCCCCTTCTTCTACATACTAAGTATTACCTTTCTACTCAATACTATGCCACACTATGAGTTTGTTTTATCATCGACAATAAAAAAAAAAAATAGAAACAGTTCAACTGTTTGGATGCACATAGTTTCTTTATATACATTATCTAGAGTAGTCTCAGTTTTTCTTCGCCTCTGCATGCATCTGTTCGTAGGATATATTTGTGTCTTCATTGCTGAGAATACGCTGTACATCAATACTTTTACTACACGCTTATATTTTGATTGAAGGTGCAGATGGTAAGATTTGGTTGGATTGCTGCCAACAATTATCTATCAATGTTTTACAAGTCAGGCAGAGATTAATGTTTAGTACTTTAACGTGTCTCTAATACAAGGGTTCGGGGATGCATTAAATGACCACCCATGGTTTCTTCATTTTCCTCTAGCTACTAATGCATCATATGTATGCAAGAAAGTGAATGACAGCAGCATCTTGACATGCTCACTGTCTTAAAATACTATTAGAAAAAACCATGTCTGGAATAATGATCATGTTTTTTTCTCTGGGCTGATAGCAGTGTCTGAGCACAGAGCCTTCTTTATGTCTTTTATCCAACATTCATCATCAACAATCACACTGCAAGCTTTATGTTTTATCCATGTGAATCCAGGGAGAATTGTTCCGACTTCTCATTTCATAAGTAAGCTAAAAGAAAAATCACTCCACAATGTCCTCTTTTGTCACCCTTCGGAGCATCACTATAGGCAATGCTATCTTCAGGAGGAATGCATTAATTAAAAGCTGCATTTGAAGCCAGAGTTCTCTCACTGCTGCTGAACAATCTAACTCCAAGTGGTGTCCTTTCATATACATCACTTCTCAGGGGAAGATTAATTTCTGCAGCATTTATTGTACTTTGGATACATGTTTTGGCTGTAGACCAGGTAGTTTGTGTCTTGTGTATTTATTACAGATTCTGCAACGGTTGTATTGTTGTAATAGAAATTGTGAAGTCTGCTTGGAAAATTGTGATCCTTGTACTAGATACCAGAAAATCTATACATCGTATAAAGTCCTTGAAGTGATTCCAAGCACAGTGTATATACGTGAACTGTTTTATCAAAATGTCTGTGGTTAAAGAGGTTTTGAAAGAATGGGAATGAAAGGGGCTTGGCCCCACACGCTTTACCAGACCTGTAAAGGGAAGCTTACCTACATGCTTCTTGGCACTGACTCCTCACTCCTTCTCCCCCTGGCCTGCGTTACTCCGCTGGACTCCCTCAACGTAAAAATCAAATTCAACGTCGTGCAGCCAATGAGTGGCAGGGACCAGCTCCCCATACGTCATGACAAGTGGCCATATGACGCAACGGGATCTGGTCTCCACAGTGGCCAGTGATTGGCTGTAGTCTTGAATGAATTGAGTTTCAAATCATCAATTCGAAATCAATTCGTTCAAAAACTTTGATTTGAATGCTGTCTCTGTACAGCATTAAAATGTATTGGCTCTGTGGAGCCAAAGCTAGTTTCACTCAAAGTCATGCGAGACTTCAGTGAATTAATTTGTCATTCATTTAGGCATCTTTATAATTAGGAATCTGAAGTCAGGTAACAGCTGGTACCAAACCTGACTTTGGATTCTTAATTCTAAATGTTTTTAAAGGTGCAGAAATGAATAACAAATTAATTCACCGAAATCTAGCACGACTTTGGGTGAAACACAGAGCCAACACATTTTAATGCTGTATGGAGACAGCATTAAAATCGAAGTGTTATAAATAATCGACTTCGGATCTATTATCCGAAGCTCGATTTGCTCAAGACTAATTGGCTGCAGAGATGTCAGACGAGATGTTTACAGGAGGGAGCCCAGCGGAGCATTGCGGACCTAGAGGAGCAAGAGGGGAGCCAGTGCCAGGAAGCAGGCAAGTAAGCATTTGTAGAAATGCTTGTTCACTATAACTGATCTGTTTAAATGGTGGCGGCGATCACCCAATCATCATTTCTGTACAGCAGACTATGCTGTCTAAACAGAGATCTGCTGCCCCGAATCAATGATTTTCCATAGGGATAAGAAATCATTTACCTCTACTGTATGTTCCCATAGAGGGTTTTTAGACTGGTACAGTAACAAAATGCCTAACAGGGTTTAAATATGTGATTATATAAGCGATTTACATGGTAAACGATATTTGAAACAGATGTTCTGAAAGTTTTACAGCAAGACACGGAGGCTCATATTGCTTTCTCCTTCTTTACTGACCACCAATAGCAGCAAAGAGAAAAAATTAACATACAGGAAACCATAGCAACCAAGGTCCCTCCCCTATGGCCCCTATAATAGGCCGCTCCTCCTATGTATCTTCCTCTTTCTTTGCTGCTGCCACCAAGTTAAGTACACCTTCTTATCTGCTGTTGTCAGTGATGTTTTAGGTGTCTATTGCGTGCTGTGTACCCCAGGGTGACTAACCCTGCTTGCTTGCAGTGCTCCCTTTTGTTTGTTTGTCTGCCTCTTGCTGGGGCGGGTGTTTTTTGTCCCCTGCGCTTATTCCCGCGCTTGGTTGCCTCCGTTTGCGCTTCCCTGCGGCTCCCCCCCTTTCTACCCTTACTCCCTTGTCTCAGGGAGTGTTCGCTCACTGCGGCTACCCTGGCTGCTTTAATTGGGCTTACTTGGACTTACCGGAGCGTTCGCGCGCTTTCCGGAGGTTTGGGGGCGGGTCCTCCCTCTCTGCTTTGCGGCGGCGCCATTCCTGGTGCTTCTGTGGTCCGGCCGGCCGTGGGATCTCGCCATCTTGGTTTAGGTTGCCACAATTCGCAGGCTTTTGGGGGCGGAGTTACAGTTCCTACTGTCCTTCCGGCCATTCGTATCCAGCGCTCGGCACGGTCGGCGGCTCCTGCTCCCTCTGCTAGCTAGCGACCGTCTTTCTGTCAGGTGACCTCTGTCTCTGCCCAGTGGGATTATGATTAGTCCCAGTTAACGTTTTTACCCGGCCATATCGTAGGGATGTCTGTGCCTACACCCCCTCCTACTGCTAGTAGGCCCCCCTCCTCCCCTGAGGGGTACAACTCCACTGAGGTGGATGCACAGGCGCTGGCCCTGCAGCGCTCTTTATCCAATGCGATTATGGCGGCCATGGGCTCCATGTCGTCCATACTGTCGCAGACCATTACCCAGGCTCTGTCCGCCCAACCCTCTAGTGTTCCTTTGCAGGACCCCATTGCCACACCGCAGCCTACCTCTAATGACCCTCCTGTTTCACAGGAGACTTTGACTGGTGCGCATTTTGCCACCCCAGAGACCGTGCTTAGCTCACGGAAAAGGGCCTCTTCCCGCCAGGCAGAACGGGCGCGGACATGGAAGTGCGCTAGAGCACAATCACCGGAGTTGTCTGACTCTGATAGAGCATCAGATGAGGAGGCAATTGCGGACTTTGATTACGGGACAGAGGAGGAGGTCACCCCCCCCAGTTCAGGGTCCCTCGGCTTCCGCTACAGCGGCCTCCTCTGCCAAAGATGTGGCGTCCTCTTCCAACGCTACCCGTTCTGAGGTCGTGCTAGACGATTCAGGCGAACCAATGTTCGACCCTGAGTCATTGCATCACCCTCGTTCGGCGGAATTGCTTCCCTCTCCCCATGTGGGGGCTTATTTGGAACATTGGGTGCGTCACTCGCTTAGCCGCGAGTCGCGTAACAAGCGTAGGGCCGAGTGTCCCAGGCCATTGGTGCCCAATAAGGTTTGTGACACCCCGATAGTGGATCCCAAGATGTCACAATTTTTAGCCAAGACTGGCTGGAACCCAAAAAAGGGCCTGGATTCAGCGCTCCGCAGCTGCCAGGACAAGATTTTAGATGTCCTTGGTCCGCTGACCAAGATCTTGGAGATGGCCGAGATGGCTAGGAATGAGGGATCCCCGATAGACCCCGAGGAATTACGGGGATGGACCCAGAGGGCCATATGTCTTACCGGTAACGCCAATACGTCTTTGGCGATTGAGAGGCGCAAGGCTATCTTGTTCAAGATAGACCCCAAGTTGGCAAATTTGGCGCTCACTGAGGCGGGAAAGGAGGCCCAGGGTCTCCTTTTCGGCGAGTCCTTCATTAAGGATATGAGCCGTTTCGTGGGCACCTTTACCGCGTTAGACAAGGCCCAAGCCTCTATGCGCAGGGTATTCCAGGGACGGGTCTCTCATCGGGCCGGCAGTGGTAGGGGCCGCCTGTCTGGCCGTGCAAATTTCCAGGCCCGTGGCGCGAATAGAGGTTCCGGTGGACAACGTCCTCCTTTCCAGGACCAGCGCAACCCGTCTCCCTTCTTCGCTATCAGAGGAAATCAATGGCGTTCTCGTTCCTTCTGGGGCAACCCGAGCCATCGCAGACCCTTGGGTAAGTCTTCCCCAGATTAGGGATTCTATGGTACCTTGTGTAGGGGGCAGACTCCATCTCTTTTCCCACGCTTGGAGTCTCATCACCTCAGACCCATGGGTGCTGGCCACGGTCAGGGGATTTCACATAGAGCTCACGGGGTCTCCCTACCTTGTTCCCTCCCCTCCGCCTGTTCCCCTGTCACGCCCAGATTGCGCTCTGGTGGACGCGGAGCTGCGCTCCATCAGGCAAAAGCAGGCGATAGAACGAGTGCCCCCTGCTGGGGGGGGGGGTGATCAGCAATATCTTTCTCGTCCAGAGGAAAGGTGGTCAGATGAGACCGGTCATCAATCTTCGCGCGCTGAATGCGGTGGTTCGCTACCGTCATTTCAAAATGGAGGGGATCCACCTCCTTCGGGACTTGTTAGTTCCTGGGGACTGGATGGTAAAACTGGACCTGAAGGATGCCTACCTGACGGTCCCAGTGGCCACTCGTTCCAGGGACCTTCTCCGGTTCAGGTGGAAGGGAGAGATCTGGAGGTTCACCTGTCTGCCATTCGGGCTGTCTTCAGCTCCTTGGTGTTTCACCAAGTTGCTGTGTCCTGTCGTGTCATGGTTGAGGACTCGAGGCGTTCGTCTCATCATTTACCTGGAAGACATCCTTCTGATGCACGAGTCCAGGGTGGGATTACTGGAACATCTACAGTGGACGGCGGACTTGCTATCGGGTCTCGGATTCCTCCTCAACAGAGAGAAATCCTGCCTCATCCCGGCTCAGAGGATGGAGTTCTTAGGATTCACGGTGGATTCTCTCTCGGAGTCCCTCAGTCTGCCGGCGGCGAAGTTGCGGGCGATCCGCAAGGAATTGAGACATGCGCTCCTCATTCCCCATCTCTCATTACGTCATCTGGCTCGCATCATCGGTCTTCTAGCCTCGTTGATTCAGGCGGTGTTTCCAGCCCCGTTGCATTACCGTGCGCTCCAGCGGCTGAAGATTGCCCATCTTCGGACCGGTGCCTCCTTTGCGGACGCGGTGGTTCTGGACTCGGAGGCCCGAGAGGAGTTGAGTTGGTGGATCGCCAACCTGGAGGCGTGGAACGGCAGAGCGATCTTCGGGTTCCTGCCGGAATTGACCATCGAGTCGGATGCGAGCCTCCTGGGCTGGGGTGTCCATTGCAATGGTGTCTCCACGGGGGGCCCCTGGTCAGCGGAGGAGTCCCTCCTACACATCAATGCGTTGGAGCTCCTGGCTGGGTCCTTTGCGGTGAAGAGTTTCTCTAACGGGATCGCCAACGCGTGCATCAGGCTGCGGATGGACAATATATCGGCAGTCCGGTTTGTCAACCGTTTGGGGGGTACTCGCTCGGCAACCTTGGCTTGTTTGGCCAAAGATTTTTGGTCGTTTTGCCTGTCCAGGGACAAGGTATTTGCCAGGGTTGAGCAACGTTCAGGCGGATTGGAACTCGCGCTACCTATCGGATGGCAGCGATTGGCAGTTGGACCCTCAGGTTTTCTCAGCAATTTCGTAATTGTGGGGCCCGATGTCTGTCGACCTCTTCGCCTCTCGGCTCAACAGGCAACTCACCCGGTTCTTCAGCTGGCGTCCGGACCCGGAGGCGGTAGCAGTGGATGCGTTCCTCCAGGATTGGTCGGTATCCCGCCTATACGCGTTTCCTCCATTCTCGATGATTCCGAGGACACTCCTGCAGGTTCTCCGTCATCGGGCAGACCTGGTTCTGGTGGTCCCGTTCTGGGGGTCTCAGGTCTGGTTCCCCTCGTTGTTGAAGATTCTAGTGGAGGTTCCTGTTCTTCTCCCGACCCGGTCGGATCTCCTGCGCAACCCTCAGGGTCTACACCATCCCCTTCTCCTCGACGGATCCCTGCGACTGCTGGCGTGCCGGATCTCCGGACACCTGGATCTTTTGAGGGAATTTCGGCAGCGACTCGACAGCTATTGGACAGCGCATGGGCTCCCGGCACCAGAAAGTCTTACCGGGCAGCCTGGAGAACTTGGGCTAACTGGTGCATGGAACGGGACTTGGATCCCATTTCGGCACCTGTAGCTCACCTGCTACAGTTTCTCACCTCTCTCTTCGAGGCGGGGAAGGCGTATCGGACCATTAACCTTTTCAGGTCCGCTATTTCTACTACCCACGCGGGCTACGAGGGTGTCGCGGCCGGTCAACATCCTTCGGTGTCTCGCCTCCTACGGGGGGCTCGATTGTCTCGTCCCCCTCGGCCTCGTTTTTCCACTACATGGGACATTTCCCTGGTCCTTGCCTTCTTGGCCTCTTGGCCCGAGAATTCTGACCTCTCACTTAGGCAATTGTCCGCTAAATTGTTGGCGTTATTTTGCCTTATTTCATGCAAGAGGGTCTTGGATGTGAGGGCCCTTGATTACGACGTGCGTTCCTTTACCCTGGACAGGGTTACCTTTAACATCTCGCGTCGCACCAAGACTAGCATCCGTTTCGTGTCCTATCCCAGTTTTCCTTCCTCTCCGATCTTATGTCCCGTGGCGTGCCTTAAGGAATACGAGTCCAGGACTCTGGCACATCGGTCTCCTGCCAGGTCTCAGTTGTTCATTTCTATTCGACATCCTTTCAGGCCGGTTTCTAGCCCTACATTAGCATGCTGGCTTAAATGGGTCATGTCGTTGGCGGGTGTTGACACTTCTGTATTCACGGCCCATTCTGCGCGTGGGGCCTCTGCCACTGACTTGGCGGTTTCGGGGGCCAGATTGGAGGATGTTATGCGTCTGGCTGATTGGTCCAATGTTACCACGTTCAGGGAGTTCTATTTCCGTCCTCCAGCTAATTTGTTTGCTTCGATTATAGACGGGCTTTGAACTTGCAATATGAGCCTTCGTGTCTTGCTGTAAAACTAAATGATTTTCCTATTTCATGACGTAAAGTCATAGTTTTATTAAAGACACGGAGGCGAGTATTGCCCCCCCTGGTTCCCTCCCTTGGGTCTTCTGGTGGGTTGTTTTATTTCAGGGCTCGCTTATGTTTATTATCTCACTGTGTTTATTGTCCTGTTATTTGTTTCAGTGCCATTGTATTTATTGTCCTGTTGGTTATTTCATTGCCATTAATTTAATTTGTTTTACTGCACTTTATTGCCTTAGGTCATTCGACCCCTATCGGGTCTATTTGAGCAGATGGCTTTCGGACGCTCTTATCCTGACATGCTGGTTTCACCTAGGCCTATGGTCTGTTTTCTCTTTCAGGATGAAGCTCCTTCCAGGCTTCGACGCCGTGTTCCAGGTTGATGTTCCTACTACAGTTGGCCAGGTTGGCGACTGGTTTCCGCTTCGTCAGAGTTGGACTTCTTCGTTCCAGTCGCAGTTCGGAGTTTTTCATTGGACGGTTCGGGATGTTGGCACCAGGTTCCCAAAGAAAGAGGAAGATACATAGGAGGAGCGGCCTATTATAGGGGCCATAGGGGAGGGACCTTGGTTGCTATGGTTTCCTGTATGTTAATTTTTTCTCTTTGCTGCTATTGGTGGTCAGTAAAGAAGGAGAAAGCAATACTCGCCTCCGTGTCTTTAATAAAACTATGACTTTACGTCATGAAATAGGAAAATCATTTAGTTTTTTTATTTTAATGCTGGTGGTACTGTGGGCAGGAAATGTATACAAGTAGCAGTTTGTAAATATGTTATACAGTTCTCTATTTTCTACAGTATATTAAGGAGTTGTGACTCCATGAGCTACAGTACAAATGTTGGAATGTGATTCATTTAGTTCCTCCAATATATTTTATAAAGTTTGGTGTCCTTTGTAGTCTTCTTTGCTGATGCAATTCAGGCATAATTGATGAGGGGCTCAATAACAATGCAACCCGCTCTGGCAAGAAGGTATGCACTGGGAAGATATATGGCTGTTTTGTTTTTCAAGACTTTGCATTACCAAAGATAGAGAGGTTCATTAGTTTCAAGCTAAACATTTTTTGCTCTTTCTATTCTTTGTCCCAATAGCATCCCACGCGGCCATTATCTTTAGAACCGGACACAATGGCCACATCGCACACTCTGCACCGTTATCTCTGACTTTGGGCTTTCATCCACTCTGTCCTGGCTGGTGACAAATAACCATCCTCATCATGGAGCATTGTTGTGCAATTACAAGGCAATCATTTAGGGAGATTTGCTTTCTATTGCTACCACGGTCTCAGCATTTTTTTAGTGTCTGCTTTTAAAGGATTCTCTTTTTCTTCATTATAGCAGGAACTGGCCATATTATGAGAATATTCCATACTATATCAGGTTTGAGCTGGAATCTCTTTAAATAAAGAACAGTTGTCTTGGAGTTAACAGTATTTTAGAACTCACTGTACTGTGCAGGCTGGTATATATCAGGAAGATTTTATTATAATGAAGAGCTGCTCTATTAGTTTATTAAAGGGGATATCCAACCCCTATTATGCCCCCCAAATTGCCAGAGCCCCTCATACTAGTTATCCGTTGCATGGATCAAAACAAAATAGCAGGCCGCAACAGGAACAAACCTCCCTATAATCGCAGGTGACGGATGTTTTGAACTGCGCGACAGGGAAATGCAGCAGTGGCAATGCAGGCATTAGAAGCGACGTGGGTGCCGGGGTGCAAGGTAATTATAACCTGTATGAGGGGCCGGGGCATTTTGGGGGGCATTATAGGGGTTTAATGTATAAACCAGTCAAATGGACTGGAATTTCCTGTGTTGGCTAGATGGTAGGCTATTTTTCCTAAATTCATTCCAACCGTCCCATACTATGCACGCTAGGTTTGGCCGGGCATGCATTTGTTGTTAATGGGGAGAAGGGATTAAACTGCTCTCAGACACCCCTAGAAGTAGCTTATCTCTCATAAGAACAAAGGATCAGGCATAAGGTACATGTCAAAGGCCACTTTAAAACATTTGCGAACTTGAAACAAGTTTAATGTCCAGTAAGAATGAGCAAACCAGTTCTTTGCTATTTTTCAAACAACAGACGAACCCAAATATTTTTAGGTTCGTTTTGGATGAATCTACTAAAATGGCCATTTTAGTGTACATGTCGGTGGGAAAAAAAGCACTAGGGAGGAATAAGAAGGGTTCTCACATGACCCTGAGAGGAAGTAAGGGAGAGGGCTTGCCCTTATTGGCTCCTAGGCTCATCCGGGCTGTCTATCAGCTTATCAGTGCTGCAACAGGCAGGCAGGTGCCTTAGCAGAACACTATTCTGTGCTGGGCTGTGAATGCAGGTGTTTATGTGTTACAGTTTCTGCCAGAAAAATGATCTTAGGGATTCAGGGAGAGTGAAAAAACAATCAGGGACAGTCTGAAATCAATCAAGCATATTGCCAGGGAGAGTGAAGGGAAAGGCTAGGATTACAAAGAAGAAGGGAGTGTAGAAAAGGGAGGCAGGGAAGCTGACAGTCGGGAAGGAATAAGTGAGGACCTGTGGCCGCTGTGCATCCTAGCAGAATTGGAGCTTCTGCAGTGCAGACCTCAAAAGCAGCTACTTTCATATTTTCCCCCCATTTTCACAGAAATGCCTTTTTGTGGGGTTCAATTTAATTAAGCTGCATATATACGTGATTTCTGCATGGTGTTGCAGCAATCTACCTGTGTGTATTAAAGTGAAATAGAGCATCAAGCCTGAATCATCCTTTTACACAGTTGCAATAAAAAAAATTGGGGGGGGGGGGGGGTTCCATTTAATTAAGCAATATATATTGTAGGGGGTTACACTCTCAGGCAGGTTGGCAGTGACAGATTCTCTTGCAGACCACGGGATTAAAGTCCAAACGTTGCTTGATTTATAACACTCCGGGAATACAGGCAAGCCAGTTATAATTCACTGAGTAAGGGGAAGGTCCAGTACCACAAAACACAAACCAAAATAAACCCCTGCCAGTCTGGGCTCTGGCTAATACAGTGAAGATCCTAGCTCACCTATTGAACACAGGTCACACAGAGCACTCGGCTTCTCTAGCCAGCAGCACAGCCTTCTTCCCAGACTTTCTCCAGGCATCACTCTCCCCAGACTGACAGCCTGGACTGTGCTTTATTTCTCCTTGACGATCCCAGCTGGCTTCAGCTGGAGATCCATCAGGCTAGGGGAGAACCTGTCCCGGAATGGGGTGGACTGGGAAGTTCCCTGTACCAATCCTACCTTCTCCCAGTCCAATAAAATCCAGCCCATAAAGTTAACAAAACTGTCTCAGCAACCTACACATTGCTGAGACCTCAGTTGAGGAAGCTGGGTGGGATATACACCCCTTCCAGGACTTTACCATACACTTTTCTGTTCACCTTACCACTATATATATATATATACACAGTATCTCACAAACTTTTATTATATCTTTGCATGGGACAACACTGAATATATGACACTTTGATACAATGTAAAGTAGTCCGTGTTGTCAGCTTGTATAACGGTGTAAATTTGGTGTGCCCTCAAAATAACTCAACACGCAGCCATTAATGTCTAAACCACTGGCAACAAAAGTAAGTACACCCCTAAGTGAAAGTGGCCAAAGTGTAAATATTTTGTGTGGTCACTATTATTTTCCAGCACTGCCTTAACTCTTTTGGGCATTGAGTTCAATAGAGCTTCACAGGTTTCCACAGGAATGCTCTTCCACTCCTCCATGAAGACATCATGGAGCTGGTGGATGTTAGATACTTTGTGCTCCTCCACCTTCCGTTTGAGGAGACATGCTTAGCCAGTTTAGCACCTTTACCCTCAGTTTCTTTAGCAAGGCGGTGGCCGTCTTGAAGATGTTTTTGGGGTCGTTATCATGTTGGAATACTGCCTTGCGGCCAAGTTTCTAAAGGGAGGGGATCATGCTCTGCTTCAATATGTCACAGTACATGCTGGCATTCATGGTTCCCTCAATAAACTGTAGCTCTCCACATCTGGTAGCACTCATGCAGCCCAAACCTTGACACTCCCACCACCAGGCTTGACTGTAGGCAAGACACGCTTGTCTTTGAACTCCTCACCTGGTTACCGCCGACACACGCTTGATACCATCTGAACCTAATAAGTTTATCTTGGTCTCATCAGACCACAGGACATGGTTTCAGTAATCCATGTTCTTAGTTCTTAGCAACAGTTTGTGGGCTCTCTTGTGCATAGAAGAGAATTCCTTATAGGATGACAGCCATGCAGACCAATTTGATGCAGTGTGCTTCGTTTGGTTTGAGCACTGACAGGCTGACCCCCCCTCCCCCCACCCCTTTAACCTCTGAATCACTCATACATCTATTTTGAAAAGATAACCTCTGAAAATAATACTTAGCATATGCACCCAACTTCTTTGGTCGACCATGGCGAGGCCTGTTCTGAGTGGAACCTGTCTTGTTAAACTGCTGTGTGGTCTTGGCCATCATGCTGCAGCTCAATTTCAGGTTGTTGGCAATCTTCTTATAGCCTAGGCCATCTTTATGTAGAACAATTTTTTTTTTCAGATCCTCAGAGTATTCTTTTCCATGAGGTGCCATGTTGAACTTCCAGTGACCAGTATGAGAGAGTGTCGGAGCGATAACACCAAATTTAACACACCTGCTCCCCATTCACACCTGAGACCTCGCAGCAGTGGCTAGTAAGATGGTTAATTGGGCACAACTTGGCTATTTTTACTTAGGGGTGTACTCACTTTTATTGCCAGCAGTTTAGACATTACTGGCTGTTTGTTATTTTGAGGGCACACCAAATGTACACTGTTATACAAGCTGTACACTGACTACTTTACATTGTGTCAAAGGGTCATATCTTTATTGTTGTCCCATGAAAAAATATAAAATATTTACAAAAATGTGGGGGGTGTACTCTCTTTTGTGAAACACTGTATATATCACATGATTACTTCAGCAATACTCATGGTGTCGCAGCAATCTACCTGTGTGTATTAAGGTGAAATTGAGCGTCAAGCCTCAATCATATATTTACGTGTATTCAGTTTCCATGGTGTTGAAATTTCAAATTCTTTTTTGGGGGTTTACATTACACGAGGCAGCATATTTACGTGATTACTGGATTAATACTGACATTTTGTCAGACCTCAGGCTGATTCAAATGAATACACATTGCCTTGCTGACGATGCCACATCTTGCCAGTGTTCCTGTCTGTCCGTCTAACTACCATCATGTTCTCTCATGGCCAGCATCATGGCACTTATGCCACTTTCAAACCATCACATTCTGTACAGCTGCTGCCACCTCCATCATGCCACTCCTGCGACCTGACGACCATCATCTTCTGTAAGGCCACTGCTGCCTCACCTGCTGATGCTCCTTGCTGTTAATCCCCTACTGCCACCACCATTATAGCAAAACATCTACCGCCACTACCTATCCACTACTACTACTACTACTACTACTACTATTATTGCCACTACTACCTATAGACAGCCTTGTATGTTCCATGACACACTGGTCCTACTGCACTATATCCATACCCTGTTCCCAATTGAAATGGATAATTTTTTTAGGCTTGTTCACAATGAGCCACTTTTGCTTCTGACAATTAACACTGTGTGGTACAGGCAGGCATCCTGACCCTGTCGGGGCATAATTTTGGGAATCTTATTCCCGCAAGCCACTTTTTGAATTTATTTTTTTATCCCATTACACCGTGTGTGTTTAAGCACCAACTGCCCCTGATAAGGGACAATTTTTGGAAGCTTTGGAATATGAAAAAGCATAACACATGTGACAGCATGGTGTCTTTTTAAACACTCTGTATGTTAACGCCGTCAAACGTGCATTTACCCATAGCTATGTATGTAATTTTCTATCAGACATCATTTACTATTGCTGTCATTGGTTCCAGAGCTTGGGGTGGGAAAAATCATAAAAAGCGAACATAAAGAGATAAGTTTTCCTATAAATTATGAGTCTTAGGAGGCTAGATGGTGTTATATACCAGCTCTCAGGGCAATTGAAGCAACTTTGGTTCAGCCTGAATCAATTTGTGTCCAAACCAAAGTTGTTTAGAAATTCTGAAACCAATATTCACTGGTTCGCTCATCTATATTGTCCAGAAATCATGCTTTTTGCGATACTTTCAGTTAAGGCATGCTTGTACGGTACAATTTGACGAGTGTCCTATTAGTCTTGAATACAGGGCCGTTTATGCGGTTGCCTGTATTCTAATACACATGATATGGGAATGCCCAATTATAGCTGTTTTTTTGGCTATGGTGCAAATTTTTCTGAACAACAAACTGGGTTTACTGGGTGTGTGCTCTCCTGAGAATAGCTTGCTAGGTTTGTTCAATTACCTCATTCCTACTAAATACTATACAATATCTGTACAATGTTTTAAGCAAGGAAATCCATCCTTCTAAACTGGAAACCCCCTAGGAGACCTATCTCTCCCTGAATGCAACTTATTGAGGCAACTTTAACTGTGCATAAATGTACATGCTGTTGTAGGTCCATGCATGTAGGCAGGGTTGGCAATGACTCATAGTTTAGCAGTTTAAAAGTCCAACACAGTTTATTTCTTAAACAGTGGCAGCAATGTTAAATCTACACTTTGGTCCATCCACAGAAACATAAATACACAGAAACATAAACAAAATAAATATCTGCCCGTCTGAGCTCTAACTATATAGGATCGTTACCTCACCTAGGTACTTGGTAAATAAACAATCAGGCTCTCTTTAGCCAGTGGCTCTTGCAGCTTCCAGGCACTGACCCTGAATGAGTATTTCAGCCCTGTATGTACAGTATTGAGCCCAACAGCTACACCTGGGATTACTTCAGGACAGGAGAAAATGTTGGACTGGAGTGGGGAAGGGAATGGCAGGTTCCTCTAACAACCTACCCACCATTCCATAAAAATCAAGGCCAATAAAACACTTTAAAATATAGTGTGTCAACAAACTACACTTTTCTGAAACTACCCAGCCTTTCTGGATTCTTTTACCTCATTCATCTGAGCATTCTTGGTGATATATACACCACCTCGTACTTTACAAGCCACACCTGTTTTGATCAGATCTGGGTACCTTGGCCATCGTGCCTGATTGAAAATTGTTTGACGCTGCGGTGTGAATGTCACTGTACGTAAGTCGGTTGTACCAGTTGGAATCCTTTTCTAATTGATACTGGTCATTACTGTGGAAGGCACTGATTTATTTTCTCTTTTCACTGACCTCTGTTTTGTAGCTTTTGCACCCGGGGATCTGGTAATATGATACAAGATAAATGGAATTGTTTCCAGAATAGACAGAGCTAAGAAGGTTTGCAGTTGTCACCCAGTTCTTTCTTGGATTGTCGTGTTGCAATGACCCAAGTAACTTTACCCAAGTACATTTGAATATATATACAGTGGATATAAAAAGTCTACACACCCCTGTTAAAATTTCAGGTTTCTGTGATGTAAAAGCATGAGACAAAGATAAATTATTTCAGAACTCTTTCCACCTTTAAACTGTACCACTCAATTGAAAAAAAAACCTGAAATCTTTTAGGTGGAGGGAAGAAAACAAAAAAAAAAACAACTAAAATAATGTGGTTGCACACTCTCTTATAACTGGGGATTTAGCTGTGTTCAGAATTAAGCAATCACATTCAAAATCATGTTAAATAGGAGTCAGATAAACCTGCCATCATTTAAAGTGCCTCTGATTAACCCCAAATAAAGTTCAGCTGCTCTAGTTGGTCTTTTCCTGAAAATTCTTAGTCGCATCCCACAGCAAAAGCCATGGTCCACAGAGAGCTTCCAAAGCATCAGAGGGATCTCATTGTTAAAAGGTCTCAGTCAGGAGAAGAGTACAAAAGAATTTCCAAGGCATTAGATATATTATGAAACACAGTGAAGACAGTCATCATCAAGTGGAGAAAATATGGCACAACAGTGACATTACCAAGAACTGGACGTCCCTCCAAAATTGATGAAAAGACAATAAGAAAACTGGTCTGGGAGGCTAACAAGAGGCCTACAGCAACATTAAAGGAGCTGCTGGAATATCTGGCAAGTACTGGCTGTGTGGTACATGTGACAACAATCTCCCGTGTTCTTCATATGTCTGTGCTATGGGGTAAAGTGGCAAGAAAAAAGCCTTTTCTTACAGAAAAAATAAAACATCCAAGCCAGGCATTTTGCAAAAACACATCCAAAGTCTCCCAAAAGCATGTGGGAAAATGTGTTATGGTCTGTAGAAACCAAGGTTGAACTCTTTAGCCATAATTCCAAAAGATATGTTTGGCCCAAACAACACTGCACATCACCAAAAGAACACCATACCCACAGTGAAGCATGGTGGTGGCAGCATTATGCTTTGGGCCTGTTTTCAGCTGAAACTGGGGCCTTAGTTAAGCTAGAGGGAATTTTGAACAAATCCAAATACCAGTCAATATTGGCACAAAACCTTCAGGCTTCCTGCTGAAAGTTGAACATGAAGAGGAACTTCATCTTTCAGCATGACAACGACCCAAAGCCAGGGCCGGTGCTACCATAAGGCAGACCAAGCGGCTGCCTTAGGGCGCACCCTGGGGGAGGGCGGAAAAATGAACCTTCTTTTTTTTTTAATCACTTACGTGAGTTGTGGATGGGGAGAAATGTGACATGGGGGAGAAATGTGACACAGGGGATTATGTAAAAAGGAGGGGGAGAAATGTGACATGGAGGGCTGACGTGACATAGGGGGGTTATTTGACATGGAGGGGGAGAAATGTGACATGGGGGCATGATGGCTGACATGGGGGTCTGATCTGAGGTCTTATTATCCTCCTCCAAAACCTAGGTGAGTCTTAGAGGGCAAAAATATGTCCCTCAAACCAGCAATTGTCTGAAGCAGAGAGAAGATACCAGGACCACACAGAGAAGCAAGCTGCTGCAGACGGGACCAGGGCCAGATGAGCTGCGAGGTAGGGGGGGGCGCCAAAATGAAGCTTCGCTTGTGTTCGCAAAAGTCCTTGCACCGGCCCTGCCCAAAGCATATATCCAAATCAACAAAGGAATGGCTTTACCAGAAGAAGATTAAAGTTTTGGAATGGCCCAGCCAGAGCCCAGACCTGAATCCGATGGAAAATCTGTGGGGTGATCTGAAGAGGGCTGTGCACAGGAGATGTCCTCGCAATCTGATTTGGAGTGTTTTCGCAAAGAAGAGTGGACAAATCTTGCCAAGTCAAAATGTGCCATGCTTTTTATATCCACTGCATATCATATTAGAGATTAACGAATTTCAGGTTATGAAATTTGTTCACGCTTCATTTACTGGTAAAAGGTGAATTGCGTTATGGATTCCGTTATCGCGGACCATAATGCAATTCTATGACGGAATGCATAACGGAATGTCTCCGACATAATAGAAGTCTATGGGCTGCAAAACGGATTCGCCCGTTTCCTTTATGCAGGAGAGGACTCCACTGCATAAAGGAAATGGAACGGATCCGTTTTATAAAGGTATTCCGTTATGCATTCCGTCATAGAATTGTGTTATGGTCCATGGTAATAGAATCCACCAGTAAATGAAGCGTAAATGAATTTCAAAATATGAAATTCGCTCATCTCTAAATTATATATAGATATATATACAGGCGAAACTCTCCAAAATATCGTGCAAAGTTCATTTATTTCAGTAATGCAACTTAAAAAGTGAAACTGTTATATATGAGATAGACTCATTACATGCAGAGCGAGATAGTTCAAGCCTTTATTTGTTATAATTTGAATGATTATGGCTTACAGCTTATAAAAACCCCAAAGTCCCCATCTCAGGTACCTTTTGCTCAGGGGGAATGGATTAATTAGCTGACTAGAGTGTGACACTTTGAGCCTAGAATATTGAACCTTTTGACAATATTCTAATTTTAAGTTCCATTATTGCAACTCCTTTTAAGTTGTATTACTGAAATAAATGAACTTTTGCATGATATTCAAATTTTTTTTGTTTCACCTGTGTGTGTGTATATATATATATATAAAATGCACCTACAAAGACTAAAATCTATAGTGTTTAGAAATGTGCCAATAACTATCATTTATGTTCAGGTAACTGTCCTAGGAAGAGCAAAATATTCATCTGCTTAGCATTATAAGCAGGTTTATGGCACTTTTGAAACTATCTGTATAAATAAGTAAAATCATTGTAATAATGTTGACATATCTTACATGGTTTTGGAACGTCTTGCCTGTTCATTATTGCCAGAATATGCCTTTAGGCTTCAGTGCCATGGTTTTGATAATGTTAAACATACACTATCAGCCTATAGTTAAGGGGACTCAGCTGTATATTTTTCTTTCGATGGAAAAATTGATCAACCATGAAAGCCTATGATAAAGGAAATCCGTTACAAATAGTCAGTGCAGAGAACCATGAACTAGTCTTTCACACGTGGCATTGGAGATTTCCACATTCTGTTTAGCATGATCATTCAGATACAGAGGTTCTGTGTTGTTTTGCTAAGATTGATTGACTCACACACACAAAAAAAGGATATCTGGCTTTTCAGCGCTTTGTAAAAGACTTTTGGAGTCTATTATTTCCTATTTTTAAGTTGTCAGCTTGCAAACACGAAGTTATATTTGTAGAGAACCCACCACAAATTTGTAGCAGAAGTCATTGCAATACTCAATATATCTTAGAAAAAAAATAAGATGTTATCTGTGTGCTAATGCACTTTTGCTTTGCATTTGAAAAGGGTGCTATCAAGTACTGAATAAGCAATTCCGAGGTGCTATTGATTGCTCTGTAGCAGAATGGTTGTTTCTAATCTGCCATATCATTGTCACCTGAGGCCACTAGAACCCATCAGCTGCCAAGCTTGAATAGACCTCTAGTTATATAGTTCAATTTATGTAGCAAAAGCTATTGCATTTTCCACAATGTTATACAGTATATGGAACATAAAAGCTGCCTGTTCAGTGAACGGACTTCTGTTTAAATGTTTCTTGAGAGTTGTATTCTGAAGAACCATCATTTCCAACAAAGGAAATGTTTTGTAAATGGGCTTATTTAATTTTCACATTGGTGTGCGTATGTCAGAACTACATTCAGGTTCTGTAGACTATGAGCTTCTATGCTACTTGAAGATGAGTATCTAGAATCAATCTCTAGGCAACATGCAACAAGATTTTGACACAAATTATACTTTTTTCTGCCAAAGATAAATGAATTTAGGCCGGGCAAAGCAGACTTCAAGCAGGTGATTTTTCTTCTGAGCGGCATCATAGATTCTAGTGAATCAATGGACTTCTATATCTTCATGCTTACACTCAACTGACATTTTTGTTACCCCCCCCCCCCCAAAAAAAGCTATTTTATTGCCTTTATTTATATTAAAGAGCATCTGTCAACCCTACCAGGCATATTACCTGGTAGGGTTGTTCCTGCATATTAATATGATGCCTGTATTGGGAAAATCGGTTGTGATGTCCTAGAGAGAAAATGTATTTTCTATGCATGTGAGGGCTTCATTGCACTGAAGACTGTGGCCAGCAAAGGAACACTGAGGAACTGAGGTGTACTGAGAGGCTAGGCTTTGCCCCTCGGTGCACCGAAGTCCAATAAGGTCCAAAATTGTGCACTAATTTATACTGGTTTTTCACATACAGGGCCCGTAATCTCCTGGAGATTTTCTTGAAGTGCAGACGACAAGAGCATGCAAGTGATTAGGTATGAGGAACAAAGGAAATATCCAAATCAAACATGAACCCAAGACAGCGGGCATGCTGCCCAGGAGTTATGACAGTGCCACAGACCGAAATTTAAATATAAAGCTTAGGTGAGTTAGTACATGGGGGAAAGAAACAAAGTTCAGTTTTTGAGAGGTTCAGTTTTAGATACAGAGAGGACATGATGTTAAAGATAGCTGCCAGACAATTACTGGTGTTTTGGAATAAAGCTGGGGTGATGTCAGGGGATAGTTGGGTATCATCAGCATAGAGATGAGGCCAAAAGCCAAATCTACTGATAGGGTTTCCGATGTAGAGAGTGAAGAGTAGAGGACCTAGGACTGGACCCTGAGGAATCCCAACATCAAAAGGAAAAGCAGAGCCAGCGAATGTAACACAAAAGGAGTGGCTAGAGAGATAGGAAGAGAACCAGGAGAGAGCAGTGTTCTTAAGGCCAATTGAGTAGAGCATGGTGAGGACGAGTTTCTGGTCTACTGTCTCAAATGCTGCAGAAAGATCCAGAATAATCAATAGAGAATTGTCGCCATTCCTTTTTGCTGTCTGGAGATTGTTACTCACTTTAGTCAGGCAGTTTCTGTAGACTTTTTTTTTTAACTGCACTAACACAATTTTTTTTGTGTAAGTGCTGTTTATTAACACTTTTCCAAAAGGGGGTGTGGGGAAGAGGCAGGATCGGTGGCCCCACCACATTTGAGTTAGATATTGTTTCAGGCACAAGGACTGCCGGATGCAGTGCATAATTTATCTAATCTTAATCAGGTGCAGCATCTGGCAACCCTCCTGGTTATCATAGCCTTCGGCCATGATAATACTACCCCTATGTTTCTATAGAGAATATGTAAATGATGATAGTATATGTGACTAGTCAAATACATGATTACAATTAAAGGGATGTTTTCATAGTAGTTACTGTGGCTATTTACTGGGACATTTACAGATTTCAGTTGTGTCTGTGTTTCTTTTATTTGTATCTGTTATAGTAGAATAATGTATTTTGACGAAGGAAAATTAGGTGTGTTTTTTAATGTAACCCAAAAAATATGGCGTAAAGAATCTAATAGTCCAGTCCAAAAATGGAATAAAATTAATACATTTTTGTATTTGACAATTAGATTATTTACATTGTAAATATAGTATTGCGTTATAAATTAGCTATTTTATTCATTATATAAATTTTTAGTATGAAACTGCTGATTCTTCTAAATGTTTTGATCCTATATAGTCTGTCTATATATTTAGTATGTGGTATCGTTGTAATCATAATAACTCGTACACTACGTATATTGAACACATTGCTTATGGTGATTGGTAAATGGCAGAAATAAAAATGGAGCAATTTTTTCTCCTTCTTTAAACCATAATAAAAGGTGATAGAAATTAAAATCTCACTTATGCATATGGCACAAACCCCTTTTACCTTTATGGGATCTTGAAATTCCTGATGGCAGCCCGGCCAACATGGGATGTTTCAGCAAATATCACAGAGATAAGTGCAGAGAGGGGATAGTGAGACCTGTGCAGTTGTAACTGTATGGCTGCACAGTTCTCCATATGATTTGAAAGAGCCTTTTATGAACACTTTCCTGATCATTAAGAGGAGAGTTCAGGGAGTCTGCACAGGAAAACACTTTCCAAATTGCTATTTAGGGGGTTTCTTGGTACCCAGAACCCCACCCCTTCCTATGTACCCTCCTGATCTGCAATTACAATGATGATAAAGTATGGATGGTGGAGACTTTGATGAAGCATTTCTGTTATGGGCATGGTAAAAGAAGCCTTTAGAACAGTTACCATTCACCTGTAGTGTTGTTAAGTTACTTTTCTAATATAGTGAAGAGGGCAATTTCTCTTAAGCATACTTAAGCATTATTTTATGGTATCTCCATCTGATATGGGTATCCAGACAAGCTTAACCTTTTCCTTGGCAGAATCTGCTGAGCTCTTAATGACTTCAGATATATTACATTACAATGCATTGTATCAGCACAACTACCAAAGATATGAAGCAGCTCCATTTGATTTATAACGACTTTCACTGAGTTTGGAAGAAAATAATTAAGTGACTATTGTAATGTAATGGTATCCTGTATTGCTTCCTTAATGTTACCAGATTACATTAATCACAAATGTCAGCAGTGTCATAGATGACTTCTTAACTTCTGACAAAAAGCCTTAATCTTGGCCTTTTAAATTCCAAGGTCAAGGAGACTGTAACATTCAGAATAATTATTAGCATTATTTTACATTGACATTTCAGCCCTGTCTGGAGTTTAACGTTCTGCCCGGGCAATGAAGACAGATGTCATCTTTCCTTTCACTGGAGGGATCTGCCCCAATTAAAGCTGACTTTAAGAATATTTGAATCGCTCTACTAATTTGCTGTCTTCTCTTTTTTTATATATATGGAAATAACTTCACGAGAAAGGGAACTTTCATTAAATGCATTAAAGATTTACAGTGACATGAACAAGCAATTTTTAAATTCCTTTTCTGCCTCTGGGCTACAATAATCAGGGTTATTCAGTGAAAGGGACAAGAGAGTGATAGGGCAGAAGGATACATGTCATATTGCATGACGTCCTAAACATTCACTTTTCACTCATCACAATGGAAAGGTCACATACATAGAAATGTATTCCTGCTGTCTTGTGTGAGCTGGATCCTTTTCAATTGGAAAACATTTGAAGGGGTTTCATTACTGATTTGGAAATATAAGATATGGGTCTCTAGAGATAAAATAAGGATCATACATTTTGGCTTGAATGAGTAATTAGAAATATCACAAATAAGGTTAAGTGCATTTAACGTCATGTAATGTTAAATACTGTACAGGAATGAGTAGGAAACTGGTTCTTTTTTCAGTGTATGCTACACTAGACCTGTAAAGACTGGCCTCCATATGCTTGAGGTCATTTGACATTTATGTACACCTGATCCTTAGGTTTGTCTGTAATTTATGTTGTTTCTGTTGACGTTCTCCTACAGTTCGTGTCAATTTTTGTGATGTTCTTGGTGTCACTGGGGCACACTGACTGATAGGAATTAGAAACCATAGTGAGGTTTTGTTCAGAGTGCATGGCTAATACTAGTTCAGGTGACAGATCTAAAACAGATAGACACATATCCAATAAATTACTACCTGCTTGATGTCAGTATACATGTGAACATGCAGCTTCATACATGGAGTACTTATAAGACATTATGGGGACATTTACAAAGCTAAATGCACCTGGATTCTGGCTTGATTTGGGCTATAAATCTGGCACACATGCTTTACACTATATTTATTATGTGTTTTAGACATTTTAGGCTCATATGACAAGTTGAGTGGCCTGATGAGGAAAGAGGCCCAATGATGTGCCAAAGTGAGCAAAAACGCACCAAGCAAAATTTTGGTGCAACAGAAGCCAACCAATAAGGTGGCATAAAGTCAGAAAGAAAGTGTTAACAGAAGCAGTGAATTTATCATCCAGTTGTAGCCATTTTGATAAATTTGGTACATTGTTACAGTCTAAATATTAGACAAGGTTACTGAATCTGCTTTTATGTTATCAAAACAAGCTCGGGGTACTTAGGCAAGTTTAGATTTCATTTTTAAAACTGTATTGAAAATAATTTAAAGTGGGTATTTACACAATCTACATGCATCACCCATCCACAGACAGGATAGGTGACATCTGATCGCTAGGGACCCCAGGATCCCATGGGATGACTAGAAAGGGGAGTCCCAAGCCACTTTTTCTTCCTCATTACATGAGTAGGAAAATAAAATTATCAGTTAACTGCTGCACATACAGTATACTTAGCCATTACACTGGGACATAGAGTTCTGCTGGAAAGTACAACTCTGCTGCTGAATGCCATTCTACAATATTCATGGAACAAATCTAAATAATGTTCAGTAACTTGTTAATTCTTACTTTACTGATCTTTTACTGATCTAACTGCATAATATTTATTAGACTATTTACACAAAACTCAGAATTCTGCTTATATTACCAGAGACCTGTGCACGGTTGTCTAGTCCAAAATTTAAGAGTATTGATAGCTCTATATTTAAATGATGACAGTAGCAATCAATAGCTTTTTATATTATTACTATATTAAAGGGGTTGTCCCATCTCAGACATAGAGGGCTTATCACTAGGTGCTGGCTTGGCTATTTACATTAGTCCCATAGAAGTGAATGGAGTGATGGCTACGCTTGCGCAGCAATTTTCGGAATGGGACTTCCGAAAATTGCCGAGCGTGGCATGCGGTGCCCCCTCCAGGACTTTTCAGGCTCTGTTCTAAGTATAGGTGTAGGTCCCGCACCTATTAGAGATTGGGGGCATATCCTAGCAATTTGCTTGCAATGTCCGAGATGAGACAACCCTATATTTTTATCAGAAGATAAAAAACAATTTACTAAATTAACCAACTTTTTTTTATTTACATAGATAATATTTACGGTAACTCCATAACAACCAAGTGTTGTACATGGTGCTTGGTGCTGGGTTTTAATCCGGAGTGCCGTATGGTCCTGGATTAAAACTCCTGCAATCTTACAGGAACAAGTTAGGTACCAGGCTATTAGTGATAAACCGAAGAAGACCGAAGCAGGTTATTACCACTTCTCCCTTATCTTCTGAGCAGCTCTATGCAGTGAATAGAGGAAGTGGCTATGCAGCTTCCTCTGTTGGGCCTGGTGATCACATGATCCTGATCAGCTCTGCCTTCTTCAATGGTTACCCCAGTTACAGAGGAAAAGTGAATAAATAAAAAAGTGTCAGTGTCCCTCAGAGGTCTTTTAATGAACTCTTGGGGACATATTAAGTGCCAAAGAGAAACAGAAAAAAAATCTAAGTAAAAAAAAAAAATATAAAAATAATAATAAAACAAAAATGACAATTGCAACTAAACTGTCACTATAGTTGCCCTATTCATGCAAAACTATAAATATTTTATGTTGATATGACCCATACAAAATAGGGAACTCATTTTCATAATTTATTTTGGTGTCAGCTTTCATATTTAAAAAAATAAAAGCTATAGTTTGCAAACCAACTTTTTTTTTTTTTTTTTGCAGTTTTCCCAAAATAAAATTTAAAACAAGAAAAAAAATCTAAAAAAAATTATAATTTAAAGCCTGAGGTGTCATGCAAAATATTTTATACAAATATGGAATACATACATTTTATATTATACAAAGCTCTATTTTAATACAGAGCTCCATATCCCCTGAAAAGACTAGATTTAAAATATACATTCTGACTGCCTGAAGCCACCACTAGAGGGAGATACCACATAATGATTATACATTGAACTAAGTAATAACACAGTATGCAGTCCAGGCCTAGGAGTGGCTGCAGAAAGAGTGTTATGTTTTAAACCTATACCTATACAGGGAATTTTGAGTTATCAGTAAATTAGAGCTGTGACCCCTGCAAATGTATATTATGAAAATCACATTTTTAGATGATATTTAATTAAAAAACCAAATAGTGGTCAAGAAACAGTAAACAATGCCTTATTAGGTTACTCTAGCTCAGTGGTGGGCAAACTTTTTTGTCACCATGCGCTGAAGTGAATGGGTCCATGATGCGGGCTGCACACGGCCGTGTGCAGCCCGCATCATGGACCCATTCACTTCAATGGGTCCAGGATCCGGGATATGAGTGCTACAGAGTGCTTCCGTGGTGCTTCTGGCTGTGTCTCCGCAACGCAAAAAAGTAGTACATGCGCTGTTCAGCTTCTGTGGATGATGCACTGTTCAGCTTCTGTGGATGACCCACTCTTCAGCTTCTGTGGATGACGCACTGTTAAGCATCTGTGGATGACCCACTGTAAAGCTTCTGTGGATGATGCACTGTTATGGGGGATCTGTGGATGGCGCTGTTATGTGGGGGATCTGTGGACGACGCTGTTATGTGGGGGATCTGTGGACGACGCTGTTATGTGGGGGATCTGTGGACGACGCTGTTATGTGGGGGATCTGTGGATGACGCTGTTATGTGAAGGATCTGTTGATGACACTGTTATGTGAAGGATCTGTGGATGATGCTGTTATGTGGGGGATCTGTGGATGACGCTGTTATGTGAAGGATCTGTAGATGATGCTGTTATGTGAAGGATCTGTGGATGACGCTGGTATGTGAAGGATCTGTGGATGACGCTGTTATGTGGGGGATCTGTGGATGACGCTGTTATGTGGGGGATCTGTGGATGACGCTGTTATGTGGGGGATCTGTGGAGGACGCTGTTATGTGGGGGATCTGTGGATGACGCTGTTATGTGGGGGATCTGTGGAGGACGCTGTTATGTGGGGGATCTGAGGAGGACGCTGTTATGTGGGGGATCTGTGGAGGATGCTGTTATGTGGGGGATCTGTGGATGACGCTGTTATGTGGGGGATCTGTGGATGACGCTGTTATGTGGGGGATCTGTGTAGGACGCTGTTATGTGGGGGACCTGTGGAGGACACCGTTATGGAGCATCTGTGGAGGACACCGTTATGGGGGATCTGTGGAGGACACCGTTATGGGGATCTGTGGTGGACACCGTTATGGGGGATCTGTGGAGGACACTGTTATGGGGTGGATCTGTGGATGGCACTGTTATAGGCAGGGGATGTGTGCTATGACACATAGGGCCATGAGGGGGGCCAGCATAAGACACACATATAGCATCTTATGCTGGTCCCCCTCATGGCCCTATGTGTCCCCTCATGTGTCCTAAACTGCGCACATAACTGGCTTTGTGTGTAAAGTTTTTTACTACTGTCTGAAACAATCTCTCTCCTATTGATAAAATGACCAGCCTCTGTACTCACTTTCACTATGAATGCACTGCAGTGAGCGGGCCGGTGTTCTGCCACTTTTCCATACCCGGACAAAAGTCTATTCCCGGAAGTGATGTAGCTGCACCGGAAGCCGCTCGCTGCAGTGCATTCATAGTGACAGTGAGTACAGAGGCTGGCCATATTATCAATAGGGGAGAGCTTGTTTCAGAGTTCAGACAGTAGTAAAAAACTTCACACACAAAACCAGTTATGTGCCCCTTCATATATAATTTTCGGGTCCGCAAAATCGCATTTATCGATTATTCGCAATTCGATTATTGCGCACCAAAGAGCCGCATAGAAGTGTCTAAAGAGCCGCTTGTGGCTCGCGAGCCGCACTTTGCCGACCACTGCTCTAGCTGGACAAATGTACAGCAGATGACAGCAGGATCAAGCTCTACACCTATACTATTGTTAATTTCCATGAGCCGAGGTCAGTAATGCCAAGGTATGTCACCGTGATGGCAGGCTGGTACGCAAACAACCTGGTATACCCATACTTACTTTTGCTCCGAACAGGGTAGGGCAAGAAAACATTGTAGGCCCTGGTTATGTGATATCTAGTTTGTTGAGATTGGGTTTCTATCTAGCAAGACCTCTAGGACGCTTTCACATGTCACAGTCAGATCAAGATTTTTGCGAATGCAGCAGATAGAGTATTTAAGAAGGTTGTCTGAAATTGTGATATTGATGGCTTATGCTCAGGATAGGTCATCAATATCAGATCGGTGGGGATGGCGAAACTCAGGTAAGTGCTGCGGCCTCTTCCTAGGACATGTGAAGTCTCATTCATCAGTCACACGCCAAGGCACAACTCAGTCCCATTCTAGTGAATAGGGCTGAGACCAAGCACAGCCGCTACCCCATGGATGGCTCTGTGCTTGGTAAGCTGTGAGGAGGCCACAGTGTTCACAGGAGAACCTCAACCATCTCAAACAGCATATTGTGGAGATGTCAGGAGTTGGACCCACACTGATCCGATATCCTGAGGATAGGTCATCGATATTAAACACCCAGACAACCCATTTAACTTGCCTTAGCCACTAAGCAGTGATAGTGATACAGAGTTGAACAAACTGAAGGACTGATACAACTTGCATTTTCTTTTCAATTCCATGAAATTGCTATATAGATAGAAGTTTGACATACAGTCAGGTCCATAAATATTGGGACATCGACACAATTCTAACATTTTTGGCTCTATACACCACCACAATGGATTTGAAATGAAACAAACAAGATGTGCTTTAACTGCACACTGTCAGCTTTAACTTGATGGTATTTACATCCAAATCAGGTGAACGGTGTAGGAATTACAACAGTTTGCATATGTGCCTTCCACTTGTTAAGGAACCCAAAGTAATGGGACAGAATAATAATCATACATTAAACTTTCACTTTTTAAAACTTGGTTGCAAATTCTTTCCAGTCAATTACAGCCTGAAGTCTGGAACGCATAGACATCACCAGATGCTGGGTTTCATCCCTGGTGATACTTGGCCATTGCATAACATTCCACTTCTTTCCCTTGGGTCATTGTCCATCTGCACTGTGAAGCGCCGTCCAATGAGTTCTGAAGCATTAGGCTGAATATGAGCAGATAATATTGCCCGAACACTTCCGAATTCATCCTGCTGCTTTTGTCAGTAGTCACATCATCAATAAATACAAGAGAACCAGTTCCATTGGCAGCCATACATGCCCACGCCATGACACTACCACCACCATGCTTCACTGATTAGGTGGTATGCTTAGGATCATGAACAGTTTCTTTTTTTTCTCCATACTCTTCTCTTCCCATCACTCTGGTACAAGTTGATCTTGGTCTCATCTGTCCATAGGATGTTGTTCCAGAACTGTGAAGGCTTTTTTAGATGTAGTTTGGAAAACTCTAATCTGGCCTTCCAGTTTTTGAGGCTCACCAGTGGTTTACATCCTGTGGTGAACCCTCTGTATTCACTCTGGTGAAGTCTTCTCTTGATTGTAGACTTTGGCACACATACACCTACCTCCTGGAGAGTGTTCTTGATCTGGCCAACTGTTGTGAAGGGTGTTTTATTCACCAGGGAAATAATTCTTTGGTCATCCACCACAGTTGTTTCCATGGTCTTCCGTTTTTTTTGGTGTTGCTAAGCTCACCGGTGCGTTCCTTCTTTTTAAGAATGTTCCAATCAGTAGTTTTGTCCCTGCCTAATGTTTTTGCTATCTCTCTGATGGGTTTGTTTTTGTTTTTTTTTCAGCCTAATGATGGCTCGCTTCATTGATAGTGACAGCTCTTTGGATCTCATCTTGAGAGTTGACAGCAACATGCAAATAGCACACTTGAAATGAACTCTGGACCTTTTATCTGCTCATTGTAATTGAGATAATAAGGGAATAACACACACACCTGGCCATGGAACAGCTGAGAAGCCAATTGTCCCATTACTTTTGGTCCCTAAACAAGTGGGAGGCACATATGCAAACTGTTGTAATTCCTACACTGTTCACCTGATTTGGATGTAAATACCCTCAAATTAAAGCTGACAATCTGCAGTTAAAGCACGTCTTGTTAGTTTCATTTCAAATCCATTGTTGTGGTGTATAGAGCCAAAAATGTTAGAATTGTGTTGATGTCCCAATATTTATGGACCTGACTGTATAAGTCAATATAGATGAGTAGTAAGAGTCTACAGAACATAATGTACTATGGTAAAGCCGTATGGTATATTGCTATACACTGGAGCTTAGGGACTCTTGTAGTTGCTGTTGCTCATTTTAGAAGGGAATTGTGAACTTGTGATTTATAAGAATATTTCAAATCCCTGCACAGCTTTAACATTCAACGGATTCTCCTGTTGTCATTTTCAATTCATTGTGTTTCCCTATGGAATATCATGCCCTGTATGTTGTCCTGACCTTCAGAACCTCTGTCACTTGGTGGTAGACTGATGTACCTTTTGGTGATCACCAAGCATCTAGGATTGACCTCTTGCTCTATGTTAGCATACTATGTGTCACACATCTTCACACACAAAGATTTGGACTTGAGCAATAAATCCACAATTTAAGTGTGTATTATATATAATGCTACTTTTCAGAAGCACTGGCTTTACAATAGCCTGTTGTAGGTCATACACAGAGAAAATTCATAGTGCATAGTTCAGATAATGGAGGCCTTCACTTTCAGCATTTACACTTTTTATTGCAGGTGTTTTGTTAAAAAAAAGAAAATCCTTTAAATTATTTATTTGGAAATGTGCATTGATTTTATACGATCTGTCATGATCTTTATTTTTTGGAATTGAAAAGAAAATGCAAGTTCAACTCTGTATCACTATCACTGCTTAGTGGCTAAGGCAGGTTAAATGGGTTGTCTGGGTGTTTAATATTGATGAACTATCCTCAGGATATTGGATCTGTGGGTCCAACTTTTTACATCTCCACGATATGCTGTTTGAGATGGTTGAGGTTCTCCTGTGAACACTGTGGCCTCCTCACAGCTTACCAAGCACAGAGCCATCCATGTGGTAGCGGCTGTGCTTGGTCTCAGCCCTATTCACTTGAATGGGACTGAGTTGCGCCTTGGCATGTGACTGATGAATGTGACTTAACATGGCCTAGATTCGACATCCCCACCGATCTGATATTGATGAACTATCCTGAGCATAAGCTATCAATATCACAATTTCAAACAGCCTTCTTAAATACTCTGCTAAAACTGCTGCATTCGCAAAAATCTTGATCTGACTGTGACATGTGAATGTGTCCTAGAGGTCTTTCTAGATAAAAAAAAAACAATCTCAACAAACTAGATATCACATAACCAGTGCCTACATTGTTTTCTTGCCCTACCCTGTTTGGAGGAAAAGTAAGTATCGGTATACCAGGTTGTTTGCGTACTAGCCTGCCATCACAATGACATACCTTGGCATTACTGAACTCGGCTCATGGTAATTAACAGTAGTACAGGTGTAGAGCTTGATCCTGCTGTCATCTGCTGTACAGCCTATCAAAACTGGCTCATTTGTGGCATTCTCCCAGTGCCCCTTGTCATCACTCCAGACACAATTAGAGGAATAAATCTGCAGGGTAATGCTTATAATTATGCGCATTTTAGTCATATTCATCTATGCTGTATCAGCTAGCAGAGTATATGCCATTGAGTACTTCCGATGTACATGATGGAAAGCAAATAATTTTCACCTGTATAAGGGTTTAATGAATCACACAGAAAATTTGCATGTGAGCCACGGATTGAATCTTGCAAGTCCCACAAATTCGACTTTGATTAATCGAGGCTCTGTACCTGTAGGCTATAAATGTCACTTTTAAAGAGATGGCCACATTTATAATCAGAGACGTATGTCAGAGCTGCAGGATTAATGTGGCTTAGGAGTTTTACATATTTTTTTGTTAGGGTATTCTATAACTATCAAATTATGATCAATCCAGAATCATTCTACACAGGATTTGTTCTGCATGCTGGACTCGCTGCCGACAAGCTGAATTGTCTGACTTTACATGCTGAGCTGATAAAGTAGTAAACCTCTTCTTCTTCATTAAATCTCTCTATAATATGCCTGCCGCCTGGTTTACATCTTTTATCAAGATAATAAAATGGTTGGTAGCTGCAAATTAGTGGAGCCGTACTAGAATTGCTTTGATAAATTATCTGTCACAAATGAGGAATAGGAGGAAACACCAAACACAACCAGGAGGGAAAGGGAAAACCACTAGGCCTCAATGCTAGGGAAAGGAAAAGGTCACCTCCTAGTAACCCTACTCCTGGCCCTGACTCCTAACCGTATGGGCACCCCTTTAAGGTAGAAATGCCCATACCCTGGAACCTGGGACCCTGGAGACCCTAGAGAGCCCTAAGAATATTGTCAGGGCTGAGGCAACCCGTTCCTTCCCCGATGAAGGAAAAGGCGTCTCTCCAAGGCCCAGTAACAAGCAAGGAAGGGAAACCAAAACACAAACAAACGTGACACTTAACTTCTGTAGTGATGGAATAGCAGGAACACCAGAGAATACCTCAAACCAGCTCTTCCAAACCCAAATGAAGCTATCTACCGCACAGTCAGAAGGGTGGGGCAATACTAAATAGAGTAGAATAATGAGTACTAAGCTACACCTGAAACAGGGGATGAGGTCAGAAACAAACACTGAATAAAGAATAATCAAAGAGGCTGTTAGATTCCTCCATGCTCCGCCAGTCTCCTTGATCTCCTGAAATGTGTCACAGAAGGGACCATGACATTATGACTCTAACTAGATGTCAGGTGATTTCCCGGAAAAAAAAAGGTTAAGTTGACATTAGTTGTCAAGCAGCAGAGGTATTGTCATCTTTTATAGTAGGATGAAGATTTTTTTTTTACCAAAAGGAAGCAAGTGCATTAAAGGGATTATCCCATGACTAATGTAAAAAATGGAAATCAGACATCATATAGTACATGCCAATCTCTTTCTAACAAAGCTAGAACCAGCCCTGTACCTCACATGGATCCAGAGATCTCCCCATTCATTGCTCTACTAAATTTATAGCAAGCTGGCAGCTCAAGGGTAGTGTCTTTTCTGCTGCAGCTAACGGGGGCGTGTCTGCGCTCACCCTATCACAACTCAGGAGGTAGCTGAAGGATGAAACTGAGCATGTGCGTCCATCTCCGTGAGCAGGAAAAATAAATAAGAAAAATTAAACAGTAAGTGGTGCGACACAGATACATTTTATTAAATATCTCAGTGGCTATGCAAATTGTTTAACTACATTCAAATACAAAAGAATTCAGATCCAGTTGCTGGTTAAAAAACTGTAGAATATTTTTCATGGGACAACCCCTTTAACCCCCATATCCTAAGAGAATTAGGATACCCTTAATTCTGATATTTAAGAACTCTATAATGACAGGGAGCATTCCACAGGATTGGCACATAGCAAGTGCCAATATTTAAAAAGGGTCAAAAAACAGACCCCGGAATCTATAGGCCGGTAAGTTTAACATCTGCCGTGGCCTAAACTGTTTGAAGGTTTTCTAAGAGATGCCATCTTGGAGTAACTCAATGAAAATAAGTAAATAATGCCATATCAGCATGTCTTCATGAGGTATTGGTCATGTTAAACTAATTTAATCAGTTTCTATGGGGAGGTAAGTTCTAGACTTGACCACGGTGAATCAATGGATGTCGTATATCTGGACTTCTCCAAAGCATTTGATACTGTGCCACATAAAAGGTTGGAATATAAAATGGGAATGCTTGGACTGGGAGAAAATGTCTTTATGTGGGTAAGTAACTGGCTCAGTGGTAGAATAATTGAGTCAGGGCTTTCAAAAGCTCAAAGGTACACCCCACTGCCAGCAAAAGAGACCAATGAACACAACTCTCACCAGCACTACTTTTGCCTACAGATACACTGCTCAAATATAGCGTATACATCCAATGTACAGTGCAAAGCCCATGTCAATGGTAATTAGCAGCATCCAGACCTATCAGGTGACAATTATAATGTACGAAGTCATTTTTTAACGGCAACCGGGGGACTGATAAATTCTACCTACTGCGACATTTGCATTGTTTATTTCATAGTTAATACTAACGTTACAATCCCTGTGATGACTACATCATGGAGTAGACTATTGTAAATGGGGTCTGTGTTTTGCGGATGTCATGGAAGTGGTTCGGAGTTTGATTTGTGGCTTGGTCCTTCCTCTAAACTAACATGTTGCAGTCAATTACACTATTTTAAGAAATTACTAATTATGCAATTCTCTATTATGACGAGTAGTTCCAGTGGCGGAGATCCAGGGAAAGGAAAAGCAATGCTCCCTGAAAAATTGGATAATCATTGCAATGATTAGACAAGCTATATACTGCCTTTTCTCTTACAATAAATATCAATGGAACAGAATGCAGCAAGTCTTTGTTTGTTTTTGCTGTCCATTTGCAGTACCCCAGACCTGGGGGTATCTGCAAATGCTATGTTAATGTTATGCCATGTTTTGTAAGTACACCAGTATGAAGAGGTATGGTTGGCAGGGAAAGGTTTAACCACCCTCTTCCTTCCCTCTTGATATGAGTGGATGGTCTGCTTCCTGCCTGGAGGGGGAGTTCTAGTTTCCACAGTGTGGAAGAAGGAAGCACATTTAAGAGTTCCTACTCCAAGGGCCTAGGGACTATGGAGTGATCCAATACTTCTGTGAGACCACTACTCCAGAGAGACTGCAGTAGCACCAGGAAAACAGAAGAGCAACAGCATAATATAGAGTCAACCGCAGAGTGACCAGAAAACCACAGCTTTACAGACCCTGCTGTAGGTGAGGGAATACAGTTTAGATAGCCATGACCTAAATAGCATCCCGTCCAGACCAACTACAAGCCTGCATTACACAGTGGATACCTACATCCACAAGTGCCAGCTTATAGCTCTTAGCCAGAACTTCAAGAGAGAGACATCAGCAAGGCAGCACATCAGAGAGGTGCCATTAAACTGACACTTTGCCAGCCACTATGACTCATCATCTGGGGAAATAAATTGCGCTTTGTACCAATTACTGCTGGTTGTATTACAAGTTAGGTTATGGAATAAGTAAAGAGAGGATTATAATTTTATCCTGATCCTTCAAACCACATTTCCACTGCACCAATGGAAGCAATGGCCCTAGGGAATACACAGTGACACAATACCTCATCAGGGTCTCTAACACTCACTACCTTTGCACCGCCGCCTCAGGAGTATGCTGCACTTTCTTCTTGAAAATAATATCTGTATGACATAAACAGTCTACAGAGGCTTGACTGCCATTACTTGAGTTGTTATGTTCACAGTAGTGCCATGACAGGTATGACAGTTCCCATCAAATCCTGCTGGATCCCATTGACTTATAGGGATGTCCATCTGGTTTCTGTCAGATCTCCTTTTCCAATGGCAAGAAAATTGTGGTCAGCATGTGTATGAATTTAGCACATGGCTAGTTGAAAAACTATTTTGTGCCAAGTCACAAGCATGCATTGGTCCCAGATCAGTTATGCTACCTGTTGCTAAGGTAGATATACCACTGCCAGACACATGTATTGATATATAGTATTTATGCCATTTTTCTGACACCATGTGACTCCATATTCCCGAAGACACCATGCAGTGCTTCATAGCTGTACTGAGTGTGTCTCATTTGTTAAAGGGGTTGTCCCATTTCCTATTTTGATGACCTATTCACAGGATAGGTGATCAATATCAGTTCTGCGGGGGCCCGACTGCTGACACCCCTGACGATCAGCTGTTTGAAGAGAATGCAGCATTCCTGTTTACTTCTTCAGCTGACTGATGATCGGCAGGATGCTAGAAGTCGGACCCCCAACGATCTGATACTGATAACCTATCCTGTGAATAAGTCATCAATATAGGAAGCGGGACAACCTCTTTAACCACTTCAACCCCCCTAGCTGAAACACCCTTAATGACCAGGCCACTTTTTACCCTTCTGCACTACACTACTTTCACTGTTTATTGCTCGGTCATGCAACTTACCACCCAAATGAATTTTACCTCCTTTTCTTCTCACTAATAGAGCTTTCATTTGGTGGTATTTTATTGCTGCTGACATTTTAACTTTTTTTGTTATTAATCGAAATTTAACGATTTTTTTGCAAAAAAAAGACATTTTTCACTTTCAGTTGTAACATTTTGGGGAATGTGTTTTGGGGTGTCATTTTACATATACCCATGCTGGGTGAGAGAAATATCTCGGCAAAAGACAACTTTTCCCAATTTATTAAACAAAGTTGGCACTTGACCAAGATATTTCTCTCACCCAGCATGGGTATATGTAAAATGACACCCCAAAACACATTCCCCAACTTCTCCTGAGTATGGCGATACCACATGTGTGACACTTTTTTGCAGCCTAGGTGCCCAAATTCCTTTTAGGAGGGCATTTTTAGACATTTGGATCCCAGACTTCTTCTCACGCTTTAGGGCCCCTAAAAAGCCAGGGCAGTATAAATACCCCACATGTGACCCCACTTTAAAAAGAAGACACCCCAAGGTATTTAATGAGGGGCCTGGCGAGTTCATAGAAAAAAAAAAAAATTTTGGGCATAAGTTAGCGGAATTTTTTTTTAGTTTTTTCTCACAAAGTCTCACTTTCCGCTAACTTGGAACAAAAATTTCAATCTTTCATGGACTCAATATGCCCCTCAGCGAATACCTTGGGGTGTCTTCTTTCCAAATGGGGGTCATTTGTGGGGTGTTTGTACTGCCCTGGCATTTGAGGGTCTCCGCAATCATTACATGTATGGCCAGCATTAAGAGTTTCTGCTATTCTCCTTATATTGAGCATACAGGTAATGAGATTTTTTTTTTCCGTTCAGCCTCTGGGCTGAAAGAAAAAAATGAACGGCACAGATTTCTTCATTCGCATCGATCAATGTGGATGAAAAAATCTCTGCCAAAAAAAAAAGGAGGGGAAAGGCGTCTGCCAGGACATAGGAGCTCCGCCCAACATCCATACCCACTTAGCTCGTATGCCCTGGCAAACCAGATTTCTCCATTCACATCAATCGATGTGGATGAATAAATCATTGCTGGGATTTTTTATTTATTTTTATATACAAAGTGTTTGCCAAAGCATATGAACACCGCCACTTCCTCAGCTCATATGCCTCGGCAAACATATCTTTTACTGCAGAGGAGAAATCTCGTCTTGCAGCGCCGCATGCACAGACTTGTGTATAATCTGACAGCAGCGCAATGCTTCTGTCAGAATGCACATCAGTGCTGCAGCTAGTCGATCAGTTGGTCCACCTGGAAGGTAAAAAAAACAAAAAAAAAGGCCGCAACGCAATAATTTTATTAACTTTATAATAACTTTTGAACAGAACATATAAACTTTAACTTTTTGAACTAAACGTTAACCTTTTTGCTTACTGGTTATTTCTTTTATTTTTTTTATTTTTTTTTACCTTTATAGGACAAACCTCTCCTTCCCCATGGGACAATGTGCAAAAGCGCAAATCACCCAAAGATGTGGCGAAGTGCGTTATGCACTTTGTCCCAGGTGAAAGGAGAGGTTTGCAGCAGCTGTGAGTGAATGGGCCCTAATAGCCCTGTGTGCCTGTCCTCTGAGATGCAATCCCTATGCTAGGTGTACCTGTGTGTGGTACTTCCGGAAACACTCTCCAAAGCATAGGGCAGGGTGGTCAAGGCAGTCAGGACAGAAATCGCGGGTGTCACGCCTTATTCCACTCCAGCTACAGACACGACATCTTTTTCGGGGTGACAGTTGGGTTGATGTACCAGGAACGACACTGGGGAAATGTCGCTCGTGTAGACGGCTAACTACACTGGTGGATGGGGCCACGGAACCTCCTGGGTACAGGAGGTTCTCGATGATCTCTTCCTGAAATTTTAGGAAGGATCCTGTTCTCCCAGCCTTACTGTAGAGAACAAAACTATTATACAGAGCCAATTGAATTAAATATACAGACACCTTCTTATACCAGCGTCTGGTGCGTCGGGAAACTAAATACGGAGACAACATCTGGTCATTGAAGTCCACCCCTCCCATGTGAAGGTTATAGTCGTGGACTGAGAGGGGCTTTTCAATGACACGGGTTGCTCGCTCAATTTGTATTGTCGTGTCTGCGTGAATGGAGGAGAGCATGTAAATGTCACGCTTGTCTCTCCATTTCACCGCGAGCAGTTCTTTTTTACACAAGGCAACCCTCTCCCCGCTTGCAAGACGGGTGGTAACGAGCCGTTGGGGGAAGCCCGCGCAACTAGTTCGTGCGGTGCCACAGCAGCCAATCTGTTCTAGAAACAAATGCCTGAAGAGGGCCACACTTGTGTAGAAATTGTCCACATAAAGATGGTACCCCTTGCCAAATCAGGGTGACACCAAGTTCCAGGCTGTCTTCCCACTGCTCCCCAGGTAGTCAGGGCAACCAACCGGCTCCAGGGTCTGATCTTTTCCCTCATAGATCCGAAATTTGTGGGTATAGCCTGTGGCCCTTTCACAGAGCTTATACAATTTGACCCCATACCGGGCGAGCTTGCTTGGGATGTATTGTTTGAAGCCAAGGCGCCCGGTAAAATGTATTAGGGACTCGTCTACGCAGATGTTTTGCTCAGGGGTATACAAATCTGCAAATTTCTGGTTGAAGTGGTCTATGAGGGGCCAAATTTTGTGGAGCCGGTCAAAAGCTGGGTGGCCTCTGGGACGGGAGGTGGTGTTGTCGCTAAAGTGCAGGAAACGCAGGGTGGCCTCAAATCGTGCCCTGGACATAGCAGCAGAGAACATGGACATGTGATGAATTGGGTTCATGGACCAATATGACCGCAATTCATGCTTTTTGGTTAGACCCATGTTGAGGAGAAGGCCCTCTGGAACACGATCCTGCGTTAGGCGGTCCGGAGGCGGTTAAGACAAAAAAATTCTCAAACTTCACCTCTCTGTAAATCTGGAGCATAATGCACTGAGAGACTTTTACTCAGTTTGAATTGTGTGCCAAGATTAAGAAATATTCCTCACTTAATTGGGGCTGCTCCCCCTGTGGGAAATGTGTGGCATGTCCAAATGTGTTAAAGTGTGATTCCTTTCAAGACGCCATGGGACAAAGGACGTAAAAAATCACTCATAAGATCGATTGTACTTCAGTTGGAGTGATATACCACGCAACATGCCCGTGTGTAAAAATCTATGTCAGCATGACTACAAGAGAACTTAGAAGGAGGTTACGGGGACACGTGTTGGATATTCTGTCTGCTAAAGATGAAGAATTCAGTTCACATCTAAAACCACTTCACCTCGACATTTTAAATTGAACCATCAGAGTGATCCAACCCTATTAAAAGTGAGGGCCATCAATTGCATTTATACAACAACCCGTGGTGGTGATTGGAAGAAGTTGCCGCAAAAGAAAACCAGATGGATCTACACTTTAGGTACTCTTTCCCCTTATGGCCTAAATGAATATAACAGTTTTGTCCCTTTTCTGAAGGGCCTTTAATTAGTCTAGGGTAAGGAAATTAATATTGATAGGGGTTCCCTATGGCTGCTGGCTATGTATATTTGGTTGTCTTTTAATGGGTTTAGCTGTTTATTTTAACATGTTTTATGTGGTTTTTCTTTCCACTTAGTGACATGGATGTTTCGACTATCTATGCAGAACCAAGGATGACTTTGGGACTAATTTGGACTTTACCACACATGTATATTGGTTGTGTCGTTGTTGTATTATATTACACTAGGATCACTGATTCTACATAAATAACATGATTGTTAGTATAGTTTTTAAAATCCACGTATTCTGCAGCATTTACTGCAGCACAACTGTTTGCAAATTTAGGTTTCTCATTTGTATTACACATTATATACCCATGATCAACACATTATATTATATATATAGTTTAATATAAAAAACACAAATAAACAATATAAGAGTATAAATGTTTTTATAAAGTGTTATAATATTTATTGCTGTATAGCTGGTCAAGTTTGGTATGTATATCACCTTTACATGTGTCACGTTACACTTTTCACTTGTCACTGTGTTTTGAGCACTTCACGTATCAAGTGTATATTCCGGTTGGGTATCTCCATACCGTTATATATATGATTGTTTTACACTGCATGCATTTTTGGGTGATGTTTTTTTTTTTAAATATGTATAATTATATGGTGTTATAATGGACATTCTTATATACTGTAGGATTATATATACCTGTCTATGAATGTAGACGGTAGAATATATGTTGGGGTTATGTATTCACAAAGATTCCTATTTATTGCTACATGATCTGAGACATCCATCTCTAGATGTATTTATGGCGTTTATCCAGTTTATAATTCAGTTTTTAAAATGGCTGTTCAAATGAAAGAGATAAAAGAATCCCACGGCGCAAAATCACCCAAAGGTTGGAGTAATATCGATGCTCGTTTATTCAGGCAAAGTAGTACAACGCGTTTCGGGGTTTAACCCCTTCCTCAGGTACAGAATGTCTTGCAAGACATTCTGTACCTGAGGAAGGGGTTAAACTACTTTGCCTGAATAAACGAGCATCGATATTACTCCAACCTTTGGGTGATTTTGCGCCGTGGGATTCTTTTATCTCTTTCATTTGAATCACTGGCCTTCTGCGGGATTCCAGGCATCCCTGAACAGGAGCATCCATCCCGGGCTGCACATCATCCGTTGCAAGGAGTTTATGGGAATTCGTTTTATGTCCTCATTAGAGTTGTGCCTAAATTAGCACAACTCCATCAGGTGAGCCTCCCCAGTGGAGATACCTATTTTATATATTTCCTAACTATATTACCCTATGGTGCGCCATTCTTTTTTTGTTCTCTAGTGGAACGACGCCTGTTATCTGATATTTAAAATGGCTGTGTCACACAGCACACTGCGTTCTCCTAATTTTGGCACAGTTTTAAAAGATTTTCCTGTTTACCTGCTTTTATTAGATTACTTGTCTGGCCATGTCTGGCTCCTCTTTTAATTATGGATCATCTGATCTGCTTTGGTCACGTGACTTTGTCACGTTATTGCAGGTCCTTTGTATGTTGTTTGTGTATTAAGAAGGTCTTTACTAGTTAAGGACCTTGTAACTATGGGTCATATGACCTGCTGTGGTCATGTGATCGCAACTTCTATGCATACTGCCTGTGTACTAAGAACGTCTCTGTCAGTGAAGGACCTTCAGCACCTCCCTCTATGATGTGGAGTGGAGGATCTCGTGTTGCAATTAAACAAGTGGTCATGTGTCGAGGAGTCGGACACATCAAGACATGTGAACCAATGAACGCTTAGATTTAGCGGTCATGTGTTGGGAAGTGGGGGATGTGGTTTGGCTTTAATCACGCCCCTACTTTCCTCTTCAAGTTTCAATTGGATACTTCTAGGGTTTCAGGATTCTTTTTGCCCTATTGATTACATGCTGGGAGGCGTGGCTGTGTGCCCCCATGACTCGTGAGTCTCAGACGCCGCACAGGTGTCTGTAATTCAGCATTATGTACTGGATATAAATAAGACATCCATCTCCCTACTCCTCACTTCCCCTGATGAAGCCATCCAGTGAAACGCGTAGGTGATCTGGGTATGCACATAGTGTTATAGGCTGTCACTTAATTCAGGACAAACTGAAGAGCTGCCAACCAGAAAGTACGATACATTCCAGTTAAACTGTGTGACTTAGACTGTTTCAGTAAGAGGCTCTACATCAATACAAACAGCAGCATAACTAATTTCCCAATATATTATGTTCCAATTTGTTCTTGAGTGTTGATCTCAGACATTATGACTTTTTGGGGCTTGTGTAATCATTCACATGGACGTAAAGTTGGCCATAGAAGTATGATTTTTCACCCTATAAAACAAGTGATCTGTTTTTCCTTTGCAGCACAAACCCTTCAAGAAAAGCCACATGCACACACAACTATATCCTATAAAATGATCAAACATTACTCTCCTTTCCATGTACTGCCCAAGATCACTCTTTTTATGCCTTTCACCCGTTTTATTTCTTGACCTGATAAAAGCAACCAATATCTCTGGTTCAGTAGTCCATGATTTGATATACAGTATGTACCCTCTTTGACTATAAAGGCTTTTGCCTGCTGGGAGCGCTACTCAGGAGAACCTACAGAATTAGATTTTTACTTAATATCTCATAACAACCTACTCCACCCAATTTATGTGACTGCAGTGTCTGTTGTTAATTTGTATAATGTCTTTGTTTTCATTGTAACCATATGTTGCTTTTATATTATTTTCTTAGCTTCGCTGGCTGATCCTGGCATTATTGTATAATGGACTTTAACATGTAAGTGTTGTACCATACATTAAAAATTGAATACATGTTTTAATAAACTTCCAAAAGTCAAATACAATAGTTTTGTGGTTCTTTTTCGATCTGGAAGGAGTTGCTGTAGCATCAGGAATCTGAGAAGCCAAATTCACTGAGCACAGCTAATCATATTAGTGTATAATCAACCTTAAATGACATTAAAGCCAGCAGCTGCTAAGAAACCGGCAAAATTCATAAGAACTTCATTAAATCCACCAGTGATTCCTATTTTATCTCCCACCATCTCCCTTTTTAAGACTGTCATTGTTTACTTGTCCTCTGTTCTGGATGAGGGTATTTCTTTTATCTGACACCTTCATCTGATACTATCTGTCATGTTATTTTAACCCTAGAGCAGGAATTCATGTGGACATTCCACTTTTATAGCAAACAAAAAAAAAGAAAAAAGAAAGTTGAAAGTGTTCAATGTGTTTTTTCGCTTTAATATGTAATTGTCTCAACTACTACCATTGTGAAGTAGGCCTGAAATGTGCCACAGAACAGAAACAAAGAATAATAGTGAGAGGAAAGTCATCAAGAGGAAAAATAAAGGATCTGGCAACCAGTCTGATTTAAGTTCTCATTTTTCCATTGCCTGAGTAGTTTCTATAGACAATTACTCTACTTTTGTTTGATCTAGATTTGATTAATTTTTTCTTTGTTTCAGTGTAAATGTTTTTTTGAAGGATTTCTATAGAAAGGTTTCTGTAACTCTTTATTTATTGGTCTTCCCCTTCTTCCCCTTCAGAAACACTTCCTTATACAAGCTATGCTAAAATGCAGCAATCAGGCGCATCGATCTGTCCATTCGCTATTGCGATGCCCCTGCCCTGTGCCAGCCATTGCACTGGTTGCCCATACAATATAGGATAGAATAACTGCTCACTTTCACCCACAAAGTTCCCCACAATGCTACACCCCCTCTACATCTCCTCCATCATCTGTGTCTACCATCCTTCCCATCTACCATGACTGACATCCTCCATAATCCAAACCTATCACTCCTGTCTCTAGGACTTCTCTCAAGCTGCACCAGTTTTTTAGAATGCATTACCCTGGATAATCAGGTTAATTCCCAGCTCAGTTTTAGGTGCACCTTAACCACACATCTTTTTAGGGAAGGACTATTACATTCTCTAATCTAATGGTGGGTTTACATGGGCCAAGGAGCAGCTGATTATTAAGAAGGAAGCATTCCTTCCTGACAACTGGCTGCTTGTTCAGTGGGGGGTGAAGCGCTGCATTTACATACAGCTGCAGGACTGTTCGTCCCAGATAATCAGCCCGCCATAACTCTTCTCCATTCATACCTCCACTTCAACATCATTTCTCAGAACCTGATCCATCGTCCAAGAGTATCCACCACACTCTATGCACTCAGACGCACTACAGATATTTACTCCTCTATTTTGTTAAGATGGTTGGACCTGTGTACAAAACGAGCACTTTTTACCTTTTGTGAGATTGTAAGCTCATGTGAGCAGGGCCCTCACTCCTCTTGTTTTAAATGTTGATTTGTTTGATTACAATGTAATGTATGATTTGGTTTGTACTTGAACTCCCTGATTGTAAAGCCCTGTGGAATATGTCGCCATTATATAAATAAAAGTACAATTGCCATGTAATCATTAGTAAATGAATAGCAGTAGCTAAAATCTGAAAACAGAAAATGGAGCCATATTAGTTGTTACCTGTGAATTAGTTTCTTGTAAAACTGTCACTTTGCTTCTTTCAGGACACGGTGACAAAATAAATGACCATTATTTTTTTTTACAAGCTAATTGTGAAGATCCCCTGCTGTTTTCTGCTAGGCCGTAGAGGGTCTGAGCTGGCCATGTTAATGGAGTAGCAATGTCATATAAGCCACTTGGGAAACACTAACTATAATCTGCATTATAAAAAATATGATATGATGATCTCTTACTTCGAAAAGCGACAGATAGATAGATTAATCATACATATATATGTGTTTACCTCAATTTTTTAAAACTCAAGAAGAGATATATTTAAGGTTACTGATATCTGCCTTCTTCAAAATGAATCAATAGTGATGTCAAACAGTAAAAAAAAGTAAATCAGATGCTTGGCTGCCTAGCTGGAGGTATAACCAGTAGAGAAATACATTGTGAACCCACTGTATAGCATTCTATTAAGACTAGTTCTGGAGTACTGTGTTCACTTCTAGACATCTCACCTACAAAACACATGGATAAATATAACTGGCCACAAAAATGTTGAGCATAACACTTATCAAGAAAGTATTAAAGAACTTTTACATGCCAGTCTTAATGTATCCCCTGCTTTCATCAGGTGTGCCAAGATTAATAGGCACATGCCTCTTAATATTTGTCATGTATCTGTGAAGGTCCATGCACCAAAGCAGTGATTTATACCAGCAAGGGAGCTGCTGAAGATTTCTGCTATAATTGATGCCAGTTTCTTGGTTTAGCTTATAATAAATATGACGGGCCACCAACGCTGGCCCCACACCAAAATGTGCCACACTTTGCTACTTTCTGGCACTGGTTTTGTGGCACAGAGGAGAAAATAAACTTCCCCCTACATTTTTAAAGCCTTAAGGAAAGAAGGAATAGGTGGTGAATTGATCGAAAGCTTTTAATATGTTAAAAAAGATTCAGAATGGAAGTGGTTTTAATAGGAAAGTGTACATGAGATGGGGCAAATATCATAAGCAATCTCATAAGATATTTGAAAGAGAAGTAGATGCTTCTAGCAGATTTGGTTGGAAAATCTACAGTAAGTGAATGTAAACCTGGGACAAACATATATCTATCTAAAAAATAAAAAGGAATGCTCCAACAAAGCATGCTCAAATAAACATCTGACCCTTAAAGTAAACTAGAATACACCATTATCTGCACTCCAAAACTGTCTGAGGACGTGCTGTAGGCAAAACAGCACAATATACTAAACATTACTGTGGGTCTGGTTGTCACATGTGATTTTATTGCTGGTGGAACTCTACTTTCTTTAAACTATATAGTCAAATATCAATAAAAACAAACTAAACAGGCACACAATGAAAAATGGTAGAAATGTTGTGCTGCCAACGGCTTGTTACAGGACTGCTGAAAGCTGAACCTTCATAATGGCATATAGGCTTAGACCTCATGCACAGGAACGTGTGCGTTCCACCTATAATACGATGCATAATACTGAATGTTTTGGTACCATGATGTGCATAACCCTACTGAAATAGCTTTACACCAAATTTTGTGCACATAAGAACTTTACTTCACCCATTTAAAATAATATCCATTTGTTTTCTTTAAATTAGATAAAGTAACATAGTAGTAATTATACAGAATTATACAAAGTAGTGACTTAAGCACATTCAGGAGACAATGTAATTTGTGCCACCACACAGCGATTACTGAAATGCAGAATATTATTCCTTGGTTGTAGGATATCGGCTTTATGTTTGCTGCTTCTGTGCGTTAACATTTAATGTATGTAGAAAAATGTGACTAAGGGTACTTTCACACTAGCGTTATTCTTTTCCGGCATTGATTTCCGTACTAGGGGCGCAATACCGGAAAAGAACTGATCAGTTTTATCCTAATGCATTCTGAATGGAGAACAATCCGTTCAGGATTCATCAGGACGTCTTCAGTTCAGTCTTTTTGACATTTCAGGACGGAGAAAATACCACAGCATGCTGCAGTTTTCTCTCCGGCCAAAAAGACTAAACACTTGCTGGTATTAATTTACATTGAAGTGTATTACTGCCGGATCCGGCATTATGTGTTCCGGCAAAACGGATCTGCATGCGCAGACCCAAGAAAATGCAAAGAAAATTTATACCGGATCCGTTTTACCGGATGACACCAGAGAGACGGATCCGGTATTTTAATGCATTTGTCAGACAGATCCGCATCCAGATACGTTTGACAAATGCCATCAGTTTCCATACGTTTAATGACGGACCGGCCTGCCGGAATCCTCTGCCACAAGTGTGAAAATACCCTAAGGCCTCTTTCACATGAGAGAGTTTTCCGTCTGGATGCGATGGGTGTAGTGAATGCATAGCATCCGGACTGAATCCTGACCTATTCATTTCAATGGGTCTGTGCACACATTTGTCATGCATGAGCTTTGCTTCCAGGAAAATCGCAGCATGTTCTATATTGTGCGTTTTCACACATCTCATAGTTGTGAAAGTGGGTTGTGGAAAAAACGGATGTCATCCTGATGCAATGTATTTTTTTTACTGATGGTTACTATAAGATGACAGGAAAAAACACACTCACACTGAACGCAATCTCTGAAAAAATGATTGAACTTGTGTGCAAAACCATCAGTTTTAACCTGAACAGATCGTAACACAATCTTTATTGTTCATGTGAAAGAGGCCTAAAAAAAGTTACTGTCTAACTAACAAAAACACTTTTATAAAACAAGGGTCTACAGTGGTTGAGGTGTTCATTACAGTGCCAGTCACACTGCCCAATCAGTGCCAGCAAAATTCTCTCCTCAACTGTGGACCCCTGTGCCAGAACAGTATTTAGGCCCCTTCTTTACCAACTGGTAATCTGATGACTACAAGACACAAAAAAACATGTAATTCATGGCTGTCAGCCCCTGCTCCCTAAAGCACTTGGGATGGAGGGCGCAACTCAGGGGCGGATTGGCCATAGACCTTACAGGGAAATTTCCCGGTGGGCCAATGCCCAGGGAACCGCCTGAGCCCTCCTCATGGCTGGCCAGTGGGAGTTTTGGGGAATGTATTATGTGCTGCTTATTTTGTGGTATTATGTGGTATTTGGTTCTATAATGTGGCACAATATGGTATTGCTGGCCCTGCCTTCCATCAATTTGGACCTGACTACAAAACTAGGCTACTATTAGCATTTTTTCCAGGGCCACTTTAAGGTTCCAGTCAGGGGCGTCGTTAAGTCAAAACATTCGGGGCTGGAGCCCCGGATGTTTTGACCAGTGCCCCGAATGCAGGGTCGGCGGGGGCCCGCGGCGCCACCTCCTAGCTAATTTATTCACTTTACTTGCCTCTGTGTCATCTCGCACAGGCGCACTGGCAGAGGCATTGTCGAGTGATATGCGCATGCGCCGTCTTCCAGCGCACCTCGTTCGACGAAACCTCTGCCAGTGCGCCTGTGCGAGATTACACAGAGGCAAGTGAAGTGAATAAATTAGCTAGGAGGCAGCACTGAGCGGAGAGGGGATCTGTGGATGACATTTATTGGGATCTGTGGTGGATGACACTTATTGGGATCTGTGGTGGATGACACTTATGAGCGATCTGTGGATGACACTGATGGGGATCTGTGGATAACACTTATGGGGGATCTATGGATGACACTGTTATGGATGATCTGTGGGGTTGCCCAGATGGCTAGGCCCTTCACTGTAGTTATTAACCCCATTCAGCAGTCCCCCATTCACTGAAGGGGGGACTGCTGAAAAGGGTTAATAACTACTGTGAAGAACTACTCGTGATGAGGGCGTGGCTTCATGGGGTGGGGGCGTGGCTTCACGTGAGCTCGTACCCCAGATCTCTTCAGACTCTAGCAATGCCCCTGGTCCCAGTTCACTCCTGGCACAACTTATATAGCTAACCTCTATAGCCATTTATGTGGTTGGATTTCAACTTAACTAACCATATAGTTGTTAGACCAGTAGTGCCAGATGTCGAACATGACAGACTTTGCTGAGATGAATGTGCCTTGATGACACAATATGGACTTGCACACATGCTACCAATGCTGGTCGCTTGACTCTTAAAAGCCCAAGGAAAAAATTGGCGCTGCACAAACCTCCTGAAATATTCATGTCTGCCTTTATAGTTACTACAGGATAAATTCTAGAAAGAACACTATTTAATACAAGAATCCTACTATAACTCACTACAACTACTGCTTTTGCAATAAATAAACTAACAAGTTGTTCTGAACTGTTGGGCCCAAGAGGACTTGGCACAGTTCTTACAGCTGTCTTCCTGGCAGCATGCTAGAACACTATTCACTGTCAATCTGCTGTTTAATGACTAACCTGACTTCTTGTCTGTCTGTAGAAAAATCTGGTTTATAATTAGTGTATCCTGTCTGGATTATGTTTACAGCTATCAGCAATCACATTGTAAATGTGGCTAGTTTAGACTGACTCATTCATTATGATTGCAGCAAGTACGTTTCAGATATATATATTTTTTTCATTTAAGGAGGTAATTAAGAAGAAAATGCTAACCTGTTGACCTTCATGGCCCCCTATATATGTAGGAAAATGAAGTACAGCTGTGTGAAGAGGAAAGTTAAAATGTCAGCTAAATGGAGCTAAAATAGAAATTTTCAAAATTAGTTGAAAACTATTAAAACTATTGTATGCAGTTACTATGAGTAATGCAAATATAAAATCATATTTACAGCAACAATGAAAATTTGGATTTATTGGTAAATATGTTTTCTGTGCTCCAATGAATAGCAAAATCACACCAATTTGTTCAATGTGAATTTCTTTTTCTTTTGCCTTACTAACCTGATAATTAGAGTTGAGCGAACCTGAACTGTAAAGTTCGTATTCGTACCAAACTTTAGGATTTTTGGACCACAGACCCAAACTTTTCAGTAAAGTTCGGGTTCGGTGTTCGGCGAGTTAATGGCGCTTTTTTAAAGGCAGCAGAGCAGCCAAGCAACAAGTGTTTAACTCGTGTGTCCTTAGAAGCCATCACAGCCATGCCTACTAATGGCATGACTGTGATTGGCCAGTTCAGCATGTGACCCAGTCTCTATATAAGCTGGAGTCCCGTAGCGCTGCATGTCACTCTGCTTTAATTAGTGTAGGGATATGATGCTGCTGCTGTGAGTAAGAGAATAGGAAAGAATCTTTTATCAGAAGTGCTTGTTAACTCAGCTATCTACAGCCATTTTGTTTTGTGGGTGCAGCGCACAATTTTTTACCCTGCCCTGAGCCCAGTGACACAGAAAAATAACTTTTTTTCTGTCTGTTAGTTAGGTGGGCGTCGGCGGCCATTTTATGCAAGTTCAGTGCACCAGCACAGCATATGTGCATTTGTGACAGTCAAACAGTCTGGGTTTTAAAAAAAATCACCCATTTTTGGCAGGAGTCCGAATCCCAAGCAGTAGCTCCCTGCCCCACGCCCTACTGACATCATCTCCTTCACTTCACTCCTTCTGTTCCTGTTCTTGCCGGCCAGATGCGCTGCAAGTATGTTCAGTCACGTTCGCATCAGCTGACACATAGCTACGAGATCATTTAGAATGCCTTTCAGAAAAGTTTGTCCTGGGATTCGAACTCACGACCTCTACACATCAGAGGCAAGGCATTTACCCTCACAGCCATGAAAGCTGTCTAGCTAGTTGCTTAAAAAAAATAAAATAAAAAAAATAAATAAGACTTCTACTGATACCTAGTGTACTGATACCTAGTGTACATCCATACACATGACAGCTGCCCACTGTGTATGGATGTAGCAGAGCTGGGTGTGTTGGGGCAGCTGTCGTGTATGGTTGTACACTAGGTATCAGTACACTAGGTATCAGTAGAAGTCTTATTTTTTTTTATTTTTAAGCAACTAGCTAGACAGCTTTCATGGCTGTGAGGGTAAATGCCTTACCTCTGATGTGTAGAGGTTGTGAGTTTGAATCCCTGGACAAACTTTTCTAAAAGTGTTATTTTTTTTTAAGAATTCTACTGATACCTAGTGTACTGATACCTAGTGTACAACCATATACATGACAGCTGCCCCAACACACCCAGCTCTGCTACATCCATACACAGTGGGCAAAGTTACCTACAGTAGAAGTCTTATATATATATTTTTTTTACATAACTTTCATAGCTGTGAGGGTAAATTCCTTGCCTCTGATGGGTAGAGGTCATGAGTTAGAATCCCAGGACAAACTTTTCTAAAAGTGTTTTTTTTTTTTTTTTAATACCGGACTGTTACTTTACTGCCACGCGGGAGGGGGGCTATTGGCGCCATGATACTGGCACATGAAGGGGGGAGGAGAGAGGCACTTAATACTGGCACATTAGGGGACAGGGGGAGAGGATGGCACTATGATATTAGCACATGGGGGGGGGGGGGGCAAGAAATGGACATGAATCATGAGGGGCAGAAATGTGAAATGATGCGGGGGGCAAGAAATGGACATGAATCATGAGGGGCAGAAAATGGACATGAATCATGAGGTGTCAGAGGCTGCAGGACAGTGACTGGCAGCAGGGTGGCACACACTTGTGTACAGGGGTCAGGGCACACCTGCTGCTTGACTAGGGGCCATAGATTCTGACTGGCACAGGGTGCCCAGCAGTGGCACATGGAGCCTAATAGTTGGCACAGACTGTATAAAGGGCTATGAATGGTACAGGGTGCAGGACAGTGCCAGACTGGCAGAGGGCACAAGGCAGCATACTGTTTTATGTTGCCCTGGTGGCACAGGATTTCAGACAGTGGCTGAATGGCGCCTGGCAGTGAATAGGTGGCACTGCTCGTGTTTGGTGTGCCAACCTGCTGAACAGCACAGAGTGATTGGCATCACTGGGATGGTACTAGGTGGCAGACAATGGCTGGATATTATATATACATGACCATAGTCAGACTGGCACAGGGTACACGACCATAGTTAAATGTTACATGCAATAGGTGGCTGAAAAAAGGGCGGGTAAAGGGGTGTGGTCAATGGGTGGAGTCAAGGGGGCGGCAAAATTAGCTTTTGCCTAGGGTGGCAAAAATCCTTGCACCAGCCCTGCCTACATCTGGGGCCTTTGCTGCATTTGTCACTGTGAAATACAAGCTTGAAATACTGCAATAATATTCTGAGTTAAAAAAAACTCAAATTTTTGGCAGTACCCTACATCTGGAGCCTTTGCTGCATTTGTCACAGTGAAATACAAGCTTGAAATACTGCAATAATATTCTGGGTTTAAAAAAAACATAAATTTTTGGCAAGACCCTACATGTGGGACCTTTGCTGCATTTGTCACAGTGAAATACAAGCGTTAGATGCTACTGTTATATTCTGTTATTAAAAAAACACCCATTTTGGGCAAGATACTATATTTGCTGCCTTCGCTGCATTTGTCACAGTAAAATACAAGTGCTATATACTGCTGTTATATTCTGGTATTAAGAAAACACAAATTTTTGGCAAGACCCTACATCTAGGGCCTTTGCTGCATTTGTCAGTGTGAAATACAAGCTTGAAATACTGCAATAATATTCTGGGTTTAAAAAAACACCCATTCTTTTGCAATACCCTATATCTGGGGCCTTTGCTGCATTTTCAGTGTGAAATACAAGCTTGAAATACTGCAATGATATTCTGGGTTAAAAAAACACCAATGTTTGGCAATGCCCTACATCTGGGGCCTTTGCTGCATTTGTCACAGTGATATACAAGCTTAAAATACTGCAATAATATTCTGGGTTTAAAAAAAACATGCTTTTTTGTGGCCTTTGCTGCATTTGTCACAGTGAAATACAAGCGTTAGATAATACTGTTATATTCTGTTATTAAAAAATACCCATTTTGGGCAAGATAGTAAATTTGCGGCCTTTACTGCATTTCTAACAGTCCAATACAAGCGTTATATACCGATGTTATATTCTGGTATTAAAAAAACACCAATTTTTGGCAAGACCCTACATCTGGGGCCTTAGCTGCATTTGTCACAGTGAAATACAACCAGTCAATACTGCAGTTACACTGTTTGTTGACAAATTAAAAAATGTTGTGACCGTGAAGTAATTGTATAAAATTTGCCTGTCACCCTGTTGTGTGACCTCAAGAAATGTTTCCTCCTCATGACACCGGCACTGCTTTAGGGCTCATTCAGACGGCCGTATGCTGTCCGCAAAAATACTGAATGCTATCCGTTTTTTTGCGGATCCGCCAAAAAAACGGATCCGCAAAAAAACGGATAGCATTCAGTATTTTTGCTAACCCATAGACTTCAATAGGGCCATGTCCTGATTTTCACGGACAAGTATAGGACATGTTTCATTTATTTTGCGGAACCTTGGAATAGAAAAGGGCCCCATAGAAGTGAATAGGTCAGAATCTAATCCGCAAAAAAACGGATCCGCATTTTTGCGGATAGCATACGGCCGTCTGAATGAGCCCTTACTCTCAGTGAACTTAATTGTTGACTATTGGCGGTTACATTTTTTGTCTGACATAAGCCATCTGTTAGTTTGGTGGGTGAACGCAAAGAATGAGGAGTGCGTCAAATAAGGGACGTGGCCTCGGTCGTGGTGCTGCTGGTGGAGCTCCTGTTCCAGGGAGAGGACGTGGTCAATCTGTGCCAGCTACACGCACAAGTGTAACACCTTCCTCAAGTACGAGTAGGCGACAAAACCTTCAGCGTTATTTGGTAGGGCTGAATGCGGCTCTACAAATGGTGAGGCCAGAACAAGGACAGGCGATAGTAGATTGGGTGTGCTGACAGAGCCTCCAGTTCTTTCCCTTTTTCTCCCACCCAGTCTCCTACTGAAAGATCAGAGTTGGCACCTGCAGCCCATGTCCATCAGTCCTTAACCTCACCCCCTTGCAAATCAGCCAAGCAGTCTGAGTCCCAAGTCATGGAGCAGTCTCTTCTGCTTTTTGATGACTCTGCTAGCAGGGTTTTCCAGGGCCATCCACATAGCCCTGCTCCAGAAGTGGAAGAGATTTATTGCACCGATGCCCGACCACTTATGTTTCAGGATGAGTACATGGGAGGACCACCACAGCAGTTCTCGGATGATGACAAAACACAGGTGCCAACTGCTGTGGCTTTCTGCAGTGTGCAGACCGACAAGGAGGGCAGGGGAGAAGACTTGGTGGAAGATGATGTGGTGGGACGATGAGGTCCTCGACCCCACATGGAATCAGGTGTGCACAGCGCAACGCAATCTGTGGCAAGATCCACCTAACTACGGATACGTGGACCAGTAAGCACGGTCAGGGAAGTTATATCTCCCTAACAGCACACTGGGTAAATGCAGTGGCGGCTGGGTCTGAGGCGGATAGCAGTTTGGCGCATGTCCTTCCACCACCAAGGATTGCAGGGCTTTTCAGTTTGCCTACTGTTGCTTCCTCTCCTACTCTGCTTCCTCATCCTTTACCACCTCCTCATCCGGTCTGCGTAACACCTTCACCACCAACTTTAGCACAGCCAGGGGTAAACGACAGCAGGCAGTTTTAAAACTTATCTGTTTCGGGGACAAACCCCACACCGCGCAGGAGCTGTGAACGGGCCTTGAACAACAGACCGATGAGTGGTTGATGCCAGTGAGCCTCAAGCCCGGCCTGCTGGTGTGCGATAATTGGCGAAATCTCGTAGCAGCTTTGGGACTAGCCGGTTTGACGCACATCCCTTGCCTGACGCATGTGCTGAATTTGGTGGTGCAGAGATTCCTTCAAAATTACCCCAATATGTCAGAGCTGCTGCAGAAAGTGCGGGCCGTCTGTGCGCGCTTTCGACGTTCTCACCCTGCTGCTTGCCTGTCAGCGCTGCAGCGTAACTTCGACCTACCTTCCCACTCAGCGCCTCATATGCGACGTGTTCACAAGGTGGAACTCCACTTTGCACATGCTGGCCAGACTGTGCGAGCAGCAGCAGGCGATAGTAGACTTTCAGCTGCAGCACGCACGGGTGAGTCGCTCTGTGGAACAGCACTACTTCACCACCAATGACTGGGCCTCCTTGCGAGACCTGTGTACCTTGTTGCTCTGTTTCGAGTACTCCACCAACATGGCCAGTGACTATCCCACTTCTTAGCCTCCTCTAAAAAAATATTTGGGCGATGATGGAAGAGGATGTGGCACAGGAGGAGGAGGAGGAGGAGAAAGTGGGATCATTTCCTGCACCCACAAACGCCAGTTACACAATTGTCCAGCCAGGGCACAGTTCTGGAGGATGATGAGGTGGAGGATGAGGAGATGGAGGAGAAGGAACCGTGTTCACAGCAGGGTGACAAGCAAACCAGCTCATGGCCATCACTGGTGCGTGACTGGGAGGATACAGAGGACTGGCACACATGAGCGGTAACATGCTGCAGTGTCTCAGCAACGACCACCGAGTTGCCCACATTCTAACTTGTGCTGATTACTGGGTGGCCACTCTGCTGGATCCCCGTTACAAGGACAACGTACCGTCCTTAATTCCGTCACTGGAGCGTGATCGTAAGATGCGCGAGTACAAGCGCACGCTGGTAGACACGCTGCTGGTGGCATTCCCACCTGACAGTGGGGGCACAGTGGAAGCACAAGGCAACGGCAGAGGAGGAGGAAGAGGTCGCCAACGCAGCTGGGGCACCATCAGCACCTCAGAAGGCAGGGTTAGCATGTGGAAAAGCTTCGTCAGCACGCCACAATAACCAGCACCACAAGCTGATATGGAACGTCTTAGCAGGAGGCAGCATTTCAGCAACATGGTGGAGCAGTATGTATGCACACGCCTACACGTACTGAATGATGGGTCTGCACCCTTCAATTTCTGGGTCTCCAAATTGGGCACATGGCCTGAGCTTGCCCTTTGCGTCTTGGAGGTGCTGGCCTTGCCTGCAGCCAGTGTATTATCTGAACGTGTGTTTAGCATGGCAGTGGGCGTTATCATAGACAAGCGCAGCTGCTTGTCCACAGCCAATGTGGACAAGCTCACGTTCATTAAAATGAACCAGGCTTGGATCCCACAGGACTTGTCCGTACCTTGTGCAGAATAGACATGTATACCGGCCTTACCTAGCTATTGTTATACTCCAGCGCAATTGCTCATTGTTGCATTTTTTATATTTCCCACTCTTTTGGGGTGTACCCTAATTTAAAAAATTTCAACCAAAAAACAGTGTTGGCTACCTCCTCCACCGCCGCTTCCACCTACACAGCTACGGCCTCAACCTCCATATGGACCTCCACCTCATAGATCAAGATTATTTTTTAAAATTTTTACTTATTTTATTTTGTCATTTCACTAATTTGTCTGATACATTGTTAGGTTACATATCCGAAATTTTTGGCTGTGATATACCCCTGCTCTACCTAGTAGACAGGTTAATAAATTTCACTAATTTGTCTGTTACATAGTTGGGTTAAATTCACCAATTTTTGGCTGTGATATACCCCTGCTCTACCATTCTTGGGTGACATCTTACCATTTTTGCCGTGAATAAACCCCTGTTCTGCATAGGTGACAGGAATCTAAATTTCAAAAAATCGTCTGTTACATTGTCATGTGACACTTTACCAATTTTTCCGTATACAAACCCCTGCTCTGCATAGGTGACTGGGACCTTTTTTTTTGTAAAATCGTCTGTTCAATTGGTGGGTGACATGAACACAGTTTTTGCCGAGAATAAACCCCTACTCTACATAGTTGACAGGGCCTGAAATTTTTAAAAATCGTCTGTTCTATTGGTGGGTGACATTAACCCATTTTTGCCAATGAAAAACCCCTGCTTTGCATAGGTGACAGGGACTTAAATTTGTAAAATTCGTCTTTACTTGGCACCTTCATTCGATCCTTCCGCTTTAATAACTTGTCCCACATTTCAGCTTCATCACATGGCAGCCATTGACCTCCCTTGGATGTGGTGTCCCTTTCTCACTCTCCCTCTCCAGCGTGGAACCCTGATTCGCTGCTAACCGTGATCAAAATGGTAGGCGCAGAAAAGAACATCGAAAGTTGATAGAGCAGATATCCAATTGGATTGTGGACATCACAGAGACATGAGATATGGTGGAGCAGTATGTGTGCACACGCCTACATGTACTGACTGATGGATCTGCCCCCTTCAACTTCTGGGTCTATAAATTGGGCACATGGCCTGAGCTTGCCATTCACGTCTTGGAGGTGCTGGCCTCCCCTGCAGCCAGTGTATTGTCTTAACGTTTGTTAAGCACGGCTGGAGGGGGCTATCACAGGTTATATTTCCCAATGTTTTGGGGTGTACCCTAATTTAAACAAAAAAATAAATAAAAAATTTAAAACCAAAAACCAGTGTTGGCTGCCTCCTCCTCCACCGCCTCCATCTACACCGCCACATCCACCGCCTCCTCAACCTCCTACTCCATATGGACCTCGTCCTCCTAGATCGAGATTATATATTTTTTTTATGTATTTTATGTTATTTTAAGTCATTTCCCTATCCACATTTGTTTTCAGAGCACTTACCATGCTCTTAACCATATTTTGATGCCATTTGCAGCGCTCTAGCCCTTTCCATTACTTTTTTAGAGCCATTTTAGTGCTTCAAAGTTCGGGTCCCCATTGACTTCAATGGGGTTCGGGGTCAAGTTTGGGTCCCGAACTCTAACTTTTTTGTGAAGTTCGGCCGAATGCGTCGAACCCGAACATCCAGGTGTCCGCTGAACTCTACTGATAATCTAAACCTGATACTACTGGAAATCTTCACTGTTCTGGAATCTTACACTTGTACTAGCCTGTCTAATTTCTGTTTAAGTGACACAGCAGAACCACATCCGCGTTGTAACATCTTGTTGAATGATCTCCATGTAATGTTCACTGCTTATGAACCTATGAGACCTTACTGGTGGCACCTATGGGGTCTAAATACAGCTGGATAGTAGACATGGGAAGAGTAAAGCTTTGGTGTTATGTTCTATCAATGACTGTAGTTCTTGGGATTTGTTCAGGACCACTTGTACCTCTTACTTTTCTTGGGTTCCTCTTAGAAGGCCTCTTAGGGGCCATAATGGGTGCTGATTGATGATAAACTAATTTGTTGTGTACTTATTTAAAAAACTATTAAAATAGTCAATGGAAACTCCCTGAGGAATAAATTTACTTTCTGCCAACCAATGAGCATTTGTATGTTCATATAAAAGATCTGATGAGGGACAAAACCAGCATTTGCTCATTTGTTGGCTGATTGCTGCCCTGCTTACACTAGGTAATGATTGTGAACAACAGTCTGTATCATTGGTCCATGTTACTTGTCCCTTGAAATGGGAAATTCAAGCAGATACCCTTTCACAGCTTTTCTAAAGTCTACATGGCAATCATCATACTTGTCCTATCACAAAATTGCAGAATAGGAGACATACAATCAGCCATGGTAATTGTCCAGTGATGAGTTGCAGCATTTTCATATGAAGCCTTTGATGGAAGAAACAGATCTGTAGCCAGAGGAGTTTGTCTGAATTGGAGATTTGCCCACAACTTTATTCAGTGAGATGTTCTTGGTTTCTTTTGGCACCGTGGTTCATAAGTATCCAATCAGTTCAGTAGAAGTTTTTAGTGGACTCATCTGATTATTTGGTGTTAAGCAGCTTGCAGGCCTTTCTACAGCACTGCTGACTCTGAAAGCCTAGAACTACAAATAAGTTTAGAATAATTTGGATGTCTAATCCCGGTGGTCCAAAGACAGCCTAATTACAGTTGCTGTCAGAGATAAAGGATATTATTTCTGGAAACACAGCAGGCTTTTTATTAAACAATTGCACCAGCTGGAGACAAATTATTGCCTTGATTTCCAACGACCATTTGTAAGTCTAATACTTTCATCTCAAAGGGACACAAATGTTTGTTAAAATGGAAGTGCTTGTATTATTGTAGTGCAGTGGTCACTCAGACCAATGTAATTACGAGTGCAGTGGTTAGCGGCTGCTGGTGTTACTATAGGGCTGTTATTATATGACAGTTAAAGCTTAAGCCCTACTGTTATTTCCCCCCCTATGTCTGACTTCTGTGAATGTCACTGAAGGTAGAGTCATAGTAAATGCAGCAGATGTCTTAGACAAAGCCCTGACAAGTGCGGGCATAATAGCACCCTCCACGCTCCTAACGGTTTTCAATATTCTTGTCATTTTGGAAGTAATTGTCAGACATTAAGTGTTATTTCTTGTTTTAAGAAATGACAGATTAAGTAGAAACAGTAATAAGAAGTAAAAAGAAAAATGTTTTAGTAACATCGGATAGAAATAACAATAGTTGAAATCGAAGCTCATACTATATATATATAGTAACACTTCTATTCACTTGCACAGTAGGGGCCAAGTCATAAACTGGGTGTATATTTTTACATTTCATTGTATGGGTTTTGCTCACCTTTCGGAACTTGCATGAACATTTTAATCATTAGAAAACGGGAAAGAAAAACATTTTCCTACTTTTGCAGCGTCTAATAATATTTGCTGAAATAAAGCAATATGTTAAAGATGATTTGCCTATGGTCTCGTTTCCCGTTATTTATATAATGCTAACTCGACATAAGCAAAAACCAATTTCATTTGTCAGTCCTATGGTTTGACAACATCCCATCTTGATTTTGCATATGCTGTGAAGATACGAGATGTGCAGCACCTGAAACTACGGATACTGGAAGCCTGTGCTAGAATTTCTCCTGCGGTGTTGCTATCATTGTGTGAAGAGTGGGAGAAGAGGGTTGCATTGACAATCCAACACAATGGGCAGCACATTAAACACATTTTACAAGTTGTCAGAAACTTGTAAATAACTTATGAAAGAATAAAGTTACGTTAAAACCAAGCACACCATTGTGAAATTCCCAATAAGTTTGATGTGTCACATGACCCTCTTCCTATTGAAAAAACAAAAGTTGGATTCAAAATGGCCGCCTTCAAAATGGCCGCCATGGTCACCACCCATCGTGAAAAGTTTTCCCCCTCACATATACTAATGTGCCACAAACAGGAAGTTAATATTTCACCAACCATTCCCATTTTATTAAGGTGTATCCATATAAATGGCCCACCCTGTACATTAAAATTGAAAATTCTCAAATACTAAAATAAGTTTATATTACTTTTTTTTTTTTATTGTGAAACCCATGAATCATAATTTAAAGAAGAACTGTAGAGAAAATTTAAAATGTTATACCTAGGATCTAGGAATTGTAATAAACAGCATACTAAGCTGCAAAAACCAGTGTCAGGCAGCTGCTGCCAAGGCCAATAAGATAATGGGTTGCATCAGAAGGGGCATAGATGCCCTTGATAAGAACATAGTCCTACCACTTTACAAATCGCTAGTCAGACCACACATGGAGTACTGTGTACAGTTCTGGGCTCCTGTAAACAAGGCAGACATAGCAGAGCTGGAGAAGGTCCAGGAGAGGGCAACTAAAGTGATAACTGGAATGGGGCAACTACAGTACCCTGAAAGATTATCAAAATTAGGGTTATTCACTTTAGAAAAAAGATGACTGAGGGGAGATCTAATTAATATTTATAAATATATCAAGGGTAAGAACAGGGATCTCTCCCATCATCTATTTATCCCCAGGACTGTGACTGGAGGAAAGAAGGTTTGTACACAAACATAGAAAAGGATTCTTTGAGGTAAGAGCAGTGAGACTATGGAACTCTCTGCCTGAGAAGGTGGTGATGGCGAGTACAATAAAGGAATTCAAGAGGGGACTGGATGTATTTCTGGAGTGTAATAATATTACAGACTATAGCTACTAGAGGGGGGTCGTTGATCCAGGGAGTTATTCTGATTGCCTGATTGGAGTCAGGAAGGAATTTTTTATTCCCCAAAAAGTGGGGGAAATTGGCTTCTACCTCACAGGTTGTTTTTTTTCCTTCCTCTGGATCAACTTGCAGGTTAACAGGCCGAACTGGATGGACAAATGTCTTTTTTCGGCCTTATGTACTATGTTAGTGCAGGACCCGATAGGATAGTGCGTGACAAAAAGTTTACAGTGGTGCAAAAAGTATTTGCCCTTCACCAGCTTTTAAACAATCAGGACTTTGACTCAGCTACTTCAAAACCTTTTAGAGGTGGACTTACTTGTGAACTTCAGATCACTGTCCTTGTGTATAACCTAACTGCCCTTGAGCTGCACAAACTGATGGTCGGACATTCTTCTTCAAGATTTTCTGAAGGAGAGCAGACTTCATGATTCCATCAATTATGGTCAATCATCCAGGTCTTGTTTTCTAGGCAGCGGTGACCTGTGCAGAGGCGATTGTACAAGGAAAGAATAGATAAGGTTTATCAATCACCTATTCTGAACGGGGAATCCTGTCTTCTCTGTCATTCTAATCCTGCCTGGAACGATACCACTTCTGTGTATAGAAAAGCAGGTAACTGCAGTAAAGTGATCTTTATAAACCAAGAAATGACGGCTATTCTTAGTGGCCAGTGAAAAAACTGCAGGATTTTATGGTTTTTGTTTAAATATACGGTAGATATTGGCATGGAAATGAAAGATAACATCAAAAATTATTTAAAAATGTAAACATTATAAACATAAAAACGTGATTTAAACCATAGGTCATTTTCTGAGGACACAGTCCTTTTTAACTGAGGCAAGTGTGACCTGCAGTTCTTTAGATGTTTTTCTTTTGTGACCTCTTGGATGAGTCGTTGATGCGCTCTGGTTGAAATGAGATAAGTATATACTTAATTTAAGAAAAGGGTAGCACATTGTATTTCCCTCCTAGGATATCTAATCCTGTCTTGGATAACAATGCTCACATTAACAACAGAAAAATAAATGCACTCCATCCTTACAGTAAAAATTGTGGCCCTTTAATTCACAAACAAAATATTCACCAAATAAATGCAACATTTTACTTCATGTCTGGTTCCTTCTCAATCAGACATGATACGAAACTTTGCATTTATTTGGTGAATAAAGGACTACAATTTAAACTGTAAGGATGGAGAGTTCCACATTTTTGGGGTATTAATATTTCATTGTCTTGACATGTGTGCATCCTGATATTGAAATATGAATTGTCCAGAACGCTAATTTTTATTCCTATGTACAAAAAAAAAATCCAATATTCTACTGATCCTGGGTTTTACTACCTTATTCGGTTGCATGCAAAAGCTCCAGACTACCAGGGGCCATGCAATTATGTATTTTCAGTCCATCTATAAATGCATGGAATGAAACAATTTAAAAACTCATGCTGTTAAATTGTATGCACTTTATGTTTTGTAGTGTTTATTACTGGAAAATATCATTTTTCTTCCATTGAGTTGGTTCAGAACACAGGCTCTGTTGTGTATGTTTTTCCATTACTTCATGTTAAATGGCCTTGTCTCCTTACCAAATCATTATGCAGGTCAATAAGAAGTTGAGCACGACATTTATTGAACTACATAGGTGTTATTATTCTAAGTAACTTGTGGCACCTCCTTCCAAATATCCCCAGTGGCATGTAATAGGAAAATAAAAGTCTGTTGACTCTTTGTTGTAGACTCTACACAAGTCTACCTGCACATTTGTTTAAAGTGAATGTATTGTCAGAAAATGACTTTATTTAAGTCAAGGTTTATTGTAAATACCCTCCTAAACATTGAAATTGCAAAGCCAATAAATGAAAAGTAGTGGAATTATAGAAATCACAGGATCAATAAACACACGCTGCCTGTCCAAAAAAAAAAGTCGCCACCAAAAGAAAAGGTCACACACTATAATATTCAGTTGGACTGCCTTTAGCTTTGATTGCGGTACCCATTCGCTGTGGCATTGTTTCGATAAGCTTCTGCAATGTCACAAGATTTATTTCCATCCAGTGTTGCATTCATTTTTCACCAAGATCTTGCATTGATGCTGGTAGATTCTGACTGCTGCTCTCCAGCACATCCACACAAAGCCTTCTCCAGCACATCCTAAAGATTGTCAATGAGGTTAAGGCCTGGACTATGTGGTGGCCAATACATGTGTGAAAATGATGTCTCATGCTCCCTGAACCACTCTTTCACAATTTGAGCCGGATGAACCCTGGCATTGTCAGTCAGCTGACCTCATTCTTGGAGCACATACTGTTGCTGAACCTAGACCTGACCAACTGCAGCAACCCCAGATCATGGCACTGCCCCCACTGGCTTGTACAGTAGGCATGATGGGTGCACTTAATCTGCCTCTCTTCTTACCCTGATGCGCCCGTCACTCTGGAAGAGGGTAAATCTGGACTCATCAGACCACATGACCTTCTTCCACTGCTCCAGGGTCCAATCTTTATGCTCCCTAGCAAATTGAAGCCTTTTTATCTGGTTTACCTCACTGATTGGTGTTTTTTTACGACTACACAGCTGTTCAGTCCGAATACCTTGAGTTCCCTTCGCATTGTGCGTGTGGAAATGCTCTTACTTTCTCTATTAAACATAGCCCTGAGTTCTACTGTTGTTTTTCTTTGATTTGATTTCACCAAACGTTTAAATGATCGCTGATCACGATCATCCAGGATTTTTCCCGCCACATTTCTTCCTCGAATACGATGGGTACCCACTATCCTTCCAGTTTTTAATAATGCGTTCTTAACCCAATTTTACGTAATAGTTTCTGCAATCTCCTTAGATGTTTTCTTTGCTTGATGCATGCCAATGATTTGACCCTTCTCAAACAGACTAACATCTTTTCCACGACCACGAGATGTGTCTTTCGACATGGTTGTTTAAGAAATAAGAAGCAACTCATTGCACCAGTTGGGGTTCAATAACTTGTTGCCAGCTGAAAGATAATCGCCCATGCAGTAATTATCCAATAGGAGGCTCATAACTATTTGCTTAGTTAAATCCAGGTGGCGACTTTTTTTTTTTGGACAGGCAGTGTAATTAAAAATATGCAAACGATAAAAATTTGGAACAAAATATTTAAAACATCTTGATTTATTTAGTATTGTGTATGAGGACCAAATGCAGAAATACATGCACCATGGCATGTTATCAATAAGGTTATTAATTGTTGTCTGAGGAATGTTCCACCACTCTGAATGTACTTGGGCACATAAATCCTCAAGATCTGCTGCTGGCTCCCTTTGAAATTTCTGGCCAAAGACAAACCAGATATGCTTGATGGAAAACAATTCAAAGGATGCTGAGGGCCACGGTAGCACATTTAGGCCATTAGGCTACTCATAGTAGCACGAGCAACATGTGGTCTGGCGTTAGCCTGTTGAAAAATAGCTTTTGGGACACTTTAGCGAAATGGTCATACCAAGATCAATGTTTCCACGACCAGTTCAATTTATTGCCAAGCTGTTGTCTAAGGAATGTTCTTGGAATAATCCCATAATAGTCCATATTTCACACTGGGCACTTCAGCAAATGCAATGGGATAGGTTTAGTGATCCTGTATAAAATTTAGACTAGACAGTCTAAAGCTGCTCCATATTTTTCAAAGTGCCTCATGATGGTTGCTAAATTTAATGCATCTTTACACATGTTTGTGTATAGTATTGGTTGGCTCACTTTTGCCACAGTTTTGTTTTTCACAAATTAAGGCAAATTTATTCTAGCGCATATCACTTAATAAATCTCCCTCAATAAGCTGATATTTCCTACTCTTTGTAGATCACTTTTTAGATTTACTGTATATATAGGCACAGGATGGGGAGACTGCCGTAACAGCTGTATTGTACTGCTGGACACTAGATAGGGTACGGTAGCAGAAATATTTATCATATACACAGACAACTGAAATCTGAATAGTCTGTGATTTTTTTCTTTTAATTGACTCTATTAATTTTATCTACCATAAAACACACACTGTGCTATACTGATTATGCAGAAGATACTGCAAGGAAGTGCTTGTGTCAAATATATGGCTGCCCCAGGGCAGATTTGATAAATTTTAAATAATAGCTACACCAAAAAAAGAGGCCATAGTACTAATACATAATCTAATTATTAGAACTAGAATTAAATACATAACACATTCACTTTATATCGTCTCTCTCACTTATAAGAAAACTTGGAGGAACTAAGTCAAACAATAGACAGAGTGAAAAACAGTGTAGGATGTGAAGATAACCACCTGATCCAGAACAGTATTATAAAGTATTATGTGGAGGGACAGCAGCCGTCTGGAGACCAGATATGTAATTTGTGACTTTTTTCATGGTGGAGTCAGATTTTATCTAAGATCGCTGTAAACTTATGGTCTATAACATAAGGAACTATGGTTGTGTACCACAAGTGCCATATGCTAAAATACGTATGTTGCATCAGTTCATGTACATCTATCTACCACATGGAAGATTGATGGCGGAGAAACCCCACATGGTCCATCTAGTCTGCCCTTATATATATTTTTTTATTTTATGTGTGTATCCCAGGCATGTTTAAATTCACTTACTGTAGATTTCCCAACCACATCTGATGGGAGTTTGTCCCATGCCTCAACTACTCTTTCGGTGTAAAATTATTTCCTGACATTGGTTCTGAATGAATCCTTCCCCCAATTAATTTTAGATTGTGTCCCCTTGTTCTTGTGTTAGGTTAAAAACACTTCCCCTCTGACTGTTATTTATGCCTTTAACATGTCGTGGTCCCCATTATGCCAGTCCCATGAGATGACCGTGGACCCATTACCACATTAGAGTTTTAGCAGTTTCCAGGTATTTCCTTATTGTGAAAACCATACAACTCTGCATTAACTAACTGATTTCCTTAAAGCTATAAGTAAGAAATGATTATGTGTTCATGCAACTCATTTACACTTACTTCAGTTTCCATGATTACCATTGTAGACAGAACATAGTGATATCATCCAGGTACCTCAGAGTTTATTACCATGGTGATGGTGATTTACAAATTCTGTTCTATCCATTGAGCAACTTCAATATCCTTCACTGTTGCTATCACTACCTTTTGCAAATTTGTTTACTTCTACAAAATATTAAAAAAATCTAAAGATTTCAGATAGAAACATATTTATACCATGAAGAAAAAAAAAAATAAGAAAAAAAACATATATATGTATATATATATATATATATATATATATAGAGAGAGAGAGAGAGAGAGAGAGAGATAGTCTATCATCTGTCTGTCTGTCTGTCTATCTATCCATCTATGTATTTGGTAGTGTCCTGCATTACATATTGACATATGTATTAAATTGATCTCTCAAATCTATACTTTTTCACAAGGAGTCTTAGCTTCAGGAGACAGTCTGACGCGGAACATAATTACAGTCAGTGATATCCGTCCCTTAAATTTATATGTAAGGGTCAAATTGGCATGGGAAATTCAATTATAGCAATATACAGGCCTCAATCATTAAGAAGTCAAGCAGAAGCTAAAGCTTATGCGTAATAAGAAGTCCTAACTTGGCCTCTTTAAAGAGGCTAATTTAAGGCAATGCAAATTTAATGAAGGCTGATTAGAAAATTGAAAGTGCATCTCAAAGCGGAAAATTAGGCTAATCAATAGCTTAATGTCATGGTCTAAATCAGTGGTACAATAGTTGTCAATGGGATAGGCTAACTTAGTTTATGATGTGGTATAAATGTATATGTAGACTTGATGTGCTGCAATAATTTTGCTCATCATAAAAAATATTCAAATTTCTATAGATTTTTACCTGGTTCATCTGTTCAGTTAAATTTATACTACGGAAATCCATATTTTTAACGGGAACACCATGTCATACGGTACTGCTGGTATCAGGCAGAACAAGATGTGAATACTTTTGTAATTGCACGTGAGTAAAAATTTAGTATAGCTACTGAGTTACTCAATAAAATGTATCTGTATAGTGCCACCTGCTGTTTGTTTTTCTTCATATTTCTCTGTCCACCTATGTGAGGTGGATGCACATGCTCAGTTCCATCCTTCAACTGCCCCTTGAGCTGTGATAGGAAAAGAACTGCAGCACAAAGGACATGCCACCCTGAGCTGCTGATAAAATCTAGCAGAGCAACTGAAACAATGAATGGGGAGATCTGGTTCTAGATTTGTTCTAAAGATATTATCATGTTGTTGTTTTGGCTTCGGGCCAGCGGGCATGCTCCTCCTCTGGCAGTGCTGCCAGAGTCCAGTTGTCAGGGCAGTTAGGCTGGGCGATCCCTGTGCAGGAACGCCAGCCAATTAGAGGTTTTGCTCATACGTCTGATGTGCTGATGACACCGGTCTATTTAAACAGGCAATCTGCTGGCCACAGGTTGCCTGTGATTGGTATCGACTTCTATATTCCCTCACTAGCCCTCTACAGCTTGCTCTCTGCTGGATTCTTGACCTCTGATCCTGACTTTGACTATAGCCTGGCAATTTGGACCCTGAGGTTTCTTCCTGGTTATAACCCTGGCTTGGTATCATGTCTGATTTGCCTTTTTCTATTTTTCCCTGTCTGCTCTATTGGTGTTGACTTTGGCACAGTTCTGACTCTGATTTATAGTTCTTGATTCTGCTTAGTTTTGTCTCTCTTGGTTTGACCTGGATTCCCTGTTTCTGCCGTTTTCCTAGTTGTGTGGCTGCCAAAATAACTAGTTTAATATTTTCCACCTGGTCTTCCCTCCCATATAGACCCCTGCACTTATTTAGGAAGGGACGGTCTACCAGTTATGGGCTACTGCTTAGGGCGATCGTGGAAGCAGGAACGGACAGTGGGATGGGCGAGTTCAGGGTCCTCTCTGACACATGTACTATGTGATGTCTGATTTTAATTTTTTACCTTAATCATGGCATTTCCCTTCAATATGGATTTTTCTACTTGATAAAACTATTATGTTCTCTATAACCTCCCACCCATACACATGATGCATGCTTGGTTTGGGCAAGCGTGTATGCATTCTGAATGAGGAGAGTAAGCTGCTAGGCACCTCTGGTAGTGACTCATCTCCCTTGAAAACATAGGTTTGGGCATGTTGAAATTGAATATGTCCCAGCCATTTTCATCATCATCTGCCTATTGAACATCAGCCTAACATCCAATACACATTAGATGCTCAACTGGTTCCACCAGAACTGTCAGGTTTAGCCAAAATTAGTTTAATTAGTATGGCCACCTTAAAGGAGATCTCCAAGAATGATTTAAAATTGCTGAAAGCAATCTTTTCTAGAATGTGGGCAAGACTGGTTGCACACTACACTCTGGCACTTGCATATGCTGCACATGGGTGAGTCAGGCTGCTCAGCCATGATTGGCAAGATCACATCATTACCCTCTATCCACCCACCAAGCAGCTCTGCAAGTAGAGACAACAAGTCCTGCTAACATTCTAGGACAGGTTGCCTGCAGTCATTTCAAACCATTCCCAGAGAACCACTTTAAGAGCCAGGTTGGCTCCTGAGCACAACAGTTACAATAAGTCCACTGTATGGTCTACTCAAGAGCATGTTTACTTAGACTGCAAAGCCATCTCTCTAAGCAAAAAGGTCTCTTGTATCTAAATATGACTGGTGCTGACACTGGCCCCATGTTGGTGGGGTGGGAAAGGTACGTTGAAACAACAGTACTGTTACTAAATGAGTTTCCTCAGGTAGATAAATTAAAAATGAGTAAAAAAAGGTTGAAAATTACAAAGAAGCATTACCTTCAGGGATCCCCTGCCACTGCCATGTCAAAGTTTATCCGGTCCTTGCTACTCTTAATACTTAAGTCCCTTAAAACCCCTTTTAAGAACATTTTTTTTTTCGATCTAGGATACTGAAGCACCTAATTCATAGTTGTTACTAACCTGTGGGAGGAAGATCTTTTAGAAATTACTCACTTCACTTCACTGATGCAGCTGTCCACACTGCGCTCGCACAAGTTGTAGGCTCTTCCACCTGGGTCCCAACTGGATGTGGTCACCAAGTACCATCTAAAAGATCTTCCACGGGTTGGTAACAACTGTACATTAGGTGAAATAGCTGGAGAACCTCTTTAAATAAGGACTATGTCGACCTGTTGTGTGCGCATGTTCCTATACTTCTCATTTTTAGCCATTGACCGTGTCGTTCAGAGCACAGCCATTTCACTGTGTACTTCATTTAAGTACTGCTATGACTGCCTTATTTAAATTAAGTCAAGCATAAAAGTGCAATTGTTTTTGATAGCTGCAGTGTGATTGTAACATGATTTATGTAGAATATAGAAGCTAAACCTTTTACTGCAGAGACAAATATTCTCACTTCACTAATCAGCCATGCCATGAACACAAAGCTCTTTAATTGGATGCAGAATATATAATTAGTTATTACATCATTCTGTTAATAAGAGCTTTGAGCTCTTGAAACCTGAGGCACGTTATCACTTAGAAGATATCACATTTCTTCACTACTATAATGGCAGCACCCTCTTCAGGGTGGGTCAAGACCACTTTGCGGAAAGGCCAAGAGAGTCAATAAGTCAATGCTAAGTGGGGAAACTTCATGCGCATTTAATAATTTGCAATACAAATATAATTCATATAATGTTTAAATGAATTAATAGAATTAAAGGGGTTGTGCAGTGTCAGGATATTGATGGCCTATTCACAGAATAGGTCATCAAGTTTAGATCAGGTGGGGTTCAACTCCTGATACCTTTGCCAATAACCTGCTTGAAGGGGTTGCATCTCTGATGTGAGCACTGCATCCTCTTCCATGTATAACTGCACACCGTCTCTCTTATAGTGGTGGTGCAGGGTAACTACAATTAGGTTGTGTTGTGGCGCTTGTGCAAGCGCTGTGTCTTCTTCAATGTTTGCCTGCATATGCATTCAAGTGAATGGGATGAGCAGTTGTAGTTACCTTGCACCACCTCTACAAATTAGATGATGTAGTGCTCACACCAGAGATGCAAGCCCTTCAAACAGCTGATCGGTGGAGGTGCTGGGAGTCAGACCCCCGCCAAGCTGATATTGATGACCTATCCTGAGGATAGCGGAAAAAAAACCTGAAGATGACAGCAGCATATCCAAATAAGGGTTCTTTATTCACCGGACATCCATGTACAAAAGAGAGTGCAACGTTTCGGCTACACAGTAGCCTTTATCAAGCATGCTCTAAATTATCTGCTGCTATCCTGAGGATAGGTCATCAATGTCACTACAGCACACAACACCTTTAAGCATTATACAATGCCAACCAGTAGCATTAAAATCAGTGGCGACTCTAGGAACAATATATAGGGGGGCACATAAGATACCACAGTCAAAAATGGGGGGGGGGGGCACTAATAATTTTCACCACTTAATCATACTACAGAAAAAAACCTAAATAAGTATACAGTATATAAATAAGATTACAAAATACGACAATTGTTTCGGCAACTGATATATCGGTGCGGATTTAAATGCAGATGTGGCATCACCCCCAGCGGTTGCGATATGTAGTCCATCGCGGCCCACAATCCTGAACACCGCACTGCCAGGTGCCAATGCCACCCACCATTAAATAAGCTCTCGGTGCCTGGCAGGGACTGACTGGCCGCTTTTGGCCGAGGGGGCAAGTACAGCCAAGAGGTCCATGGTGCAGCAACTTGGCCCCCTTTCCACTCTGTCTTCCTCTGAATCCTCCCCGCCCCCACCTCACCTATCACTTTCTTCATCCATGTAACGGTAGTGTGAATGGTTAGGTGATGTGAGGATCCACCAGGAAGTCCATAAATGTGGTGGCTGGCTAGCAACACACAGGACCCAAACCTAAAGAGCTATTTTTCACGGCGTATGTCATGTTCCCACGTCACGTGACCTCCCAGGAGCCCATAAATTAGAGGTTTTTTCTAGTTGGAGGAAGCTAAAAGACCTTTCATGATGTCACGACCACGTGATCCTGCGTGGGAGGAATAATTTTCCAGGCCGTTCAGCTGGAGGAGGCAAAGGACCTAAGATGACGTCGAGACCATGAGATCCTGTATGGGCGAGGTCAAGCAGATCACATGACATGTGCTGCTGTACTGGTTGGATAGTGACTAGAATAGAGTCGCTGCTGGTAGGTGTGATGTCACCCAAGGAGGTGGAAGACTGGTGGTCTAATGGGCGAGGCCTCTTTCTAACAACTCCAATCTGCCTCCCCATACATGCCGTGTACAGAAATGCAGGTGGAGGTATGTGTGTGTCTCAACTGCTGTAGATCACCACTGGCTACCCGGACTTGTGGGCTGTGGATGGCGAATGGGAATAGCCGGACAGTGTCAAAGCAGTATATCGCCACTGTACTAGTGGTGGCCAGGGGGAGGGGGCAATTGCCCCCCCCCTTCCCCATTGTAGCGACGCCTATGATTAAAATGTTTCTTTCCATTTTAAAAAGTGTTCTGTAGTTAATAAAGCTAGAAGTAAAAAACCGCTGTTGTGCTGGAAAGAGCAGTTTTATGGACGAGCCAACTATGTCTCTGATATTCAAAGCTTGGGAAGATACATTTATAAGAAACGGTCTAAAAATATTATTTGTCAAGCACTTTTAATATTTTTATTAGAAAATAATTTCAGTGAGCAGTGCTTTACTTACCACTGTGTTCATTTCTGGGGACCCTTCAGGGTACGGGGCTCCCATTCTTGTTATTGGCCCAAATAGAAATTACCAGAGTAACCCTTAAAGGTGTTTTCCCATGATTAATGTAAAACTTATCATTAGGTATCGTATAGAGCATGACAATCTTTTTCTAACAAAGCTAGAACCATCCCTGTACCTCACGTGGATCCAGAGATCTCCCCATTAATTTCTCCAGTTGCTCTACTAGATTGATTTCAAGCTAAAAGCTCAAGAGGCATGTCCTATTTTAGTGGGGGAGTCCTTTCTGCTGCATCTGGTGACAGTTAAAACATGGAAATGAGCATATGCATCCGTCTCAGGAGGTGGACAGGAAAATTACAAAAACTGCAAACAGCAGGTGTCCCAGGGGTGTACTTGGGAACTTAACGTGGCCCTGGAAAAAAACTAAAAGTGGCCCCATGTTGTAGGTAGGTTACAATTGATAAAAGGCTGGGAAACACATACACTAGGACAACAGAAGTAGGCAGGGCCAGCAATACCTTAGTGCAGCACAAAATACAGCCCCAGCAGAACCAAATACCACAGTGCAGCACAAAATACAGCCCCAGCAGAACCAAATACCACAGTGCAGCACAAAATACTGCCACCCCCGGTACAGTATGTAACTGTATCACCATACTGAGGACAGCAACACAGTTTAATTCAGAAGGGTGCCTACGGCCGCTGGCCGAATGCACAAGTACCTGATATTTTTAGCATTAATTAATGCTGAGAGGATCAGATAGTTATGTATCTGGCTGGTGGCCGCCCAACTGAAAATTTCCCTGTAGGGTCTATGGCCAGTCCGTCCCTGAGGTGGCCCTATGCAGATACATTTAAAAATTCAAATCCAGGTTCTAGTTTGAAAACTGTATATTATGTTTCATGGGACAACCTCTTTAAAGAAGCTCTGATGTTAAAAGTGTCTTCTAAGGATGTCTTGCTTTTAGAATGTGTTGTTTTATCAGGTTATAGAAGCATAGAAACATAGAATGTGTCGGCAGATAAGAACCATTTGGCCCATCTAGTCTGCCCAATATACTAAATACTATAAATAGCTCCTGGCCCTATCTTATATGAAGGATGGCCTTATGCCTATCCCATGCATGCTTAAACTCCTCCACTGTATTTGCAGCTACCACTTCTGCAGGAAGGCTATTCCATGCATCCACTACTCTCTCAGTAAAGTAATACTTCCTGATATTACTTTTAAACCTTTGCCCATCTAATTTAAAACTATGTCCTCTTGTAGCAGTTTTTCTTCTTTTAAATATTCTCTCCACTTTTACCTTGTTGATTCCCTTTATGTATTTAAAAGTTTCTATCATATCCCCTCTTTCTCGTCTTTCTTCCAAGCTATACATGTTAAGGTCCTTTAATCTTTCCTGGTAAGTTTTATCCTGCAATCCATGTACCAGTTTAGTAGCTCTTCTCTGAACTCTCTCCAAAGTATCAATATCCTTCTGGAGATATGGTCTCCTGTACTGAGCACAATACTCCAAATGAGGTCTCACTAGTGCTCTGTAGAGCGGCATGTTCTAATAAAAGGTTATAATAAACTTTCTTGAATTTATTTTTTCTCCTGGTTGATATTAAAAAGAAGTCTTCAGTCTTGTCAGGAAAGTAACAAACCCATGGTTTGTATCATGGGTTTGCTGAGCCCACGGGTTGATCATAGTTGAATCAAAATTGGAATAAGTTATGTGCTATACCAGTGCAGGAGGCTCATTGCTGTAGACCAGATACTGGCTTTGGTGTAATGCTTCATGTATACTCAGGAGGCACTACAGGGAAAATGAACACTTGCAGCTGGTTTCCCCCATAGACTGAAGTTAATCGTTTGGGGGTCCTATCACCAGGACACCTTGTGAACCGGTATGCATCTGGAAACTTTCTATCAAAGAGGATTGTCCAAATTGGATAACTCCTTTAATAACTCTAGAAAATGATCCTAATGTTTAGTCATTTTGAAAATGACAAATCACAAACAGGAAGCATATAGACATTGTATAGAATTGCAATTATTGAAACTAAATGGGATTGTAATCTGTGCATTTCTATTTGATTGTTGTATTCAGAACTGAGGCAGATAGTGGTAAAATAATACTTACCGTACAATAGTAATCAAATTGAGAAGAAATGATTGATAATGACATATTAGTCAATGCCACCAGCCTTAATAATAATTGAATGTAGAGAATGATGTGAATATTTCTATATTAAGAATGCATCCCCGGTGTAACAGTACCAGCTGGTTGTATTATGCCCATCACATTGAAAATCACAGCTGTCAAATATGATGTTTTTTTTTTACCAAATATTACTAATTTCACCCACCTAGACCATGCAGTCTAGTCTACAGTACCTCTTTAATAATTAGGTATTTTTTACTTGTACTTTATGGTCAGCTTTTTCTACCTGGGCCCCACCAGTAGTTTGAGTCAGTACCTAAAAATATGCATCAATTTATCTTCCATTTGTCTCCTGAACCCAGTATAATAATAAAATAAGCAGAAATGAGCTTGTTATGTCCACCTACAGCAAGGAAAAGTTCTATATGGAAGGAACAATCCGCATACGATCAAATATGATCAATGGAAAATTAGCATCTGACCCCCCACATGCAGTTTCAGAAGCATTGCCTTAGATTGCAAGCTCAATGGGTAGCATTCTCTTACTGTAGAGTTTGACTCAGTTCTCTAGTAATAATTTATAATGTAGAAAGCAGGGTAGAGATAAGTGAATCGATTTTGAACACATCAGATTCATCAATTTGATCTGTGGGGGTCTGGCCCCTGGCACCCTGATGGTCATTTGTTTGAGGAGGAGGCGACGCTGCTTCCTCTTCATCACACTAGCGTAATGACAAGTACTCACTAGTGTTGGTCCAGCACCAAAGTGCTCTTGTGCTCGAGTAGAACACTTCCCGATGCTCGGGTGCTCTACAGAGCACACGAGCACAATGGAAGTCAATGGGAGAACCCGAGCATTAAACCAGGCACTCCCTGCTCTGAAGAGGGGAGGGTGTCGGGACTCTAGTTTGGCTTTGGAGTCCCTGCTCTGACTCCATATATAGCTATGTCCATATATGGAGTCAGTGCTTGGGGACACCCCAGTGTATTTAAATATAATTTAGCCTCTATTTCTGAAATGTTTCTGGCGGGATTCGAACTCACAACCTTCTACATTACAGCCAAGAATCTTAACCACTACACTATAAAAAAAATACTAGTAAGTATTCCTATACAGCAGAAGTCTCATATTTTATTAATTTTTTTAGTAGCTGGCCATGCAGCTCTATAGTATAGTTAACATTCTTGGCTATAATGTAGACAGTTGTGAGTTTGAATCCTGCCAGAAACTTTTCAGAAATAAAAGCTAAATTAGATTTAAATACACTAACTCGAGCATCGCGCTCAAGCACATGCGATATTCGGCCAAACACTGCTCGCCCAACACTAGTACTCCATTTTAGTCAACAGAGCGTGCACTTGTAATTACACTAATTTCCGAGATGATGGGCAGTGTAATGAAGGGAATTACAGACTAGTGGAAGGCAAGGAAGATCCCACTTTCCATTAATATGGTATATTACAACATCTACATATGCTACATACTGTATTTATCCAGAAATATTATTCTGATTACCATAAAACTGTGATGTATTTCCATTTTTTCTCTGCTCTCACCACATTTGGATTTTTTTTCCAGCTTCCCACTACATTGTATGCAATACTAAATGGTGCCATTACATTACAACTTATGCGGCTATGTAAAAGGAAAAATAAAAAGTTATGGAAATGCAGGGAGATAAAAATTAAAACACAAAAACAGAAAATGGCCCAACAATGAAGTGGTTAACTCATTTCCAGAGAATACGTTTAGATATCTTTTCATATGTTATTAAAAGGGTTTTCCCACTTTAAACATTTATCTCTAGAATGCCCCTCCTGAACCAAGCTTCTAGATGTGGCGGCCAGGGATGATCAAAATGGGCTGTGCTACACTGTTTTCGTCACTCCTATTTATTTATATGGAAGCTAAATAATGTAGTGCAGCCAGCTCAGATGCTTTCAAAGTCTAGCATGCTTCAAGCATACATCTAGACGTATGATCTAATGATATGTCATGGACACATGGTAGTAAATCCCACTGTTGAAATTGATGATCTAAGAGCACTACTGATTTCCAGGATTTCTGTTACTACAGATCTAAAGCATTAAAACCAGTGACACTTTGCTTACAATGATGAGTCACATTTCCAGTAACAGAGATCTGAGAAGCGCTAAAGGCAGTCTGGTGGTCTGAGATGATAGACTTCACACATTGCTCAGCAGAAGACATCAGTCAAATCCTTAAAAGAGAGGCAGGTATAAAGGATCACATGTTGCAATATAGAAATTGTTGCTACTGGTGAGGACACCAACACTCCTTAATTCCAGATGGCCGCCATCATTTTGAAATCTAAAGAGAATAAAGGTCCTTTTACAAGGGCTGATGCCTGGCCATCAGGAACACAGATCGACACTTTAACAAGTCGTTCTCATTTGCTTAAAGGGATTCACCCGGGGAAAAGTTTCAATTTGATTTGCTAGCCCTCTATTTAAATACCCTGGCTAGGGCAGCGTAGCTTCATAGCACCCCTCCTGGCACTCCAAAACATCATGTTCAATTCCCGACGATTGGCTGCTCCTGGGGCCATGTAAACCTGTCTTAGGGTACTTTCACACTTGCGTTGTGAAGATCCGCCAGACAGTTCCGTCTCCGGAACTGCCTGCTGGATCCGGAAATCTGTGTGCAGACGGATAGCATTTGTAGACGGATCCGGATCCATTTAACAAATGCATTGAAACACTGGATCCGTCTCTCTCCGGTGTCATCTGGAAAAACAGTTCTGGTATTATTATTTTTTGCATCTTTAAAGGTTTGCGCATGCGCAGACCGAAAAATCGCATCCATTTTGCCGGAACACTTGGTGCTGGATGACACCGGAGAGATGGATCCGGAAATGCTTGCCAGATCCGGAAATCCGTGTGCAAACGGATAACATTTGTAGACGGATCCGATGTCATCCGGAAAAACGGATCCGGTATTTTTTTTTCCGCATCTTTAAAGGTCTGCGCATGCGCAGACCGGAGAACCGCATCTGTTTTGCCAGAACATTTGGTGCCGAATCCGGCATTAATGCATTTTAAGTGTTCTGGAATTTTGGACGGAGAAAATGCAGTATTTTCTCTGGCCAAATACCGTAAGAGTGACTGAACTGAAGACATCCTGATGCATCCTGAACGGATTTCTCTCCATTCAGAATGCATTAGGATAAAACTGATCAGTTTTTTTTTCCGGTATTGGGCCCCTAGGACGGAATTCAATAATTTTAACGCAAGTGTGGAAGTACCCTTAGACTGTAAACTCTGTACTTGTACATACTGTGTAGTCATGGTCAGGTGTATGGAGGGCTGAGAATGCCCTAGTGCTGAATGGGTACAACCAAGTGCAAGCCCACCAAGCTATGCCCCTGTCTGCCCAGCTCTAGTGTCATATGACTGGCTTTCTCCAGGGCATTGTATGTAGATTACGGAACAAAGGCGGCTTTCTTGATTTAATGAGTGCTGGTGGCCTTAGTTATAGCAACAATTTACATACTTAACTATGTGACCCCCTAGAGCTGCTTTTAAGAATTTCACTGCAGTCTTTTGTGCTGTTAATGAAAAATCGGTAGACATCACCTAGAACTGCAATGTTCTCATCAGGTCCATTCGTCCTTTGTGCAAATGTTAGTGTTGATAGAACAGATAATAGCAGCAAATGATTAGATACATCCGTGAAAGGCTCTGCTCTCCCTCTACGATGAACTCTATGTTAAGGTTTAAACTGGTATTTTTCCATTATTTATTGTGTAAAAGAAGATGAGATTTCTTCCGACTATTTTGCCGGATAAGCACAAAAGCTGTGTATGCAGCGTGGAGTGATATAGGTACAGGACACATTTTTTAAATGAGTCTGTCTCTGACAATGGAGGCAGACAGCTCACACTGTGAGCTTCTAGAATATTTTTGACGTTATGGTAAAAGCATGTGCAGAAGGAGGGGGGGAAAAAAAAAATCAATTTGCACTTCCGCCCCCCTCCCCAATGATCTTGTCAATATGAAGATATCAACACTCTACAAAGTGTTTAATAAAATTGTTGTTTCCATGGAAATGAAACAATTTCAATGTCATTTAAATGAAATAAAACCTGATAAGACTTTATTTGTAATTATTTTTTAATTGAATGGCTTGAAATGAAATCTTTATTGCTGGACCGAAATTTTGTCTTAACTTGAGTAATCACAGTTTAGATAAAAATCTGAACCCTGTAACCTCTCAAGGGCACGGCAAATTACTATGATGAGCTTTATTCAAAAGTGCCTTTAAAAAGCTAAGTGTGCTCTGCCGTCAGCCACAGATGAATTAATGAAACAAATTGCAGCTCAGCTCATTTGCATAATGATTATGTAAGGGGTTGTACATGAAAATGGCAAAACCACGAATTTTGGAACAAAAGAAATGTCATCATCTTCAGCAATCATAGAGAGATTGTTATGAGTAATGTGCTAATTGCTTGTGTTATTGTAAATGGGAGAAGGGAGCATTGTCTGGACTCTAGTTTCTGTGTTAAGTGCTTTCATCAGAGATTCTTTTAAGAATTTTAAGTTAATGGACGAAAATAAGTCCAAGGTGTTTGTACAAGGAATTATTTTGGAGCTGTAGGTAAGATTTTAGCTTTACACCAGTCTATGACTTCCTTGGAAGACCATTTAGAGATGTCCCTAAAAGTAGATTTACACAGCCCGATATTTGGGCAGATTATTAGGAATGAACGTTCCTGCAAACGCTCATTCCAGACAATCAGCCCATCTAAATGTGCCACTGGTCACCCGATGAACTAGCAAAATGCTTGTTCATCGGGTGATCCTGTCATTTGTGCAGGCAAGGAAATGATCTTTTCTGGGCAGCAGATTGTGCTGTCTAAACACCGATCTGCTGACCAGAAACAATGATTCTATATAGGGACGAGTGATTGAAATAACGATACCTTGTACAAGAAACGCTTTCTTCCCGACAATCCGCTGCTACTCGGCCCAAGTAAACCTGTCTTTAGACTCAAAACTCCTGCACATGTAATCAACAGAGACTGCTGTGTATGCTGGGCTGAGAATTTCCTAGTGCTGAGTGGGTACAAACAAGTTGCAATAAGTGCACAATGGCAGTAGGTGCGGCAACCAACAGTAAACCAAACCAAAAGTCAGCAAAGTGGCCAAATCAGGTGTGGAGCTCCTACCATTAATGGATAGACAACAGTCTTCTCAGATGAAGGGCAAAGTTGTTAAACAAGAGTCCAACTCACAGTATAGCAATAGTGGCAGGGGCAGATTGGCCATAGACCTTACAGGGAAATTTCCTGGTGGGCCGATGCCCGGGGCTGGCCAGTAGAAGTTTTTGGCGTTGTATTTTGTGCTGCTAGCAGTATTTTGTGATAGACTGTGGTATTTGGCTCTGTTGGGGTGGTATAATGTGCCACAATATGGTATTACTTACCCTGCCGACCCAACTATAAGACGAGGCCACTTTTAGTATTTTTTCAGGAACCACTTTAAGTTCCCAGTCCGCCTCTGAATAGTGATTATACTACATGGTCTCCTGAAGAAACGGTCGTCGTCTCCTATTTTAGACACTGAATGGCTAATGTTAGCACCAGGACCTCCATGGAAACTGGCTAAATAGAATAAACACACTTAGCACTAGCTGCCAGAACCCCCTTTGTTTCTTCCCAGTCTGTGGTCATTACCAGAACCTGGCTGGTCACACATGGGCACAGTAATGACAAGAGAAAATGCCAACAGCCTGGTGAGAAGGATGTATTAAATGGGAATGTGTCATCAGAAAATAACCTTTTGTTTAAATCATGTTTATATGTTTAACATATTTTTTAAGAATTTTTGATGTGATTTTTAATTTTCTAGGTCACTATTTAAATTTAAACAAAAACCATAAAATTCAGCAGTTTTCACGCTGGCCACTAAGCCTAATTATAGGTGCCACTTCTTGGTCTATACAGATCACTTTCACTTTACTGCAATTATATATTATTTTAAACCTGCCTGTAATGATAAGGAGATATCACCTCTGTGTATAGATAAGACAGAATCCACCGTTCACAATAGGTGATATCACAGCTTATCATCTCCCTTCTGATCTCTGCACAGGTTACAGAGCATGCCTAGAAAACGCTACCATAGAAGTCAATGAGGTCCCCTCCTGACCATTGTGTCTTTAGCCTATGGGGCTGCCATAAAGCAATTTTGTTAATGCTTTGTAAATGTTGTTAAGACCAGCTCAGGCAAGATGGCCGACCTCATAATAATGTTCAGGAAATAGAATAAATAAAAGGAGATGTACTGCTATCTGGGTTTAACTGGCAGAGACGATTTTTGGTGACACATTTCCTCTAAAGGCTATGTACACCTTTGGGGCCAATTTTGTTTTTATTATTGTATTGTACTCATTTTGAGCTAAGAACTGCTGGCTATCAGTCACAGCAAAGGGGCAGGGAAGGGGGCGTGGTTATCTTGACTTGAAGCAAAGAGGCCGCTGCCCCCTTGACTTCAAGCATGACTAAAGAAGTTTGCTGGCAGGGGATAAAATAACTTTTTCTGAGCTTTAGCCGCATCGGCTTTCAGGAAGAAAATTATCGTCAGAAACACGCTGCTGGCTACTGTCAGGTACTGCTGGCGGCTTGGGATGGTTTTTGGAGGTGACAGGTTCCCTTTAAGTTAGTCAGAAACAAGACACATGCAGCGCACACCAATCATTCATTGGACAGATGTGGCACACAAGACACTTATGCATGGGTCACATGACACTGATGCATATGTCACATGCTGTACATACACCACTAATACATAGATCATATATAGCACACATCAATCACACACGCAATGCACACACCAAGACATTTATGCCTAACACTATTAAGTGTAGCACACTTAAAGGGGTTAAAGGGGTTGTCTCACTTCAGCAATTGGCATTTATCATGTTGAGAAAGTTAATACAAGGCACTAACTACAATGTATTGTGATTGTCCATATTGCCTCCTTTCCATCACATTATACACAGCACCACCATGTAATCCAGCAGCGGTGGCCGTGCTTGCACACTATAGGCAAAGGTGTTGGCCTATGTGCACTTCCAGCCTTTCCCTATAGCACGTCCACCACTGCTGGATTACAAGGTGGTAATAACCATGGATATGTGCTGTGTATAATGTGATGGAAAGGAGGCAACATGGACAATTACAATACATTAGTAAGTGCCTTGTATTAACTGCATGATAAATGCCATTTACTGAAGTGAGACAAACCCTTTAACCCCTTTAAGCATAAATGTCTGGCATGAAATTTACCAAATCGTAACCTCCTCAGATTACACATAATCTACATTATGTTTAAAAGGGTTGTCCTACCATAATGACCTATTGCCTATCTACAGGATAGGTGATAAATATAAGATTGCTGGGGTCTGACTGTTAGGACACCTACTGATCATGAAAAAAGGGGTCCTGAGACATTCTATTACATTACTGTCAATCTATGTACACAAGAGTCTTAAGGCCACGTTCCCTTGATCATGGGGTTCCCAGCGGTCAGACCCCCATCAATCAGACACTTATCACCTGTCTTGTCATAGCTGTTTCACCTTTTCACATTCCCTATCTTTTAAAGTTTTCTTTGGGTGTAAAAAAAGAAAAGAAAAGAAAAATGTAAAATCTAGCCCAAAATATGTGTCAAACTAAAATAGAAATGCTTGCCTGTTAAAGGGCCTTTGTCCACTTTGCTAGTTATCCTCTATCCACAGGATCGGGGATAACTAAGTGATCTGTGGGGTTTTGATACCCCCTTTGATACCCCTTCTTGATTGAGTGGCAGGTCGAGCTTATGCCGTGTCTCTCCATCCATACTCTATGGGGTCACTGGAGATGGAAGAGTACAACGCTGGCTATTTCCAGTGCTCCCAAAGAGAATAAATGGAGCAGCAGGGCATATGTGTGGCCTGCCACACCATCAAAAAGGGAGGAACAGGACTCGTTCCTGGAATCAGTGGGGGTTGCAGAATCAGACCCAACTAATCATATAGTCATGCGCTATGGTGTGGAGAGGGTAACTTGAAAACCTGGACAATCTCTTTAAATCCTGCACCACTCCACCAGTATCTCTTTACATGGCAGCAGTGATGCCTGTAAATATGGAATATCATCACTACCACCATGTAAACTATTCGTGTCAACACTGGAGAATGTGATGCACTGTGCAGAAATTTTCAGTCATAAGTCCAACCCCCTTTGCAGGTCATAACCTTTAACAAAGCCCAAGCAAAAATGCTAGAGGAGCAATGTGAGCAAAGGGCACAAACGGCATAACTGAAACAGAGGCATTAGGTCACCTGAGACAGGGTAGCAGTGTGGATCCTGGAGCAGGGGTAACTGGAGAAGAGGCAATATTAGCGGTGCATTTAGAGTGGGGTTATCTGGAGCTGGGGCACTAATGGGGATGCACCTAAAGCAGAGGCATTAGGGTCGCCTGAGGCAGGGTAATAGTGGTGATCCTGGAGCTGAGGTATTAGGGGCAACTGGAAAAGATGCAATATTTGGGGTGCATTTAAAGTGGGGGCATTGGGGGGCATCTGGAGCTTGGGCACTTATGAGAGTGCATCTAAAGCAGAGGCATTTGGAGGGACCTAGGGCAGAATCCCCCCAATGCCACTCTGATCTCTGCAGAGAGCAGCACACATACACAGATCTGTGTCTACCATAAACAAATCCCCTATTTCCCCCTTACAGTCTCCTACAGCTCACTACTGTCACACACCTAAGAAATCAGCCCAGCATAGCAGAGGAGTCCTCTCCAGCAGCCAGTTTTCTGACAGCAGGGAGGACAGGAGGATGGCCAAACATGTTCTCTCCTCTTTCACTGCCAGCAGCCGGAAAGTTTAGAAGATACTGCAGGGCCTCATGTACAATTTACACCAGTAGGAGGCTGCATCGCTGTGCGATACAGCCACCTAGTGGCTACAATAATTATCTATCCTGAGAAACAAGAGAAATAATTACTCCGTCTTATCTCCGGGCACAGGAGACTGGGGGCCCACCAAGTAATCCCCCGCCTCCCCAATGGGCTAGTCCGAGCCTGATGGCGACACCTCTAACTTCCAAGTGTTGTTATTGTGGTCATTTAACTTTCCTTTTTTATAGTTGCTTCTTCCACAATGCTGTGCGGTTTATAGCTTCAGTGGTATCTGTGGTCTGCTGGTGTTTGGTTCTCGGCTGAGTTCCTGTTGCTGCCATAGCTACTGGAAAGTTAAGTGATTCCTTTCACTTTTGCATTTTGTTTTGGTTTATCTGTGTGCTGTTTTTCCCCTGCCCTTTGTTGTAGGCCTGAGGGAGACTCCTATTCGTCCTTACTTTATGGAGGAACAGGTAGTCTCAATCCTGTCACTATCACCAGGGTATTATAGGGTGAGTTAGGATTCTAGGTACTCCTGCGTATGAGCTCACCTACCTTTGGGGTCTGTTGATACTGATAGCCAGTCAGGACTGTGACTAGGGATTTGACTAGGAGGTGTTCTTCTTTCTTCCCCTGCTTTCAGGTCTTGTTCCTTGTTCCCTCTCATTCTTCATCCGGTCTGGTGTCTCTCTCCCACACACGGGCGTGACACTTGCATCACTACTAGGGGTAACCAGCTTGCATATGCAATGGCTCCCACCATCACACCAGCAGTTGGGGCAGGTGTTGCTCTACAGCAAAGGCAGGATTGAAGCTCTCACCACGAGGCCTCCATACTGAAACTTGACTGTTGTTGGATCCCAAACAGAACCTGGATTTTTCGCTAAAGACAATATGGTTCCAGTCTGTAGCAGTCCAGGTTTCTCGTTCCCCCCACCACTGCAAGCCAAAGTCATGTGACTGGCTGTAATTTGCACTGTGACACCAAATTACCTTCTGCTAATCCCTTGGATATGTTCAGCCAGAGACAGGGGTGTCAACTGTTTCTGGATGGTAGACAATGAAACGGTGGGAACTGCATGGTCCTATCAATGAGTCCAATGAATAGAATGATCCTCTCTACTGGTGGTCTGTCTGAGCTGTCCGGAGCCTGTTCCCCGTTTGGGTGTGCCCTAACATGACCACTGCTTCCATCACCTACTAACAGCTAGGTCAGAACGGCCTAGATGGCATGCAATTCATCAAAATGACAATCCTGCTTCTCTCAGTCCTACAATGCGCCCCCTCTCAAAGTCTGTCAACTGGGCACAGTCAACTGGTAGTTATTCATTATACTGAAATACACTTATATTAGGCGTATTTCAGGTGCAGATGGTGGCGCAAAGGTTAGGAAACTGTCTTATATTTAGAATTGGCAGTGGATGCGCCGAAGTTATGTAGAGGCCTGCGCCTCTTCTTAACTTTGGTGGATCCTTCACCAGCTATGGGGCTTTATTAATGTGCCCCATTGTCTTCGAGTGTGTCCTAGAGGCATGTCTAGCAGTCAACGATCTCTCACCAAGAGGAACACTATCTAAAAGTAGCCTCTGAGAGCTTTTTTATGGGGTAGCAGGGGAGGCACTTGCAAGATGCAGTGTCTAATCAGACCACACCTGTAATCATTTAATTATCTATCTGCCTGAGACATAACTGCATGCTGAGTTTTGCAGCAATCTAACATTACTATCTGGGGGCATAATCTTTTTTACATTGAATATACAACATAATGTCTGTCCATAATACACTAAGAGCAGAGCTGGAAATATATTTTATTGAGCAACAATTGCTGTAATAGTTAAACAAGACATACCAATACAATTCACACATACTGACACATTCTCCATGTAAAAGGTAATAAAATGAAAATCCAGGGTTCTCCTGCATACTTTATACACACAAAACAGTCTGGGCCTCTGGTAGGAAAAGAGCAGACTTCCTGCAGCTTGCATTTTTTCAATTCAACTAACCTCAAACCCTAAAAATTCAGGTGTGAAAACCACAATTCAATACTAGCAACAATTCTAAAAGACTATGCAGGAAAAGATGATGTTTGGGCTACATTCAGTATTTTGCTGTTTTAAATCATACACTGAAAAAAAAAAAAAAAAAAGAGATATTTGGCTTGTGGGTTAAATTTCAGGATGAACCTAAAATGCACTCTAACCTTTAGAGGTGAACGGAATGTGACCTTCTGTAAACTTTTGAATGCGCTTGTCCAACTGTTCAATGTTTCAGTACTTTTTGCACAAATTTCTGTTCTCTAACAGGGCGCCTAACGGCAAAATTCAAAACAGGTGTTTGATCCATGAATCAACCAAAAAATGTCCTGTTTCCTCATCATGCTGTGCACATTTTAACATCATGTGACCAAGAAAACACCTAACAATTGATCAACAGTACCTCGCCATTGCAAGGCTTCAAGCAGAATGTTCTGAGACGGAAGTGGCCACTGAGCTTAGAGTGTCATCAGCAGGTTGCAACACAGATACAAAGAGACTGGAAGAGTCACAGAAAGGCATAGAAGTCCTTTGGTTACATCCCACACTGATGACCGCTTCATTATAAACAATGCCCGGATGATGAATGCTACACAACTCCAGGCACATTTAAAAGGAACCTGTTGCCGGGATTTTGGGTATAGAGCTGAGGACATGGGTTGCTAGATGGCCACTAGCACATCCGCAATATCCAGTCCCCATAGCTCTGTGTGCTTTTATTGTGTAAAAACAAACGATTTGATACATATGCAAATTAACCTGAGATGAGTCCTGTCCCTGACTCATCTCACATACAGGACTCATCGCAGGTTAATTTGCATATGTATCAAATCATTTTTTACACAATACAAGCACACAGAGCTATGGGGACTGGGTATTGTGGATGTGCTAGCGGCCATCTAGCAACCCATGTCCTCAGCTCTATACACAAAATCCCGGTGACAGGTTCCCTTTAAGGGAGGTGAGAGGCACCCAAGTGTCATGTTAGACTATTCAAAACTGTTTACATAAGCATGGTCTGCATGCTAGACGACCTGACCACACCACAAGGCATAGGTGTCATCTTCTTGCATGGGCCAGGGAGCATCAACACTGGATGAGGGACCAATGGGCCTCAGTGCTCTTCACTGATGAAAGTCGATTCACACTGAGAATAAATGATGGCCACCAACGATGTTGGAGACATCAAGGAGAGTGCTATGCATCAGCCACTGTTATCACCAGATGGGCCTTTGGTGGTGGTGGTGTTACAGTGTGTTGGCAGGTGTGTCTTGTCAATACAGAACTGACCTACATTTAGTGAATAGTACAGTGACAAGCCTATACTACTTAAATAACTCACTAATCCAGCCATTGTGCTTCTGTATGAACAACACAGGCTTAATTTCATCTTTGTGGATAACAATGCACAGCTCATCTCTGCCGCATCATCAGGGAACGGCTGCTGGAAACCTCAAATGGGGTACCTCAAATGGAGTGGCCTGCACTTTCTCCTGAATCCCATTGAAAATCTATAGGATCAGCCGAGTTGCTGTTTAGAGTTTCGGAACTCTGTATCCCAGAACCTCAATGACCTGAGAGCCAACCTTCAAGAAGAGTGGGATGCCATGCCTCAGCAGACAATAAGTCAACTTGTGAACAGCATGAGACATCGTTGTCAAGCTGTAAATGATGCTCAAGGACACATGACTAGTTATTGAGATATTGACATTTTTGTCAGGGTATATCCAGCGCTTTTGTTGGCTTTTGTTTCGATAAATTGTTTGAGATGAGGAAATCACAATTCCATGCTTCAAATTAAATGCCCTACTTTCATGATATAATGTCAATGTAGCGTGAACATTTAATGTTTTCCATAAATTTCACCTGAAAGCCAAATATACCTAACTCTTGGGGAGTCTTGGGAAGTAGTGTATTTGTTTTACATTTACATTTTCTATGCGTAGAAATGAAAGTTTAAAAAAGCTTCAGCACTATAAAGTGGTTAACATTTTTTTTCCAATGAGGCCATTGAGAGAACACTGCAATAAGACTTCCTTTACACACAAGTTTTTGTGGGCCCAATTATGGGGGTCATTTCCAAAGATTGTACACCAGCTTTCTGTCATACAAAAGTCCCAAATGTTGTGCAAATGGCAATTTTCTCAAACATTTTGCAACGTTTTGCCTTTCTATGTTGCTCTCAAAGCTTTTTTAGAAACCAGGTGGAGATTAGTAAGCCTCGAATAATTTACTATAATAAACTGACTCATGCACTTTTTGATAAATTGATTGCGTCTTATGTCAGCAGGCTTTTCACTAAAGCTGGTATGTGAAACACCAGTTTTTAGTAAATGAGCCCCATTACATTTGAAACTACTCTAAACAGAGTGAAAAATCATTTTGTTATAGTGTTTGTATATTTTTTTTCTTTACTGTATGAGCAATGAGATTGCAACATGATGTTATGATTTTCGAGAAATTCAAGAGTGGCCTAGTTGCTTTTCTTGAAAATTAGTAATACGTACAGTATCTCAGTTTATAGTTACTCGATTTCTGTCCCTCCTACTATGAGGCAATTGGTGACCACTTCATATATTTTTTATTTTTTTTTGCTTTCTTCGGGATAAACATGATAGGATTATAGGTTGGAGTTGATGGATCTGTGTCTTTTTCTAACCTTTATAACTCTATGTTGTGTTGTTCATTATCAGTGTATATATTTTTCACTTATGTCTCTGCTACCAAGTTTTGACTATTTGAATATTGCACTGTGAACAAATGTGCAGGCAAATTAATATGAGCCCACAACTTAGTGATTATCTGTCAGTGTAATAGGACCTTGCCACTTTCACCTTAAGGACCAGACCATTTTTTTGAAACCTGACATGTGTCACTTTATGTGGTAATAACTTCAGAATGGTTTTACTTATCCAAGCGATTCTGAGATTATTTTCTGGCGACACATTGTACTTCATGAATAGAGAACAGAGGCTCACCCCAAACACTCCCAAAGGACCAGGTTATCACTCCACGGATCCACCCGAATCCAGAGAAAATGGTGCAAAAAGTATAAACAATAGGAGGGCACTCAAATATCTGGGACCACCAAAAACAGTAGCCTATATCCACATTTAATTCAGTAGCCTATATCCACATTCCCGCTGAGGAAAGGGTGTGATCCCTCAAACGCTTCCGGTTCGAGACAGCAAAGTTCTTCTTTTTTCAAGTCTTCCTTTCGAGGTCCTGAGGTGCCGATATTATAAGGCAGCCCCCTGGATCCTTATTTACTGGAGTTGTGGATAATTGCATGGTCCGGACTCTAGGACCCAACATAACATCAATCGATCTGTTCCCCAACGAGCCGCGTGTATCACGTGGTGTGCCGCCAGGTCACGTGGGACACGGCGTATCAGACCTAGAGACCACACGGGACACCAAAGTGAGTCTGGGCAGCGAAGCAAGGACTGCTCTCCACCTCCGCCAAGCAAAAGAAGAGGGGTAATGTACCTTTCCCCATGGGGCTATACTCATCGATACACCATCGCTACGTCATTCATGGTAGCGTGGTCTAACTCATAGACCAACATCATTGTAGATCCCCATAGGACATTACATTGGGACTCAGAGTGCCTATCTAGGATCAAGCCCACAGTTTGCAAGAGCGGTTATTCTATTACTTGTTTGGTACCATTATATTGCTTGTTTGGTGCCGTTCAGGCATTCGTACTATACTCGCATTGTATTATTTTATTTCACGTATGTACAATTTTATGAATATAATTTTTTATATTAAATGTGGATATAGGCTACTGTTTTTGGTGGTCCCAGATATTTGAGTGCCCTCCTATTGTTTATACTTTTTGCACATTGTACTTCATGATAGTGAAACATTTTTGTCAATATAATTTACCTTTATTTATAAAAAATCTAAAATCTACCTAAAATTTAGAAAAATTAGCAATTTAAAAAATTTGAATTTATCTGCTTTTAAGGCAGATAGTGATACATAATAAAAAAGTTATTACTTTACATTTCCCACTTTACATGTCCACTTTCATGTTTGCATCATTTTGGAAATGTAATTTTATATTTTAGGTTCTTATACTTTTTTAAGGACCAGTTTAGTTATGAAGTCACTTTGTGGGGCTTAAATAGTGGAAACCACCCATAAATGACCCCATTGTAGAAACTACACCCCTCAAGTTATTCAAAATTGATTTTACAAACTTTAACCCTTTAGCTATTCCACAAGAATTAAAGGAAAAAGGAGATGACATTTTAAAATTTCACTTTTTGGGCAGATTTTCCATTTTAATTCATTTTTTCCTGGAACACATCACAGCCAAATAAAACTCAATATTTATTACCCCGATTCTGCAGTTTACAGAAACACCCCACATGTGGTCGTAAACTGCTGTATGGTCACACGGCAGGGCCCAGAAGGAAAGGAACGTCATATGGATTTTGGAGGGCAGATTTCAGATAATTTTAAGTTGCCATATGACATTTAAAGACCCCCTGATGCACCCCTACAGTAGAAACTCCCAAAAAATTGACCCCATTTTGGAAATTATAGGATAAGGTGACACTTTTATTGGTACTATTTTGTGGTATATATGACATGATCGCTCTATATTACACTTTTTGTGAGGCAAATGGCTGTTCTGGCACAGTTGTTTTTTTTTTTGTTTTTTTTTACGGTGTTCACCTGACAGGTTAGATCAGATCATGTGCTATTTTTATAGAGCAGGTTGTTATGGACACGACAATACCAAATATGTCTACTTAAATTTTTATTTTGTTTCAGTTTTACAAAATTAAGTATTTTTTTAAATAATTCATGTTTTTGTGTCTCCTTTTTCTGAAAGCCATATTTACATTTTTGGGCGATTATCTTATGTAGGGGCTCAGTTTTTTGCAGCATGAGGTGATGGTTTGATTGGTACTCTTTTGGAGTACATACTACTTTTTGATCGTTTGGTATTACACTTTTTGTGATGTATGGTGACAAAATTATATTTTTTTAAAACATTTTAATGGTTTTTATCTGACAGGGTAAATCATGTGATCTTTTTATAGAGCAGGTTGTTATCGATGCGGTGATACCTAATTTGTCTATTTTTTTTACATTTATTTTGGTTTTACACAATAAAAGCATTTTTAAAAGAAAAACAATCTTATGTCTCTTTTCTGAAAGCCATATCTTTTTTATTTTTTAGGAAATTGTCTTAGGTAGGATCAAATTTTTTGCGGCATGAGATGATGGTTTGATTGGTACTATGTTGGGGTACATAATACGTTTTGATCATTTGGTAGTCCAATTTTTGTGATGTAAGTTTTTTTTTTTAAACGGTGTTCACCAGACAGGAAAGCTCATGTGACATTTTTATACAGAAGGTTGTTACGGACGCGGAGATACCCAGTATGTCTGTTTTTTTAATATATTTTGGTTTTAAAAAATAAAAGCAGTTTTGAAACAAAAAAAATATATGTTTTAGTGTCTCCATTTTCTGAAAGCCATATCTTTTAGATTTTTGGGGTGATTGTCTTAGTTAGGGTCTCATTTTTTGCGAGATGAGACGACAGTTTGATATTATTTTTTGGTACATATGACTTTTTGATCACTTGGTATTACACTTTTTGTGATGAAATGTGACAAAAAAATAGCTTTTTTTAGCACAGTTTTGATTTAAAAAAAACTGTATGATGTTGACCAGATGGGGTGGATCATGTGATTTTTTTTTACAGCCGGTTGTTACGCATGCGGCGATACCTAATATGTCTGTTTTTTCTATTTTTTTTTACAATTTTTTACGTCTCTATTTATGGGAAAGGGGCTTTTTTTTAAAAAAAATGTATTGTTAAAAACACTTTTATTTCACTTTTATTAAAAACACTTTTTTTTTTTTTTTTTTTGTCCTACTATGGGACTTTAACGTTACAGGGTTTGATCCCTGTTTGACTGCAACACAATGCATCTGTATTGTACTGCATTGACTATCAGTGTATTACACAGTGTAAAACACTGATAGTTTGCCTATGAGACTCAGCCTGGGGGCTGGGCCTCATAGGCCTCCATAGTTGGTGGGCCCCAAGGCCTTCGAATGGCTTGGGGATGCCACGGCAACAATCAGGTCCACGCCACTGCAGCGTGGGGACCCGATGTATGAGGAGAGGGAGCGCAAATCTCCCATATGCTGTGATCAGCGTTCACAACGGCATATAAGGGGTTAATCCACCGGCATCGGCTGATGGATGCAGCAGGGATCTGGCTGTCAGTAACAGCCGGATCCGTGCTGCTGATCGCAGCACCGCACATGAAGGGAGGAAGGACCGCAGGACAAGAATGCTCATCCTGGGGCACAAAGTACCGGCCATTTAGGACGAGCATTGTCGTCCTGGGTCCTTTTTTAAATAGTTTTTATTTGAAACATATAGAACAATTACACGATTAAAAGGAGCATAAATTGTACTTTTCTCCCCCCACCCACTCAAATCACCCAAGCCCAAATCTCCCCATCCCCGCGATGCGTCTCATTCTCTTTATCAAATAAAAAAATTAATATTTAAAAAAAAGAATACATAGGTGGAGAGCAGGAGGGAAAAGGCGAAGGGATCACAAAAGGAGACCTACCACTTCCATTCTCCTCATATCTTGGACCATTTTTCTTTAGAGTTCCTCTGGGTGTACAAAATATTCTCATATCTCTTGACTGTGTTTACTAAATGTATCCATTCATTAAGTCTTGGAGTATTTTGAGAAAATCAGACTCGAATAAGTTAGAGTCTGGCTAAGAAGATGATTTTAGCCAAAAGTATCTTTCGATACCTATGGCAAATTAGGTCAGAAAAATCCTTCAATATCCAACACTAGGGAGTGAACGGGATTATTGTCTTTTGTTTTTGAGTAATAAAATTACAAATTGAGGCCCAATATAGTTTTAAAGCAGGACACAGCCAGAGGATGCCCCGTGTGACCCAGACCAAGGGCAATTCGAGGATTCTCGTAGACCACATTTGTTAAGCCAAATTGGTGTGATTATGGGTGTATAATATTAAATTGAATAATTATCTAACATAATAACATCGTTTATAAGGCCGAAAAAATACATATGTCCTTTTAGTTTGGCCTGTTATCCTGCAAGTTGATCCAGAGGAAGGGAAAAAAAAAACTGTGAGGTAGAATACAATTTTAAGGGAAAAAATAAATAAATTCCTTCCCGACTTCAATCAGGCAATCAGAATAACTTGCTGGATCAACAACCCTTCTCTAGTACCTATAGCCTGTAATATTATTACACTCCAGAAATACATCCAGGCCCCTCTTGAACTCTTTTAGTGAACTCACCATCACCACCTCCTCAGGCAGAGAGTTCCATAGTTTCACTGCTCTTACTGCAAAGAATCCTCTTCTATGTTTGTGTACAAATCTTCTTTCCTCCAGGTGCAGAGGATGTCCTCTTGTCATAATAATGTAATTAAAATTGTTAGAAACTAATTTTAAATAAGTGAATATGTTTCCCCACCTCTGTGATAAAACCATCGGACAGTCGTTTTCCCAGGCCTTCTGACCCAGTGAAACAACCTTAGAAAAAAAATGAATTAATCAATAATTTATATAGTTGGGACATCTTACCCTTGTAAACAGTGGTTTCCAACACAACATTCAAAAGTGAGGAAGTGTCTATCTCCAGAAGTGAAACCTGTTTAACCCTTAACAAAGCTGAAAGTACCGAAACCAACTCAGGTTACCTAAATTTCCCAATAGTGATAGGCTCGACAGAGGCAATACCTCTCTATGCTTCACCACCTGTGAAAGATATGTAATATTACTTTTTTTCAAAAATCTATCACCAAATAGTTTATCAACTTCCTGTAGGAAAATATTATGCCAAAGAGGAGTGCACTGAAGAGAACCCTTTATCCCCATCCATCTTCTAATAGTAGGTGAGGAAGAGAAGTGAAAGAAGGAGAATAAAGGAAAGAAAAAAAAAAAAAAAGGAAAAGGATGGCCTCCAAACAAAATAGGCGATCAACAGATTTGTCATCTTCCAAATCAGGACAGAAACCAGTGGACTCTGCTAGAATTGAGCAATTCTTAAAATCACCAAATGTAAATACTAGGGCTGGAAAAAAGGGAAAACAGGATATAAACATAAGAGAGAACACCTCAGAATCTAGACTGGTTGAGATACCAGATGAATATCCTCAGTGTGGAGAGGGTGAGAGGGCGGACGGAATGGATGCTCCAATGTGGGAGATTTTATCAGCGATGAAAAATAATGGAAAGGTGATACAAGATGCTGCATTGCAACTGGGAACAGTAAAGACATGTGGCTATAATAAAAGATGATTTAACAAATATACGAGATAAAGTCATTGATATAGAAAAGACTGTGAGCTCCTTAGAACAAGAAGTTAAAAGTTAAAATATTAAAACCTGAAATTGCCACTTTGAAAATGGACTATAATAATCAGGAAAAAAAAGTTGTGGATCTGGAAGATAGGTCAAGAAGATCTAACGTTAGAATTCTTGGACTCCCTGAGGGTGTAGAGGAAAGAAATCCATCTGGAATGGTACAATCATTAATCTTTGAGAACTTTGGGAAGGAATACTTTTCCCCATTGTTTTTAATCGAGAGGGCCCACCGAATTTCCGGGGGCAAACCGACCCCTGGAAGGCTATTGGTGAAGATGCTTACTTCCTGAAATAGAGACACAATCTTAAAACAAGCATCGGAGCATCCTCCTATCTTATATTATGGTAGTAAACTTTCGTTCTTCCCGGACTTCTCGAAAGACGTTCAAGATAGGAGGCGTACTTTCCTTGCCATAAAAAAACGCATTCAAGGCAAGGACATCAAATATTCCTTTTTGTATGTAGCTAAACTGTGAATAATATTTAATGGAGCAGTACATTTTTTTGATACTCCGCCCTGGCCACAGATTGGCCAGACTAGAATAATGTTTAAATTGTGGTATACTCCTGTTCTGTTTTTTTTTTTTTTTTTTTTGCGGAGGTGGGGGTAGAGGAGGTGGGGGTAGTAAAGAGGTATGCTTTCTTTAGTAGCAGATCATGGGGTTTTGGGGTGGATTGGGGACTGGAATGGGCTTCGGTGTGTGGGACGCGATGCATCTCTAAAAATGGTTGAGCGAGAAGGATGGGATTTATGGGGGATCGCTTTTTGAATAGATGATTATATGTCTGCTACAATTTTAACTTGGAATGTAAGGGGATTTGGTGATTAACTAAAATGACAAGCTGTGTTTGATCTGGTCTAGAGACACCTTCCTACGGTTGTCTGTTTATTAGAAACTCATTTTACGGAAGAGGCTGTGACACGGATCGCTAAGTGATGGGTCGCGCAGGCATTTCACTCCACTTTCACCAGTCACTCTAGAGGAGTCATGGTGTTTATACATAAAAGGATTGATTTTATCTGTGCGGCATCCTCTATTGATAAACAGGGGAGAATTGTCTTCTTGCATGGGAAACTCCTTGGTAAATGATGTACCCTAGCTTTTATTTACATTCCTCCTCCTTTTTTGCTTAAAGTGCTCAATCATTTACTAATGTTTATAGATAAGATTGTCTTACCCTAGTAAATGGGGATTTCAATTGTGTCATTAATCCTAAACTCGAATGGACTACTATGGATGGAAACACTTATACCTCTGCAGTTAAGCAGGGGTCCCTTTGGCTCGATTCTGTCAGGAATCGGGCCTTGTAGGTGTATGCAGTGTCTTGGGACAGGGAAGAAGAGCTTACTCCTGTGTGACTAGATCTGGGAACTGTATGTCTAGGATCAACCTTGCTTTGGTAAATGATTTTTTTTTTAGATATATTAAGCGTATGAGATACGAGGCCAGGTCGCTCTCAGATCATGTAACAGTATCCCTCGAACTTTCCCTGTTTGAGGATAGTGAAGGCGTAGTACCCTCCTTTAGATTAAATCCTCATTAGTTGTCTGTAATAGACAACCATGATTGATTGAAACAGGAGATGGCATACTACTACTGGAAGGTCAATTATAAATCAGATAAAATCCAATTTGTCTGAGATGCGTTCAAGGCTATGGTTAGGGGGAAATTTAAAGTACTATCTCTCATCTTAGAAGGGGGTACGGGAGGAAAGAGAGGGCCTTAAAGGCAGCAGCACTATATGGGATGGAGCAATTATCCAGGGAAAGAACAGAGAAAAACAGGAAAGTTATGCAAAAAGAAAGTCAGGAGTATTCTGACTTTCTTCTGGATGAAGCTCAACAAAGGCTCTTCTTCAGGGAACAAAAACAATTTTGTGAAGCAGGGCGCCCTGGAAAACTCCTTGCTAAGGTGATATCTAATTAAGACTCCCAAAATAAAATAAAAAATTGGTAGCATCCAATTAACCGAGGGTACTATTACTGCAAATCAGGTAAAAATAAAGGAATCTTTTATAAAAACACTTTTCGGAAATATATAAAACTAGCAACATTAGCTCGGATGAAGAGATGGAGGCTTACCGGAACTCCATCAAGTTTCCGGCTCTCACTGAAGATATAGGAGTTAGAGGCCGCATTAAAGGCCTGCTCTGGAAACCTCGTCTCAGCTCAGATGGCCTTCCCTATGAGTTTTATTGTAAATATGGCAATCTTATACTCCCATATCTACTGAGGGTTATTGTCAACTCCCTGGAGGAGGGTATCCTACCTGAGTCAATTGGCAAGGCGGTAATTGTATTACTATTAAAAAAGGGAAAGGACCCCCTAGATATGGAGGCCTATAGACCGATATCACTCTTGAACACTGACGTTAAGCTTCTGGCAAAGATGATGGCTATCAGGCTTTCCAAAATAATTCCCTCGATTATACACCCTGATCAGAATGGGTTCATCCCCAATAAGGGTACACATCACAACCTTCAACGTATTTTTGCGAACATACAATCCCCTGGGGTGGATTTCCGCTCCATCCTGTCCTTGGATGCCTCGAAGGCGTTCTACAGGGTGGAGTGGAAATTCCTTTGGAAGGTGTTAGAAAAAATGAGATTTGGACCTAGATTTATTAGTATCGTTAGGCTTTTGTATAATTCCACTACTGCAAGATTGAATCTTAACAGTAGCTTGTCCCCTAGTTTTTTGTTGTCTAGAGGTACCGTTCAAGGTTGTCCCTTGTCACCATTATTGTTTGATATCTATATTGAACCTTTAGCACTCAGTATTAGACAAGATAAAATTATTGAGAGCTTCGGAGTATCAGGACCAGAGGATCGGATCTCTCTATATGCGGATGATGTATTATTTTATATAAATCAAACCCACAATACTCTCCCAAGAGTGATCCATCTAGTTAATTCCTTTAGGGAAGTCTCTGGTCTAGATATGAATTGGTCAAAAACGACACTTATGCTACTGGATACCTTTGAGTATTTGAGTGCGGGCCCCTTTACAATGTTAAAGGAGGTTGAAACACTCGAATACCTTGGCATGATGATATCGCCTAGGATTGATGACTATGTTCAGCTTAATTTAGTACCACTGATAAGTAAGTTGAGATAAAAAATTGCTATATGGTCGTGATTACCTTTAACCAGATCGGACAGAGTATCTTTAATTAAGATGGTGATTTTGCCCCAACATACTCTCAGGAATTCTCCAGTTTGGATTGAGGACGAGTTCTTTAAACTTCCTGAGAAGATGATGAATGATCTACTTTGGGGAAGAAAGCGAGTGAGGTTAAAACAAGAACAATTCTATAAACAGTTGGAACAGGGAGGATCGAATCTTCCCTGCTTCAAGGGTTACTTCCTAGCTGGGCAGGTGCTGTTAGTTTGTCATTGGGAGAAAAGTGCCCTGTGTAAGACCTTGGTGAACCGACATCCCTTTGACAATATGTTTGCATTACTGGAATAGATGGTGACTGATCAATGTTGAAAAAGAGTATAGAGTAACTGGGAAGTTATTTTTTAGAATGTGGACTACTATTCGTCCTGGGTCTATAAGGGGTTAAAAGATAATGGCCAAGATCCGGGACATTTACAACCCCACTGTCAAGAAACCATCTTGAAATATAAGACCATAGACAAAAAACTCATAAAGAGATACAACTATGGCTACTCTGCACCCACCGTACAAACACCCGACCCAAACCCCAGAAAATAGAGTGAAACAGTGTCACAGAAACAGTGACGCCCAAATTGATTTGAATAGTATTAGGCTGATAAATGGTTTTTGTACCTTTTTATGAAACATTGTAACATACATACAAATCCATATATTTTACTTCTGTCATATTAACTTGGATTCCCAGGCTCTCAGTATGAAGTTCTTTGCTGTTCATAATGTTACATCTATTACTGACAGAAACTAATGCCATTATATGGAATTTTTCTTTGGCTTATAACACTATGAATGCGTATTTGCATAATTTCAAGCAAATCAAGATAACTGGAAAAGAAAAGCATGTTACAGATGAGTCAGGGGAAGATTGTAATATATAATACTCATATAATACTCATCAGCGTCTTGAAGGCTTACATGATCTACATTGTAAATATGATTCTTGGGTGCAGGGCCGGTTTTAGATAAAGTGTAGCCCTGGGCAAAATTTTAAGTGGGGTCCTAAAATAAATATTGCACAACACATTCACACATAGCCTGCCTGCACTGATCGCGGATTACACATTTTTTTTCCACGCAGATTCTCGTGAAGAGAAACTGCTGTGTAATACAATACCAGCAAGGTGTATAAGATTATCTTTAGGATAGGCCATCAATATCAGATTGGCTGGCATCCTTCTCCTGGGACACCTGCCGATCAACTGTTCGGAGGCCAGTGATGTCACTGTATATCAGTCACATGGCCTAGTTGCAGTTCAGCCCCATTCAAGTGAAAAGAGATGAGCTGCAATACCAAGCATCGCTGCTGTCTAATCTATGGCGCTGTGCCTGGTAAACTATAAGGCCTCTTTCACACAGGCAATATTTCACACGGGCGAGATGCGTGAGGTGAACGCATTGCACCCGCACTCAATCCGGACCCATTCATGCGAAGAGTGAAAATCGTAGCATGCTCTATTTTGTGCATTTTGCAGACAAGAATAGGACATGTTCTATTTTTGGGCGGAAATGGAAGCACGGATGCGGAAGTGCGGATCCACAAATGCGAATGCGGACAGCACATTCCGGCCCCATTGAAAATGAATGGGTCTGCACCTGTTCCGCAAAATTGTGGAACGGATGCGGACCCATTTTGCGGACATGTGAATGGACCCTTGAAGTTACGCAAAAAACATAGTAGGCAATAACAAGTGCTCGGCAGCACTAAATCAGGTGCTCAGCGGGACCAAGTCAGAAACCATATGTCCTACCACAATCCTGGGGGTTCCAGTGCACATCCATGAATCCCTGGGCTAGATGATGATGTGGTATTGAAGGACAGGGTGAGCAAAGAACTGTCCCTGATATTGCCCTACAGGGGGGGGGGGGGGGGGGGGTGCTATTCTGGCCCTGATAGCCTAACCACAGAGCACCCGCCCTGATAAGAGCGACCCCGTCCGGAACCTTACCCTATATAAAAATGGCCCTAGTAAGCCCCTAGCCTTTAGACCCCTGACTTCCAGGTGATCACTATATAGATCTATCTATGTATTTTTGACTCATTATAAAAGTATATTATAAGTATATCGCACCCCTCTGTGTATCACACCTATCGATAGCACACCTACACCAGTCCTATTAGCTAGTGATTTGTGTCCCTAACAGTCTGTCCCTGCTCCACAAAGCAACCTCTCCCTACACTGGCAAAAGACTGAATGTAAAATGGCGCCCAGATCAGGTTTATTTATAAGGTAGGGGGTATGTCCATGTGCTGAAACGTCTCAATTGGCTGTCCTGTACCACCTGATGGATGCGTCATAGGTCAAAGTTCTTCACAATGTAAAAGAATATGGCGGGCGCGAATTGCGAAACCGCAAGGCCATCTCTAATGGAGACCCTGCAAGGAGGCAGAAATGCTCAGCCTTGCACTGTGTCTCCTCACTAACGAAAGACTGGATCACCGACTTTCTATAAGGCCTCATGCACATGACAGTATTTATGGCCTGCATGCATTTCATGTTTTTTGCGGCTCGGATGCGGACACATTCATTTCATCGGGGCCGAAAAAATGCAGACAGCACACCATGAGCTGTCCACATCCGTACTTCTGTTCCATGTCCCTCCATAAAAACAGAACATGTTCGTTTTTCTAGCCTGGAAAAAACAGGTGGCATGGCTAGGATCCATGTTTTGTGTACCGCAAACAGATACGGTCATGTGCACGAGGCCTTACTGAGTCTTCAGCTAGTGAGGAGAGACAAGACTTGACTGAGCACTTCTGCCTATTGTTCACTTCTATAAGACTCTATCTATCTATCTATCTATCTATATATTTCTACTGTATATACAGTATCTAGATATCTATACAGTATGTACACACATATACATTATAAACGGTCATACATAAGAATATACATATAGCATGTGTATATATAAATATATATATAGACACACACATTTTTATATATATACCTACACACATACAGTCATGTGAAAAAATTAGGACACCCTTTGAAAGCATGTGGTTTTTTGTAACATTTTTAATAAAAGGTTATTTCATCTCCGTTTCAACAATACAGAGAGATTAAAGTAATCCGACTAAACAAAGAAAACTGAAGAAAAGTCTTTTCAAGATCTTCTGTAAATGTCATTCTACAAAAATGCCTATTCTAACTGAGGAAAAAGATAGGACACCCTTGCCCCTAATAGCGAGTGTTACCTCCTTTGGCTGAAATAACTGCAGTGAGACGGTTCTTGTAGCCATCTACCAGTCTTCGACATCGGTCTGAGGAAATTTTACCCCACTCCTCAATGCAGAACTTTTTCAGCTGTGAGATGTTTGAGGGGTTTCTTGCACGTACAGCCCTTTTCAAGTCACCCCACAGCATCTCAATGGGATTCAAATCTGGACTTTGACTTGGCCATTCCAGGACTCTCCATTTCTTCTTTTTCAGCCAATCTTTGGTTGATTTACTAGTATGTTTTGGGTCATTGTCATGTTGCATGGTCCAGTTCCGCTTCAGCTTTAATTTTCTAACTGATGGTCTCACATGTTCTTCAAGCACCTTCTGATACACAGTAGAATTCATCGTGGATTCTATGATGGTGAGCTGACCAGGTCCTGCTGCAGCAAAGCAGCCCCAAACCATGACACTTCCACCTCCATGCTTCACAGTTGGTATGAGGTTCTTTTCTTGGAATGCTGTGTTTGGTTTACGCCAAACATGTCCTCTGCTGTTGTGTCCAAATAATTCAATTTTGGACTCATCTGTCCAAAGAACATTATTCCAGAAGTCCTGGTCTTTGTCAACTTTATCTCTGGCAAATGTCAGTCTGGCCTCGATGTTTCTCTTGGAAAGCAAAGGTTTCCTCCTTGCACACCTCCCATGCAAGTTAAACTTGTACAGTCTCTTTCTGATTGTAGAGGCATGTACTTCTACATCAACAGTAGCCAGAGCCTGCTGTAGTTCTCGAGATGACACTTTAGGGTTTTTGGAGACCTCTTTTAGCATCTTGCGGTCTGCTCTTGGGGTGAACTTGCTGGGGCGACCAGTCCTGGGCATGTTGGCAGTTGTTTTGAAAGCCCTCCACTTGTAGACTATCTTCCGGACAGTGGAATGGCTGATTTCAAAATCTTTTGAGATCTTTTTAAATCCCTTCCCAGACTCATAGGCTGCTACAATCTTTTTTCTGAAGTCCTCTGACAGCTCTTTTGCTCTCACCATGGTGCTCACTCTCACTTCAACAGTCAGGAGCACACCAAACTAAATGTCTGAGGTTTAAATAGGGCAAGCCTCATTCAACATGCAGAGTAACGATCTACTAATTATGTGCACCTGGTGTGATATACCTGTATGAGATCTGAGCCAATTTAAGAGGGAATACATGTGAGGGTGTCCTATCTTTTTCCTCAGTTAGAATAGGCATTTTTGTAGAATGACATTTACAGAAGATCTTGAAAAGACTTTTCTTCAGTTTTCTTTGTTTAGTTGGATTACTTTAATCTCTCTGTATTGTTGAAACGGAGATGAAATAACCTTTTATTAAAAATGTTACAAAAAACCACATGCTTTCAAAGGGTGTCCTAATTTTTTCACATGACTGTATACCTACATAAAAACTCACACTATACACTTAACACACATTTGCAAATTTACACTCACATATGCACATAATTACATTCACTTTACACACAAATACACCTACTTTTTATGCATAGCTGGGTGAGCTGGGGGGAGAGTTAGGCTGAGTTCACACGGGCGAGATTTCCACGCGGGTGCAATGCGGGAGGGGAACGCATAGCACCTGCACTGAATCTGGACCCATTCATTTCTATGGGGCTGTGCACATGAGCTGTGATTTTCACGCATCACTTATGCGTTGCGTGAAAATCGCAGCATGCTCTATATTGTGCATTTATCACGAGACCCCATAGAAGTGAATGGGGCTGAGGGAAAATCGCAAGCATCCGCAAGCAAGTGCGGATGCTGTGCGATTTTCACGCATGGTTGCTAGGTGACAGTCTATTCACTGTATTATTTTCCCTTATAACATAATTATAAGGGAAAATAATAGCATTCGTCATACAGAATGCATAGTAGGTTGTCAATTGAGGGTTAAAAAAAAAAATTAACTCACCTTTTCCTCTTGATCGCATAGTTGCCGGTCTCTTCTTACTTTTTTAATGATGAGCTGCCGGCTAAAGGACCTGTGGTGACATCAGATCACATGGTCCAATCACCGGGGTTATTTAGGGTATTTTTTTTTTTGTCTGGAGATGTCATATAGCCTAGGAAGAGACTGGCGCTCACGAAGCACCACAGCCTCTTCATACAAAAAAACTAAACTAAAATAGAGAAAGGGTCCCAAGTTGGGTAGACAGCCCCGGGCCTATCATGCACTTAATCCGCCCCTGCTTTCAGTGGTCTTCCTTCAATCTTTAGAGATTACAATGTTATGGAGCTCTGGTGGTTGGACTCAGGAGCAGTGGTGAACCCTCAATTGACCACCTACTATGCATTCTGTATGAAGAATGCTATTATTTTCCCTTATAACCATGTTACAAGGGAAAATAATAATATCTACACAACACCGAACCCAAACCTGAACTTCTGTGAAGAAGTTCAGGTCTGGGTACCACAGTCGGTTTTTTATCACACGCGTGCAAAACACATTGCACCCGCGCCATAAAAACTGAACATCGGAACGCAATCACAGTCAAAACTGACTGCAATTGCGTACCTACTCGCGCGGGTTTGCCGCAATACACCAGACCTAATCCGGACACGCTCGTGTGAACCCAGCCTTAGGCTACTTTCACACTCGCGTTTGGTGCGCATCCGTCATGGATCTGCACAAGCGCTTCCGTTCATATAATACAACTGCATGCATCCGTGCAGAACGGATCCGTATGTATTATCTGTAACATAGCCAAAACTGATCCGTCTTGAACACCATTGAAAGTCAATGGGGGACGGATCCGTTTTCTATTGTGCCATATTGTGTCAGTGAAAACGGATTTGTTTGCCTCCGCATTGTCAGGCGGACACCAAAACGCTGCAAGCAGCGTTTTGGCGTCCGCCTCCAGAGAGGAATGAAGGCGGAATGGAGGCAAACTGATGCATTCTGAACGGATTCTTATCCATTCAGAATGCATTAGGGCAAAACTGATCAGTTTTGGACCGCTTGTGAGAGTCCATGACGGATCTCACAAACGGAAACCAAAACGCCAGTGTGAAAGTAGCCTTAGCTGGCAGGATCCAGAATAGATGAAAACATTCTCCCCCACCCTCTCTGTCCCGACGCTGCTCTTCATGACTAATAAGGGGCTGAGGTATCTGTGTGTGTGCCGGGGGAGCGGGGAGTGTATGACGGGAGCACAGGCAGTAAATCAGCTGCTATCAGAGGAACCTCTGATAGAGGCAGTTAGATCCTGCCCAGCTAATTGATGGGGCAGACTGATTCCGGTTCACCTCTGATCCTGAATCCAACCACCAGAGGGGCGAATTAAGTGCATGATAGGCCCGGGGCTGTCTACCCAACTTGGGACCCTCTCTCTATTTTAGTTTAGTTTTTTTGTATGAGAAGGCTGTGGTGCTTCGTGAGCGCCAGTCTCTTCCTAGGCTATATGACATCTCCAGACTAAAAAAAAAATACCCTAAATAACCCCAAATTGGCTCCTAAACTGAAAAATGTGGTCACCAAATTTAAAATACATATAATTATAATAAAAAAGACTTGGTGTAGAATACAGCACCACATACCTCTTACATCCAGGGACTTCTCGTATCATGTAGACCTTTTCTTTCCTCTTCTACTCCGTTTGACCCAGACCGCCATGACAAATTCTTTCAGCCGCATCTCGTCTCTACAGAGTTTGTAACACAGACACGTTAGATTTCAAAGTTTTTCCATAAACCTCTGCATCCTGGTGTCCCCACAGTGTCTACCTGCTGCCAATCCAAATACTGTGCCTGTTGTGCTCCCCAATGTCCCAGGCAGTGATGGCCAGTTTGCATTGTTCGCCCGCGAACATATGCGGGTTGCCATCTTTTTTCACAAGTCCGGCGAGGCACAGGTAAGCCCTTACCTGTGCCTGTGCCTCGAGCCAGTCTGAAAACAAATGCAGTCAGTTCTCGGAATTGCCTGCTCCCGCTGACCGCACTTGTTTTCAGACCGGCTCGTGCACAGGTAAGGGCTTACCTGTGCCTCGCCGGACTTGTGAAAAAAGATGGCAGCCCGCATATGTTTGCGGGCGAACAATGCGAACTGGCCATCACTGGTCCTAGGTACTATACTGCTGAAAAAATAGTGACCCTAATAGACATAATTGGGGTCATTTATCAAACTGGTGTAAATTAGAACTGGATTTCCAAAAGAGCTGTCAAAAATGAAAGGTGAGATCTGATTGGTTGCTATGGGCAACTAAGCCAGTTCTACTTTACACCAGTTTGATAAATTGCCCCAAATGTCCCTATAGTGTTCATAGCAGCTATAATGTCCCCTAGAGTGCCCTAGTAATAATAATAACACCCTATATTGTGCTCCAGGTAATAATCCCTGTATAGTATCCCCAACAATAATAGAATTGCCCCTACAGTGCCTCCCAATAGCAAGGCCCCCGCGCTGCATCCATATAGTAATTTCATCCACACTCCCCCCATAGTAATTTGCCCCCCCCACATAGTAATTTGCCCCACACAGTAATTTCCAACACACTGCCCCCATATAGTAGTTTGCCCCTACACAGTAATTTTACGCACACTGCCCCGACACAGTAGTTTACCCCACACTGCCCCCACGCAGTAGTTGCCCCCACACAGTAGTTTCTCCCACACTGCCCCCACACAGTAGTTTACCCCATACTGCCCCCACAGAGTAGTTTACCCCACACTGCCCACACTGCCCCCACACAGTAGTTTCCCCCACACTGCCCCCACACAGTAGTTTCCCCCACACTGCCCCCACACAGTAGTTTACCCCACACTGCCCCCACAGAGTAGTTTCCCCCACACTGCCCCCACACAGTAGTTTCCCCCACACTGCCACCACATAGTAGTTTCCTACTGGGCCTGAAGCCTATGGCGGTGATCGGTGGCGGGGCAGAGAACTATGCGCTCCCATGCCCTGATGCAATATGTGTCAGCGTTGGGCCCCCTAGCGGTGCTGGGCAAGGGGCTGAGGACCCGAACGTACCTATTGTAATCCGACACTGACTGTAAGGGGGCCCCTTTGGTGACTAGTGACGGAGCCCAGGGCAATTTCCCAGTTTGACACCCCCTAACGCCAGCCCTGATTGGGTGTACTGTTTAGATAAAGGGTCAGATGTGAATAGATTACATATTTTACATTGCAACATAGTCATTGTTGGACCACAAAAACCATCCAAACAATATTTTTTATCTCACTCCAAAATCGAAATTTTGCATTTTTTCCAAGTGCATCATATGCAATATTAAATGGTACCCGAAAGTGCAACTTCTCTATCAAAGTGAACAGAAAAATAAAAAAAGTTATGACCCAGGGAAGGCAGGGAGTAAAAAAGGAAAATTAAAAAAAGAAAAATCACGAGGTTAAAGGGTTTCTGTCATGAGAAATAACGTTACGTAGCTGACTGACATTAGCGATGTGCTAATGCCAGCAGTACATAACAGTATGCTTTATAACTCTCTGCCTGCCAGCGTTCTCTTAAAATAAAGACTTTTAAAATATGCTAATGAGCCTCTAGGTGCTATTAGGGCGTTGATTTAGCACCTAGAGGCTTGGTCTACGCACCCTTTGGCACGCCCAGGTCCAGTTGATTGACGTTCGAGTTCTCATCATCGTCCCGTAAATCCCGCATCTGCGCCGTCCCGTTTAGTATTTGGCACAGGCGCAGTAAATGAAGGACGCGCTCCTGCTGCCGGCTTCCTCACTGCGTCTTCGCCGAAGGAAGGAAGCCGGCAGCAGGAGCGGGTCCTTCACTCACTGCGCCTGTGCCAAATACTAAATGGAACGGCGCAGGTGCAGGATTTACAGGACACTGAGGAGAACTCGAAAGTCAATCAACTGGACCTAGGTGTGCAAAAGGGTGCGTAGACCGAGCCTCTAGGTGCTGAAGCAACGCCCTTATAGCACCTAGAGGCTCATTAGCATATTTTAAAAGTCTTTATTTTAAGAGAACTGCGGCAGGCAGAGAGTTATAAAGCATACTGTTATGTACTCCTGACATTAGCACATCACTAATGTCAGTCAGCTACGTAACATTATTTCTCATGACAGAAAGCCTTTAATGTTCTTTTTCTCCATTATGTAGAAAAGCACAGAAGAAAGAAGATTATCATTAAAAACATGTCACCATAACGCAAAACAGTTGGGTAGGTGATAGTTTGGTGGGCTAAATCCCAGTGACAGGTTCATCTTGAGTACTCCTTGGAGTGGTAAAACTATGAGAGCTTAAGCATGCTCTTAAAGAGGTTTACATGGAAGACCAATAAAACTTGTTCGTTACAAGGGTAATCTTCTGCCTTTAGATATTGACGAACTTTCAGGTTATGCACTTCTTTAATATTTTAAGATGATCTCATATGTAAGCTATTTGGCAAGTAGTCTGTGACAGAATGAATAGTGCTGCGAAGGGATGTAATATTCATTAACCTGACCATTCATCTATTTTTATATGCTATTAGGTGCAGCCTTCTGCCATTCATCAAACATTTCTTTTCTAAAAGGGAAAGTCTCTGTGAAATTCTGTAATATGTTCAAAAGACGGAGAAAGAAAATGAAGGAAGCAAAAGAAGATTCAGAACTTCTGAAAGTGACCTCGCACACAAAGGCGAGTACCACATTTACACTACTGAAAGATGACACAATGATCTTTCCAGAAACACTGCTTTCATTAAAGGATTTTTTTTTAAGTTTTATCACATCTGAATATCATGAGGACACTTCTGGTTTGTAATTCATTTAACTCTGGTCATTTTAGCTGCTTATTAAAAACTAGAAATTACCATATTGTTTGCCCTATAAGATGCACCTAAGCTTTAGAGGAGGACAATAAGAAAAAACACATTTTTCATTAGACCTAAGGTCAGACCAGCAATCAGACCCCCAATATTAATCAGACCTCAGCTGACAGCCCCAATCAGACCCCCCAATGTTAATAAGACCCCAATAAGACCTCAGATCAGACCCCTAATCAGACCTAAGATAAGAGCCCCAATATAAAGGAACCCCCATTCAGACCTCAGATCAGCCCCCATGCCTCTTATCATCAGCCCCCCAAGCCTCTTATCAGCCCCCATGCATCTCATCAGCCCCCAGCCTCTCATTAGCCCCCTAGCCCCTCATCAGCCCCCAGCCTAATATCAGCACCTAGCCTCTGCATCACGAGGACACAGATACAGTTGAATACAATTGTGAAGCAGGGAGCCTTCTGTAAAGGTGGCACTAACATGGAATAACTACTGTGAGGGGGCACTAAGGGGGCATAACTACTGTGTGAGGGCACTAAGGGAACATAACTACTGTGTGGGGGCACTAAGGGGGCATAACTACTTTGTTGGGGCACTAAGGGGGCATCACTACTTTGTTGGGGCACTAAGGGGGCATAACTACTGTATGGGGGCACTTAAGGGGCATAACTACTGTAAAGGGGGCAGTAAACGGAATAAGAACTGCGTGTAGGCATTAAGGGAACTGGGTAGGACTGGGTGAGTATAGATAGGCATTGGGCGGAGTTAGAGATGTGGCTTAGGGTTAAAAAAATAATAATTGGCACAACATGCTATGCATGCTGCTGCTATTGTTCTTCCTTGGGCTTGTCATAAGTTGGGAGGTGTACAGTAAGTAATTCCATTATTTTCTACCAGTTCTTGTTTAAAGGGAATCTGTCACCAGAGACCTCCCTATCCAACTGCTTGCATAGATACATAGCTCTGGTTCACTTTATTAAAATGCTGTTCTTCTTTTGTTGAGCCAAGGCTTCATTCCTGAGTTATATAATTTTTTAAGTGCAAATTAGGCCTTTGGTGCACTGAGGGGGTCACCATTGCTGTTGTTGCACCCAAACTCCCAAGATGTCGCTGGTGACAGATTGTCTATAAGTGTAAATTCTGCCAGAGGCTTCTTTGAATAGTCTATAAACTACTACATTTTAATACAGTATCTTACAGACATTCTTAGTACTCACTAAGGAGCAATTGGCAGTATTTTAAGTCTCATGTGGCAAATGTCAGAGAAAATTTTCTTTTAAGGCCAACAGTGCTATATTTCTAGCAGCAGCCTGTAGGCAGAGCTCACAGATAGGAGAACTGCATATTAAGCACCTGGCAAAAATACAGCACTCTATGTCCAAAACTGACATTTGTGTTATGTGTCAAGCCCATTGCGTTCCCTACTGAAGATCAGATTGGAAAACCTCTACATGTGATGTGATGCAAAAGTTAATGCTGCCATGTGCAAAGCTGCCATTTAGGCATTGCAGTAACCAGAAAACAAACAGAGTAAATTTATGGGTTGTGGGTAATTACAGAGATGTCAACCTAGGAGGGCTGGTTCCAGATTAATGCAGGGACAACATGCCAAAAATCAATTGGCTTACAGCACTGCCCAGATGTACAAAATTATTGCCACGCAATGAGTTATATATCCATACAACCGGAGCCACTGCTATTATGTATCAGAGTAAGTACTGCCGACGAATATACTGGGCACAGCTGCACACATTCTCTAGTGGCTAGGCCTGGTACTGCAGATTTCTGCAGCTCAGTCATATTCACATGATGGAGCTATGCCTGGTAAACAATGAAGGGGACACAGGACTCAGTGGGGGTGCCGGGGGTCTGGCCCAACCCATCTGATAGCCTGATAGGCCAGAAATATCAAAGTCCTTTTGGGCTGTGATGAGTTTTTAGCTGTCTTGTCCCAGATAATAAAATGTAAATTTTAATGATTCACTTAAAATGAAGTCAGCACATCTATTAACTATTATAAGTGAGCTATAAACAATGTGGGTTAAAACTAGCTGATGCTCATTATTAGTGCCAGATCACTATGTTATTGAATTGCTTCATTTTTAGAGGGTGGCTGGGAGTGCACTTCCCCACACCACCACTCTGATTGAACTGCGCATTGGCAGACACTGATCGCTTATCGCATAGCACTTATCTGTGTATTAATCAAACACTTGAAGGCACATAAACATAAGAGGTCAGCCAACTGAAACCTAAGACTGGCCCCCAAAATGTTTCACCAGCTAATCTGGCTTCATCAGGGGTTTGCGCAGCATGAATTTAACCCACAGTGTTTAGAGCTCACTTATAATAGTTAATAGATGTGCTGACTTGTCACGGATGATGTTGCAGATAGCTGGAACTTATGAATAAACGTCCGACTGGCTTGATCCCAAACTAAGGAGCATATACTGTAGGTGAGCCCTATAAAACCCTAAGAGCTCTCCCTGACTGCTATGCCCATGCAAGGGTCTCAATGGTAGACGATTGCATGCCCACATACCTAAGACTGTGTGACACCTGAAAACCCTATAATAGTGAGGGGACACGACCACCGACTCCCTGCACTAAATACGGACGGAGTCAGGGTCACCTAGAATCAAGCCAGCAAGGAAACACAATACATGACAAGACTTATCTGAGTAAACAGCAGCAGCAGCCTCTAGCAGTGAACACTTCACCCAGGAAGTAGTTAAACCGCAAAGTGAGGCAGTATGGGAGGGAATATAAAGGGAGACAATTAGTCTAAATAGGTGACACCTGGGAGAAGGAAAGGAGATGACAAAGTGAAACCAAAACAAAGAACATCATGCAAGAGGTAGAGAAGGACGTCTGCCAGATCTTCTCATAGAACTGGCGGTGACATGACTTAATTTTAAGCGAATCATTAAAAGTTACATTTTATTATCTGGGACAAGAAAGGAAATTAGCCTGTAGCTATGTGAATGTGTATTGTTAAATCCTTTCCCAGATAGGGTCTAATTTATTCCTGAGTTTTTAGCTGTATTCACATGGAGGGCAGTGATGTCAGCAGGTTGCTCGTCTCTCTAAACACATGGCACAATGTGACCCTCCTTCAGAGAAAAGAACCGCCCGCTTGCTGGCACAAGTCTTTTAAACTGTAGCCAGCCCCTCCTCGTCCTGCCTCTGGGAAGGGTCCCCCTCCCTGCTGATCCTGGCAGCTTAATGACCCACCAAACCATTTAGGGTTCATAGCTCCAGACCAGAAGGTCTAAGGGAGACGGTTCTGGGACCAACAGACCCGCCTGGGTTCGGGCTACAAGTATGGTACCATTATTTATTTTCTGTGGAGAGGTATGTATATCTCCCTTCCCTGGCATCCCACCACAAGACTATGACTAGGGGCCTGTTCATCGTGGCCACAGGGACACAAATATCCGGTTTGCGCCTGTGATGGACGGGCAATTCATAATTCCTTATAAAGCCAGTTCCATGCTGTCTTCTAGATTTGATTGGACTGGGGAATGGCTTAGACGCCCCTGCAGGGACGCTTTTCCTGTTTCATTAGCTGGGTTCCTGGCTGGCTGAATGGAAGTATGAAAAGTAGTAAACACTGGTGGACTGCTAGAGGTCCTCTGACATCTTCTGGCTTTGAAGCATGGCCCCCCGTGTGCCCATCCGCCCCTTCTCTGGTGGAGAATGGCAAAGTGGTATGGCTGGAGCGCCAAGCTCCCGCGTACCCACCTCCCATTAGTTCCTGGCCAATGGAGTCACCCGGACTGAGCATGACACTGAGACCCAATTACTGGCATCAGTTGGTACTATAAACGGCCACGTGAAGTCAGCTGCTTGTAGTACTGGGAAGCTGGAAAGGGTGTCCTTAAGCGCCTGGAAGGCCGTATCGCACTCGTTTGTCCAATCGACTGCGGAGGGCAATTTTTTCCTGGCGCAGTCTGTCGGGGCCTCGCCAGGCTACTATAGTGGGGCGCGAACCCCTTATAGTACGCAGCGGTGCCCAGGAAGGACATCACCTTGCTTATCCCAGGGGGTGAGCCAGGAAGTGCTGGCATCCACTCACCCGGGCTCCAGTTCCAAAGCTTCCCCGCCTGCACGGGGCCCCTTGCTTATGCCCAACTGGCACTTTCTTGGTTTAAGGGTCAAGCCTACCTGGCAGATCTTCCCGAGCATCTGCGCCAGATGCTCTCGGGGATCCTCCCATGTGGGTCCGAAGATGGCAATGACCTCCAGGTACGTGGCCGCGTACCCGTTGAGTCCCTTAAGCAGCTTGATGATCCGCTTAGAAGTGAAAGGGGCATACTCCATGCCCAACAGCATCTCGGTGGACGCAGTCCTTCCGGGCGTTTTGGTGAACATTTACCGGAAGGGGCGGCATTCCGGGAGGGCACCTGCCTCCCGCTTATGATGTGCCTGCATCAGATTCATGGGGAAGACCTTCTGCCTTCCCCGGGCATGGTCCAGGGTGATCAGTTACATCCTGGCATGGAGCCCTGGTCCTCAAGGTACGGGCCTCCCCAGGCTGCCTGAAGCTTGTTCTGAGGTACAGGAACCAGTATCCACACTTGCTGACCCACCTGATGGTCGTACCCCTGTTTCTGGTCGGTCTGGGCCTGCCCCATATTGTCATGCACCAACTGCGACAAGGCCTGCACCTTTTCCTGAAAGCGCATGACACGCTCGATGACCGACACCCCAGGGGTGACTACGTCTCCCGTCCAGGTCTCTGTCTTAGCGACCCCTGGGAATCTGGTCACTGGAATTTCATGGGCAACCCACAGAAGCTCCACCCTGAACAGATAAGGTACCACGAATTGTCGGTCCCTAGGCCACGCCTCCGGTGAGCCCTGCTGGATCGTTTCCTGGCACAACTGTCCTTGGTCCCAGACCGCCCTCTGGAGTTCTGAGTCCAAGGGAGGCTGTGCCACATGCTCCATGAGAGCTTTCAAGCTGGCGCTAGCCCCTAATGCCACAGGCTGGGGTCAGCCACTAACGACACCTGAAACCCCTGACCGGACGTGGCCAGAATAGACGAGACTGCCAGGTCCTCTGTCAGGTCCCCGGGACCTGTCTCCTGGCCTTCGTCTGACTTGGCAGCCTCTTGGTCAGAAGAGGAAAAGCCATCAGACCCCTGAGGGGATCCTAGGGCCCCAGCACTCCCACTGCGTATGACAGCAGCTATGGCTGCTGCCACAGCTGGTAGTGCCTGCTTCACTTTGGCTACCGACCAAGTTGCCAGTCCAAACGGACTAACCTGGCCCTCTGACATCCCAGTTGTGGATGAACCCTGCACTGAGGCTTTATCTGGGATCCCTACTTCTCCTGGAACAGCCCTGACCTCATTTGCATCCTCCTACCCCGCAGCTGTCTGCCCCCTGATTGTCCCCTTAGTAACCACACCTGAGGACAACAGGTTCCAGCATGCTTGCTGGACACACCCTAGGCCTCAGCACAGCTGGCTTGGATGACCCCCTCCTCACTGAGGGGAGAGGCACACATTACATTCCCCACCCCCACTACCCCATCAAGAGGCATGTTAGGTACATTAACAGTATCAACAAGAGTGGACAAGGCATCACATTCTGGGAGATCGGACCTCGGGGTGTCAGCGGACACATACTTAGACACAAGCCACCTCAGGTCCGTCCCCAGCAAAACACTGGCAGGAATATTTGAGGATACCCCCCTTCCTTATTCCTCGACCGGTGCCCCAGTCCAAATAGACCTTGGCGGGGTAGCACCGGTTCTACTCCTTCAATCCCGGAGACAGTAAGGGATCTTCCAGGCAATAAATCTTGTGGCGCCACCAGTTCAGGCCGTACTAGAGTCATCTCAGCGCTGGTGTCTCTAAGTCCCATGGCCACGGCCTGGCCCAGTTGAACATTGTCAAGGGACCTCTCACCACCCCCACCCACACACAACACAGTGGACGGTTTCCCGGTAGATGACAAGGACGGGTCCCTTGGGCGCTGGGGACACATGGCATTGCAGTGTACTGTCTACTTACACATGTGGCAAAGTCAGTGTTCCAACATCGACGTGGAAAGTGAATCTGGGGCCAGTGCCCACCTAGGCGTAGGGGCAGCAGGGGCAGAGTGTGTCTTACCCCCTCGCCAGCCGACAGGTTTCCGGGCCTCTGAAGTCTGGTTGTTGGTGTACTCATTAGCCAGGGATGCTGTTGCAGAGGCCCCCTTTGGCTTACGGTCACGGAGGTACTGCTGGAGGTCCTCCGGGTAATTCCACAATAACTGCTCTGTGGCAATGAGCTCCTTCAGCTGCTGGACGGTGGTGAGGTCCAATCCAGTGGTCCATTGGTCGACCGCTCTCAGCAAGGCCCGCATGTGATCGTTCCAGCTCTGGGTAGGATCCTGCTGCAAACTTCGGAGCTTTTTCCGGTACGACTCAGGGGTTAAGTTGTACTGCTGGACCAGAGCCTGCTTGATGTCCTCATACCCGAATATTTCAAGGGCTTTTCCCCTGAGACGGGGTGTTAGGAATCTGACCCACTGGTCCTCTGGAAGTTGGTACTGATGACAGGCTGTCTCAAATGGCAATAAATAAGTGTCCAAGTCCCCATCTTTGTCCAGCATGGGGAAGACCTCCACCTGCAGTTTGGGAATCCGGATCTCTGAAGACTCACATCAGGCTGCTGGAGTTGGAGTTGGAGCACTTGGAGCTGGTGCTCACACTCGGCATGTGCTTGCTCGCGACGCTCTGCAGCCGCCAGGAGGAGCTCAGATGCTGCCTGGTCTCCGGCCTGGAGACAGTCCAGGGCAGCTTGTAGTAGAGCAGCCGAGCCTGCCTGGCTGGGGGGAGGGGCATGCGGGGTGCGACCTACCACAGGCCTCACCGCCGGTAACTGGCTTTTTGGGGAGCTTTGGCTGTGCTCCCCCTCGCCTTGAATAAAGTTGCCTTCCACCTCCTCTGGGCCCCTTATCTGGACTGCGTCCTCCCCGCCACCATTCATAGCATCGGCCATCTCCTTAGCTTTGCTCCTTGTGATACTGGCCATTATTGCAACTGATGATCACTAACACAGACTGCAAACTGATGCACATACACACCTTGTGGTCTTTGCACTCAGACTGTCTAGTGTTGAGCTGATCTTAAGACTACAGTGGCAAAAGCTAGTGGTGGTAGCCTTTAGTGTCTGGGTGTATGGGTCCCACACTCACACACACTAGTATCTCAATCCCACTTTGCTACCACTAATATGTGATGAATACCGTACCCCGACTGACGTTGGACGTCAGCTATGTCAAGCTCACGAGATACGGTATGGTCACTGGTTACCAAGGCATTACGTTACACCCTCCTGGAGGAGTGGGCAAGGTCAGTCTTGGTACAGTTTTCACAGATTCCTCCTGTCCACATGGGCACAGAGAGGCAACAAGCTGTGAGGGCCTTTTCACTGCCCCATTGAAACAGCGCATTCTCAGCCCGGGAAGACTGCCACCAGTTCCCTGTTTGATATAAGCCCTGTCCGCTAACGGGATTACATAGGGTAAGAAACCAACCCGCGGTAGTGTATTACTAGGCCGAAACACGGACGTGGGGATTCGTGATCGAGATACAAGACAGCACAAGATTAGATTATATATTTATTCGCCTTAAGGGCTCACTAGAAATAACACTATACACACAAGGAATATATACAGTGGTCTGAGGTTACAAATACAGGTGGTAGGGTACAAACAGGGTTAAGCAGAACAAAAGTCAGTTTACCAGATGGATGACTCCTTTTGGGTTGTGATGAGTTCTTAGCTGTATTCACATGGAGGGCAGTGATGTCAGCAGCTTGCAGGTCCCTCTAAACACATGGCACAATGTGACCCTCCTTCAGAGAAAAGAAACACCCGCTTGCTGGCACAAGCCTTTTAAACTGTTGCCGGCCCCTCCTCTTCCCACCTCTGGGAAGGATCCCCCCCTCCCTGCTGATCCTGGCAGTTTAATGACCCACCAAACTCTTTAGGGTTCATAGCTCCAGACCAGAAGGTCACAGGGAGATGGTTCTGGGACCAACAGACCCGCCTGGTTCTGGCTACAAGTAGAGACCACGCATCGTACCGTTATTTCATTTCTGTGGGGAGATATGTATATCTCCCTTCTCTGGCACCCAGACTATGACCACGGGCCTGTTCATCGTGGCCGCAGGGACACAAATATGCATCCGGTTTGCGCCTGTGATGGCCGGGCGATTCATAATTCCTTATAAATTGTCGGTTTCATGCTGTCTTCTAGATTTGATTGAACTGGGGAATGGCTTAGACCCCCTGCAGGGACGTTTTTCCTGTTTCATTAGCTGGGTTCCTGGCTGGGTTCCTGAAAGTGTGAAAAGTTGTAAACACTGGTGGACTGCTAGAATAGAGGTCCTCTGCCATCTTCTGGCTTTGAAGCAGGGTCTTGTTGCTGAAAAGTCACGTAACATTTGTTTTGACACCGTTGACTATCGCTACCAAAAATGTTGTGCGACTTTTCAGCAACAGCAAGTTGTGTGACACATCGCTGTGTAGCCCTAGTCTTATTAGCGTAATAGTAATTAGTAAGCATAAAAGTGACCGATGAGCAGCACTGCAGTTTTATTGGGTTAATGCTTTTAAATACGTATGAATATATTGTCTACCATTAAACTCCCTGAATCCTGGTAATCACAGTCATGTTTAACAGTTAGGCCTGAGGGAGGCAGAGCAATAGCAGCGCCACAGTTTACAGTCACTGATGTATTTCACTGGTGATCGAGCTGTCAAAGAATGTTGTCAAAAAAAGCCTAAAATATAAGCTCATAGGGAAAGTTGCTTTGAACAGAATTTTATACTTTGGGGGCAAAGAGAATACTACGACAGAGACTTAAAGTAACAAGAAAGACAACAACATAATCTCATTATTTTATTAGCCTATGGAGTAAAAAGAATACAAAATCATCAATAATTTTAAGGCACTGTTTGGAGCAATACATGTGTAAAAGGGAACCCTAGTGAATACGAATTATATGAGTGAGGATGTATATGCTGTGAGCATTATTCAGGCATGTGTATATGTGTAATACCCAGACCCCGCATGGTTCTACTGAACTTCTAGTACTACAATACACACACGTGAAAGAGACTTAAGAACATAGACATTTGTGTCACATTATTATGATCACCAGCTGACACCCAGAGTAACCGCCGTGTGCAGCACTGACAGTAGTTAGATAGTTTGGGAGAGACTCAATGAGGTCCTGGTAGGTTTTCATAGATATTTGAAACGGGAGAACATATGGCGATGTCCGCCGGCGCCATATTATTTTACATTGTGAAGAACTTTGACCCATGACACATCCATCAGGTGGTACAGGACAGCCAATTGAGACATTTCAGCACATGGACATATCCCCTACCTTATAAATAAACCTGATCTGGCCACCATTTTTCATGTTGCCCCCCCGAAAAACTGATTGAATCAGTGGTGTTATATACCAATTACAGACGTGGACAAAATTGTTGGTACCCTTTGGTCAATGAAAGAAAAAGTCACAATGGTCACAGAAATAACTTTAATCTGACAAAAGTAATAATAAATTAAAATTCTATAAATGTTAACCAATGAAAGTCAGACATTGTTTTTCAACCATGCTTCAACAGAATTATGTAAAAAAATAAACTCATGAAACAGGCATGGACAAAAATGATGGTACCCCTAACTTAATATTTTGTTGCGCAACCTTTTGAGGCAATCACTGCAATCAAACGCTTCCTGTAACTGTCAATGAGACATCTGCACCTCTCAGCAGGTATTTTGGCCCACTCCTCATGAGCAAACTGCTCCAGTTGTGTCCGGTTTGAAGGGTGCCTTTTCCAGACTGCATGTTTCAGCTCCTTCCAAAGATGCTCCATAGGATTGAGGTCAGGGCTCATAGAAGGCCACTTTAGAATAGTCCAATTTTTTCCTCTTAGCCATTCTTGGGTGTTTTTAGCGGTGTGTTTTGGGTCATTGTCCTGTTGCAAGACCCATGACCTGCGACTGAGACCAAGCTTTCTGACACTGGCTAGTACATTTCTCTCTAGAATTCCTTGATAGTCTTGAGATTTCATTGTACCCTGCACAGATTCAAGACACCCTGTGCCAGACGCAGCAAAGCAGCCCCAGAACATAACAGAGCCTCCTCCATGTTTCACAGTAGGGACAGTGTTCTTTTCTTGATATGCTTCATTTTTTCGTCTGTGAACATACAGCTGATGTGCCTTGGCAAAAACTTCGATTTTTGTCTCATCTGTCCACAGGACATTCTCCCAGAAGCTTTGTGGCTTGTCAACATGTAGTTTGGCATATTCCAGTCTTGCTTTTTTATGATTCGTTTTCAACAATGGTGTCCTCCTTGGTCGTCTCCCATGTAGTCCACTTTGGCTCAAACAACGACGGATGGTGCGATCTGACACTGATGTTCCTTGAGCATGAAGTTCACCTTGAATCTCTTTAGAAGTCTTTCTAGGCTCTTTTGTTACCATTCGGATTATCCGTCTCTTAGATTTGTCATCAATTTTCCTCCTGCGGCCACGTCCAGGGAGGTTGGCTACAGTCCCATGGATCTTAAACTTATGAATAATATGTGCAACTGTACTCACAGGAACATCTAGTTGCTTGGAGATGGTCTTATAGCCTTTACCTTTAACATGCTTGTCTATAATTTTCTTTCTGATCTCTTGAGACAGCTCTTTCCTTTGCTTCCTCTGGTCCATGTCGAGTGTGGTACACACCATATCACCAAACAACACAGTGATTACCTGGAGCCATATATATAGGCCCAATGGCTGATTACAAGGTTGTAGACACCTGTGATGCTAATTAGTGGACACACCTTGAATTAACATGTCCCTTTGGTCACATTATGTTCTGTGTTTTCTAGGGGTACCATCATTTTTGTCCATGCCTGTTTCATGAGTTTATTTTTTTACATAATTCTGTTGAAGCATGGTTGAAAAACAATGTCTGACTTTCATTGGTTAACATTTATAGAATTTTAATTTATTATTACTTTTGTCAGATTAAAGTTATTTCTGTGACCATTGTGACTTTTTCTTTCATTGACCAAAGGGTACCAACAATTTTGTCCACGTCTGTATATACTTTCTATATAGGTGCATTTGGGTAGTGCAGCATTTGTTTGTGGTTTGCCTGCGTTACCTCAGCTACATATAGTGACAAACGCTATTGGAACAAACCATTTCTACTGGTGTGAAATACCAGTTGCCCCCCATAAAAGTGATTGAAGCAGGGGTGTTATATACCAATTATATACTTTCTATATAGTGCATTTGGGTAGTGCAGTGTTTGTTTGCGGTTTAGCTGCGTTACCGCAGCTACAGATAGTGACAAACGACATTGGAACAAATCATTTCTACTGGTGTGATATACCAGTTGCCCCACGAAAAAACTGATTGAAGCAGGGGTGTTATATACCAATTATATACTTTCTATATAGTGAATTTGGGTAGTGCAGCATTTATTTGCAGTTTTGTTGCGTTACCTCAGCTACAGATAGTGACAAACGACATTGGAACAAATTTTTACTGGTGTGATATACCAGTTGCCCCCCAAAAAAAGTTAAAAAAAGTGGGCTACAGTAAAATTTATATTCATTGAACGCATAATGTACCTTGAGCCACATAATGACAATTTCTTTTATGTCAGATGAATGCCTAATTTTTAAGGCCTGTACTCCTGTGGCCTAAAATAAAAATTTCTAGGCTCCAACAGGGCACATTTCAGAAAATTTCCCTTTAAGATGCATAAAAATGTCCCCTGATTAAGATACATATTTTTTGTTGGAATTTTTGTCATTGATCCCCTACTAGTATGTCACTGTCCATGTTGTGGGACTATTTGTACACTTCTACTAAGTATTTGGTGGCTGCAAATATGAGCGTAAGGTTTTTCAGGTTTGCCTGTAATTAAAGTAAATGGGGCCCGCCCGATGTTTGTCTATCACTACCCACAGCTGCTGCAGAGGATATGGGGGAGGATCCATAGAGTGAACACAATGATCGAGGTGGTATCAGGAGATCAAGGAGACTGGTGGAGCTTGGAGGAATCTAACAGCCTCTTTGATTACTCTTTATTCAGTATTTATGACCTCATCCCCTGTTTCAGGTGTAGCTTAGTACTCATTACTTTACCCTATTTAGTTTTGCTCCACCCTTCTGACTGTGTGGTAGATAGCTTCATTTGGGTTTGGCTGAGCTGGTGTGGGGTCGTCTCTGGTGCTCCTTCAGTTTTGAAGATAATTTCTGCTGTAAATTAATCCCCAGATAGTGTTCTTCTGTGCCATATTGCAGCCATGTTGTCAGGTCAGGACTATTGGGCACCTCTGTACCAGCCCTTGCTGTCCGCTCTATTTGGTTATACAGTTGCGTTTCTATCTCTTCTGTGATGTTAGGGTGTCTATAGATTACACCAAGTATAATTTTTTCAGTGTTTTTATCCCTTACTTCCACCCATAAGGTTTCCACATCCTCACCATCCGCACCCACAATTGCCTCTTTCACACTTGTCTTCAGATCACTCCTCACATACAGGCACACACCACCACCTTTTCTATTGACCTGGTCTTTCCTAAATAGTGTAAAACCCTCCATATTAACAGCCTAGTCATGCGAAGAGTCTCAGCCACACCAACTACATCTATGTGTTCTTCTAGTACCATAGCCTCCCGCTCCCCCATTTTTCTAGCTAGACTTCTGGCATTTGTGAAAATACATTTTAAATTACTATTACCTGTAAAGTGAATATCAAGGATTTTTTGGTTACCTTGGTTGTTTTTTGTAACGAACAGGTTTTCTTGTTACGAGCAGTTCTATTTTTCATAAATGTATAGTTATGCCCAGTCTTCTCCCTATTTTCCTTGCTAACCACAGCCCCCACTAAATCCCCACTGTCCCTTTTTATAACCCACTCTCTATCTCCACTATCTACCCCACTTATTAGTATGACCCCCCTCCAGATCCTAGTTGAAAAGCTCCTCCTGCCATCTAACCATTTTTTCCCCCAGGGCAGTTGCTCCCTCCCCATTAAGGTGCAGCCGGTCCCTACTGTAGAGCCTGTAACCACCTGAGAGGTCGGCCCAGTTCTCCATGAACCCAAACCCTTCCTGCACCAGCTTCTGAGCCACTTATTTAACTCCCTAAGCTCCCGTTGTCTCTCTGGTGACGCTCGTGGCACTGGTAGTATTACTGAAAACACTACCTTGGAGGTCCTGGACTTGAGCTACTCACCTAGTTCCCTAAAATCGTTTTTAAGGACCTTCCATCTCCCACTGACTTGTGTACCATGACCGCCAGGTCTTCCCCAGCCCCACCCAGCAATCTGTCAATCCGATCCGCAATCTGCCGAATCCGAGCACCCGGCAGACAACACACTGTTCGGCATTCACGGTCTCGGCGACAGATGACCCTGTCTGTCCTTCTAATAATAGAGTCCCCTACCACCAACATCTGCCTGAACTTTGCTGCACTCCTTTTCCCATCATTCCTGCAGCTGTCATCCTCTTGATTGCTAGGAGAAACGCCCTACTGCAGTGTTGCTGTCCCTGGGATTTCATCCCTAATATCAGCCAAACAGGCATATTTACTAGGGTGTGCCAGCTCAGGACTAGCCTCCCTGTCACTTTTCCTTCTACCCCTTCTTCCTACATTAACCTAACTGTTCACCTGATATTTCTGATCTTGCCCTCCTCCTCCCACCTCCATTTCACTGACCCCAGTCAGTGCCTGAACAGTGAGGTCTAAGCCTCTCTCCAGGTCTGCAATCCCCCTAAGCATTTCAAGGTGCTTATATAGATCCAAGATCTGGGCTTCCAAATATGCTACAGGATTGCATCTAGTGCAAATGTATTCACCCTCAAAAGGCTCTTCAAGACATACATACATTGCACAGGACGCACACTTAGTGGCATTGTCCATGGAGTACATGTTTAAATGGGGATGAACAGTAAAGAAGGAAAACAGTAAATATGAGTTAGAATTAGACCCTGTCTACTGTAGTTGGAGGACTAGCTAGAATTAAGCCAACAACACACAAGGAAATTCTATCAAACCTTAGTTTCTTGCTCCTTGTCTGAAACTCCGGTTCTTTAAACTCCACTTAATCAGCATCCACTTGGTAGAGCAAGCCTCATGTGGAGCAAGTTCTGGGAGAGTTCAGTGGTTTAATTTATAACACCTGGTTGCCCAAGCCACTCCCCTTAACCAAGCAGAGAAAAAAAAAGGATTTAAATGGCAATACACAGCAGAGAAAAAAAAGGTTTTAAATGGCAGTACTACAATGCAAGTACTTAACTTTCAAGGGTCTCTACTTCAAACCACACTTAGCCACCTGCAATCACTCCCACGAAATCACACTCAGAACCAGAAGTCTGGTTCTTTGAAATACACTTAATCAGCACCCACTTGGTACAGCAAGCCAAATGTTGCTTTTGCATTTTCATTTTTACAAGGGGTAACAGGAGGAAAAAAAAGCCTAGAATTTGTCACGCATTTCTCCTGAGTATGACAACACCACAGAAATAAATGGAACTTGGATGCAACAAGAGTAATGGTGACGCCCTCATCGTAACAAAGGCCTAATTTGTATATTAAAACGAAATATCATAATTCAGGAATAGAGCCTCAGATCAACAAATGAAAAACAGCGTTTTAATCAGGTGAACCACAGCTAAACTGTTTGATAGTGAGGTCTCTTGTGACATATTCCTTTAAAGATTTTCATCAATATGGACCAGTGTTTTCAGTGGTATGAAGGTGTGAGTTTGTTTCTGATATTTCCTGAAATCTCAGTCAAGGTCTGATAACAGCAGAAGTTTTGCATATCTTCCAGGGCTTTGGAAAGAGATGTACTCTCCGTGCAGTTTACATATTGCTATTAAATATAAAAAAGGATCCAGCATAGTGTATTGATTGTCATATAGCCCAAAGAGCTCCCACTTTAGTTATATGCTTCTGACTTCATAATTTGACCAGTTTTCCCAACCTCTGACCATCTAATTACAGCTGAGGTACACCAAGGCCCTTGCCCCTCCATGAACTGAAGCCTTCATTTGCTAGTTTTTTTTGGCAGCGCCACAATTGATTTCCACAATGCAGGCATCATTTTATTCATCAGGATCAACTCCACCAGGCTATATGCCTGGTTTAATAGAGTTGATCCTGCGGACATTTGCTTTTAAAGCAAATAAACTGCCTTCTCTATTGCATTTTTAAATAAATAGCGCTCGTCATCTTCAGTCGTATCCTATAAATGCATATTGCTGACAAACTCATATGAACTAAAGAGCAAATAGCTTAGGCTGACTGCAAACAAATCATATTCATTTGTAAAGCAGATCAGTGTCAACATGTCCCATAGACAAACTGGGTAAATGTTAAAATGTCAACCATAATAAAACCACTAATTCCTTTATCTTATTTCAGACCAGTCATACTTATAAATAATGAAGCAATTCTTTATTCTGACCTTGGCAGTACAGTATAAAAACTCACATAGGCTGTATTGTACAAGATGCTGATAGATCGCTTGTTTGCTAAGCTGACTATGGCAGTTGCTGTGTTGACATACCTGTTGATTGTGTGTTTCTTCTCTTTCTTTCAGATAAGTATCTGTATGTCTTGGGGCTTGTACTTCCTTTAATTGGATAAACAAATTTAGGATTTGGATTAGATTGCCCAGTTCCCAAAAATCTAAAATAAAGATAATTTATAGGGATTGTCCAGTTCCTGAAACTCTTATATGGAGGATTAGCATCAAGAGAGGTAAGGCTAGGTTCACATCACCATCTAGACGGAAACTGTCACCCTGAAAATGCAAAGTAATCTGATGGCAGTATGTTATAGAGCAGGAAGAACTGAGCAGATTGATGTATAGTGTATTTTGGGAAAAGATTCAGTAAAACTTTTATTCATTTAAATTCCTACTCATTTTGGGCTCCAGAAATAGATGTAATTTTATTTTACAAAATACATGCCAACTCACACATGGCCACCCCACAAATGCACATCTTAATCAATTTGGCTCATCTTCTTACGTCTTATTTGTAAGTCTTAATAAATCTCCTCCATTGACTTTCCCTTTGACTGTATCACACTAACGTAAAGCTAACTTGAGGATCTGTAACTACAACAGACATGTTAGTAGAGGTTACAGGTCTTCTTTAAAAGGATAGTCCAGTTTCTTAAAGCTATATCCAGATGTAAACCTACAGTGATATACAACTGCATACTGATTACAGCCAATTATATTAGAATATGGTTGAAATGGTTATCAAAATATCCCCCGCCATCTTTATCCTGTTCTAAAAATCCAAAGGATAAAATCTAAAAAGGCTTCTGTATGACAATTTATCTTAAAGTCTATAATTTGTCTCCCTCTCTTTTTTCCTTTAACATGTGAATAATGGTGGTGGGGTTTACTTATTTTAGCTCTATGAGTTTCAGATGTAGAAAAGTTGCAAATTTTGTCGTAGGTGATGATTTGTGAATTTTTTTTTGACTTTTTAGATTTTTTACACCTCTTTTGCAAAAAATGAGTAGGCTGTCGGCAAGAGGACGGGAGGATTAATGTGTGAAAAGCTGGTCTTTAGTATATCACCCACAGTAGATTTGGAAAAATGGATTAGTCAATAGGTCTATATCTCACTCCTAAACTAAGCCCTGCCACTTCTAAATCTCTAGCCCATTATTGGTCAATCCAACATATTGTGGGGGTTTCACACATCACGTTCAGCCAATGCATGTTCTGTCTCTCGATACATGAGCATTAGTGATGATCGAGCATGCTCGGCCAAACACCAGTTTGGCTCGAGCATCGTGATGCTCAGCACATTGCGGTGTTCAACCGAATACAGCGTGTGCTCGCAGTCAATAAACGTGCAGGTAAGTACTGCCACTCACTGTAATGCCATAGCCATGTTGGTTACTGGCATTACAGTGATTGGCTGGCAGGAACGCATCATTGGGTGCTATAAAGCACCCGATGACATGTGGTTCGGCCAGTCTTAGTCAGGGAGAGCTGTGCTGTAGAAGGGACAGAAAGTGTACGGAATTCAATGTAATTTTTTGGTTAGGCAGGGTTGGTGCTAGAAACTCAAAAGTCCTTTTAAGGAGTATTGTTATGTCTGGCAGCAATATATATTATTAGCACAACCTGAGCTAAATTGCGTGCAATTGTTAGAGACCCAAAGGTCCTTTTAAGGACTATTGTTGTATCTGGCACCAATATATATTTTTTGCGCAACATGCACTAAATAGCTTGCAATTGTTTGGCCGCTGCAGGCAGCGACATTATCTGTGCTACATCTCCTGCGTAAAGTGTGCGCAGCCTAGAAATATCTGTGACATCTAGTGTACTTTTTCCGTAGACGATGTCCACTGTGGACAGTGACATTACCTGCGCTACATCTCCTGTATAACTGCGCATCCTAAAAATATCTGTTACATCCAGTGTACATTTTCCGTAGACGCTGCGGACAGTGACATTACCTGCCTTACATCTCCTGTATAACATGTGCGCATACTAAAAATATCTGTAACATCCAGTGTATTTTTTCCGTAGACGCTGCGGACAGCGACATTATCTGCGCTACATCTCCTGTGTAACATGTGTGCATACCAAAAATATCTGTGACATCCAGTGTATTTTTTACGTAGACGGTGTCCGGTGCGGACAGTTACATTACCTGCGCTACATCTCCTGTATTACGTTTGCACATCATAAATATCAGTGACATTCAGTAAAAAAAAATTGTCGCTGGTGACAGCGACATTACCTGCGCTACATCTCCTGTACAATGTTTGCACATGATAAATATCAGTGACATTCAGTCTAATTTTTTCGCTGCTGGTGGCAGCGACATTACCTGCGCTACATCTCTGTACATGTGACATACTTGCAAGCATATATACCATTTAATATGCAGAAGGCGAGCAGTAAGGGATGGGGAAGTGGCTGTGCTGCTGATGGTGCACGCAGAGGCATGGTGAAACTGTGCCTGCTGCCAGAGCACAAGAAACACACTCATCCACGATACCTAGCTTCATGTCCCAGTTTGCAGGGCGGCGCAGGACACCACTCTCGAAGTCAGACCAATACGACCAGGTAGTCGGGTGGATTGCAGCATATAATGCTTCCAGTCGGTTAAGCACCACCCTGTCTTCCACAAAGTCCAGTCTCAGTAGCCAAGAGTTTGGTCAACAGAATCCTCACCCTGATCCTGCTTCCTCCCACCATTGAGACTCCTGGCAAACAAGTGATCCCAGACTCAGATATTTCGAGGAGCTCTTTTCATCATCATTCCCTGATTTGGGCCTCTCGCCAAGCCCGCTTGAAGAGGAACAGGAGGAGATCATGTGCACTGATGCCCAAACTTTTGAGCATCCACAGTCACAAGAAGATGATGGTGGGGAATAGCAATTTGTGTTTTACAAGGTGGATGATGATGATGAGACACAGTTGCCAATAAGACAATGGCAATTAGTGTCTCAAGAGGTTGATGATGAGGATGAGACACAGTTGTCAATAAGTGAGGTTGTTGTTAGGTCAAGAAGTCAGAGGGACGACCAGAGTGAGAAAGTGGAAGAAGAGGTGGTGGACGATGAAATCACTGACCCAACCCGAGAAGGTTGCAAACCGAGCGAGGACAGCAGTAAAGAGGGGAAGGGATCCACAGCACCGCAACAGGTTGGAAGAGGCAGTGGGGTGGCAAAAGTGAGAGGGTGGGCCACACCAAACAGGCCCGCAACTGTTCCCCAGTGCACCCCCGTTGCGGCAACCAGCATGTGTCCTGTAACATCACCCGTGCCCTGACAAACGCAGTTATTGGGAAGGTCCACTTAACGACTGACAAATGGATAAGTGCTTGTGGCCAGGGAAGCTACATTTCCCTGACGGCACACTAAGGGAACTTTGTGGAGGCCGGGAGCGAGTCGTACCCTGGAATGGCACAGATGCTACTAACGCCATTTCCAAAAGTCATCTACAGCTGCCGCTAGTCTGGCAAAGCTGCAGCAGTGCTTGCAATTGCCAGCTCACCAATTGTTGTGCGACTTGAGCACACGCTGAAACTCAGCGTTACACATGTTGGCCAGGCTTTGTGAGCAGCAGAAGGCAGTAGTGGAATACGAGCTGCAACATGGTCGTCGCCTTTCCAGTCAGCTTCCGCTCTTCACAAGCGACGAGTGGGCATGGATGTCTGACCTCTGTGAAGTTTTATGCAACTTTGAGGAATCAACAGCGATGCCGCTATTATCGACGTAACTATCCCAATTCTGTGTCTACTGAAACGCTCGCTGCTCACAATGAAGGAGGATGCTTTGCATGTGGAAGAGGTGGAAATGGGGGAAGACCGTACACAGAGTGATAGCCAGACCACCCTCCGTTTGACTTCTCAGCACGAATTGGATGATGATGATGATGATAAGGAGGAGCCTCTGCTACAGAGGGAAGTAGTTACTTGGGCAACCAAGAAGGGGAGACGAGGGAAACACACAGCATTTCCGACAGAGGCAAGGCAACACTCTCCAAGGCCTGGGATAGTTTCATGCCACCCTGCCAGCAAGCTCATCCTGATGCACGGCCTAGTGTCACAAGGAGAGAAAAGTTTGGGAAGATGGTGAAGGAGTACGTAGCAGACCGTTTCAGTGTCCTCAATGATCCCTCTGTGCCTTACAACTATTGGGTGAATAAGCTGGACACGTGGCATGAACTGGCGCTCTACGCCTTCGAGGCGCTTGCCTGCCCTGCCGCCAGCGTTTTGTCAGAGTATGTATTTAGTGCTGCTCGGGGCATAATAACTGATAAGCGCATCCAACTGTCAACTGAAAATGCTGAAAGGTTGACTCTTATCAAAATTAACAAGGCCTGGATTGCCCATGACTTCTCTACTCTACCAGAGGAAAGCGGCTGAACATAAAGGCATTTTAAATGTGGCTTTTATGGTGTATTGAATACACTGTATTCCCATGCAGCCCTTCCACCACAAAAAAAGGATATGGTTCAATCTTCCTTTTCTCGTCCTCCTCCTACATCATATCAACATGCTTATTAGGCTGCCCTCGCTCCTAATGTTTTCGAGGGTCAGCTCAGCAGCAGGCCCTCAACCATAATTTTTTCAATGGTCAGCTCAGCAGCAGGCCCTCAACCATAATATTTTCGATGATCAGCTCAGCAGCAGGTCCTAAACCTTAATTTTTTCGATGGTCAGCTCAGCAGCAGGCCCTCAACCATAATTTTTTGATGGTCAATTGAGCAACAGGCACTAGCCACTAATGTTTTAGAGATGAGAAATAGAAAGTAAAAAAGAGGGGATTATGGTACAAGATAATAATCAAGGATGGTCAGCCCAGAAAAGCAAAGTACCTAAGGATATTGGGCGCCAGGAGGATGGAGTAAAAGGAGAAAGAGATAAATGAGCAAATTAATGCAGGTGCGCAGATTAATATGATGGGAAGGCAGCACAGGTGTAAATGGGAGTGGGGAAAAAACCCCACACCCAAATGATATAAGTGATCAAAAAACGAGATGGGCACAGGTGGACCCAGGCAATTACCTCCCGTGAACCGTCAAGGAAAAAACACACAGAATAAGGCTCCACTCCCTAGTGTAAGTAAATGGTTAGAAAACCAATATCAGATGGTATGTGCAGTAGGATAGATAAATACAGAATACGCATGAGTATGAATAATTAATAAAATCTGTTAAAATAAAAATATAAAAAAAATCTGTATGCACTCACTTCGCTGGGGGGTAGTCAACAGGATAAACTCAAGACACCTGTGACTTTGAACACCCCTGGCCAGGATCGCATGTAAAAGTGTAGGAAATTGATGGCAGCCCAAGTCTGGAGGCTTCTGATCAATCACTTTATTTTGACAAATAATGTATGGCTCAATGCGTTTCGGGGTTCTGGATGCCCCCTTCTTCAGGAGTAATACAAAGATCCATACGTACAAACAATCTTAAAATGATCTTAAAATTACATTACCCTTTGACATAAGGCTATAGGGCTTTAAGAACGCATGTGGAAAGTGTAGGATACCTACCTTCAGGAGTAAGTACATGGTATACAATGACCAGAAGATACAAATGGTCCCAAGATCACATAACACTTTTAATACATTCTTATATGCCCACAGGACTGAACACACGTGTGGATGTCCAGAACCCTAAAAAGCGTTGAGTCATACATTATTTGTCAAAATAAAGTGAATTTTCAGAAGCCTCCAGACGTGGGGTGCCATCACTTCTACGTGCGATCCTGGCCAGGGTGGTTCAAAGTTACAGGTGTCTTGAGTTTAGGGTACTTTCACACTTGCGGCAGGACAGATCCGACAGGCTGTTCACCATGTCGGATTCATCCTGCGGCTATTTCGCCGTGCCGCCGGACCGTCACTCTGTCCCCATTGACTATAATGGGGACGGGGGCGGAGCTCCGAGGCAGCACGGCGGTGCGCGGTGAAAGCCGCCGGACTAAAAAGCCCCCGTCCCCATTATAGTCAATGGGGACGGAGCGGCGGTCCGGCGGCACGGCGAAAGAGCTGCAGGACGGATCCGACATGGTGAACAGCCTGTCGGATCTGTCCTGCTGCAAGTGTGAAAGTACCCTAATCCTGTTGACTACCCCCCAGCGAAGTGAGAGCATACAGATTTTATTTTTATTTCAACAGATTTTATTAATTATTCATACTGATGCGTATTCTGTATTTATCTATCCTACTGCACATACCATCTGATATTGGTGTTCTAACCATTTACTTTACACTAGGGAGTGGCGCCTTACTGTGTGTGTTTTTTCCTTGACGGTTCACGGGAGGTATTTGCCTGGCTCCACCTGTGCCCATCTCGTTTTTTCATCACTAATGTTTTAGTTGGTCAGCTCAGCAGCAGACCCTCACTCCTACTGTTTTAGTTGGTCAGCTCAGCAGCAGGTCCTCGCCCCTAATGTTTTAGATGGTCAGCTCAGCAGCAGGCCCTCGCCCATAATGTTTTAGATGGTCAGCTCAGCAGCAGGCCCTCGACCATAATTTTTTTCCATGGTCAGATTAGCAGCAGGCACTCGCCCCTAATGTTTTAGAGAGTCAGATCAGCAGCATACCCTCAACCATAATTTTTTCGATGGTGAGCTCAGTAGCAGGCCCTCGCCCATAATTTTTTCCATGGTCAGATCAGCAGCAGGCCCTTACCCCTAATGTTTTAGTTGGTCAGCTCAGCAGCAGGCCCTCGCCCCTAATGTTTTAGATGGTCAGCACAGCAGCAGGCCTTCGCCCCTAATGTTTTAGTTGGTCAGCTCAGCAGCAGGCCCTCGCCCCTAATGTTTTAGATGGTCAGCTCAGCAGCAGGCCCTCGCCCATAATGTTTTAGATGGTCAGCTCAGAAGCAGGCCCTCGCCCATCATTTTTTTCCATGGTCAGATCAGCAGCAGGCCCTCGCCCCTAATGTTTTAGATGGTCAGATCAGCAGCAGGCACTCGCCCCTAATGTTTTAGAGAGTCAGCTCACCAGCAGACCCTCAACCATAATTTTTTCGATGGTCAGCTCAGCAGCAGACCCTCACCCCTAATTTTTTAGATGGTCAGAACAGCAGCAGCCCATCGCCCCTAATGTTTTAGAGTGTCACCAGCAGGCCCTTGCTCCTAATGTTTTTGAGGGTCACCTGCAGCGATTAATCATAATTTTTCAAGGGTGTGTATGATGCCCTCCTTTATGTGTAATACAGGGTGAATTGGAGTGCCGATTTCTTGTAATTTTTGGCAGCTCTTTCACTTAGTGCATAGGCTTTATGAGTGTAGGAGTCCCACTACCTGAACAATTTTACGACAATGTGAATGAGGCCCTCTTTTATGTGATATACCTCTTTTTTTTTTTCCCTCTAAAATCGATTTTATGTTTGGTTTGGTGCGTATTACAGGGAGTGCAGAATTATTAGGCAAATGAGTATTTTGACCACATCATCCTCTTTATGCATGTTGTCTTACTCCAAGCTGTATAGGCTCGAAAGCCTACTACCAATTAAGCATATTAGGTGATGTGCATCTCTGTAATGAGAAGGGGTGTGGTCTAATGACATCAACACCCTATATCAGGTGTGCATAATTATTAGGCAACTTCCTTTCCTTTGGCAAAATGGGTCAAGAGAAGGACTTGACAGGCTCAGAAAAGTCAAAAATAGTGAGATATCTTGCAAAGGGATGCAGCACTCTTAAAACTGCAAAGCTTCTGAAGCGTGATCATCGAACAATCAAGCGTTTCATTCAAAATAGTCAACAGGGTCGCAAGAAGCGTGTGGAAAAACCAAGGCGCAAAATAACTGCCCATGAACTGAGAAAAGTCAAGCGTGCAGCTGCCAAGATACCACTTGCCACCAGTTTGGCCATATTTCAGAGCTGCAACATCACTGGAGTGCCCAAAAGCACAAGGTGTGCAATACTCAGAGACATGGCCAAGGTAAGAAAGGCTGAAAGACAACCACCACTGAACAAGACACACAAGCTGAAACGTCAAGACTGGGCCAAGAAATATCTCAAGACTGATTTTTCTAAGGTTTTATGGACTGATGAAATGAGAGTGAGTCTTGATAGGTCAGATGGATGGGCCGTGGCTGGATTGGTAAAGGGCAGAGAGCTCCAGTCCGACTCAGACGCCAGCAAGGTGGAGGTGGAGTACTGGTTTGGGCAGGTATCATCAAAAATGAGCTTGTGGGGCCTTTTCGGGTTGAGGATGGAGTCAAGCTCAACTCCCAGTCCTACTGCCAGTTTCTGGAAGACACCTTCTTCAAGCAGTGGTACAGGAAGAAGTCTGCATCCTTCAAGAAAAACATGATTTTCATGCAGGACAATGCTCCATCACACGCGTCCAAGTACTCCACAGCGTGGCTGGCAAGAAAGGGTATAAAAGAAGAAAATCTAATGACATGGCCTCCTTGTTCACCTGATCTGAACCCCATTGAGAACCTGTGGTCCATCATCAAATGTGAGATTTACAAGGAGGGAAAACAGTACACCTCTCTGAACAGTGTCTGGGAGGCTGTGGTTGCTGCTGCACGCAATGTTGATGGTGAACAGATCAAAACACTGACAGAATCCATGGATGGCAGGCTTTTGAGTGTCCTTGCAAAGAAAGGTGGCTATATTGTTCACTGATTTGTTTTTGTTTTGTTTTTGAATGTCAGAAATGTATATTTGTGAATGTTGAGATGTTATATTGATTTCAATGGTAAAAATAAATAATTGAAATGGGTATATATTTGTTTTTTGTTAAGTTGCCTAATAATTATGCACAGTAATAGTCACCTGCACACACAGATATCCCCCCAAAATAGCTAAAACTAAAAACTACTTCCAAAAATATTCAGCTTTGATATTAATGAGTTTTTTGGGTTCATTGAGAACATGATTGTTATTCAATAATAAAATTAATCCTCAAAAATACAACTTGCCTAATAATTCTGCACTCCCTGTATTGTCAGTCTGTAAAAGTGGCGTACTACTTGGACAACATCGTTCCCAGCAGCGACCTGGGAGTCCAAGATGCATCCAGACATCCTCCCTGTGCTGTTCCCGAACCATTTCAGTGGTATTTTCATAAATTTCTGACCTTTTCCTATGAACAAGATACCCTCCCCTCTTCAGAGCAGGGGGTGCCTGGTTTAATGCTCGGGTTCTCCCAATGACTTCCATTGAGCTACTATCTCTTTACAATAAATATATTGATGGTAAATGCAGCCATATTAGCTTCCAGATTTGAACTTATTTCTTATTTTGTTACTAAAAACTATTTCATGGCGACAGTTTTTGAGAAGCTGATAGAAACATGGCTGCACTTTCATACACAAAATGACCATCAGAACTAAAAAATGACAATATAAAACATAATTGCCATACTTTAACTTCAAATGTACTCATATATTCAGTATAACATAAACATGAACTATTGGGTGGAAAGCCTCTAAGTTTTTCAGCAGCTTCAATGTTTAGTCTCTAACCAAAATGCAACGGCTTAGGGCTCTTTCACACTTGCGATCTTTTCTTCCGGCATAGAGTTCAGTCGTCGGGGCTCTATGCCGGAAGAATCCTGATCAGTTTTATCCTAATGCATTCTGAATGGAGAGAAATCCGTTCAGGATGCATCAGGATGTCTTCAGTTCAGGACCGGAACGTTTTTTGGCCGGAGAAAATACCGCAGCATGCTGTGCTTTTTGCTCCGGCAAAAAATCCTGAACACTTGCCGCAAGGCCGGATCTGGAATTAATGCCCATTGAAAGGCATTAATCCGGATCCGGCCTTAAGATAAACGTAGTTTCGGCGCATTGCCGGATCCGACGTTTAGCTTTTTCTGAATGGTTACCATGGCTGCCAGGACGCTAAAGTCCTGGCAGCCATGGTAAAGTGTAGTGGGGAGTGGGGGAGCAGTATACTTACCGTCTGTGCCGCTCCCGGGGCGCTCCAGAGTGACGTCAGGGCGCCCCACGCGCATGGATGACGTGATCGCATGGACACCGCATGGATCGCATGTGAACGCATTGCACCCGCACTGAATCCGGACCCATTCACTTCAATGGGGCTGTGTACATGATCAGTGATTTTCACGCATCACTTGTGCGTTGAGCATGCTCTATATTCTGCGTTTTTCACGTAGCGCAGGCCCCACAGAAGTGAATGGGGCTGCTTGAAAATTGCATTGCATTGCGGATGCAATGCGATTTTCACGGATGGTTGCTAGGAAATGATAGGGACCCGAACTTTATTATTTTCCCTTATAACATGGTTATAAGGGAAAATAATAGCATTCTTAATAAAGAATGGTAAGTAACATGTGGCTTGAGGGGTTAAAAAATAATGAAATATTTAATTATTCACCTCATCCACTTGATCGCGCAGCCCGGCTCGTCTTCTTTCAGGACCTGGCAGGAAAAGTACCTTTGGTGACGTCACCGCACTCACAACGTGGTGAGCGTGGTGACGTCGGAGCAGGTCCTGCTGAATGAAGATAGAAATCTTCTATGTTCATTCAGCAGGACCTGCGCCGACGTCACCACGCTCACCACCAGCTTGCTAGGAGATATTGTTTGTAAACTTTTCGTTTTTTATCACGTGCATGAAAAACGCATCAAAATGCATTTGTACCCGCGCAGAAAAAACTGAACACAATCGTAGACAAAACTGACTGAAATTGCTTGAAAAATAGTGTGAGTTTCACTGGATGCACCCTGAACGCATCTGGAGCCAACCCGTATCGTTCGTGTGAAAGGGGCCAGCCATTCCCGTATTGCGGACCGCATATGCGGATCAGCAATAAATGGGCACCCATCACGGATGTGGACCCATTCATTTCAATGGGTCCGCAAATCCGGAGATGTGGAAGGGTGCGAAACGGAATCACGGAACGGAACATTACATAAGCACTACGCAGGGCTTCCGTGGGGTTCCATTCTGCACTTCTGTTCCACCAAAAGATAGAACATGTCCTTTTTGCAGAATTGTGCTTTCCTGGGTAATATACCCGGAGAGGCGAACATGACATCACACTACACTGTATGTACAGCACAGTATGACCCCTGCTGTAGGATAGGCGCCCATTCTATGTATTGCTGCAGGGATGACACCGACTGTAGTCTGTCCCCATGGTCTGAGCCCCTGGTAACCAGTGGAGTAGCTAGAAATGACTGGGCCCCACAGAAATTTATTAAATGGGCAGGCAGGCGTCATACAGTGGCATTTTATTCTTTAACATACATGTGTTTTTACTGGACTATGACATACACGATACAAAAATTCAGTACTCCACGTTCTTGTATCCTGCACAAACCGGTAAAAAAAAAGGATACTTCACAATGGAGAACGGATGTCACTGTCATGGCATCAGTACGTTTTTTTGTATACGTTAAACGGATGGGAAAAACGTGATGTGAACCCAGCCTTAAATTTGGGACAAAAATGTGATGTGAACTAGCGGTGCATTGAACAGTTGTTGAAAAAAACATACTCACCTGCTCCCCGCCGCTCCATGATCTTCCAGTCCCCATTCTGGCCTCATACTGGTGTCCCCAAGCTGCACATGGGCGCCCAGAGGAGTGTGGCATGAGATGGATAGGGGGCCTAGAGGGCAGGGCATCAGATAAGTAGGGGGCCCACAGGACAGGACTAGGGGGGGGCTTCTGAAAGGACAGCAGATGAATGCAGCTGGGGGGGGGGGGGGGGACTACATGAGATGCAGGACAGCTAGGGTTGGCAGGGGTAAGCCTGAAATGTATGGGCTCCTGATAGTGACAGGCACAGCATCTTCTTTCTGCAGCACTTCCTGTCTCCCCTCTCCCTCTTGTTACAGCCGACTACAGAGCAGTCTCTGTAGCAGAGGCTGGGCTGTACTAATAGTTAGGAGAGGGAGGGGAGACAGGATCTCCCTGTAGCGCACTGTACTGAGCCCTGGCTGCACTATTAATGGTCCATGCTGATGGGCGGGGCTTAGCTCCCTGCTCTGCTCTGAGGACATTCTAAAGCAGCAGTGAAGTGAGTGTAGAGGGGGTGTGGCCAGTCTGACTGTTTACTACTGCTCCGGGGCCTCTTGTCAGCCCGGGCCCCGAAGCAGCTGCTTCCCCTGCTTCCCTAGTAGGTACGCCACTGATCCCCGGTGATCAGCTGTTTGAAGAAGCTGCGGCGCTCACCATTCCTAGGCCAGTGATGTACAGCTCAGTTCCATTCAAGTGAATGGGCCTGGGCTGCAATACTAAACGTAGCTGTTATGTAACGTATGATACTGTGCTTGGTGTGCTATAAAGAGGCTGCAACACTTACCAGAGCACCGTGGCCTCTTCAAACAGCTAATTGTTGGTCGTACTGGTCATAAGACCCCCACTGATCAGCTATTAATTGAGACTAGGTCATCAATATTATGCTCATGGAAAAGCTCTTTAACACCTTAAGGACCCGTGCCGTACATGTAAGGTGCAGATGTCCATCACTTAAGGACTAGTGCCGTACATGTACAGAGCGGTGATCGGGCAGCTGCAGGAGATTCGCCCTCCCGATCTGCGTCAGGGGTCCGGCTGTCACTGATAGCCGGACCCCTGCTGCATGCGCTGGTATCTGTGATTTCGCATTAACCCATGACGTGCCGCGGTCAGCGCTGACCACGGCATGAGCTATGTCCATGCAGGGAGAAAGCAGCCCCCGTGCTGCTGTGACAGGGACCAGATGGCAGGAAAGGCAACCCGATGCCTTCCTTAGGCATCGTGGCTGCCTTCCGTGACAGCCTGTGAGATCCAGGAAGCTCACAGGCAGGAAGCTGTAAATGTATTACATTTATTAATACACTTACAGCCAATGATTTACAATACAGAAGCATTATAAAGGGGATCAGACCCCCAAAAGTTGAAGTCCCAGAGTGGAGCAAAAAATAAAGTTAAAAAAAGTTACAAAATAATGTAAAAAACAAAACAAAACATCCTTTTCCCAAAATAAAGTAAAAAATATTTGTAAAAAGTAGGGAAAAAAAGAAAACTAGACATATTAGGTATCGCCGCATCTGTATCGACTGGCTCTATAAAAATATAAAAAATAAACTTTTTTTGTCACCTTATATTTCTAAAAGCGATCAAAAAGGCGTATGCTCCCCAAAATAGTGAAAATCTAACATCACCTCATCCCGCAAAAAATTAGGACCTACCTAAGATAATCGCCCCCCCAAAAAAATATATGGCTCTCAGAATATGAAGAAACTAAAACATAATTTTGTTAAAAAAAATACTGTTATTGTGTAAAACTTAAATAAATAAAAAATGTATACATATTAGGTATCACCGCATCCGTTCCAACCTTCTCTATATAATATAATATATAAATACCACATGACCTAACCCTTCAGGTGAACATCATAAAAAAAAAAAATATGATATCAAAAGCCATTTTTTGTAACCTTACATCACAAAAAGTGTAATAGCAAGCGATCAAAAAGTCATATGTACCCCAAAATAGTGCCAATCAAACCATCATGTCATCCCGCAAAAATGATACTCTACCTAAGACAATCGCCCAGATTAAAAAAAAAAAAACTATGGAGATACTAAAACATGATTTTTTTTGTTTCAAAAATTATATTATTGTGTAAAACTTAAATAAATAAAAAAGTAGACATATTAGGTATTGCCTCATACATAAGAATCTTCTGTATAAAAATATCACATGACCTAACCCCCAGCTGAACACCGTAAAAAATAAAAAGGGTGTCAAAAAAGCCATTTTTGGTCACCTTACATCACAAAAAGTGTAACACCAAGTGATCAAAAAGTTATATGCACCCTGAAATAAACCTCCTACAAAAGCAAAAACAAACCTGCGGATATAACTACATAAATCTTTATTGAACAAATATGCAAACATACAAAATGAATAAAACCCAGTAGGGAAATGCAGAGGAATCCACATTCCTCTGCATTTCCCTACTGGGTTTTATTCATTATGTATGTTTGCATATTTGTTCAATAAAGATTTACATGGTTATATCCGCGGGTTTGTTTTTGCTTTTGTAGGAGGTTTACAGTCAGTTACCGTGTGGTGTATATTATTGCTGGTGACAGCTATTGTTGGTGTAATGCACCCTGAAATAGTATCTCATACCGAAAAAATGAGCCCCTACATAAGACAGTTGCCCCCCCCCCCAAAAAAATACGGCTTTAAGAATGTGGAGACACTTAAAAAAAAAAAATCTTTCAAAAATGCTTTATTATGTAAAACTGAAACTGTCATATTTGGTATTGTCGCGTGTTACAACCTGCTCTATAAAAATAGCACATGATCTAACCTGTCAGATGAACGTTATAAATAACAAAAAAAAAACGGTGCCAAAACCTTGCCTCACAAAAAGTGTAATATAGAGCAACCAAAAATCATATGTACCCTTAAATATTACAAACAAAACTTCCACCTTATCCCATAGTTCCCAAAATGGGGTCACTTTTTTGGAGTTTCTACTCTAGGGGTGCATTAGGGGGGCTTCAAATAGGACATGGTTTCAAAAAAAACAGTCCAGCAAAATCTGCCTTCCAAAAACCATATGGCGTTCATTTCTTTCTGCGCCCTACCATGTGCCCGTACAGCAGTTTACGACCACATATGGGATGTTTCTGTAAACTACAGAAAAAGGGCAATAAATATTGAGTTTTGATTGGCTCTTAACCCTTGCTTTGATACTGGAAAAAATTGATTAAAATGGAAAATCTGCCAAAAAAAGGGAAATTCTGAAGGTTTCCAACAGGTGGCTATCAAGAGTCTAGCTAAGGCTACTTTCACACTGGTGTTTTGAATTCTGTTTGTGAGATCCGTTTTAGGGATCTCACAAACGGTTCAAAACGGATCAGTTCAGCCCCAATACATTCTGAATAGATAAGGATCCGTTCAGAATGCATCAGTTTGGCTCCGTTCCACCTCCATTCCGCTCTGGATGCAGCCACCAAATGCTGCTTGCAGCGTTTTGGTGTCCTCCTGGCGATGCGGAGCCAAACGGATCAGTCCTGACTTACAATGTAAGTCAATGGGGGCGGATCCGTTTTCATTGACACAATATGGTGCAGTTGAAAACTGATCCGTCCCCCATTGAGTAAAATTTTTTTACTCAATTTTACCACTGTCATGAAGTGCAATATGTGATGAGAAAACAATCTCAGAATGGCCTGTATAAGTAAAAGCATTTTAAAGTTATCACCACATAAAGTGACACATGACAGATTTGCAAAAAATGGCCTGGTCCTTAAGGTGAAATATGGCAGGGTCCTTAAGGGGTTAAAGGCTTACTGTTTCCCCTACCTAACTCATAGCAAATCTGGGCCAATGGCCTCTAGTGGACAGATCCACATCACTGGGAGGCTCATAGGTAACCCTGGCACATAAAACGGAATGTAGATGTAATGAGATATACTAAATGTGCACATAATGAGTATTTCATTGTTAGTGTATATACAGTAGATATAGCAAACAATGCTCTGTACACGTATATCTCAAATGTGGAGCATGTAAAGTCAAAAGAAGTTCAGAAGGCTAGGCCTAGGTCTTTCACCAGGGCCCAGAAGTTTTTTGTATGCCTCTTCATTTATCAAGCAGGTGAAGAAATAAGAAAAAAAATTATTTCTTTTTTCCATTCTATTTCTAGCTGCTGTAGTCGTCACTTTGCAAACCATATACTGTATGTCTTTTAAATACGTAAGGTGCTTCCTATTTCTTTACCATTACTTGTACTCAATCAGTCAAACTCCTTCCTCTTTCCTTCCTGTACATCCAACAAGTGCACATATGTACGAAACTAGGGATGCAAAATAAGAAGTGAGTACGAGGTCAAAGTCAGGGCCTGCATTGTTGGGACTCAGTGTTGGGCAGCATGACAATAGACATGACGAGAATGCAGAGGTGATAACAGATATAACACGTAGAACTTAGACACCCTCATCCAGACATAACATTCATTTAATTAAAAACTGTAGAATCCTGCAGCTACTGTGTTTACTTCATACCAAATCCCAAGATCTTTGAACAATGACAATGTACAGTAAGTAATCACAAATATCAGAGAGATTGCAAATAATGCATTAACTCTTCCCCATGTCTGATATGATAAACTCTGATAATCTATCATTTATGGCTATGAACACCTTTGGAGGCATTTATTTGTTATTGCATTTTACTCATTCTTGTCTTAAAATCATTTTTGCACTTTATTAATTATTAATATTTTCAGCAATTTCCTCTACACCTTTTAGTTTCAGTGCTTTCTACTTCAAAGTGTATCCATCAGAGCTGGTCTGACGGCTGGATCTGTAGCCTTTATCTTTGAACTCCTGACAGCTCATAAACATATATTTAAAGGGGTTGTGCAAGAGGGGGGGGGCTGTTGCCCCCCTCCCCACGCACTTTGCCAGGCCTGTAAGGCAAGGGCTACACAGCGAGACTGGTCGTGCGACACCTGTCACGTCTAGGATCGCTGAGTAGCGGTGATCCCATAGAAATGAATGGGATCGCCACGGCAGTAGCAAGAAATCCAGTCGTGTTGGAGACAGGTGTCGCGCGACCAGTGTTGCCATGCAGCCCTTGCCTAAAGGGAAGTTTACTTACCTTCTTCTCCCAGCAACAATGCTCTGCTGGACTCCCCCATAGTTAACATCCAGTTTAACATGGGTCCAACCAAACTCTGGCTGCAGCGGTAACTGGATCCCCTTGCATCAAGTGAACATTTGTCATGTAAGGAGAGCCAGTCACTGCTGCAGCCAAGTATTGGTTACAGGCAATGTCAAACCAGATTTTAACACCGATGGAGCCCAGCAGAGCATCACAGGCTGGGAGAAGGAACAGGGAGCCAGTGCAGTTAATTAAGCTTCACTTTACATGTCTGGCCAAGTGGGAGGTAAGAGTTGCCAAGCCCCCCCCCCCCCCCCCCCCGCTCCCATTCTTGCACAACCCCATTTAAAGAGATGTTTTGTCACAAAAGGTTAACTCTTTTTCTAGCTGTGTGACTGGTAGTTTCATGTTCACTTTGTGCTGGTTATCTAATAAACCTTAAAAGGGGTTGTCTCACTTCAGCAAGTGGCATTTATCATGTAGAGAAAGTTAATAGAAGGCACTTACTAATGTATTGTTATTGTCCATTTTGCTTCCTTTGCTTGCTTGATTCATTTTTCCATCGCATTATACACTGCTCGTTTCTATGGTTACAGCCATCCTAAAAATCCACAACAAACAAAGCAAGGGTTTGTTGTGGATTTTCTCCATTGCCTTCAACTGGGAATTAATATCAAATCCCAGTCAAATCTTATTGTTTCAGATTACCTTTGGATCTGCAGTAAAATCTGCAGATGCAGAAGGATGCATTAAATAAAAAGAATCAGTATATTCATCTTAGTAATATTCTGATGCGATGCTTCCCTGGTCCAGCAGTCCCCCTCTGCTTACTACTGGCTCGCAGGACAGGTCACATGTGTTGACATACTGCAGTCACATGTGTTGACATACTGCAGTCACATGTGTTGACATGCCATGACTGGAGCAGGAAGAACATCCTCCATTGGGGGGGACTAGGACAGGCATGAGCAGCAGCAGAACATTGCAATGGTGAGTATACTTTTTTTGGGCAAATCAGAGGGTCGTAGAACCTCTATGGAAATTTCCCAGTGGGCCAGTGTGCCCAAGCCCTCGTCATGGTTGCCAGCCAGGTACAAAAAGATCTGATGCTCTCAGCATTAATTAATGCAGGAACATCAGCCCTCCTGAATTCAGCTGTGTTACCATCCTAGGACAGTGATACAGTTTCATACTGTAATACGAGGGGCAGTATATTGTCCTGCACTGTGGTACTTGGTTCTGCTGAGGCAGTGTTTTGTGCTGCACTGTGGTACTTGGTTCTGCTGAGACAGTGTTTTGTGCTGCACTACAGTATTGCTGTCCCTATCTACTTCTATTGTCTCTGCCTACATGTGTTGGCCCTGCCTTCTGTCAGTTTGGATCCGCCTACAACATGTGCCCCTGGCAGGATTTCAACAGCAAATCCGTTATGTGCAAATCTACACTTTTACTGATTATTGTGCAACCAAGACAACTACCACCCACACTAAATGTTTTGGGGCTCATTTATTAAAAAGATATACGCCTTAACTAGGTGTATTTGTGGCGCATATTGTGGCACAAATTGTGGCGCAAAGGTCCTTAATTTGTAACTTCTGCCTGTTTGCGCCAGATCTAAAAAAGTGGGTGTGGTGTGGGAAGGGAAGAGGACGGACCGGTAGGCCCGTCTCATTTACTATTTTCTACACTTTATCTATTAGGTACTGCGCGACGTGTTCCCCCTCTACTTTCCCTGCCTGTCAGCACTCAAGAGTGCCGGATGGCACAAAAGAAAAAGAAAAAACGAGACAGACGCAGGAGCAGTAGCTTAAACAGATGAACACCCAGAATCAGGTATTTACCAATCTGTGGGCTTCTGTATTACTGCATACCGCGGACTCTTGAGTGCTGACAGGCAGGGAAAGTAGAGGGGTAACATGTCGCGCAGTACCTAATAGATATATTGCTTACATTATCCTTTGATTTCCAACGGTGGCGATACCGTTGCGGTACCGCAGCGTCAGCTTTAAACAAGTGCAAGCGCCGGTGTATAACAAGTATTTTCTACACTTGTTTTAGGCAAAGAAAATGGTCTAACTGTAAGACAACAAAGAAGCTGTGTTACATTTAGAAGCGGCGGTGGATCCGCCGAAGTTATGAAGAGGGCTTCTAAAATGCCGGTCTTAATAAAGGTGCCCCATTGTCTTTGCCAGAAGTCAGGACATTTCAATTCCTCATCTTACAACTACAGATGTGTCCTTCATTACCTTTCTTCTTGGCTTGAGATATCCCAAGGTGAGTGGCGCTAATCACATACAAAGTCATGAGTAGACATTGTGCTCTGCCAGTTTTGAACTGAATCTAAGTGAGCTGGGACCTAAACATTGTACCACACGCTGTCTTTTAATTTCAGAATTGGCATCTTCCAATACGTTCCTTTAAGTCAGATCCACAGATGCTGATTACATTTATTGCATAAATTAGTTGATTATCGAAATAAGGTCATTTGAGCCCACAAACCATTACTATGAAAACTATTAACATAATTTCCTAAGCTAATAAACCAAGTACAGGGGAAGGAATTAAGAAGTTCTCGGCGATAAGTGTTTCTACAGAGATTAAAGAATACAATTTTCTTATGCATATATTAACATTTTAAGAGTGCATTCATGCAAAAGCAATCTTTCTTGCATATATAAATGTGTTTTTTTTTTTATATAATCTCCATATTTGGTCTCTAGAGTTATTTTAAAAAGAAGACTTTTGGATGAATTTTAATGGTTTTAAAACAATCTGACAGGAACCTTTTTAGGGTCTGATAAAGATGATTTACCTGTCTGAGTTGTGTCTCGCTGGATTTAATGAGCTCCATTAAAAAGATGCAGTCTTACTTCTAATTTTGAAGCAACAACATATAGGCCTCGATAAAGATAAGCGTAAATCAAACAGGATCTTAAAGCGAGAACTCAAAGTATTATCTCAATAATTATGGAAGTATAGCTAGCGCATAGACTTCTCATAAATGGATGCAGCATATTGCATTCCCAAAACTGATTAGTTATCTGCCAATTCAGTTGCTGACACTTCCACATCAGAAGGACTTGGTTAATTGAGTTACAATAACTTCACTTTTTACAAAAGGTGAGATAAGTTTTCACAATAGATAAAGATCAGGAACCATTATCATTAAAATTATGTCAAATATTCCTGCCGTAGGACAGCAGAGCTCAGTAATTAACTTCTACATGATTTCTGTTGTGTATGGGCAGCTATAAAAGAAAACGATTATGTTGCCTGCAGTACAATAAGAGGGAGGATTTCTAGTGTCCATAAATACATTGTTCTGGGATATGTATACATTAAAGAGGTACTGTCAACTTTTATGACATGTCTGTTTTAGTAACTACTTGCATTTCCCATGTAGTAATACTTTTGAAGCATCTAATCCTATGACTCTGTGATGTGCCATTCCTGTAGAAGTTAGCAGTTTGCAGTAAAGGTACTGCTAGGTGTTATCAGTAGCTGGCGTGTCTGACTCTGTTCTACTGGTGTCAGACTGTGCAGGGACACCCCCACCCCACCGAATGGTAACACCCATTTGTACCTTTACTGCATGCTGCTGACATTTCATCCATAACTTCTAGTAGAAATAGCAGAAGAAGGACACAATATAGAGTCATAAGAATAGATGTTCCAGAAGTGTTATTACACAGGGATGTGCAATTGATAATCAGGCATCTTTCATCCTGAGGAAAGATTCCCATCAGCCGATGAACTAGAGTTTGCTTGACTGCTTGATTATATGGGCCAATTATTGGGAATTAGCTTTCCTATGAATGCTTTTTCCCAATAATTTGCCCGATTATCATGCGGTCTAATAGGAGCTTAAGATCACAGTGTGCAATGCCAAGTGTCAGATGGTGGTGTAATTCACACTGTCACTGGTCTATGGAACAATGGAAACATGTTCGCTGGAGTGATGAATCATGAATCATCTGGCAGTCTGATGGGCGAATCTAGATTTAGCAGATGCATAGTGCCTAATGTAGAATTTAGAGGAAGATGAATAAAGAATAGTGTTGAGCGAACCTAAACTGTAAAGTTCGGGTCCGTACCGAACTTTACGAATTTTGGTACCTGAACCCAAACATTGCCGGAAAAGTTTGGGTTCGAGTTTGGTCATTTAATAAAGCTTGTTGAAAGGCTGCAGGGCAGTTAATCAACAAGCTTTTAAGCTATGTGCCCTTAGAAGCCATCAAAGCCATGCCTACTAATGGCATGGCTGTGATTGGCCGGTGCATCATGTGACCCACCCTCTATATAAGCTGGATCACATGTAGCACCGCCCATCAGCTCTGAGTAGGGAAGGGACAGAAAGCAGGCAGCTGAAGCGGGAGACAGTGTTAGTGTGATTTTTTTTTGGTGGGTGCAATACACTATCTTTACACCCTGACACTGAAAGATAATCATAAATCTGGCTGTTAATTCTGTGGGTGACCTACAGCGATTTTTCTTTTTTTGTGGGTCCAATACACCATCTTTGCACCTCTGACACAAAAAGATAATCATAAATATAATAATAATCCGTCTGTTAGTTAGATGCACGTCATATACCCATTTATTGCGTGAAGTACACCTGCACTGCATACGTGACAGGGAAATTTATATAGTTATGGTCCAAGAGAAGTTAAATGTGAACAAAGCTCCTGGTCCAGATGGATTACACCCAAGAGTACTTAAAGAGCTCAGTTCAGTCATTGCTGTGCCCCTGTTTATAATTTTTAAGGATTCTTTAGGGACTGGTACAGTGCCAAGTGATTGCCGCAAGGCCCATATTCAAAAAAGGGACTATATACAGGAGTATGTGACTATATATAATATTATAAGTGATAAACAACATGGGTTTACCAAGGGCAGAAGTTGTCAGACTAACCTGATTTGTTTTTATGAGGAGGTGAGTAGTAGCCTGGACAGAGGGGCGGCAGTGGATGTAGTGTTTCTGGATTTTGCAAAGGCTTTGCTACTGTACGCCATAGACGCTTAATAAGTAAAGTAAGGTCTATTGGCTTGGAAACTGATAAGTATAGTTTGTAATTGGATTGAAAACTGGCTGAAGGACCGTATCCAGAGAGTTGTGGTCAATGATTCCTATTCAGAATGGTCCCGGGTTATAAGTGGTGTACCCCAAGGTTCAGTGCTGGGCCCTTTATTATTTAATTTATTTATTAATGATATTGAGGACGGGATTAATAGCACTATATCAATTTTTGCAGATGACACTAAGCTGTGTAGAACTGTACAGTCTATGGAAGATGTCCATATGCTACAAGCTGACTTGAACACTGAGTGATTGGGCATCAACTTGAAGTTCAATGTGGACAAATGTAAAGTTATGCCTCTTGGTAGTAATAATCTCTGTGCTTCATATGTCCTAGGTGATGTAGCACTGGGAGAGTCACTTATACAGAAGGATTTTGGTGTCCTTGTAGATGGTAGATTAAATAACAGCATACAATGTCAATCAGCTGCTTCTAAGGCCACCAGGATATTGTCATACATTAAACAAGGCATGGATTCGCGGAGCAGGGATGTATTATTACCACTTTACAAAGTGCTAGTGTGGCCCCATCTGGAATACGCAGTCCAGTTCTGGGCACCAGTCCATAGAAAGGACGCACTACAGCTGGAAAAAATACAGAGGAGAGTGACTATAATGATAAGGGGCATGGAGGGTCTTAGTTATGAAGAAAGATTAAAAGAATTTAATTTATTTTGTCTTGAGAAGAGACGTCTAAGGGGGGACATGATTAACCTATACAAGTATAAAAAGGGGCCATACAAAAAATATAGCGAAAAGCTGCTCCATGTACAATGCGCTCAAAAGACAAGGGGGCACTGCCTCTGATTGAAGAGGAAAAAGTTCAGTCCCCGGAAGCGTCAAAGCTTCTTTACTGTAAGAACTGCGAATCTGTAGAATAGACTTCCTCAGGACGTGGTCATATCAGGAACAGTGGACAGTTACTTAAAAGTAAAAAACTAATTTTTTTAGTTGCTTATGTAAATGTGTAGAAATCTGAGTCTCACTTCCTTCTGGGATTCGCGTTCCCACCTATCCCTTGGTTGAACTTGATGGACGTATGTCTTTTTTCAACCATATTAACTATGTAACTATATAACTATGTAATCTGTCTGTTAGTTAAGTGCACATCATATACCCATTTATTGCTTGAAGTACACCTGCACTGCATATGTGACAGGGAAATTGATATAGTTAATCCGTCTGTTAATTAGGCGCACGTCATATACCCATTTATTGCGTGAAGTACACCTGCACTGCATACGCAACAGGGAAATTGATATAATTAATCTGTCTGTTAGTTAGGTGCACGTCATATACCCATTTATTGCGTGAAGTACACCTGCACTGCATATGTGACAGGGAAAATAATATAGTTAATCCGTCTGTTAGTTAGGTGCACGTCATATACCCATTTATTGCGTGAAGTACACCTGCACTGCATACGTGACAGGAAAATTTATATAGTTAATCTGTCTCTTAGTTAGGTGCATGTCATATACCCATTTATTGCGTGAAGTACACCTGGACTGCATATGTGACAGGGAAATTGATATAGTTATTCCGCCTGTTAGTTAGATGCTTGTCATATACCGATTTATTGTGTGAAGTACACCTGCACTGCATACGTGACAGGGAAATTAATATAGGTAATCCGTCTGTTAGTTAGGTGTGCGTCATGTACCCATTTATTGCGTGAAGTACAGCTGCACTGCATATGTGACTGTGAAATTGATATAGCTGATGCGTCTGTTAGTTAGGTGCACGTCATATACCCATTTATTACGTGAAGTACACCTGCACTGCATACGTGACAGGGAAACTGAATATAGTTAATCCATATGTTAGGTGCATGTCATATACCTGTCAAAGCCTTTGGTGTGCGCCGTGCATGCTGTTGCCTGCGGCAGCCTGTTGTGATTACAGCTTGTAGGTGCCTCCTCCATTTTCCTTGGGCCTTCCCTGTCTGGTGCCGGAGGGGTTAATTATCTAGATGGTGGGGATTTAGGTGTGTCCTGGGTGTGGCCATGAGGTTTATATTACCTGTGGCTTCCAGGCTGGAGTCAGTTGTACTCCAGCCTTGTTTCCTGAGTGAACCTGCCCAGTCCTTGTTGGACATATATTTTCTTTCCATTCTCTCCTCCATGTTCCCCTTCCTTACCTGTGTGGGTTTCATGTTCAGGGTGTGGTGTCTCGTCTTGTTGTTGTTACATGTCTGGTCAGTTAGTGTTTTATGTCCGGCATGTATGCAAGTCGTACCCTGTTTGTTGTGCCTCCGGAAGAAAGCTCCATGGTTTCCCGGAGGGGAAACCAAAAGTCAAGTCTGTGAGCTGTTGCTGGAGTTCTGGTTTCTGTGTGTCAGTATGTACTGCATAATAAAGTTAATCCGTCCGTTAGTTAGGTGCACGTCATATACCCATTTATTGCATGAAGTACTCCTGCACTGCATACGTGACAGGGAAATTGATATAGTTAATCCGTCTGTTAGTTATGTGTGCATGGGTATATGACGTGATACGTAATATCATACGTTGGGGAGTTTCCCCTACTCCCCACCGTGACAATACCCATTTATTGCGTGAAGTACACCTGCACTGCATACATGACAGGGAAAATATTATAGTTAATCTGTCTGTTAGTTCAGTGGGTGACCTCAAAGAATGAGGAGAGCATTAAATAAGGGACGTGGCCCTGGTCTTGGTGCTGATTGGGTTAGTGGAGCTTCTGTTGCTGTGAGAGGAGGTGGTCGATCTGTGCCAGCTACACACCCAAATGAAACGCCTTCCTCAGGTGCACGTAGGCGACAGAACGTTCAGCGTTAATTTGTAGGCTCGAATGGTGAGGCCAGAACAAGTAGAGGCGGTGGTAGATTGGGTGGCTGACAGTTCCTCCAGTTCCTTCACATTGTCTCCCACCTGGTCCCCTGCTGAAAGCAGAGAATTGGCACCTGCAGCCCATGGGCATCTGTCTTGCACCTCACCCCCTTGCAAATCAGCCAAGCAGTCTGATCCCCAAGTCATGCAGCAGTTTATTATGCTTTTTGATGACTCTGCTGGCAGGGATTTCCGAGAGCCGTCCACATAGCCCTGCTCCAGAAGTGGAAGAGATGTGTCAGGATGTGGACATGGGAGGACCACCGCAGCACATCTCTGATGATGACGAAACGCAGGTGCCAACTGCGGCGGCTTTCTGCAGTGTGCAGACCAGCAAGCAGGGCAGGGGTGAAGAGTGCGCGGATGATGATGTGGAGGATGATGAGGTCCTAGACCCCACATGGAATCAAGGTCATGCGAGTGACGTGTGCAGTTCGGAGGAAGAGGTGGTGGTCACACAGCACCAGCCGCACAGCAAAAGAGGGAGCAGTGTGCAAAAGCAGAGTGGCCGTCCCCTAGCCAGGACGCCTGCTACTGCCCACCGCACCCAGGGAATGAGCACACCAAAGCCAGCTCCAGGAGTTTCCTGGCATGGCAGTTCTTTAGACAATGTTCTGACTGACAAAACGCAAGTGGTTTACACACTGTACAATCAGAGCCTGAAGCGAGGCATAAATGTTCTAAACCTGAGCACCACCTGCATGACTAGGCATATAAATGCAAAGCACGAGTTGCAGTGGAGTAAACACCTCAAAAACCACGAATCTCAGGCTCCTCCTGGTCCCTCTTCTGCTGCAGTCTCGGCCTCTTCATCCCCCTCTGGAGTGACAGTGGCACTTGCCACCCCGCAAACAGAGGATGTGGCAGCAACGCCACCCTGTCCGTCACTGTCGCCAAGCATCTCCACAATATCTCATGGAAGTGTTAAGCTGTCCATCTCCTAAACACTGGAGAGAAAGAGGAAGTACCCTCTACCCACCCGCGATCCCTGGCCCTGAATGCCAGCATTTCAAAATTCCTGGCCTTTAAGATACTGTCATTCCGTCTGGTGGAGACTGAGACTTTAAAAAAACTTATGGCGGTAGCTGTCCCACAGTACATGGTTCCCAGCCACCACTACTTTTCCAGGCGAGCCATCCCCGCCCTGCGCAACCAAGTGGCGGACAAAATTAGGTGTGCACTGCGCAACGCTATCTGTGGCAAGGTCCACATAAACACTGATACATGGACCAGTAAGCACGGGCAGGGACGTTATATCTCCCTAACTGTACACTGGGTAAATGCAGTGGTGGCTGGGCCTGAGGTGGATAGCAGTTTGGTGCATGTCCTTCCACCACCGAGGATTGCAGGACGTTTATCTTGGCCTCCTGTTGCCTCCTCCTACTCTGCTTCCTCCTCTCCCGCCTCCTCATCTGGTCAGCGTAACACCTTCACCACCAACTTCAGCACAGCCAGGGGGAAACGACAGCAGGCTGTTTTGAAACTCATCTGTTTGGGGGGAAAACCCCACACCGTGCAGGAGCTGTTAATGGGCATGGAACAACAGACCGATGAGTGGTTTGTGCCACTGAGCCTCAAGCCTGGCCTGGTGGTGTGCGATTAAGGGGCGAAATCTCATAGCAGCTCTGGGCCTAGCCGGTTTGAAGCACATCCCTTGCCTGGCGCATGTGCTGAATTTGATAGTGCAGGGGTTCCTGAAAGATTACCCCGATATGTCAGAGCTGCTGCAGAAAGTGCGGTCCGTCTGTGCATGCTTTTGGCGTTCTGACCCTGCTGTGGCTCGTCTCTCGTCTGTTTGCGCTGCAGCGTAACTTTGGCCTTCCCGCTCACCGCCTCATATGCGAAGTGCCCACAAGGTGGCGCTCCACCTTGCACATGCTGGCCAGACTGTGCGAGCAGCAGCAGGTGATAGTGGAGTTTCAGCCGCATGGGTGAGTCACCAATCAATGGGCCTCCATGCTGGACGTGTGTGCCGTGTTGCACTGTTTTGAGTACTCCGCCAACATGGCCAGTGCCGATGACGCAGTCCTCAGCGTTACTATCCCACTTCTATGTCTCCTTGAAATAACGCTTCGGGCGATGATGGAAGAGGATGTGGCACAGAAGGAAGAGGAGGAGGAAGAGGGATCATTTCCACGGTTATCAGGCCAGCCATTCACAAGTGGCTCGGAGGGTGGGTTCCTGCACCAACATAAGCCAGGTACACAATTGTCCACCCACGGCACAGTTCTGGAGGATGAGGAGGATGATGATGATGATGAGGAACCGTGTTCACAGCAGGGTGGTACCCAAAGCAGCTCATGGGCATCACTGGAGTGTGGCTGGTAGGATACAGAGGACACAAACGATACACCACCCACAGAGGACAGCTTGTCATTGCCTCTGGGCAGCCTGGCACACATGAGCAACTACATGCTGCAGTGCCTGCGCAATGACCGCCGAGTTGCCCACATTCTAACCAGTGCTGGTTACTGGGTGGCCACCCTGCTGGATCCTCGCTACAAGGACAACGTGCAGTCCTTAATTCCGTCAATGGAGCATGATCGGAAGATGCACGAGTACAAGAGCATGCTAGTAAACACGCTGCTGATGGCATTCCCACCTGACACCGGGGGCTTAGTGGAAGCACAAGGCAAAGGCAGAGAAGGAGGAAGAAGTCGCCAACTCAGCTGGGGCACACCAGCACCTCAGAAGGGAGGGTTAGCATGACCAAAATGTCGAAAATCTTAGCAGAAGGCAGCATTTCAGCAGCATGGTGGAACAGAATGTGTTCACACGCCTACACGTACTAACTGATCGGTCTGCCCCATTCAACTTCTGGGTCTCCAAATTGGGCACATGGCCACACGCCTTGGAGGTGCTGGCCTGCCCTGCGGCCAGTGTATTGTCCGAACATGGGTTTAGCATGGCAGGGGGGTGTTCACAGACAAACGCAGCCGCCTGTCCACAGCCAATGTGGACAAGCTCATGTTCATTAAAATGAACCAGACATGGATCCCACAGGACTTGTCTGTACCTAGTGCAGAATATAAAAGTATACCAGCCGCACCCAGCCATTGTTATACCCCAGTGCACTTTCTGTTTGTTTTCTATTTTATATTTCCCAATGTTTTGGGGTCTTCCCAAATGTATTAAAAAAAAATAATTGTGTTGGCTACCTCCTCCTCCTCCACCATCACTTCCACCTACACCACCACGTCCACTGCCTCCTCAACCTCCTACTCCACTTTGACCTCCACCTCCTAGTTCAAGATAATTATTTTTAACTTATTTTTTTATTCTTTGTTATTTTAATTCATTTCCCTATCCACATTTGTTTGCAAGGCAATTGTCCTGCTCTGATCCCTATTTTGCTTCCTTTTGCAGCCCTCTAGCCCTTTCTATGACTTTTTTAGAGCCATTTTAGTGCCCCAAAGTTCAGGTCCCCATTGACTTCAATGGGGTTCAGGTTCGGGGGCGAATCTGAACTTTTAGGTGATCGCTCAACCCTAATAAAGAATGATATGGAGCAGTCTTTTATGGGTTGACCTAAGCCACTGATATGCATCTTAGTTTCTATCTCCAGTTTGGAAACGGCCCCTGTGCACAAAGTGAGGTACATAAACACATGGTTTGACAAGTCTGCTGTGGAGGAACTCAATATCCCTTTCACAGAGTTCAGACCTCAATCCCATCCAAGTCTATGGGATGAATAGTAACCAAACTTTCTCATCCAATATCAATGCCTCAGAAATGCTCTTTTTGCTGAACGGGCACAATAGCTCCATTAAAACTTGTTCCACAAAAAATAAAGCTCTCATAAGACTGTAACTGGAAAAATAGAAAAGTTCTTGCTCTCAGAATGATTTTTGTTTTTTAACGAAAACTTTATTTTTGTTTGTGTAAAAGTAGCAAAACTTAACTCTCCATAGTCATACTGACCTGTGGAATAAATTTGCCTTGTAAATGAATTGATGAAAATAATAAAAATAAATTACAGATGCTATGGTAACCAGAATGGGAATGTTCATAGTTGCTGTGAGAAAGGAGGACCGGACCATCACGGCAGAGAACAAAGCTGGAGAATATGGTGAGTATAACATTTTTTAAAATGTTATTTTATAATGCTTGTGTCCTTCTGGTTCCCCCCATGGCTGTCTCTGCACTTCTCCGTTGTGCAGATCACAACATCCAGCGAGGGGATGCAGTCAATAGCAGACCGCGATGGTGACCTGCCCCCTTGCATCACGTGTAATGTCCTCCATAACACAAGAGGAGCAGGTCAGCGGTGGGGCCTGCTATTGGCTGCATCCTCCGCCGGCGGAAGTTGTGATCTGCACAACAGAGAGATGCAGCAACGTCTGAGGAAGGATCTGGAAGGACACAGGCCTTAGGGACCAGGTAAGTATTCTCTATATGAGGTGCCCGGGCATTTTGTGTTTGTGTGTTGGGTTATAGGTTTGGATAACCTCTTTAATGTATTAAAGTATTTCAAAGTATAACCTTTCAGAATTTCTATGTGTAGACATTTATCGAGTGCCTTGAGGGATGAAAAGATTAGAGTTCCATTGCCTTTGGAGCTAGATCGGCTGAGCCTAAAAGTAACGGACTGTAACATAATATTTTTAATTCATACTTTGGGTTGTTTATTTCGCTTTGTAAAACATTAATACATGTTTTATCAATCAGTAAAAAGATAGAAACATGTATGTTAAAAAAAAAATACAGTCTACTGCAGAGAAAATGATCGAGCTAAATATTTTGAAAAATATGAGTTTTTTTTTTTTTTACAGATTCTCTGCTCTTTTTAATAATATTCTCACCTTCATTTAACCTTGGTGCCATGTAAGATGTTTTTCATTTCCCGCTTCCTCCTTTGCTTATCTTATCAACAATGCTGCTTCCTGCTTTTCAGATACTAATTCCAATTTAAGTACATTTATCTTATCATAGCTTTTACTTTTAAGTCTTCCCTTGTCTGTATGTGCTGGACTACCATTATCTCAATCAGTTTTTATGTGTCAATCTGTTTACAGGGAAGATGTCAAATTTCTCTCAGTTATATATCATAGAAACATACACATACATTATACATATATATATATATATATATATATATATATATATATATACAGGGAGTGCAGAATTATTAGGCAAATTAGTATTTTGACCACATCATCCTCTTTATGCATGTTGTCTTACTCCAAGCTGTATAGGCTCGAAAGCCTACTACCAATTAAGCATATTAGGTGATGTGCATCTCTGTAATGAGAAGGGGTGTGGTCTAATGACATCAACACCCTATATCAGGTGTGCATAATTATTAGGCAACTTCCTTTCCTTTGGCAAAATGGGTCAAAAGAAGGACTTGACAGGCTCAGAAAAGTAAAAAATAGTGAGATATCTTGCAGAGGGATGCAGCACTCTTAAAATTGCAAAGCTTCTAAAGCGTGATCATCGAACAATCAAGCGTTTCATTCAAAATAGTCAACAGGGTCGCAAGAAGCATGTGAAAAAACCAAGGCGCAAAATAACTGCCCATGAACTGAGAAAAGTCAAGCGTGCAGCTGCCAAGATGCCACTTGCCACCAGTTTGGCCATATTTCAGAGCTGCAACATCACTGGAGTGCCCAAAAGCACAAGGTGTGCAATACTCAGAGACATGGCCAAGGTAAGAAAGGCTGAAAGACGACCACCACTGAACAAGACACACAAGCTGAAACGTCAAGACTGGCCAAGAAATATCTCAAGACTGATTTTTCTAAGGTTTTATGGACTGATGAAATGAGAGTGAGTCTTGATGGGCCAGATGGATGGGCCCGTGGCTGGATTGGTAAAGGGCAGAGAGCTCCAGTCCGACTCAGACGCCAGCAAGGTGGAGGTGGAGTACTGGTTTGGGCTGGTATCATCAAAGATGAGCTTGTGGGGCCTTTTCGGGTTGAGGATGGAGTCAAGCTCAACTCCCAGTCCTACTGCCAGTTTCTGGAAGACACCTTCTTCAAGCAGTGGTACAGGAAGAAGTCTGCATCCTTCAAGAAAAACATGATTTTCATGCAGGACAATGCTCCATCACACGCGTCCAAGTACTCCACAGCGTGGCTGGCAAGAAAGGGTATAAAAGAAGAAAATCTAATGACATGGCCTCCTTGTTCACCTGATCTGAACCCCATTGAGAACCTGTGGTCCATCATCAAATGTGAGATTTACAAGGAGGGAAAACAGTACACCTCTCTGAACAGTGTCTGGGAGGCTGTGGTTGCTGCTGCACGCAATGTTAATGGTGAACAGATCAAAACACTGACAGAATCCATGGATGGCAGGCTTTTGAGTGTCCTTGCAAAGAAAGGTGGCTATATTGGTCACTGATTTGTTTTTGTTTTGTTTTTGAATGTCAGAAATGTATATTTGTGAATGTTGAGATGTTATATTGGTTTCACTGGTAAAGATAAATAATTGAAATGGGTATATATTTGTTTTTTGCTAAGTTGCCTAATAATTATGCACAGTAATAGTCACCTGCACACACAGATATCCCCCTAAAATAGCTAAAACTAAAAACAAACTAAAAACTACTTCCAAAAATATTCAGCTTTGATATTAATGAGTTTTTTGGGTTCATTGAGAACATGGTTGTTGTTCAATAATAAAATTAATCCTCAAAAATACAACTTGCCTAATAATTCTGCACTCCCTGTATACACATATATACATACAGTGGTTATAAAAAGTCTACACACCACTGTTAAAATGTCAGGTTTCTGTGATGTAAAAAAAACTTGACAAAGATAAATAATTTCAGAACTTTTTCCACCTTTAATGTGAACTCAATTGAAAAACAAACTAAAATATTTTAGGTAGAGGGAAGAAAAAATATAAAAATAAAATAATATGGTTGCATAAGTGTGCACACCCTTAACCCCTTAGGGACCGGGCTCCTTTTCCAATCGCAGTGCTCAGCTCATAACCTGAGAGGCTTTTTTTTTCTCTCAGGCTATGAGTTGAGAGCTGCAAAAGGCCAGCGCTACAGCATGAGAGAAGGAGACGCCGGCAGGTTCCACTGGGTGGAGCCTAACATATGAAGATACCGGAGGCTATACCGGGAGAACGGAGCGGCACCCAGGTATAACAGTAAGTGCAGGGAGATCCCTGGGCGCCGCTCTCCATGTCTGCATAGTTAGTTTAGATTTTTTATTCTAGTGAAAGGTCCTCTTTAAGGACCAGGCCATTGTTTGCAAATCTGACCAGTGTCACTTTATGTGGTGATAACTTTAAAATGCTTTGACTTATCCAGGCCATTCCTGGATTGAATTTTTTTATAAAATTTTTAAGTTTCAATTTCTCTACTTCTATAATACATAGTAAGACCTCCAAAAATAGTTATTACTTTACATTCCCCATATGTCTACTTAATGTTTGGATCATTTTGGGAATGATATTTTATTTTTTGGGGATGTTACTAGGCTTAGAATTTTAGAAGCAAATCTTGAAATTTTTTCAGACATTTTCAAAGACCCACTTTTTAAGGACCAGTTCAGGTCTGAAGTCACTTTGTGAGGCTTACATAATAGAAACCACCCAAAATTGACCCCATTCTAGAAACTATACCACTCAAGGTATTCAAAACTGATTTTACAAACGTCGTTAACCCTTTAGGTGTTCCACAAGAATTAATGGAAACTAGAGCTACAATTTCAAAATTTCACTTTCTTGGCAGATTTTAAATTTTTATATTTTTTTCCAGTTATAAAGCAAGGGTTAACAGCCAAACAAAACACAATATTTATGGTCCTGATTCTGTAGTTTACAGAAACACCCCATGTGTAGTTGTAAACTGCTGTATGGCCACACGGCAGGGCGCAGAAGGAAAGGAACGCTATATGGTTTTTGGAAGGCAGGTTTTGCTAGACTGGTTTTTTGACACCATGTCCCATTTGAAGCCCCCCGATGCACCCCTAAAGTAGAAACTCCAAAAAAGTGACACCATTTTAGAAACTACACCCCTCAAGGTATTCAAAACTGATTTTCTAACTTTGTTAACCCTTTAGGTGTTCCGCAAGAATTAATGAAAAATAGAGATACAATTTAAAAATTTCACTTTTTTGGCAGATTTTCCATTTTAATATTTATTTTCCAGTTTTCCAGTTACAAATGGGTAACAGCCCAAAAAAACTAAATTTTTATGGCCCTGATTCTGTAGTTTACAGAAACACCCCATATGTGGTCGTAAACTGCTGTACGGGCACACAGCAGGGCGCAGAAAAGTGACCCCATATTAGAAAAAACGGGATAGGGTGGCAGTTTTGTTGGTACTGGTTTAGGGTACAGATGAGTTTTTGGTCTGATCCCCTTTACAATGCATTCCAATACTTCTGTATTGGAATGCATTGGCTGTATGAGTAATACAGTGTGTATTACTCATACAGCTCCGGCCTGTAAGATCCAGGGGGCTGGATATCAAAGGCTCATCACCGGAAAGCAGCGCCGATGCCTAAGGAAGGCATCGCACTGCCTTCCATGCCATCGGGTCCCCCCTACAGCCGTGCGGGGACCCGATGGCACCGCTGCCGCAACATGTAAAAGCCGCAAACCGCAGGTCCGAATTGACCTGCGGTTTGTGGCGATCGCCGATACAGGGGGGTCTCAGGACCCCCCCGCGCATTGACCCAAGGTGCCTGTTTAATGATTTGAGCAGGCACCTTGTTCCGATCACCGCCCGCTGCTCGGCGGTGATCGGAACATAGGACGTACAGGTACGCCCTGCGTTCTTAAGTACCAGGACATCCGAGCGTACATGTACACCCTATGTCCTAAACAGGTTAAACTAATACTTTGTTTTTGGGTATGAGTCTTCATATCACCCCACAGATTTTCAATCGGATTCAGGTCTGGGCTCTGGCTGGGCCATTCCAAAACTTTAATCTTCTTCTGGTGAAGCCATTCCTTTGTTGATTTGGATGTATGCTTTGGGTCATTATCATGCTGAAAGATGAAGTTCCTCTTCATTTTCAGCTTTCTAGCAGAAGCAAGAAGATTTTGTGCCAATATTGACTGGTATTTGGAACTGTTCATAATTCCCTCTAGCTTAAGTAAGGCCTCAGTTTCAGCTGAAGAAAAACAGCCCCTAAGCCTGCTGCTGCCACCACCATGCTTCACTGTGGGTATGGTGTTCTTTTGATGATGTGTAATGTTGTTTTTGCGCTAAACATGTCTTTTGGAATTATGGCCAAAAAGTTCATCAGACCATATACACACCCCTGTTAACATGACACGGATCACGGAACAACGGAACCTGTTTTGCGGACCGCGACAAAATACTGTAGTGCGCATGAGGCCAAAGATAAATAATTTCAGAACTTTTTCCACCTTTAATCTGACCTATAAACTGTACCACTCAATTGAAAAACAAACTGAAATCTTTTAGGTTGAGGGAAGAAAACAAAAAAACAAACAAAAATGATGTGGTTGCATAAGTGTGCACACCCTCTAATTACTGGGAATGTAGCTGTGTTCACAATTAAGCAATCACATTCAAAATCATGTTAAATAGGAGTCAGCATACACCTGCCATCATTTAAAGTGCCTCTGATTAACCCCAAATAAACTTCAGCTGCTCTGGTTGGTTTTTTCTGAAATTTTCTTAGTCGCATCCCACAGCAAAAGCCATGGTCCACAGAGAGCTTTCAAAACATCAGAGGGAACTCATTGTTAAAGGGTATCAGTCAGGAGAAGGGTACAAAAGAATTTCCAAGGCATTAGATATACCATGGAACACAGTGAAGACAGTCATCATCAAGTGGAGAAAATATGGCACAATGGTGACATTACTAAGAACTGGACGTCTTTCCAAAATTGATGAAAAGACGAGAAAAGGTTGAAGTTTTTGGCCATAATCCCAAAAGATATATTTGGTGGAAAAACAACACTGTACATCACCATAAGAACACCATACCCACAGTGAAGCATGGTGGTGGCAGCCTCATGCTTTGGGGCTGTTTTTCTTCAGCTGGAACTGGGGCCTTAGTTAAGCTAGAGGAAATTATGAACAGTTCCAAATACCAGTCAATATTGGCACAAAACCTTCAGGCTTCTGCTAGAAAGCTGAACATAAAGAGAAACTTCATCTTTCAGCATGACAACGACCCAAAGCATTCTGACATTCTGACAGATTTTGAGTGTTTTTGCAAAGAAGAGTGGTCAAATCTTGCCAAGTCAAAATGTGCCATGCTGATAGACTCATACCTAAAAAGACTGAGTGCTGTAATAAAATCAAAAGGTACTTCAACAAAGTATTAGTTTAAGGGTGTGCACACTTATGCAACCATATTATTTTATTTTTATATTTTTCTTCCCTTTACCTAAAAGATTTCAGTTTGTTTTTCAATTGAGTTGTACAGTTTATAGGTCACATCAAAGGTGGAAAAAGTTCTGAAATGATTTATCTTTGTATAATTTTTTTACATCACAGAAACCGGACATTTTAACAAGGGTGTGTAGACTTTTTATATCCACTGTATACATATATATATATATATATATATATATATATGTATATATTTATATAATATACACTGTAGATATATATATATATATATATATATATATATATACAAACCGGATTCCAAAAAAGTTGGGACACTAAACAAATTGTGAATAAAAACTGAATGCAATGATGTGGAGATGGCAAATGTCAATATTTCATTTGTAATAGAACATAGATGACAGATCAAACGTTTAATCCGAGTAAATGTATCATTTTAAAGGAAAAATACGTTGATTCAAATTTTCTCGGTGTCAACAAATCCCCAAAAAGTTGGGCCAAGTAGCAATAAGAGGCTGGAAAAAGTAAATTTGAGCATAACGAAGAGCTGGAAGACCAATTAACACTAATTAGGTCAATTGGCAACATGATTGGGTATAAAAAGAGCTTCTCAGAGTGGCAGTGTCTCTCAGAAGCCAAGATGGGTAGAGGATCACCAATTCCCACAATGTTGCGCAGAAAGATAGTGGAGCAATATCAGAAAGGTGTTACCCAGCGAAAAATTGCAAAGACTTTGCATCTATCATCATCAACTGTGCATAACATCATCCGAAGATTCAGAGAATCTGGAACAATCTCTGTGCGTAAGGGTCAAGGCCGTAAAACCATACTAGATGCCCGTGATCTCCGGGCCCTTAAATGACACTGCACTACAAACAGGAATGCTACTGTAAAGGAAATCACAGAATGGGCTCAGGAATATTTCCAGAAACCACAAGCTCAGGCGTTTTCACTGGGCCAGGGATCATTTAAAATGGAGTGTGGCAAAATGGAAGACTGTTCTGTGGTTGCCATGTCATCCGGACCAAAGAGGACAAGGACAACCCAAGTTGTTATCAACGCTCAGTTCAGAAGCCTGCATCTCTGATGGTATTGGGTTGCATGAGTGCGTGTGGCATGGGCAGCTTGCATGTCTGGAAAGGCACCATCAATGCAGAAAAATATATTCAGGTTCTAGAACAACATATGCTCCCATCCAGATGGCATCTCTTTCAGGATAATGCCAGACCACATTCTGCATCAATCACAACATCATGGCTGCGTAGGAGAAGGATCTGGGTACTGAAATGGCCAGTCTGCAGTCCAGATCTTTCACCTATAGAGAACATTTGGCGCATCATAAAGAGGAAGGTGCAACAAAGAAGGCCCAAGATGATTGAACAGTTAGAGGCCTGTATTGGACAAGAATGGGAGAGCCTTCCTATTTCTAAATTTGAGAAACTGGTCTCCTCGGTCCCCAGACGTCTGTTGAGTGTTGTAAGAAGAAGGGGAGATGCCACACAGTGGTGAAAATGGCCTTGTCCCAACTTTTTGGGGATTTTTGGGGAAATTCTGATTCAACATATTTTTCCCTTAAAATGGAAAATTTTCTCAGTTTAAACTTTTGTTCCGTGATTTATGTTCTATTCTGAATAAAATATTAGAAGTTGGCACCTCCACATCATTGCATTCAGTTTTTATTCACGATTTGTATAGTGTCCCAACTTTTTTGGAATCCGGTTTGTATGTAAAAAATAGCAGCACACACTTTTTTTTTATTAAACTTTTTCTTTATTAAATTTCTCAAAAATCAACACAATATACAATTCAATACAAAAAAGAAAGGAGGGACACAGTACATATTCAAATTCATCTCAAAATGTATAATCTTCATAATATACATACTAATGAAATTCTGGCCGGCCACATTGACCTGTAAATCGATATCAGCCTATAAAAAGGGCCCAAGCTGACAACTCATCTCCCTCCTTCCATAGATAAATAGTAAACCCTTCCCATTCTGCCCCCCCCTTCCCACCCCCCCCAGGCCAGGCCACGGCCGTCCCGACTCCCCTCCAGTCTGATTCTTACTATGACCGCAAGCACTGTACAACGTAGAATGTACTTCCACCTGGATTTCCCTTGTCGTAATTGGTCATCAGCTCCACTCCAGCCATTCTCCTTCAGCTACGCCCAGTGTTTCTCCCCTTTTCGGAACATGTGGCAAGTTTGATGTCCTCAAATTCCTTTACTCTGTACATTAGTCTTTCCCACTCCAATAGGGAGTATTAGTACCTTAGCCACCATGAATCCCTTCAACCAGGAATTCTGTACACTTTTCAGTGTTCTAGATTTGCACTCCGGGGGAATTATCCCGAGAATAACAAACTCGATGTTGAATTCAATCAAACAAGAAACATGATTAATTTGAGAATACATTGTGACTTCCATATAAATGTTTCATATAAATATTTCCAAGATCCAAAGTTCATCAATCAGTGATGGATAATAATGTGATCATGATTAATTTGTGAAATAAATAAAAGTTAATGTGAATGTCCCTAACAATCATATTGAATACACCTATGAGTATATAATTAATCAAAGAGAGATAAAATCAAGTAATAATTAGTGTTGAGGACGAATATTCAAAAAGTTAATTTTTATCCCGAATATCGCCATTTCGAGAATTTGCTAACATTTTTTCCATCTGAACACGATTCCTCCCTGCTTCTTGCTTGTGGGCCAATGAGTCATTGAATATAGTGCTATATATTCGTTTTTTAGAATATTCGTAATTTTTTCCCATCTGAATTCATGATTCCTCCCTGCTTAAGTTGCTTGTGGGCTAATGACTCATTGGCCCACAAGCAAAAAGGAGGGAGGAATCATGTGTTCAGATGGAAAAAATAACGAATATTCTAAAAACTAATATATAGCACTATATTCTATAGTGCTATATATTTGTTTTTGACCCACGCCTGTATTGATCGCGCAATATTCGCATATTACGCGATCATTACCATGCCGGTTTTCGAGTAAAAAAAAAGAATGTAGTATATAACGAATATTCGAATTCACTGATATTCTACAAATATTCTACAAAATATTTGCAAAATATCACGAATTCGAATATGACCCCTTCTGCTCATCACTAGTAATAATAACCGTAGGGCGCTCACGCTCCATTTAAGATTCCATGTGTCTCAAGATCGGCATACTAGGAATACCAGTGCGCCTGCATGAGTATAAATCCTGTGAGACTAGTGCTCTGATACCAAAGCTATGTCTCTGTTTGTTAAAGTTTGCCTCATTCAAATTATCCACTGCGCATGTCGGCGCTTAATCCGCTCAATTGGTAGTCATAGTAACCAGATAAAGAAACATATTGGTAGCTTGTGACAGTGCCAGGACCGGCTCTATCATAAGACAGCCCAAGCGGCTGCTTGAGGGCACAGAGAAGGAAGGGGGGGGGGGCGGCAAAACTTACATTTACCCCACTGAGCCTGTGTGCCGAGCAGCCCGGCCGCCCGCTCTCACTGTCTGTCACAGAGTGGCACGCAGCTGATAGACTGAGCTATGTATTTAAATCTCATTTAGCATGTCTTTCAGAAAAGTTTCTCCTGGGATTCGAACTTGCGACCTTTCACATCAGAGGCAAGGCATTTGCCCACACAGCTATGAGAGCTGTACAACCAGTTACTTAAAAAAAAAAGAAGAAAAAAAAAAAGACTTCTACTGTAGATAACTTTGATACCTAGTGTACATACACATGACAGCTGCCCCAGCACACTGTGTATGGATGTAGCAGAGCTGGGTGTGTTGGGGCAGCTGTCATGTGCAGGGCCGGCCTTAGGTGTTCAGGCGTCCTGTGCGAGCTAACCTTGTGGTGCCCCCCGTAGTAGTAGATGTCACCTGCAGTCCTATGTAACACCACAAATAACACATAGCTCTCTGAATACAGATAACACAGTGATGGCTCTCTGATTTCCGAAAATGTAGTAGTGTTGTTACCTCCGGTCCTATGTAAAAACACAGATAACACTAGTGCTGATAATGTGGTAGTGTTACCTGCAGTCCTATGTAAAACCACAGATAACACTAGTGCTGATAATGTGGTAGTGTTACCTGCAGTCCTATGTAAAACCACAGATAACACTAGTGCTGAATAATGTGGTAGTGTTACCTGCAGTCCTATGTAAAACCACAGATAACACTAGTGTAGATCATGTGGAAGTGTTACCTTCGTCCTTAGTGTTCCTCCCTGTGTCTATCGCACGGACTCCATGCTGGCGCTGACTCCTCTTCCTTCTTCTTCTTCTTGCCCCGCACAGAACATCCTGATGCAGCTGCGTCAAGACATAGGAACACTGTGGGCATGGTGATGGTGACACACAGGGACAGACACACACAGGGTCGGACAGTCACACACACACACACAGGGACGGACACACACACACACACATACAATAAATATGATCACCACACGGCTCCTGCCTGTCTGCTTTGGTAAAGCCGGGCATAGCTGGGCTATGCCAGTCTTTAGCAGAGTGGGCAAAGGACAGTGGACACAGGGCACGATATGTATGCGAGCACAGCTGAGCAAGTGCAGGGCAAGGGCCCACATACACATCGCTCCTCCTGCCTGTCATACCACCCCCCCACCAGGCATTTTGGGGGGCATTAGGGGTTGGATGATGCGGAGTGTGCACATAGCCACCAATCATATTCCCCCCCCCCCTAAAGGTAACTGATGTGCTAGGGGAGGGGAATATGATTGGCGGCACACTCAATATCAGCAGCGAGGAGTTAAAGTCCAACCTTTAATGGCCCCCAAAATCCCTGGGGGGGGGGGGGGTTGATGTAGCAGGAAAGCACACACTGTCCCCCTGTCCTCTATGAGCCCCTCCCCCCCATGGCACATTTCTTCCCTCCATGGGCCAGTGGCAGCAGAAGCACATCTCTCCTTCTGTCGCCCCCCCCCCCATTTCTCCCACTCCATCATAGGCCAGTGGCAGATGAGTTGTTATCTTTGTACTACCAAATACCTGTAAGGCTGTAACTTCTGTTGGAACTTGGCTCTGCCTCAGGCTGTGTCGTGGGCCTTCCCTGGCAGAGACTGAGTCTGCTGTGGCTGCTGGCTGGCGCTCACGGGCTCACTCCTTCTTCTCTCTGGGGACCTGGGGGCGGAGCTCAGTGGCAACGTCAAAAGCGAAGGAAGACGTGCCTGTGCGGCAGCTGCGGCACGCTCCAGCAGCCACTGGTTTGCTCTCTTAAAGAGACAGGCAGGCCAGGCAGCAGAGCGGAGCTCAGAGCGGCTGCGGGCCCCCGCCCCCTCCTCACTCTTTCCAATAGTCTGTGCACTCTCAGCGCTGTTAGTCAGCCGGCGGCCGCAACTAAGTAGTAAGTAGACTTAGTTAGTTTGCGGCTGGCTGTCGGGCGCCCCTGTTGCTAAGGCGCCCTGTGCGGCTGCACAGCCCGCACACCCCAAAGGCCGGCCCTGGTCATGTGTATGTACACTAGGTATCAAAGTTATCTACAGTAGTCTTATATATTTTTTTTATATATATATATATTTTTTTTATATATATTTTTTTTTAAGTAACTGGCTATACAGCTCTCATAGTTGTGTGGGTAAATGCTTTGCCTCTGATACAGTAGGTCATGGGTTCAAATCCCATTATAACCCTTTCTGAAAGACAGGCTAAATAAAAACACGAGCACCAAATCTTCAACACTAGAGCTGGTGGGAACAGAGGAAGAGGCCTGCATCGCATCGCTGATATGGAGGTAAGTGTAAATTTTTTATTTATTTTTTTAAATACCGGACTGTTACTTTACTGCCACGGGGGAGAGGGGGAGAGGGGGAGAGGGGTAGGGGGGGGCTATTGGTGCCATGATACTGGCACATTAGGGGGCAGTGGGAGAGGATGGCACTATGATATTGGCACATGGGGGGGCAAGAAATGGACATGAATCACGAGGGGCAGAAATGTGTATTGATGGAGGGGCAGAAATGTGAAATGATGGGGGGGGCAAGAAATGGACATGAATCATGAGGGGCAGAAATGTGAAATGATGCGGGGCACCAAAATATAGATTCGCGCAAATTACGCGCAATATGATTTACATATAGCGCATGAATGCACAAGGGGACCTGAGCATATAGCTCCTCTTGTTCACATCTGAAAGAGACCAGGATGTTCCGAGGGGCCCCAGATCCGGGGGTAGCCGGGGGTAGTTTTCTCTCCACTGCAGGACTAAAGACAAGGGCACGCTCTGTGTCACCATCTCCAATCCAAAACATCCCTAAGTCTCATCAGAGTAGAGCAACAGATGATTGCCCAAAACATTAACCATAGGGGGAACGGAACCCTCAATAGCGGCAGGGGACCCCTCCCCCCTTACCAGAGTAGGAGGTCAGCAGCTGGATATTGTAAAACAGGCAAATTTTTGATGCAGATGGCAGCGCAGTGGATTGTTGCTCCACTATCTGCGATTTCCCTCATGCCAGTTCTAATATTGTGGGCATGGAGTGAGCGGGGAAGGGGATGGGCCGGCAGGCCCGTCTCATTCACAATTTTCTACGCCTGTTTACGTCCGTCTAAAACACCGGTCATAATAAATGTGCCCCAGTGTGTTCAAAAACACACCACGCATTTACATTATGCTTTTTTGTATTCCAAAGATTCAAAAAATGTTCTCTTATCAAGGGTAGATGGTGTTTAAACATACACAGTGTTATTGGATAACAACAGTTTTAAAAAGTGGCTTGTTGGGGGCCAAGTTTCCAAAAATTGTGCCTTGACAGGATCAGAATGCCTGCCCCTTCGACACGTAAACGTGTTAATTGTCAGAAGAAAAAGTGGCTCGTTGTGAACGAGTCCATAAAATTTCTCTCTTTTAATTAGGAGCAGCAGCAGTACAGTGTGGTTGTGAAAAGGGTAAGTTAATAAGAGGCATGTGGCCGAAATAGTAGCGGCAGCAGAAACAGCATAGCATGGAATATACAAGTCAGTATATTGGCTCTCTATGGGTAGTAGTATTAGTGGTGGTAGTAGTGGCAGAGGCGTAGCATTGATAGTGGTGGCAGTAGGTTATTGGCAGTGAGGAGCAGCCGGTGAGTCAGAGGCAGCAGCCCTATGGTACATGTCGGCAGGAAGGCAGCAGCATCTGTACAGAAGATAACAGTAGGCAGGTAGCAGCAGTGGAAAGAACATGAACATGTACAGAACATGATGGCAGGCAGACAGACAACGACATTGGCAAGATGGGCACCAAAGTGAGGTACATAAACACATGGTTTGACAAGTTTGCTGTGGAGGAACGCAATACTCCTTTCACAGAGTTCAGACCTCAACCCCATCCAAGTCTATGGGATGAATGGTAACATCAGTTGTGATCCAAACTTTCTCATCCAATATCAATGCCTCAGAAATGCTCTTTTGGCTGAACGGGCACAATAGCTCCATTAAAACTTGTTCCACAAAAAATAAAGCTCTCATACGACTGGAAAAATAGAAAAGTTCTTGCTCTAGTTTTTAACGAAAATTCTTTTTTTTACCGTTTGTGTAAAAGTAATAAAACTTATAACTCTCCATTATCATACTGACCTGTGAAATAAATTTGCCATGTAAACAAAGTTCAATGGCTGCTGAAATGAATTGATGAAAAAATAATAATAATACAGATGCTATGGTAACCATAAACGGGAATGTTCATAGTTGCTGTGAGAAAGGAGGACCGGACCATCGCTGCAGCGACAGCAGCTCATTCTCATCCTCCTCCTCAATGAGAGTTTCTCATTGTGTGTCCCCACCAACTGCAGGGTGGACAGCAAGATGCGTTAGCTGTTCTTCTTCCTCCTCCATGGCCACCTGTTGCATGAATGTTAGTGTCTTTTCTAAGATACATATGAGGAGAATGAGGGACAACTGCAGCATGAACAGCATGAGCTGCCGCTGCTCAACCTGGAAACAACACATACTTCCTGCTGAGGCGGTCTGGTGCATGACAACATTTTTCATGGTTTTCCGATGCTTGTACAGATGCTTTAGCATATGCAAAGTTAACTTCCAGTGAGTTGGAACATTGCGGATTATGAGTTGCGGCTGCCGACTATTCTTATGCTGCAAGTCATTCCAGGAGAGAGTTTCTCACCATGTGAATGACAGCTGGCAGCACCTTGCGCAAGTCAGTGCAGTTTTTTTAAAAGGCCATGCAAGGAGCACGTGTTATTTCCCCAGGTTCAGGACAGCCAGGATGTTGCAACAATTGTCGCTGGCCACCTTGCCCAGGAGGGGTGTCAGCCAGCAGGATGTTTGCTGCCTGATTTACTTTAACAACTGCTCTCCTGTGTGCCCACTCTCACCCGGGTCAATCGGCTCTGACACCACTTGACTTGATAAGAAGGAGGGGGAGTGGGAGCGATGTTGTGCCATGCTGGTACTGTGGAAGCCAGACCAATGAAATTGTGTGTGTGTGGGGGGAAGGGGGATCAAAAGGACCTGGCTATGTTGTTGGGGTGATGCCTCTCTGCTGCCGCAAAAAACATTAACCCAGTGGGCCTTGAAAGACATGTACTGTGTCTACCCGTAACAGCTGCTTCAGGTATCCACTGTGGAGTGCAGCTTGCCGCACAGCAAGAATAGCAAGGAGTGGCCCGAGTTCACCACATAAGAGTACAATCACTACTACAATACTATTGCAGCGACTGTACCTCCAGAAACGTGGCCAGGTGGAGGTCCAGCTTCTAGACAAGCTAATTGCCCATTAAGAAGTTTTTAATGGGCAAACATTCAGTCTCATGATGGAGTAAAGAACATAGAGGAGCCTTAGTAGGAGAAAAGAAGGTGATGATGACAAGGACACTGCATTGCTTCGGGATGTGGGTTGGCTGCCACAAAAAAGACCAGGAGAAGAAGGACAGACTTGTTCTGATTGGGAATGCTGCCAAGTTGTATTCTCTGTGATGCCATCTCATGTGCTGCAATAGAGCTCTCGTAGCTATGAATGTGTTTGAAAGCCCAGGCCTTATTTTAATCCTGCACATCTTGCACATGGCTGTGGTTTTGTGTGCTTGCTTTGTGTAGAAAAAAAAGAAATGCTGCACGGGAGTTGCTTGCACAGAGCTACAGGCAGGCAAGCTTGGCTTGGCTCTGGCACATTTTGGGCCTAATGTACCCACAGTGTCAGCGGCATCACCAAATCCCGAAGCAGACATGGCCCTGGTTGTTCTTTTGGAGGTATATTGCCTCTTCTCTTTATTGTTGCCACTGCAGCCATCACTCTACTCCTCTGATGTTGCCTCCTCCTCAGCACCCCTATCTCCCAGGTTCTGTACAGCACACAATCATCATCGGAGTTCTCACTCTACCTGTGACTTTTATCAGACTGTGAGATATCATGGCAGGGTCCTTGGCCCCCCTCCCCTGTTCTGTATTTTCCCTGATTGCCACTGTCGCCGCCCCCACCACCAATGCTGTGGGTACGGATGCCACTATTACCACCACCAACACATGCATGGGGTCAGCAGTATCTTCCTGAACCTCCTACTCAGGGCAGCCTAAACAGTGACTGCTCTCACACAAGCTATTATCAGAGAGACTATCTTGACTGTCTGCCATTGGGTGTGGTGGGGTTTACTTGCCACTTCTTAGCAAAAAGGAAGGCGCCCTATTAGGAAGGGGCATTGAAGATAGAGAGCACTCCAATGAAAGCCTTCTCTGGTGCTGCAAGTGGGAGGAGCAGGAGGAATGCTGTGACCCTGGCTCCACGGCACAGTGTCAAACTCAGAAGACACCGTCCTGCTGCAACAGAAAGGAGGAGTGAGTCATCCAATCCCAATCTCATGCTTATTCTCCTCAATATTGCACCTTTCTGAAGCCAACAGGGACAACTGCAGCCTACTACTACTATTACTACTTCTGGTTGGATATCTGGACCTGCTACTACCCAAAGAACGTACCCCTGACATTCTTGGGCCTAAATGTACACAGTCACAAGTATGGTTTGCAAATCTGGTTTCTGGAACTTAAAGACAGGATGGCACAATAAGATGTCCTTCCCTTTCCACAATAACACTGAAAAAAATTTTACTTTTTAAATAATGCAGAATTGGCACCACTAACAGATTTGGGCCTAATGTCTTTCGGGAGTAAAAATATTTACAGTAGATTCATAAAAAAAAAGCTTTCTCTAGTGTAAAATATGAGTTGTCAAAACTACTATGCGATTATTCCCCCCCCATCACCAAACTAACACTTAAACTATATGGAGATGCACCAACACGGATTTCTCCCTAGTATTTCATGTTATCACATAGAGATGTAAAACGTCTGCTACCCTTCGTATTGTATGACACACCCTAATTTCCTATTATACCCAACTGAAAACAAGAAAATAAAAATAAATTTCAATTAAGTGGAGATGCATCAACGGATTTTGGCTTAGTATTTTACATTGTCACTCGGGATAAGCCATTAGTCCGCTACCCTTTGTACTGTAAGACACACTAACCTGCTATTTTTCCAAGCTTAAACCAAACATTTATAAATTGGAAGTGCTTTCAGTTCCACTGGCACAGATTTCAGACTAGTAGTTCATGTTTTCACTCAGAAAGGGATAAACCACTAGTCCGCTACCCTTTGTGTTGTAAGACTAAAAAAATAAAAAAATTGGAAGTGCCTGCAGAAGCACCAACATGGATTTCAGACTAGTAACTAGTTCATGTTATCACTCAGAGATATAATCGGCAACTACCCTGTGTATTGTAAGACACACTAATATGGTAGTTTCTTAAACTTAAAGGATCTGGAGATGCCTGGGCATGGATTTCAGACATTAGTTCACGTTTTTCACAGAGATTTTAAATACTATATATCCTCTAGTCTGGATGGTAAAACACATGTTGTACATTTTGAGCTTACCCAACCCCCCCACACACAAAATTTATTTCTGTTAAAATGAAAAATAAAGAACCGTCCTTGCAGGTAGCTTCTCTTGATGTTCTGCCGTGTTATAAGGCAGTATTTTTAACTGGAACATACTGCCAGACACACCCAGCCAGCCTCAGTTCCTCAATTCCCACTCCCTGGCTGACAGCTTTCCCTAGTCTACACATTTTAACATTCTAGTCTTTCCCTTCACTGTCCCTGACAGTAGAATAGAAGCTTGATTGTGACAGTCACTGAGATCTTTTTTCTGTTAGACACTGCCCAACACAGAATTACGTTCTGCAAGGGCACCTGCTTGCCTGCTGTTGCACTGATTGGCTCATCCAGACTATCTGTCAGCTTGTGAGCCAATCGGGGCACGCTCTCACTCCCCACTTCCTCTTAGGGTCATGTGACATGCAGTAAAATGGAGCTGTGCACCTTTTTACTGGATTTGTCTGAAACGAACCTGAAAAGGTTCAGTTGGCGGACAAAATCTTGCAAAGTTCATAACAAACCTGGTTCGTTACAAACTGGTTTGCTCATCTCTAGTACATATGTGTGTGTATTGTGGAGGTGGTTGGATTACAAATTTCAAGTAATATTTCATATTATTGGTTGATAGATAACATGCCCCCAAAGATCTTCAGCGTTTGATTAGTGGATGTCACTGTGATCAGACCCTCATGAGTCAACAAAGAGAAGGGTAGAGTCCCCTTCATTATTTGCATATGATTGTCTGTGACTGGTACTGTAACACAACCCATTTATTTGAATGAGAGGAGCTGAATTACAAGGCTCAGTGAATTGTATCGGTGAGCCACATCGCCTCTGTAAACAATGAAGGGGTATTATATGTCAATAGTGCTTAATGCCAGGGGTTCCCGAGTTTATGTCGTCACTGAACCAACATTGATAGCCTATACTAAGAATAGGACATTAATGTTATAAACTGACCATCACATATTTCTGAGCACAGAGTTATATACAGTCATGTGAAAAAATTAGGACACCCTTTGAAAGCATGTGGTTTTTTGTAACATTTTTAATAAAAGGTTATTTCATCTCCGTTTCAACAATACAGAGAGATTAAAGTAATCCAACTAAACAAAGAAAACTGAAGAAAAGTCTTTTCAAGATCTTCTGTAAATGTCATTCTACAAAAATGCCTATTCTAACTGAGGAAAAAGATAGGACACCCTCACATGTATTCCATCTTAAATTGGCTCAGATCTCACACAGGTATATCACACCAGGTGCACATAATTAGTAGATCGTTACTCTGCATGTTGAATGAGGCTTGCCCTATTTAAACCTCAGACATTTAGTTTGGTGTGCTCCTGACTGTTGAAGTGAGAGTGAGCACCATGGTGAGAGCAAAAGAGCTGTCAGAGGACTTCAGAAAAAAGATTGTAGCAGCCTATGAGTCTGGGAAGGGATTTAAAAAGATCTCAAAAGATTTTGAAATCAGCCATTCCACTGTCCGGAAGATAGTCTACAAGTGGAGGGCTTTCAAAACAACTGCCAACATGCCCAGGACTGGTCGCCCCAGCAAGTTCACCCCAAGAGCAGACCGCAAGATGCTAAAAGAGGTCTCCAAAAACCCTAAAGTGTCATCTCGAGAACTACAGCAGGCTCTGGCTACTGTTGATGTAGAAGTACATGCCTCTACAATCAGAAAGAGACTGTACAAGTTTAACTTGCATGGGAGGTGTGCAAGGAGGAAACCTTTGCTTTCCAAGAGAAACATCGAGGCCAGACTGACATTTGCCAGAGATAAAGTTGACAAAGACCAGGACTTCTGGAATAATGTTCTTTGGACAGATGAGTCCAAAATTGAATTATTTGGACACAACAGCAGAGGACATGTTTGGCGTAAACCAAACACAGCATTCCAAGAAAAGAACCTCATACCAACTGTGAAGCATGGAGGTGGAAGTGTCATGGTTTGGGGCTGCTTTGCTGCAGCAGGACCTGGTCAGCTCACCATCATAGAATCCACGATGAATTCTACTGTGTATCAGAAGGTGCTTGAAGAACATGTGAGACCATCAGTTAGAAAATTAAAGCTGAAGCGGAACTGGACCATGCAACATGACAATGACCCAAAACATACTAGTAAATCAACCAAAGATTGGCTGAAAAAGAAGAAATGGAGAGTCCTGGAATGGCCAAGTCAAAGTCCAGATTTGAATCCCATTGAGATGCTGTGGGGTGACTTGAAAAGGGCTGTACGTGCAAGAAACCCCTCAAACATCTCACAGCTGAAAAAGTTCTGCATTGAGGAGTGGGGTAAAATTTCCTCAGACCGATGTCGAAGACTGGTAGATGGCTACAAGAACCGTCTCACTGCAGTTATTTCAGCCAAAGGAGGTAACACTCGCTATTAGGGGCAAGGGTGTCCTATCTTTTTCCTCAGTTAGAATAGGCATTTTTGTAGAATGACATTTACAGAAGATCTTGAAAAGACTTTTCTTCAGTTTTCTTTGTTTAGTTGGATTACTTTAATCTCTCTGTATTGTTGAAACGGAGATGAAATAACCTTTTATTAAAAATGTTACAAAAAACCACATGCTTTCAAAGGGTGTCCTAATTTTTTCACATGACTGTAGTATTTGGTCTTCTAAGCCCTTTTATTTATGAGGGCATCAATCATATAAAACTTTGTTTCTTGTGGGTCTATTTATTTTAATATTAAGAGACAAGTGGAATAGACATACTGTAGATTGGAACTATTCAGCCATCAACATGGAAGGTACCAAATTTGGAGTAGGGTTTGCATTTTGTACCCTCCAACTTGAGACAACTTACTTCTACAAAGCTGCCTTATAAATAGTTAAAAATCTAGTCCCCCTTGCTAGAGACCAATGACCATTTTATCTTCTCCGATGTTAAGAGTAGAAATACTAGTATCAACAACTGCCAAAAACCCTTCACCAGTACAGGAGGTAACACATCAAGTCTTTAGCAGGGCACCATGATTAGGTTATTTCATCCAATTACTGTACTAAGGTGTCAGTTTCTAGGAAAAATAGTCAAGCCAAACAATATCCTGAATTAATATTCAGAGTGGAAAGCTTTAGTCTTACTAGAGTTTCCCTTTAAAGGAAAAGTGCTGATTTGATAACAGAAATGTCATTGTCAGGTTATCAAAGGAGCCCTAGAGCTAAGACCATTAACAATTAGTAGAATAAAAGGGTTGCATATGTAGATATTTTAACATGAATTCAAAGATTTGAGAATAAATAGACTTAGTTACATAGTTGTTAACAGGGCCGTCTTTAATATTGATTGGACCCTGGGCAAAAATTTACTTGGGCCCCCTGGATCCCGCCTTCCCACACCTTAGCAGGCAATCACGCCCTCCACCTGAACACACACACAAAAAATCCACACATCTGGTAGAGTCCAGTGAATGACTGTAAATACTTCCAGTTCTGAAGACTCCAGCGGCTCAGGATCAGTGCTCTGGGCAGCTGGGCTCAGGCTGGAAGTGGGCACCGCTCTGCAGAAAGGAGACCAGGGCTCGGCTCACCCTAGTGTTACAGTACACCCCAGCACCCTACAGTATGTAGTATAGCACCCTATAGTATACAGCACCACACAGTATGCAGTTTAGCACCCCCCACTATACAGTACCCCACAGTATATAGTAGAGCAGTATAGCAGCCCACAGTATACAGCACCTCACAGTATACAACACCTCACTGTATACAGCACCCCAAACTATACACGATACAGCCCCCCACACTATACAGTACAGCAGTATAGCACTGCACACTATACCGCACCCACAGTATACAGCCCCCTACACTATACAGTACAGCAGTATAGCACTCCACACTATACCGCACCCACAGTATACAGCCCCCCACACTATACAGTACAGCAGTATAGCACTCCACACTATACCGCACCCACAGTATACAGCCCCCCACACTATGCAGTACAGCAGTATAGCACTCCCCCCCACTATACAGGCCCCCCACACTATACAGGCCCCCCACAGTATACAGCCCACCACACAGTATACAGCCCACCACACAGTATACAGGCACTCACACAGTATACAGGCCACCTCCCCAGTATACAGCCCACCACACAATATACAGCCCATTACACAATATACAGCCCACCACACAGTATACAGCCCACCACACAGTATACAGCACCCCACTATACAGTAGTTTACAGTATATTAACATAACAGCCCCTGTCACCTTTTTCTGATGTAATCTTTACACAAAAAAGCTCCACAGTTAACTTCTGCAACACTCAGTAGGACCTGTGATGACCTCATAGCCATGTGACCAGTAATTGCTAGGTTACTGTTCACATGGTAATGATGTCATTAAGGTCCTAGATCAAAACTCATTAAGGTCCTAGAATTAAGATCATTAACACAGTACGATCGTGATGCCTGTGTAGCCGACAGCCTGACACCCGGGGCAGTAGCTAGCAGGGCTCAAGAGGCAGCTGCCTTGGGCCCCCCAGGAGCAACTGGGCCCGGGGCAGCTACCCCTTTTGCCCCTTGGTAAAGACGGCCCTGGTTGTTAAGGTTGGAAAAGGACAAAAGTCCATCAAGTCCAACCTGCAATCTTGCTATATTGATCCATGGAACAAATCCCTGAATCAATGTCCATCTTCCTTTTAAAAAGGGGTTGGGCCAAAGGGAAAGGGAATGTAGAACAAAATTTCTATACATTGTCATAAGCCTCAATGTTATTTTGAATTAATAAGTGATCCAAACCTTTTTTGAAGCCATCTATTGCATTTGCTGCGACCAACTCATGCGGCAGGCTGTTCCAGAGGTTCACAGCCCTTACTGTAAAGAATGCTTGTCGCCTCTTATGACTGAATCTTTTCTTCTCCAGGCGTAGGGAGTGGCCTGTTGTTTTTTGAGGATTTTTAACACAGAATAGCTTACCTTGATATTTTTGGTATGGCCCATTTATATATTTGTACAGGTTGATCATGTCCCCCCTTAGATGCCTTTTTCAAGGCTAAACAAATTCAGTTATTTTAATCTTTGCTCATAGCAAGATCCCCCAGGCCCTTTATGAGTTTAGTTGATGTACTTTGCACTTTTTCTAACTCCAGGGAATCCTGGTGCCCAGAACTGAACCGCGTATTCCAGGCGAAGCCGTACCAATGCTTTGTATAGTGGCAATATTACATCCCTGTCCCACAAGTCCATACCTCTTTTAAGACAAAATTCTGTTGGCCTTAGAGGCAGCCGACTGGCATTGCATGCTGTTATTTAGTCTATGATCTACTAATACACCCAGATCCTTCTGAACAGTTCTACTCCCCCTAGGTCCAGGACATATGCACATTATTTGAACCTCATTTGCCAAGTGGAGGCCCAAACAGTAAGTTTGACCAAGTCAGCTTGTAACTTATTAACATTTTCCATAGACTGTACCATATTACAAAGTTTGGTGTCATCTTCAAAAATAGCGCTACTAATCTCATCCTCTATGTCCTTAATAAATAAGTTAAATAATAGCGGACCCAGCACAGAACCTTGGGGTACACCACTTATAACAGGGGACTATTCAGAGTAGGAATCATTGACCACAACTCTTTGGATACGATCGTGAAGTCAATTTTCAATACAATTACAAATTATATTTTCTAAACCAATAGTTCTCAATTTACCCTTTAGGCGTCAACGTGGAACAGTATCAATGCCTTTGCAAAGTCCAAAAACACAATATTGACAGCCTTTACTCTCGTTCAGGCTTCTTCTCACCTCCTCATAAAAACGAATCATGTCAGTTTGACAGCTTCTGTCCTTAGTAAAACCAAGTTGGCTGTCACTTATTATACAAACCGGATTCCAAAAAGTTGGGACACTATACAAATCGTGAATAAAAACTGAATGCAATGATGTGGAGGTGCCAACTTCTAATATTTTATTCAGAATAGAACATAAATCACGGAACAAAAGTTTAAACTGAGAAAATGTACCATTTTAAGGGAAAAATATGTTGAATCAGAATTTCATGGTGTCAACAAATCCCCAAAAAGTTGGGACAAGGCCATTTTCACCACTGTGTGGCATCTCCCCTTCTTCTTACAACACTCAACAGACGTCTGGGGACCGAGGAGACCAGTTTCTCAAGTTTAGAAATAGGAATGCTCTCCCATTCTTGTCTAATACAGGCCTCTAACTGTTCAATCGTCTTGGGCCTTCTATGTTGCACCTTCCTCTTTATGATGCACCAAATGTTCTCTATAGGTGAAAGATCTGGACTGCAGACTGGCCATTTCAGTACCCGGATCCTTCTCCTACGCAGCCATGATGTTGTGATTGATGCAGAATGTGGTCTGGCATTATCTTGTTGAAAAATGCAGGGTCTTCCCTGATAGAGATGACGTCTGGATGGGAGCATATGTTGTTCTAGAACCTGAATATATTTTTTTGAAGAATGTTTTGTGTTTGTTCTTACTTTCTTTAGCCACCTGTATCTCATCATGTATTTTTGCTGATTTTATTACCCCTTTAATAATTTATTTAACTTTTTATACTTTTTAAAGGCTATAGCTGACCCCTCAGATTTGTACTTCTTAAAGGCAGTCTTTTTGTCATGTATTGCCCTTTTTGCACTATTTGTAAGCCATGTGGGGTTTAACTTTATTTACTTGTAATTGTTACCTCTAGGAATGTTTTTAACAATATACTTCTCCAAAGTAGATTTAAAGCACTCCCATTTATCATTAGTGTCATTATGTGACAATAGTTGCTCCCAGTCTATGTCCTGAAGTGCTGCGCTCAACCCTTGGAAATTAGCCATTTTAAAATTACGTGTTTTTGCTCTACCGACCCAAGTTTATTTCTTACAGTTTAGTTGGAATATAATTATATTGTGGTCACTGTTACCAAGGTTTTCATGGACAAGTGACATTGCTCATAAGCTCTGCATTGTTAGAAATGACTAGATCCAGAAGAGCATTGCCTCTAGTAGGATCTTCTACAAACTGGCTCATAAAATTATCCTGAAAAAAACTGAGGAATTTTCTCGCTTTTGCAGTAGAGACAGAACCATATTCCCAATCTATGTTTGGATAGTTAAAGGGGTATTCCCATCTCAGACAACAGGGGCATATTGCTAGGATATGCCCCCATCATCTGATAGGTGCGGTTCCCACCTCTGGGTCCCGTTGTCTGGGACCCGCACCTATCAGACAACAAGGGCATATCCTCCCATTATCACTACTGTGCTAGCCTGCACCGCCTGCTCCATTTGCGCATACAGTTGATCTTCTATCTCCTCAGTGATATTGGGGATCTATAGATCACACTAAGAATAATGTTTTTATTATTTTCTTCCCTCTGTAATTCCACCCACAAGGTTTCAACATCCTCACAACTATCAGCCACATTTTTTTTTCTTTCACAGTTACTTTCATATCACTCCTAGCATACAGACATACACCACTACCTAGCCCTACCTAGCCCTATCATTTCTAAAAAGTGTTAAACCTTGAAGATTTACGGCCCAATCATGAGAAGGGTCCAGTGATATCTCAGCAACACTAACTACATGGATATATTTCTCTACTACTAAGGCCTCGAGCTCTCCCATTTTGCTCACTAGACTGCTGGTATTTGTGAACATACATTTTAAGTTGTCATCAAATGTTACACTTTTAGGATTTTTTTTTTTATTATCTTTTTTTCTCCTTCAGACTTGGCTTGTAACTGACGACTCTCCTTATCCACTTTTTTAATCCTCCCCCTTGCCCCACCAATGTATTCTCACACCTTTCTACCTCCATATTTATAGCCATATCCACCCCCCTCATCCCTATGCATTGCCAGAATTCTCTCCCCCAACACAGCAGCTCCCTTTGCATTGAGGTGCAAATTATCTGCGGAAAACAGTTCGTACCCCAGTGAAAAGTCAGCCCAGTGGTCAAGGAACCCAAACCCTTCTGCTCTACACCAAGACTTAAGCAATGCATTTAACTCCTGACGCTCGCTCTAATGGCGCTGTGTAGCTCGTGGCACAGGAAGTATTCCAGAGAACACTACCTTGGAGGTTCTTCCCTTCAGCTTGGAGCCTAGTACTTTAAAATTATTCTTAAGGACCTTCCACCTACCATTTATTTTGTCATTGGTACCAACATGGACCACAACAGCTGAGTCATCCCCAGCCCCTCCCAGTAATTTATCCACCCGTTCCACCACATGTTTAACCCTGGCACCACGAATACAGCAAACAATTCGAGTGAGGCGGGTCTTGGCGACAAATTATTAGCTGTTCTCCTGGCTGTTAGGGGCAACAGTACCCACTAGGGCTGCCATTTCTTAAACTGACACCCTTGCATCATCGCCCCCAACTTGGCAATTTTGCTTGGAAGCACTTACACAGGCTAAGTGATAAAAAATATTCAATAAGTAAAGCAGATAAATCACATACAGAATAAATAATTATTAATCACCAGGCCTGCTATACAATGGCAGAGCTCCAGTTGCCACGCTACCCATGTAGTACATGGCTGACACCCCATGGTAATACAAGGGAGATATAGTGACCTATTACATCCTACCTGGGTGATGTTGTCATTGGAGCTGAGTTATTTGTATTTGTGCACAATGGTTTATACCTTTCAACCCCTGCTCCTAAGGATGTCCAGCATGCAGTACGCATATCCTGTGAGTTAATAACCACTCTGGAATGTGGCCTGGAGGTCATCTGACACAAAAACAATGGCTTTGCATATGTTAACTAACTATCCCTAACTCACTACCTTACAAGCAATATAGCAGATAATCTAATAATTGAAGGGGAGCAGTACATGACACTAGTGTGGTGCATTTTATTTTTATAGCAAAGGTAGTGCTACAATGCCAAGGTGATGAGTATTATTCGATAATTAAAGAACGGAATTACTGAGAATTGCTTCAGGAGATGTGTAAATTTCTGTAGTTGGAAAAAAAATAAGAAATTCAATGTGTTACAAGCGTTACCCAGAAAGAAAACAGCAATGTATGTATCTATGATGGCAAAAGAATTGTCACAAATGACATTAAATCAATAGACATGAGATCCAGGATGAATTGTGCTGGTGCTGTGACTGGAAAGGCCTTCATATGATTTGATGTATCTATCCTTCGATGGCAGAAACAATTAGGCTTATTATTTATAATCGCTGGAGCATTGTGTAAAATTGCTGTGTGCTGTCTCTTTCATGTGTAAATCCTCAATCTGCCAATTTTAGGAAGATATCTGACTATTAAAAATACATTTACCAGGCCACAGTAGATATACTGTACGTAGCCAGCGGCTATTTATAGATAGCAAGAAGAAGATCAGCCAAACATTACATAGATGGAGAGTGTCATATATCCAATTTATTACCAGGGGGAATGTGGACCTGATAAATCATTTATCAAACCATTTAAAATGATTGTCCATTGGAATGGACCAGATAATGGACTACTGTACTTTATTTCTGTACAAAGGAACGGGTACTTCCAGGTGAACTGTTTGTGGACATCCAGTAACCTGAAAATAAACCTTATTAAAGGAGTTGGCCACATTCTTTTTTACTTTAAACCAGTCTATCTTATGTTGCTACTTGCTAGATATTATATCTACCAACACATCTTTGTTATAACTTGGTGCTGCTTTCATGATAATTGAAGACTGAAGAAATGCCCCCCCCCCCCCCACATGGAATGCCCACAATAATCTTTGGATGGTGCTCCCATCCATAAAATGACTGCAGATGGAAAGGCATGCGACCAAAATGTCATCATGCCTCCTCCACTGTATTGATGCATAAATTCGCTTCAATCTGAATTAATTTGAGGCAAATTACGTTTAAAAAAAAAGGCTATTTCCGGGCTGCAGAGAGCCTTTATAGTGGTGTAGAAATCTGTGCCCTGCAGTAACACGCATAGGGAGTCTGCTGTGGTAGTGAAGTAATACTGTGAGTCAGTATGACATGCAGATGACAGGGGTCGCTCTTAGAATCACTGCATACTTCACAAATTTGGGCAGTCATGGGGCCAAAACTGACCAAAAAACTGAAGTATCAACTCAGCCTTACAGGTCGATGTTAGCGTCAAGAAGAAGCGGAGTCAGCTGATTCCACATAGATGTCTACAGAACCTGTTCTATTAAACGCTCATACAAGTAGAGCCCCCCGACAGAGTGGAGAGGGTGTCAGCAGTAAGTTTGTGTTACAGGCCTTATAGCTGTTGCACAGACAGGATCCGTTGTGCATTTCATTTTTCCTTTCTTCTGACAGATCAGAAGAAAGGTCAAATAAATGATGATGTCAGCCAGGCCGAAAGGCAAATTAGTGGCCGAGTCATGAAGAGGGGAGGGTGGGAACAGCATGAGAAGTCCACAGAGTGGACCTATGACATATTTATGAGGTGGAAGCAGCATGAGGAGACCACAAGGTGGCCCAATGACAGAGTGTGCCGGTTGCGGCAACAGTAGCAGCATCAGGAGGATACCACAGAGTGGCAAGGTGACATAGTGTGGAGATGGCAGTAGCAGCAGCAGCATCAGGAGACCACAGAGTGCCAAGGTGGCATAGTGTGGAGATAGCAGCAGGAGAACACAGAGTGGCAAGGTGGCATAGTGTGGAGATGGCAGTATCAGAAGCAGCATCAGGAGACCACAGAGTTGCAAGGTGACATAATGTGGATATGGCAGCAGCAGCAGGAGGATACCACAAAGTGGCAAGGTGACATAGTGTGGAGATGGCAGCAGCAGCATCAGGAGACCACAGAGTGGCAAGGTGACATAATATGGATTTGGCAGCAGCAGCAGGAGGATACCACAGAGTGGCAAGATACCACAGAGTGGCAAGATACCACAGAGTGGCAAGGTGACATAGTGTGGAAATGGCAGCAGCAGCATCAGGATATCACAGAGTTGCGAGGTGACATAGTGTGGAGATGGCAGCGGCAGCAGCAGCATCAGGAGACTACAGAGTGGCAAGGTGACATAATGTGGAAATGGCAGCAGCAGCATCAGGAGACCACAGAGTGGCAAGTTGACATAATGTGGGTATGGCAGCAGCAGGAAGATACCACAGAGTGGCAAGGTGACATAATGTGGACATGGCAGCAGCAGGAGGAAACCACAGAGCGGCAAGGTGACATAGTGTGGAGATGGCAGTAGCAGCAGCAGCATCAGGAGACCACAGAGTGGCAAGGTGACATAGTTTGGAGATGGCAGAAGCAGCTGCATCAGGAGACCACAAAGTGACCCGGTAACAGAGTGGGGAGGTGGGTGGCAATACAAAAACCCACTGACGAAGGTGGTTGAAAGACGGAGCACTTGGCATCAGATGTGTGGCATCAGGTGGGTTGCAGCATCAGAGAAGTAGCGGAGGCAGGTAGTCAGAAGAAACCACTCTCTTTTATTAAAGTGTTGGTGTGGCACCATGGATGATCTAGTCTGATGCATCAGGAATTGGTGGTTGGAAATCCTGGCTGATCCACGCCTGATTCATCTTGACAAAGGTCAGTCTCTCCACAGCTTGGGTGGACAGACAAGTTCTCCTTGTAGTAACTATGGCCCCCACCGCACTAAACACCAGCTCCGATGCCACACTACTGGCTCTGCAGGACAGCTTTTCCAGGGCAAACTCTGCTAGTTGCGGCCACAAATCCAGTTTGGCTACCCACTAGTGCAGCGGATCTTCAATGTGGGGTGGCAGGGTGCTGTCCAAGTATGCCACCACCTGCTGGTTCAGGTCCTGGTCCAGGTCTACCTGCTGCTGCTAGTGAGTAGTTTCTTCACTATGCGGGCAAAGAAAGCTATTTCAATGAAGGCCACGGGAGGCTATGGCTCACGTCCCCTCTGTTCTTCCTCAAGCGCTTCAAGCTAGTGGCCTGAAGCCCATGAGGAAGTAGAGCGACCATAGTGACTAGAATGGAGTTGCTCCTAAGAGTTATAATGTAGGGGGAAGAGGTGGAGTCTCATCATCCAGGGGGCATGGCCTCCATATTTGCAGGAGATTCTACAGAGCACATTGTTGGAGAGAGGAGCAGAGGCTGCAGGTCAGTGTGTGGAGGAGAATATTGACTGGTATGTTTACTTGGGGGGCTTTTTGCAGGGGCTGAAGGGAGGAGGAATAATCCTTGTATTGGAGACTGTATGTTAGAGGGGTCTGAAGAGAGGGTAGTAGGGGTGATATTACAAACCGGATTCCAAAAAAGTTGGGACACTAAACAAATAGTGAATAAAAACTGAATGCAATGATGTGGAGATGGCAAATGTCAATATTTTATTTGTAATAGAACGTAGATGACAGATCAAACGTTTAATCCGAGTAAATGTATAATTTTAAAGGAAAAATACGTTGATTCAAATTTTCACGGTGTCAACAAATCCCTAAAAAGTTGGGACAAGTAGCAATAATAGGCTGGAAAAAGTAAATTTGAGCATAACAAAGAGCTGGAAGACCAATTAACACTAATTAGGTCAATTGGCATCATGATTGGGTATAAAAAGAGCTTCTCGGAGTGGCAGTGTCTCTCAGAAGCCAAGATGGGTAGAGGATCACCAATTCCCACAATGTTGCGCAGAAAGATAGTGGAGCAATATCAGAAAGGTGTTACCCAGCGGAAAATTGCCAAGACTTTGCATCTATCATCATCAACAGTGCATAACATCATCCAAAGATTCAGAGAATCTGGAACAATCTCTGTGCGCAAGGGTCAAGGCCGTAAAACCATACTAGATGCCCGTAATCTCTGGGCCCTTAAACGACACTGCACCACAAACAGGAATGCTACTGTAAAGGAAATCACAGAATGGGCTCAGGAATACTTCCAGAAACAATTGTCAGTGAACACAATCCACCGTGCCATCCGCCGTTGCCAGCTGAAACTCTACAGTACAAAGAAGAAGCCATTTCTAAGCAAGATCCACAAGCTCAGGCGTTTTCACTGGGCCAGGGATCATTTAAAATGAAGTGTGGCAAAATGGAAGACTGTTCTGTGGTCAGACGAGTCATGATTCAAAGTTCTTTTTGGAAATCTGGGACGCCATGTCATCCGGACCAAAGAGGACAAGGACAACCCAAGTTGTTATCAACGCTCAGTTCAGAAGCCTGCATCTCTGATGGTATGGGGTTGCATGAGTGCGTGTGGCATGGGCAGCTTGCATGTCTGGAAAGGCACCATCAATGCAGAAAAATATATTCAGGTTCTAGAACAACATATGCTCCCATCCAGACGTCATCTCTTTCAGGGAAGACCCTGCATTTTTCAACAAGATAATGCCCGACCACATTCTGCATCAATCACAACATCATGGCTGCGTAGGAGAAGGATCCGGGTACTGAAATGGCCAGTCTGCAGTCCAGATCTTTCACCTATAGAGAACATTTGGCGCATCATAAAGAGGAAGGTGCAACAAAGAAGGCCCAAGACGATTGAACAGTTAGAGGCCTGTATTAGACAAGAATGGGAGAGCATTCCTATTTCTAAACTTGAGAAACTGGTCTCCTCGGTCCCCAGACGTCTGTTGAGTGTTGTAAGAAGAAGGGGAGATGCCACACAGTGGTGAAAATGGCCTTGTCCCAACTTTTTGGGGATTTGTTGACACCCTGAAATTCTGATTCAACATATTTTTCCCTTAAAATGGTACATTTTCGCAGTTTAAACTTTTGTTCCGTGATTTATGTTCTATTCTGAATAAAATATTAGAAGTTGGCACCTCCACATCATTGCATTCAGTTTTTATTCACGATTTGTATAGTGTCCCAACTTTTTTGGAATCCGGTTTGTATTTTACATGGGACTGTATGCTGGAGAGACTGAAGGCAGGAAGAGTGGTGAATTTTACATGGGACTGTTTGCAAGAAGGGCTGGAAGGCAGGGGGAGTGATGTATCTTATGGGACTGTATGCTGGAGGGGCTGAAGGCCAGCGGCCAAGAGAGGGAGGGTGATATTATTTACATGGGCTGTATGCTGGAGGGGCCGCCTGAAGGCAGGAGGAGTTTTGTATTTTACATGGGACTATCATGACGGTTCTATCTCCGAATGAAGACGCTGAGGAAAGTCACTGGATGTAACAGGTATGGTGCTGTATTCTCCTGTATAATTCATAGCAATGTATGTTATGTCCATCCAAATAACTGTTTTGGGGGGGTGGGGGTGGATATACACTGCCGAAGCCTGGCCCCAGACTTCAGGTCACACTGTTTGTGTTCTGAATTCTGGGGCCTCACACCCATCTACTACATTATCTGTACTCAGAGAGTTATCACTGTGTTATCTGTGGTGTTACATAGGACTGCAGGTGACAACTACTGCATTATTTGTAGAAAGGGGCATGGTTACAGGTTGGGGGGACGCAATACTTGGCTTGCCCCGGGTGCTGGCAACCCATGCTACTCCCTGCCTCCATCTCCACTGCATACTGCCATGATGTGTCCGGGTCCTCTGTCTCGTCTTCCTCATCGCCCTGTAGCTCCTCTGGCTGCTCCTGCTCCTCCTGTCCTGTCAGCTGAGTAGAAAAACCACCCATTTCTCTACACATTGCCTGTGCTTCAATGTTGTTGTCCTCCTCTTCCAGTTCAGCCCCCACAGGGCTCATGTGGCCGTGAGATCTAGGCGACACGTCTCCTGTCCCCTTGACCAGCCATTGTTACCAGCATCTGTTCCAAGACATGAAGCAGTGGAATGACATCGTTCATCCCATAGTCCTGGCGACTGACAAATAAAGTGGCGTCCTCAAAGGGCGTGAGCAAATGGCAGGTGTCACACATGAGCTGCCACTGGCTGACATTGAAGTTAAACAGTTTAGTACTCCTATCCGCTTGCATCATCAAAAAATCATTGATGGCCTTTCTCTTTTCATATAGTTGGCCCAACATATAGAGGGTGGAATTGCAACGGGTGGAAACGTTGCATATCAGCCTATGTTGGGGGATGCCGCTACAGCTCAAGAAGGGTGTGCTTTGCGGTGAACGAGTGGCTGAAGTGCATGCAAAGGTACATCCCGATCAGGTTTGGTTGGCACAAGTCGCCGGGTCTGGGGTGGAGATTTACGGGATTTGACTGCCCCCCTCCCAAAAGAACCCCCTGTTGATTCTGGGTAGCTTCATAGCGTTCCACCAGGTCGACCATCTCAAGGGCATTACCTGTAGAGACCTGGCTGATCTATTGCTGGAGAGGGGGTGGCAAAACCCTTCAGAACATATCAGCCAATATTCTGTCCAGCATAGCCATGGGACTCAGCACATCAGGCTGTAGCCACTTTTGCAAGAGGTGGAGTAAGTCATATTACCGGGGTCTCGCGGGTTCAGCCAGCTTAAACCCCCACTGATGTACCCGCTGAGCCCGGACTAACACATTCACCCCCAGTCTTGCCAAAATCTCACCTTTTACTTTGTGGTAGTCGGCCGCTTGATCGCCCGGCAAGTCGAAATACACCTGCTGGGAATTAGATGCCAAAAACGGAGCGACTTCCTCAGCCCACTGGTCTTGGGGCAGCTTCTCCCTTGTGGCTACTTTCTCGTACATCGCCAGGTAGGTTTCAATGTCGTCTGCGGGTGTCATCTTAGGAATCGTCGCATGGACTGCCTTTCAAGCATCGTGGACGCTCGGGGTTGCTCCTGATGTCTGCAAAGCCATCATGTGTTGTATCAGCACCTGGTTGGTCTCTTGCTGCTGCTTGCTAGCCTCCCGTTGTTGCAGATTTGTCTCTCGCTGCTGCAGATTAGCCTCCATGAGGGCCTTCACAACAGCCTCCATTTTGTCATAGGACACGGGTTGTAATACCGCTAGTTTGATGTATGACATAGAACCGTGCCAAAAAATGCAAACCATCCTCACTGCTCTTGCCCGCATCCTGCACCAATTATGGGGATTCGCAAAGACCAGTTTGTAACTGAAAAACTTCAGTGTTTTATTCACACTTATGGCAACAAAACAGTAAGACAGTCTATTTGCAGTTTGGTGTTCGTTCACACATGGACAGTTCATATAGCAAAACAGTCACCTGTTATCCTAGGTTTTATTTCACACCCAATCGGCATTGCTCAGGACAGAGCAGACCTCCCAAACTCAGGCCTCCAGCCTAGCACACGGCTCAGATCCCAATCTAGTGATTGCCAGAGCTCCTCTGTCAGAGAGAGGTAATTACCACTAGTGATGGACGAACATCGGCCGGGACGGTTCGCGTTCAAATGTGCGCGGACCGCACGTTTGCATCGTGCCTATTGACTTTAATAGCAGGCAAACCTGAAATACCTTCAAATCATATTTGCAGCCACCAAATACAAACTATGAGTGCACAAATAGTCCAACAACATGAACAGTGACATACCAGAGGGGGATCATTGTCAAAAATTCCCACAAAAATTATGTATTTTAATCAGGGGCCATTTTTATGCGTCTTCAAGGGAAACTCTCAAAAATATGCCCTGCTGGAGCCTAGAAAATTTTGATTTCCTATCGGTTTGATATATAAAAATGTGCAGCACGCCACGTTTTTGTATCCTGCAGAGTCCATTAAAAAAATGCATACGTTGACGTAAATTTTGTTTCTTCCATGGAACTGTATGGTGAATGGACGCCACTGTATGGCATCAGTATAAGGCATCTGTTAACGCATACATTTTTGGAATGCATTAAATGGATGGAAAAAATAGGATGGAAAACCCAGCCCTAGTATCAGAATAAGCACCAGTACACAGCGGAGCCGCTATGTACTGACAGAGCACTACCTGGTCCTGGTGGTCAGGGATGAGGACTGTGTTTCCCAAGTATCATTTTCTACTGGAAAATACAGGGCACAATATAATACACTAGAATCTATATAATATAAATATATTATCCCTACCCCAAATAATAATACAATTAGGTGGTCATTTATTTTATAGAAATACGTCTATGTTAGGCGTATTTCTGTCACAGATTGTGGCTCAAAGGTACTTAGCACAGCAATCTGCATATTTTTCCCGCTCATGCCAGGTCTAAAAATGGATGGTGTGGGCAGGGAAAGGGATACAGTCATTCCCATCCAGTTATTGGATACCACCGCCATACATTGACCTCTGTATAGTGACCGGAAAACACCGCCATACCTTGACTGGACAAAAGGGCATAAAAGGGCACAGTACAGGGAATGACTAGGGACACTGCACAGGGTGTGGTAAAAGGGCACATTGCAGGGTATAAGGGGGCACAGTACGAGGTGAGGGGCACAGTAAGGGGTGGGGGGCACAGTCACAGTCACAACATTAGAATGTCCTTATGGTGAATGCGGTTCATACACCACCATAATGAGAGGCAGAGGAGTGAGACAGGGGTGTGATTATGTGGCTAGAGATAAAAATAATTAACTGTCGACCAGTACAGGCCCCAAAAATTAGGCAATAGGCATTCACCTGACAGCAAAGTACTTTAGATTTTGTGGCTGGAGGTACATTAGGCGGTCACAGGATAAATATGTAACTGTCGGCCAGTACAGGCCCTAAAAATTAGACAATAGGCGTTCACATGACAGCAAAGAACTGTGGATTCTGTGGCTAAAGGTACATTAGGCGGTCACAGGATAAAAATGTAACTGTCGGCCAGTAAAGGCACCAAAAGTTAGGCAATAGGAATTCACCTGACAGCAAAGAACTTTGGATTCTGTGGCTGGAGGTACATTAGGCGGTCACAGGATAAATATGTAACTTTCGGCCAGTAAAGGCTCCCAAAAATTAGGCATTTACCTGACATAAATGGCCTTTTATGCCGCTGTATATACATAAGGCAAGGACCATTCTTTGTTCTGGGTGATGGCGGATATGTGTGGTCTGGCATGAGAAAATTCAATTAGACGTGGTTATCACAGGTGTTGAATTCCTCTGAAATCCATGCCTTATTCATTTTTAAACATGTTAGGTAGTCCACTGTCCTGAGCTAGGCGAGTGCGCTTATCGGTCATGATCCCCCTGCTGCGCTGAACGTCCTTTCGGACAGGACACTTGACGAGGGACAAGCCAAGGCAAATTGTGCCAGCTCTGGCCACAGGTCAAGCCTGCACACCCAGTAGTCAAGGGGTTCCTCGCTTCTCAGAGCGTTCACATCGGCCATTAACCCAATGTAGTCGGACACCTGACGGTTTAGTCGTTGCCTGATGCTGGATCCGGAGGGCGGTTGTCGATGGGTTGGCTGCAAGAATAATCTCATATCTGAAGTGACCAACACATCTTCAAACCGCACTCCTTTTGCAGGCGCGATAGGATTGGTACCCGCACCTGTTTCGCTGTGGGTGGAAATTCCTCTGTCAGTGCACGCAACAGGAGAATGCAGCATCTCTCACAGCCCTCTGTGATGCTAGTAACATGTTCACCATTTTGTGTTTGTACCGGGGGTCTAAGTACGTTGCTCCTCCTCCTCCCCCTAGCCACTATCCTCCTCTGACTTCTCTTCAGACTCCTGATGACTGGTCTCACATGGAGTAGCCCCCCTGGGAATTCATTCAGCATTGCGACTTCCTCATCTTCCAGCTCTTGCTCCTCGATGACTTGATCAATGACACGACGCAATTCTAACATTTTTGGCTCTACACACCACCACAATGGATTTGACTTGAAACGAACAAGATGTGCTTTAACTGCAGACTGTCAGATTTAATTTTAGGGTATTTACATCCAAATCAGGTGAACGGTGTAGGTATTACAACACTTTGCATATGTGCCTCCCGCTTGTTAAGGGACCAAAAGTAATGGGACAGAATAATAATCATAAATCAAACTTTCACTTTTTAATACTTGGTTGCAAATCCTTTGCAGTCAATTACAGCCTGAAGTCTCGAACGCATAAACATCAACAGATGCTGGGTTTCATCCCTGGTGATGCTCTGCCAGGCCTTTACTGCAACTGTCTTCAGTTCCTGCTTGCTCTTGGGGCATTTTCCCTTCAGTTTTGTCTTCAGCAAGTCAAATGCATGCTCAATTGGATTCAGGTCAGGTGATTGACTTGGTCATTGCATAACATTCCACTTCTTTCCCTAAAAAAACTCTTTGTTGCTTTTGCAGTATGCTTTGGGTCATTGTCCATCTACACTGTGAAGCACAGTCCAATGAGTTCTGAAGCATTTGGCTGAATATGAGCAGATAATATTGCCCGAAACACAGTCACACCATCAATAAATACAAGAGAAGCAGTTCCATTGGCAGCCATACATGCCCACGCCATGACACTACCACCACCATGCTTCACTGATGAGGTGGTATGCTTAGGATAATGAGCAGTTCCTTTCCTTCTGAATACTCTTCTCTTTCCATCATTCTGGTACAAGTTCATCTTGGTCTCATCTGTCCATAGGATGTTGTTCCAGAACTGTAAAGGCTTTTTTAGATGTCGTTTGGCAAACTCTAATCTGGCCTTCCTGTTTTTGAGGCTCACAAATGATTTACATATTGTGGCGAACCCTCTGTATTCACTCTGGTCAAGTCTTTTCTTGATTGTTGACTTTGACACACATACACTTACCTCCTGGAGAGTGTTCTTGATGTGGCCAACTGTTGTGAAGGGTGTTTTCTTTAATATTGATTGGACCCTGGGCAAAAATTTACTTGGGCCCCCTGGATCACGCCTTCCCACACCTAAGCAGGCAATCAAGCCCTCCACCACAACACACATACAAAAAATCCACACACCTGGTAGAGTACAGTGAATGACTGTAAATACTTCTAGTTCTGAAGACTTCACACATCAGTATAGCACTCCACAATATACAGCACCCACAGTATACAGTATACAGCCCCCCACACTATACAGCCCCCCACACTATACAGGCCCCCCACAGTATACAGCCCCACACAGTATACAGTCCCACACAGTATACAGGCCCCCTACAGTATACAGTCCCACACAGTATACAGTCCCACACAGTATACAGTCCCACACAGTATACAGGCCCCCCACAGTATACAGGCCCCAACACAGTATACAGCACCCCACTGTACAGTAGTTTACAGTATATTAGCATAACAGCCATTGTCACCTTTTTCTGATGTAATCTTCACAAAAAAAGCTCCACAGTTAAGGCAAACTTCTCCTGCAACATTAGTGGTAGGACCTGTGATGACCTCATAGCCATGTGACCAGTAATATTGCTAGGTTACTGGTCACATGGTGATGATGTCATCTAAGGTCCTAGATCACATTCACAGCTCTAACAGTACGATGCCTGGACTCAGTGTTGGCAGGCATGGCATGGCATGGCAGCACCCCCTGTGTAGCTGACAGCCTGACACCCGGGGCAGTGGCTAGCAGGGCTCTAGAGGCAGCTGCCTTGGGCCCCCCAGGAGCAACTGGGCCCGGGGCAGCTGCCCCTTTTGCCCCTTGGTAAAGACGGCCCTGCATCCACCACAGTTGTTTTCCGTGTTCTTCTGGGTCTTTTGGTGTTGCTGAACTCACTGGTGCGTTCCTTCTTTTTAAGAATGTCTTAAACAATTGTTTTGGCCATGCCTAATGTTTTTGCTATCTCTCTGATGAGTTTGTTTAGTTTTTTCAGCCTAATGATTGCTTGCTTCACTGATAGTGACAGTTCTTTGGATCTCATCTTGAGAGTTGACAGCAACAGATTTCAAATGCAAATTGCACACTTGAAATGAATTCTGGACATTTTATATGCTCATTGTAATTGGGATAATGAGGGAATAACACACCTGGCCATGGAACAGCTGAGAAGCCAATTGTCCCATTACTTTTGGTCCCTTAACAAGTGGTAGGCAAATATACAAAGTGTTGTAATTCCTACACCGTTCACCTGATTTGGATGTAAGTACCCTCAAATTAAAGCTGACAGTCTGCAGTTAAAGCAAATCTTGTTTGTTTAATTTCAAATCCATTTTGGTGGTGTATAAAGCCAAAAATGTTAGAATTGTGTTGATGTCCGAATATTTATGAACCTGGCTGTATATTAAATTGCCACTGAACGTAGCCATATAGTTCAGGGATGCCCTTCTGGGAGAAATATTTCCTTCTGGGGAACTTCCATTGCAGTGTGCCAATGGCCACAAATTTTCTAAAGGCCTCCGAGTCCACCAATTTATATGGCAGTAGTTGGCCAGCTAGCAGTTCCGACAAGCCAGCGGTCAGCCATTGGACAAGAGGATTATCCGGCATCATCATTTTTTACGCTCAAACGTTTGGGCCACGGAAGCCTGCCTTGTGCCAGATGAACGCGACGACGGCACGGTGGAAGGTGGAGTGGAGGACAAATGGGAGGAGAGAGGAGAAGGAGAAGAGGCAGGATGTGGAGCGCCAGGAGAGTGGCTTTGTGGGTTCGTTGATCCCACTGGGCTTGGTGATGGGAGGCCTTCTTAAGGCGGTCTTCCCTAGGTGAGTGTTTAGTTTAACGCAAGTTATGCGTTGACAGCACAGGCTGTAGATGGCAACACTATTGTCAGCAGCTGAGACGTTAAAAAAGCCCATACTGCGGAGCCATGTGCTGGCGTCCTTAGAGCGCAAGATGTGACCGTGCATAGTGGATGACTCGCCTCAGATGCATTTGCAGTCTGCTTTTTGCCTCCGGTGCACTGCGAGTTCTGCCTGCTTCTCCTTCTTCTCCACCCTATCTGCTGCTCTGTCTCTCCCTCTGAACTCCCCTCCTCTTCCTCTCTTGTGGGCACCCACGTCATCATCATCATCTTCACCACCACTGTCATTAGAGATCTTGGAGTAGGCAGCAACAGCGGGGACCAACCTCCTTGAGCTGATGTGCGTACTGTCGTCAGACCGATGGGTGGCGGCCATTTCTACCTCCTCTTCCTCATCCGATGCCAAGAATGACTGCACATCTGTAAGGTCTGGGAATGGATGGGAAAATAATTCATCTGACTCAAGTGGAGGGGCAATGGTGGTGGTGTCTTTAGGGGTGCACACAGCAGAGAATAAGGAGAGTGCAGATACAGAGGATGAGGAGGGTGCAGAAGCGGAAGGCTGAATGAGCCACTCAACCAACTCTAGTGCTTACTTTGACATAATCTCACGCACCTTCTCCAACTTCCCACTTAGGCTCAGCCTGGTGCACCTGCCCAACCCCTACCACACCTGCGGAACAGCCTGCTTCTTCCTCTGCCAATGATCCTGTGCCAAAGTCCCTAGAGAGGAGCAGTATTTGTGGAAGCAGGTATATCGCAGGCCTCAATCAGTATTTTGTGGAAGCAAGTATATAGAACCGCTTAATCAGTATTTTGTAAAAGCAGGTATATCGCACCCCTCAATCAGTATTCTGTGGAAACAGGTATATGAAACAGGTATATAGAACCCTGTAATCAATATTTGGTGGAAGCAGGTATATCGCACACCTCAATCAGTATTTTATGGAAGAAAGTATATCAAACCCCTTAATCAGTATTTTGTGGAAGCTGATATATGGCAGGCCTCAATCAGTTGTTAGTTGAAGTAGGTATATCACAACCAGCAATCTGTATTTTGTGGATGCAGGTACATGGAAAACCTCTATCACTATTTTGAGGAAGCTGATATATGGCAGGCCTCTATAAGTTGTTAGTTAAAGCTGGTTTATCACCCTCAAGCAGTAATTTTGTGGATGCAGGTATATGGAAAACCTCTATCAGTATTTTGTGGAAACTGATATATGGAAGGCCTCAATCAGTTGTAGGTTGAAGCTGATATATCACCCTCAAGCAGTAATTTTGTGGACGCAGGTGTATGGAAAGCCTCTATCACTATTTTGTGGAAGCTGATATATGGCAGGCCTCAATCAGTTGTTAGTTGAAGCAGGTATATCAAAACCCGTAATCTGTATTTTGTGGACGCAGGTATATGGAAAAACTCTATCACTATTTTGTGGAAGCTGATATTGTATATTATGGAAGGCCTCAATCAGTTGTTAGTTGAAGCTGGTATATCACCCTCAAGCAGTAATTTTGTTGACGCAGGTATATGGAAAACCTCTATCACTATTTTGTGGAAGCTGAGATATGGCAGGCCTCAGTCAGTTGTAAGTTGAAGCAGGTATATCAAAACCCGCAATCTGTATTTTGTGGACGCAGGTATATGGAAAACCTCTATCACTATTTTGTGGAAGCTGATATATGGAAGGCCTCAATCAATCATTACAGGGAGTGCAGAATTATTAGGCAAGTTGTATTTTTGAGGATTAATTTTATTATTGAACAACAACCATGTTCTCAATGAACCCAAAAAACTCATTAATATCAAAGCTGAATATTTTTGGAAGTAGTTTTTAGTTTGTTTTTAGTTTTAGCTATTTTAGGGGGATATCTGTGTGTGCAGGTGACTATTACTGTGCATAATTATTAGGCAACTTAACAAAAAACAAATATATACCCATTTCAATTATTTATTTTTACCAGTGAAACCAATATAACATCTCAACATTCACAAATATACATTTCTGACATTCAAAAACAAAACAAAAACAAATCAGTGACCAATATAGCCACCTTTCTTTGCAAGGACACTCAAAAGCCTGCCATCCATGGATTCTGTCAGTGTTTTGATCTGTTCACCATCAACATTGCGTGCAGCAGCAACCACAGCCTCCCAGACACTGTTCAGAGAGGTGTACTGTTTTCCCTCCTTGTAAATCTCACATTTGATGATGGACCACAGGTTCTCAATGGGGTTCAGATCAGGTGAACAAGGAGGCCATGTCATTAGATTTTCTTCTTTTATACCCTTTCTTGCCAGCCACGCTGTGGAGTACTTGGACGCGTGTGATGGAGCATTGTCCTGCATGAAAATCATGTTTTTCTTGAAGGATGCAGACTTCTTCCTGTACCACTGCTTGAAGAAGGTGTCTTCCAGAAACTGGCAGTAGGACTGGGAGTTGAGCTTGACTCCATCCTCAACCCGAAAAGGCCCCACAAGCTCATCTTTGATGAAACCAGCCCAAACCAGTACTCCACCTCCACCTTGCTGGCGTCTGAGTCGGACTGGAGCTCTCTGCCCTTTACCAATCCAGCCACGGGCCCATCCATCTGGCCCATCAAGACTCACTCTCATTTCATCAGTCCATAAAACCTTAGAAAAATCAGTCTTGAGATATTTCTTGGCCCAGTCTTGACGTTTCAGCTTGTGTGTCTTGTTCAGTGGTGGTCGTCTTTCAGCCTTTCTTACCTTGGCCATGTCTCTGAGTATTGCACACCTTGTGCTTTTGGGCACTCCAGTGATGTTGCAGCTCTGAAATATGGCCAAACTGGTGGCAAGTGGCATCTTGGCAGCTGCACGCTTGACTTTTCTCATTTCATGGGCAGTTATTTTGAGCCTTGGTTTTTCCACACGCTTCTTGCGACCCTGTTGACTATTTTGAATGAAACGCTTGATTGTTCGATGATCACGCTTCAGAAGCTTTGCAATTTTAAGAGTGCTGCATCTCTCTGTAAGATATCTCACTATTTTTGACTTTTCTGAGCCTGTCAAGTCCTTCTTTTGACCCATTTTGCCAAAGGAAAGGAAGTTGCCTAATAATTATGTACACCTGATATAGGGTGTTGATGTAATTAGACCACACCCCTTCTCATTACAGAGATGCACATCACCTAATATGCTTAATTGGTAGTAGGCTTTCGAGCCTATACAGCTTGGAGTAAGACAACATGCATAAAGAGGATGATGTGGTCAAAATACTCATTTGCCTAATAATTCTGCACTCCCTGTAGTTGAAGCTGGTATATCACCCTCAAGCAGTAATTTTGTGGACGTAGGTATATGGAAAACCTCTATCACTATTTTGTGGAAGCTGATATATGGCAGGCCTCAATAAGTTGTTAGTTGAAGCAGGTATATTAAAACCCGTAATCTGTATTTTGTGGACGCAGGTATATGGAAAACCTCTATCACTATTTTGTGGAAGCTGATATATGGCAGGCCTCAATCAGTTGTAAGTTGAAGCCGGTATATCAAAATCCGCAATCTGTATTTTGTGGACGCAGGTATATGGAAAACCTTTATCAGTATTTAGTGGAAGATGATATATGGCCGACCTCAATCAGTTGTTAGTTGAAGCTGGTATATCACCCTCAAGCAGTAATTTTGTGGACGCAGGTATATAGAAAAACTCTATCAATATTTTGTGGAAGATGATATATGGAAGGCCTCAATCAATCGTTAGTTGAAGCTGGTATATCACCCTCAAGCAGTAATTTTGTGGATGCAGGTGTATGGAAAACCTCTATCACTATTTTGTGGACGCTGATATATGGCCGACCTAAACCAGTTGTTAGTTGAAGCTGGTATATCACCCTCAAGCAGTAATTTTGTGGACGCAGGTATATGGAAAACCTCTATCACTATTTTGTGGAATCTGATATATGGAAGGCCTCAATCAGTTGTTAGTTGAAGCTGGTATATCACCCTCAAGCAGTAATTTTGTGGACGCAGGTATATGAAAAACCTCTATCACTATTTTGTGGAAGCTGATATATGGCAGGCCTCAATCAGTTGTAAGTTGAAGCAGGTATTTCAAAACCGGTTATCTGCATTTTGTGGATGCAGGTATATGGAAAACCTCTATCACTATTTTGTGGAAGCTGATCTTGTATATTATGGAAGGCCTCAATTAGTTGTTAGTTGAAGCTGGTATATCACCCTCAAGCAGTAGTTTTGTGGACGCAGGTGTGTGGAAAACCTCTATCACTATTTTGTGGACGCTGATATATGGCCGACCTAAATCAGTTGTTAGTTGAAGCTGGTATATCACCCTCAAGCAGTAATTTTGTGGACGCAGGTATATGGAAAACCTCTATCACTATTTTGTGGAAGCTGAGATATGGCAGGCCTCAATCAGTTGTAAGTTGAAGCAGGTATATCAAAACCCGCAATCTGTATTTTGTGGACGCAGGTATATGGAAAACCTCTATCACTATTTTGTGGAAGCTGATATATGGAAGGCCTCAATCATTTGTAAGTTGAAGCTGGTATTTCAAAACCGGTTATCTGTATTTTGTGGACGCAGATATATGGAAAGCCTCTATCACTATTTGGTGGAAGCTGATATATGAAAGGCCTCATTCAATCATTAGTTGAAGCTGGTATATCACCCTCAAGCAGTAATTTTGTGGACGCAGGTATAAGGAAAACCTCTATCACTATTTTGTGGAAGCTGAGATATGGAAGGCCTCATTCAATCATTAGTTGAAGCTGGTATATCACCCTCAAGCAGTAATTTTGTGGACGCAGGTATATGAAAAACCTCTATCACTATTTTGTTGAAGCTGATATATGTCAGGCCTCAATTAGTTGTTAGTTGAAGCTGGTTTATCACCCTCAAGCAGTAATTTTGTGGAAGTAGGAATATGGAAAACCTCAATCACTATTTTGTGGAAGCTGATAGATCACAGCCCTTAATCAGTATTTTTTGGAAGCATACAAATGCACTATAATATACTTTCTATGTTAGAAAGTATATTATAATTATATCACACCCCTCTGTGTATTGATATATGGCCGACCTAAATCAGTTGTTAGTTGAAGCTGGTATATCACCCTCAAGCAGTAATTTTGTGGACGCAGGTATATGGAAAACCTCTATCACTATTTTGTGGAAGCTGAGATATGGCAGGCCTCAATCAGTTGTAAGTTGAAGCAGGTATATCAAAACCCGCAATCTGTATTTTGTGGACGCAGGTATATGGAAAACCTCTATCACTATTTTGTGGAAGCTGATATATGGAAGGCCTCAATCATTTGTAAGTTGAAGCTGGTATTTCAAAACCGGTTATCTGTATTTTGTGGACGCAGGTATATGGAAAGCCTCTATCACTATCTGGTGGAAGCTGATATATGAAAGGCCTCATTCAATCATTAGTTGAAGCTGGTATATCACCCTCAAGCAGTAATTTTGTGGACGCAGGTATAAGGAAAACCTCTATCACTATTTTGTGGAAGCTGAGATATGGAAGGCCTCATTCAATCATTAGTTGAAGCTGGTATATCACCCTCAAGCAGTAATTTTGTGGACGCAGGTATATGAAAAACCTCTATCACTATTTTGTTGAAGCTGATATATGTCAGGCCTCAATTAGTTGTTAGTTGAAGCTGGTTTATCACCCTCAAGCAGTAATTTTGTGGAAGTAGGAATATGGAAAACCTCAATCACTATTTTGTGGAAGCTGATAGCTCACAGCCCTTAATCAGTATTTTTTGGAAGCATACAAATGCACTATAATATACTTTCTATGTTAGAAAGTATATTATAATTATATCACACCCCTCTGTGTATCACACCTACCAATAGCACAACATTACAAGTCTTGAAAAATACTTTTGTGGCCCTATTAGCTAGCGTTTGGTGTCTGTCCCTGCTCCAAAATGCAACTTCTCCCTACACTGGCAAAACACATAATGTAAAATGGCTGCCATATCGGGTTCTGTTATAGGATTGGGGCTGTGTCCATGTGCTGAAACATCTCAATTGGCTGTCCTGTCCCATCTGATGGATGTGTTATGGGTCAAAGTTTGGCGCAATGCAAAGAATATGGCGTGCGCGAACATCGCCATATGTTTGCATGTTCGGCGGATCGCGAACGCGCAAAGTTCACTACGAACTGAACGCCAGGCGAACCATAATGCCATCACTAATTACCACCAGTTGACACTGCAGGCTGTTTTTTTTAAATATAGGACAGTCAAGACCCGGCCTGGAATGTGGTAAGTACTCACCCACCCAGCACTTTGACTGAGCCGTCCCGGATCAGCTATTACAGCTATACTAAATAGCAAGGGGTCAAACAGCAACTGCTGCTGACACATGAAAACTGGCTCTTACTCCACCGAGGCCCGGAACCTCAGTGACACATACCTTCAATCAACGACGGCTCTTTCGCCTTCCTAGAACGCTTTCAACAGAAATAACTGCAGAAGTGAACTGAGAATATTTTTCTTGTAGTACTGATATAAGATACTAAGATATAAGCCACTAAAGGTTTTTCAACATAGCACTTGCAGCCCAATAACAAAAATTTGGAATGACAGAGCTGTCCAATGGCTATTTGAATCCCCAAATAATCTTTCCCTGCACTTACCGCTTTCCTATTAAAAGGTTTCTACCACTTCGTTTGCCCCTATTTAGCTTTCAGACACTAGCGATCCGCTAGTGTCTGCTGTACCAAACAATCCTAATCTAACAGTTTTTTGTCCAGCCGTTTTGCTAAAAAAAGAACTTTTATGGATATGCTAATGAGCCTCTAGGTGCTATGCGGGCGTCTTTTCAGCACCTAGAGGCTCCACGGAGATGTCTGAGCAGGCAGCGGTCAGACATTCACTGCGCCTGCGCCAATTACAGACGTGCACGGCGCAGGCGTGAGTTTTCGTACGGCTGGAACAGAGGGAGGATCGGATTCCATCAGAGATGGGCGTGCTAGAGGGACGCGCTGGGCGGCATTATGTGAAGGTAGACGGAGCCTCTAGGTGCTGAAAAGACGCCCGCATAGCACCTAGAGGCTCATTAGCATATCCATAAAAGTTCTTTTTTTAGCAAAACGGCTGGACAAAAAACTGTTAGATTAGGATTGTTTGGTACAGCAGACACTAGCGGATCACTGGTGTCTGAAAGCTAAATAGGGGCAAACAAAGTGGTAGAAACCCTTTAATGTCTCTAGCGCCTTCTGACGTCTCTCCCTGCACTAAGATGCAGGCATGTAAATCTGGGTAATCCCGCCTTCCCAGAGTTCCTTGCCCCATGTCCTCAGTCCTCACACGTGTAGCCGCCATTTTAGGATAAATGGCGGCTACCACAAAGCGCAAGAAAATTAGCATTTGTTGCAAATCAAAATTTTCTGGAAATTCTAAATGAATTCCACCTCGTCAGCTTCGATTTGCTCATCTCTAGCTATCACTGTCCCCTGTGTGTTACCACTCTGCCCCTTGTATGTCCAGTGTGCAAAAATACAATGGACTTTAGAAAACTCTGTAGGTTAGTTCTTTCATTAAGGGGTCATCTGAGATATTTAACTGATGAGCTATCCTCTGGATAGGTTATTAGTATCTAATCAATGGGGGTCCAATACCTGTGACCACTGCCGATCAGCTGTTTAAGTAGGCACCATTGCTCAAAGTAGCGCCACCGCCTTCTCCAGCTTTGCCTAGGCCATGTGATGTCATCTTCATTGGTCACATGGCCTAGGCGCAACTCAGATCTATTGAAGTGAATATGGCTGAGCTGTGATACCAAGCATAGCTGCTATACAATGTACGGCATTGTGTTTGGTGAGCATGAGAGAAGGCCATGGCGCAGGGTCTTTATCAAATAGCTGGTGTTGGACCCCCACCAATCGGATACTGATGACTTATCCAGAGGATAAGTCATCACTTAAAATATCACGGAAAACTCCTTCAATATGCGGAAGCATTTGGAGGGCGATTATGCGCCCAGGGCAGAAGGCACCCTTCCATTTTTTGCTTCTTAGTTATTATCTTTTTCTTATAGTTTTATTTTGTAATGTATTTATTTTTTACATGATAGACAGTGTCAGAAAGCTGTGTTTTTATTTAAGGTCTCCTCTAAAGGGGTTATCCAATATCATGTGCCAGGGCCCCCCTCAGAGGGAATATACTTACCTCGCTCCCTCAGCCACTCCTGGTCCCTGCACTGCCGCTGCTACATCTCCCTGTACATGGATGAAGACATCCGGTGTATGGGGGGAGCAGCCAATGGCAGGTGGGGACATCAACGAGCCTCCCTACCATCACCCGCGATGCTAGGGAGGGGCATCTCCGTCCCCGCCTGCCATTGACTGCTCCCCCCCGACACCAGATGTTTTCATCCATGTACAGGGAGAAACAGCAGTGGCGGTGCAGGGACCAGGAGCGGCGTGGGGAGCGGGGTAAGAATCATTCCTCTAAGGGGCCCGGCACATGGGGAGCTGTAGTATGATATTGGATAACCCCTTTAAAGGCTGGACCCTTTAACACCTTTTCTTAGGCTACTTTCACACTGGCGTTTGGTGCGGATCCATCATGGATCTGCACAAACGCATCTGTTCAGATAATACAACCGCATGCATCCGTTCAGAACGGATCCATTTGTATTATCTTTAACATAGCCAAAATGGATCTGTCTTGAACACCATTGAAAGTCAATGGGGGACGGATACGTTTTCTATTGTGCCATATTGTGTCATTGAAAACGGATCCGTCCCCATTGGCTCAGTTCCATCAGACGGACACCAAAAAGCCTCCCAAGCAGAATGGAGGCAGGACGGAGCCAAACTGAGCCGAACTGATGCATTCTGAACAGAATTCCTTATCCAATCAGAATGCATTAAGGGCAAAACTGATCCACTTTGGACTGCTTGTGAGATCCCTGAACGGATCTCACAAACAGAAACCAAAACGCCAGTGTGAAAGTAGCCCCAAAATAAAACTGCCCTGGCAAATAACTAATTGTTGTAGGTCTGACCTTACTGAACAAGGTGATCCACTATTACTGTGTGACTTCTTATGGTACTGCAGAGGTCATAGCATTACACAACACACATTTAACTGAAAGGGAAGCTAATAGTAAAGGGCCACATCGAGTTGTCTAAAGGGTAAGCTGCCCTTTGTAGTGGCTCTTTGCTCTGGATCAAAGAGAGCAATACTGAGTGGAAGACGCCGCCTCTGTGATGTCCATATGCTTGGACTACCAACTCCTTCAAGCATATGTTCATGTCATTTATTATGTACATGATACTTTCAGTGGAGCTAAATCTGCATTACATTTATAGGGTAGTTTGATTTACTCTAATGCAAATTTCTATTAAAAGATTTAACCACACAACAGATATCAATAACAGCTGCACAAATGGAATACAAGCATTTTATGTGTGATGTTGTAAT